>NC_084834.1:58063276-58722998 GCF_033115175.1 Lepus europaeus | reverse complement strand
GACTAGCATTGAGCCAGGCCAAAGGCAGGAGCCACGAGCTTTCTCTGGGTCTCCAACTTGGGTGGTGGGGTCCAAGCACTTGGGCCATCTTCTTCTGCATTAGCAGGAGCATTAACAGGAAGCTGGATGGGAAGCAGAGCAGCCAAGACTCAGAACCACTACTCCTGAGATGGAATGTGGGTGTTGCAAGTGGTGGCTTAACCCATATGCCATTATGCCAGCCCTGGAGTAGGAGTCTTGATATGATATTTATAATTAGTGGAGCTCCTCTCATTGTAATGTAGAAACATGTAAACAAATTGAATTTTGGAAAGCAAAATGGGGAGAAAACTTAAGAAGTAATTCTATTGTTTTATCCTAAACACTCCAAATCGACTAATCACTATTATGGTTATTTTATTATATCATCCAAGAATGTTGCCTCAATCAATCAAAATAATTACTTGTTTTCCTAATGGCCAAATTTTTCTTCCTTTGCATTTAACAGCTGTCAACAGTGGCAAAATGTCTCTGTTGGTTATACAGAAATATCCTGATTAAAGAAGCAAGTGAAGGAGTTTCATCTCTTTAGGATTTTGAAAAAGCCCTTCAGTACTAAATATGGAAAATAACAATCATTTACTGAACACCTCTAATGTTTAAGACACAGGGGTACAAAGACTAAACCCTAAAGAGAATACAAGACATTAAAAAAAGACAAGTGTATGTGATCTGGTGCAACAGAAATATGGAGAAGGCATCAATAATTATGAATAGGGATTTTGAAGAAGGGATTCACAGAAATGGTATGAGCTAGATTTGAAAGGATGTCTGGTCTATAATTATGGTCTGTCTACGTCATGCAGGTTCCTCAGTACTGGATGCAGAATAGTATTTTCACTGAGACCGGGAAACGGGATGGGGTAGGAGGTTTAGTATTTCAGTAACTATGGACAATTCAAGCCGATGCATTAAACTGTGGAGAGAATACTGTAGCTCCTTAAAATCACTATGACGCAGTGCTGTTTGAAAAGTCACCAAATATTGAAAGATCAAATTGCACTACTAGTGAAGTGAAATTTTTTTTCATTCTTTCTGTGTGCTAGGTACCATGCTAAGTACTTTATTTGAAGCATTTTATTTAACTCTCTTAGCAACTTTTTATAGTGGACATTATTGATATCATTAACCACGGTTCAGAGATGAGGCTTAGAGAAAGTAAGCAACGCATTTGTGATCATGTAGTTAGAAAGCTGTAGTGCCAGAATTTAGCCTAAGGCAGTACAATCAAGGAGCTTGTATCTTAATCATCCCATAGCAGGTAAAAATTATGGATTATAAAAGCATTAAAAAGTGCTTGCTTTGAAGTTTTCATGCATGTGAATATTGTTTTACAGATGTGGAGGGCATGGACCTGGGCAAAAAGGTCAGCATCCCCAGAGACATCATGTTGGAAGAGTTATCCCATCTCAGCAACCGTGGAGCCCGGTTATTCAAGATGCGCCAGAGAAGATCTGACAAATACACATTTGAAAACTTCCAGTATGAGACGAAGGCACAAATAAACGTAGGTATATCTAAATTTGTGTGTATCAGTAGAAGACCAAACAAGTACTCTGCGTATTTTCTTTCAGTTGATTCTGTCCAATTTTTTTTTGGCATGATGATGAATAGTTTAGGTGGGTAAACAAAGAGCACTATGTGTGATATGAATATGCTTTAGTTCAGTTCAGTAGGGACTGGCACTGAGGAGCTGGTCAGGAGGAGGTGGGGAGTGGAGAGAAATGTACTAAAAGTTTCCATGGTCTTATCGCCAGCAGTCAAATGTTTGCGGTGGAAACACTTCCAAAGCTCATAGCGCTCCACAAGGAAGGATAAACATTTTATTGGCTGAATACATGCTGGCCCTGAAACAGGCCTAGGAACTGCAGACGCGTGGATCTCCTCTCCCAGCATGCCTTCCATATTGTGTAGGGCAGTCTGGGACCTTGTAAAGACAAAACCAACGTAGATGGAACTCATTTGGACTAAGAGTTCTTCAACTGAATCTACTAAACAAATTAACAATTATATTTTACGTACTCTGCTAATATTATACTCACTTGAACTGCCACGGAGAGCCATTGTAGAGGAATAAATTCATAGTAGGAAGGCAACCAGCTTTGGGAAAATGGCTTTAAAAATCAAATGCTGGACGTGAAAAATCAAAAAGGAGTAGTGCACTGGTCCTGTATTTGAAGAAACAATGGAGACTACAATGAATACAAGTTGTATTTACTGAGAGTTTCTTTCTGTAAGTTCACTTACAAATTCAAACCTAAAAATTTACCAGCTGCCATCACTAATAAGTTGTTTAGAATGGCCAGCCCACTTCTTGACAATGAACAGATTGATTTTACTAAGTTCTCTTTCTGTAATTGCTAAAACCACCACCATAGAAATTAATAGCTATATCCCCAAAGAGGAAAATTTTTATTCATTCCCTAAATCTCTATTTCCCTTGCTATGTTTCTTGTTAACAGTGAATGCTGAGAAGACATCTTAAATGAAAAAACCTTTCACATTATTGAGTATCCTTTAACATTATGGATTAAATTTCATTATGATTGTGAATTCAGATGGATATCAAGTCTCACTCAACTATAGTATTTATTGAGGGATAATTTTTCTGTTGAAGTCATGGGTAAATATGTTTCATTATCCTATAATTACGTCAATATCCTCGTATTAGAAAATGTGGCTAATACAATATGAGACCAAAATAACCCTTAACCTGACAGTCTGATTGTGTAATCATGTTCTTTCAATAATGACAACAGAGAAGCCACTCTGCAAAGGAATATGAAAGAAGGTAGCTCAAGGAAAGTCTTTGCAAAGTCATCTACAAGTATAGACATCTGAATTAATGAATAATGCTAGTTTTCAGCACTTCCACTTCCATTTCTAAAGATAATACTCTAATTGTAGAGAAGGTACAATGAAATAAAAATATCCTTATAAATATAGCCAAGTCTCTCATCACCAGTGTTTCAAATTATTGATATTATTCTTACATAACCATGGCCAACTATTCTGGTTATACATAAAGTGTACAATATAAGAATACATATTGATAACATTTCACTATTCCTAGAAATTAGGCACTAAACAAATAAAATAGCCTCAAACAGGCATATTGCAATAAATAATTATGCTGATAAATAACTAAGAACAATAGAAAATAATAAAGTGTGCAGTTTTATAACATACTTTGATGTCTGATGAAATTTACTCTCCTCTTTAGAAAGGAGGGAAATAGCAATCAAGGAAGTATATTGACTTGACTTAAGCAAGACCATACTAAAGAAGACTGAAATCCATCTCCCAGAATTCTGAAGTTCTTGGCACCAGCACCTAACATGTTGTAACTAAAGGAAACTCTTGCCTGGAAACCAGGAGACCAGGGTTTGTTCCTGGCTCTCCTACCAGTGCTGTGGTTTGGAGTTCACTTAAGTTTCTTTGCCCTTCTGAATTTCTTTTATCATCTATAGAATATGAGTATGAACTCAAATGCTCTCTACCTCCTGACTTTAATAACCTGTGTATTTGCCAACCTTAATCATAAAAGTTATCTGCACAATAAATCTTTGAGGAAGACAGCAAACCACATTATATAATGGTACATTCCCTTTATCAAAACAGTAGATTGCAACTTGAGACATTATTAATATGACAAGAATTTGCAAAATAATATTGGGTCAAAGTACTTCTACTTGTTCATTTATGCTTTCAGTGAATGTTCATTGAGTAAGTATTATGTGCCAGATACTATGCTGGCAGCTCAAAGATAAATACTGTCTTTGTCTAGTGATAAAGAGACCAAATAAAATTGAAAGAAACCAATTGTTTTACTTACAATTTGGTTCTTGAATCATCTTTAAATGACTTACACCATATCAAACTAATTTATCAACAACACTTACTGAAATAAACTTCTATCACTTCCCTAGAGTTATAGATATTAGCAAAGTAATTATTTAGCCTCTTTAGATATTTCTTGGGGCTGGCACAATGGCATAGCAGGTTAAGCCTTCTGCTCATTAGGCACAAAGTATAGAACAAACCAAAAAAACCCTCCTCTTTCATGTCTACTGGTATTTCAAGAGAAATTCTTTAATATATTGTGTTTTTAACTTACAGGTTTATAACCTGTAAGATACGGCTCTACTTTAGGGTCAACTTGGCAGAGATAAAAAGAAGTGCACTTTCATTTGTCTTTCCAAATTTTCTGAAGGGAATCACAAATAATGGAGCACTATAGTTTAAGACTTGTGTCATATCTGAAATAAATCACTACCTAGCCATTATAAAGCTTTGGTTGTATGCTTAGCAATGATAATAGAAGTATTGGGTACTTCCTGATGATTAGAGGTTGATTAGAAAGAGTTGACTTTCCTTCTTACCATTAATTCCCCAGAAAAGTTGACATAAGGTTAGTATTACGAGTCCTACAAATTTATATAAGCAGAATGATTTGTAAGTCTAGGGGAAATTCTTTTCATGGGCACATTCTAGGAATTGAGGGTGATTCTTTGTGCATAATATATTTACATTTTTTACATTTACTCAATTACTTTTTTATTTACAAAAGTTGTCAGGAACTTTCCACTTTTTAAAGAGATAGTATAGATTTAGAAGCTTAGTAAAAAATACTAATTTAGTCAACCATTAAATCAAATATTCAAGATAAAAGCTGTAAAATGCAAAAATATTAAATTATATAAATATTTAAAAATTTTAAATCTTTAAATGTAATAATGTCTTAGAACCATGGAAAAATAATGCAAACTAGATTTAAGTAGATTTACATGGGCGAGGGGGAGGGTAAGATGGGAAGTATCACTATGTTCCCAAATTTGTATATATATGAAATACGTGAAATTTGTGTACCTTCAATAAAATTTTTTAAAAAACTAAATTTAAACCAGAAGACAAACTAGTTAGGGACCCAATATGACATAAAAACAATAACAAAATCTAGCTAACTAGAATAGGAAATATCATGAGAGGGTGATACAGATCTTACTGCAGTGTTGACGTAGTACAAAATAGGGAGATATTTCTGGTAGGTAAGTTAGAAGAGGAAAATTTTAATATAGGTCACAGAGGAAACCAACTTTTTGGTTTGGTAAAAGGAAGGAGGGCATTCAGAATGACAATGCAGGTGGTAAAGCAACAGAGATGGAATGAGTTAGGCATATGCTAGCAATGGGGAATTGGCTTGTGGAAAGGATCAAGAAAGCATGAGAGGTTATGTTATGTTTTATATGTTATGTTGTTATGTTATGTTATACTATGTTATGTATCTGAGAGAGAGTGAGAGTGAGAGACCACTTCCATCCACTTGTTCAAATGACCACTAGGGTGGGAGTTGGGACGGGGCTGAAGCCAGGAACCGGGAAACAGTTCAGATCTCCCACATGAGTACCAGGAACCTGATTTCTTGACCCATCACTATCGCCTTCCAGAGGATGCTCTGGCAGTAAGTTGGAGACCGTAGCTGGAACCAAGAATCGAACCCAACCACTCCAATGTGGGGGGTGGGCGTCTTTAGCAAGCAGCTAAACATCTGCTCCCAATAGGTTATACTTATTAGATGAGTGCAATTTTTTTTTTAAAGATTGTTTTTGTTTGAAAGGTAGAGTAGGGCCGGTGCTGTGGTGTAGCAGGTAAAGCCACCTTCTGCAATGCTGGCATTCCATATGGGCGCCGATTTGAGTCCTAGCTGCTCCACTTCCAATCCAACTCTCTACTATGGCCTGGGAAAGCAGTGGAGGATGGCCCAGGTCCTTGGGCCCCTACACACATATGGGAGACCAGGAAGAATCTCCTGGGTTCTGGCTTTGTATTGGCACAGCTCCAGCCATCGTGGCCAATTGGAGAGTGAACCAGCGGATGGAAGACCTCTCTCTCTCTCTATGCCTCTCCTTCTCTCTGTGTGTTAACTCTGACTTTCAAATAAATAAATAAATAAATCTTAAAAAAAAAAAGACAAAAAAAGAAAGAGCAACAGGGAGAGAGAGTGAGAGAGAGATTGATTTCCATCTGCTGGTTCATTCCTCAGATGGCTACAACAACTGTCGTTGCATCCTGGTCTCCCACCTTGATGGCAGGGGACTAAGTACTTGAGCCATCTTCCACCACCTTTCCCAACACATCAGCAAGGAGCTGGATCAGAAGCAGAGTAGCTAGGATTCGAACCAGTGCTCCAGTATTGAATGCTTGTGTCTAAGGTGGTGACTTAGCTTAGTGTGCCACAGTGCCAGCTCTGAGTGTGAGATCTTGATTACCATGCATAAGAATTTGCAATCTATTCAGCAGGAAATAAAGAACAATTTCTGAATAATGGAGTAATGATATCTGAGAAGCATTCTGAGTAGTTCCAGCTGACTGAAAGAGAAATGTGTGGTGAGAGAAGAGCAGAAGGTAGACTGTTACATGACGAAAGTGCACATGAAGACTATGGAAAAGAAAGATAAAGATAACATACTGAAAAAAATTAGTTGGATCAGGACCGGTGTTGTGGCACAGCAGGTTAAGCTGTAGCCTGCAATGCTGGCATTCCATATGGATGTAAGTTTGAGTCCTGGCTGCTCCACTTCTGATCCAGCTCCCTGGTAATGTGCCCAGGAAAGCAGTGTGAGATGGCCCAGGTGCTTGTGCCCCCTGCTGCCCACCTGGAAGACCTGGAAGAAGCTCCTGGCTGCTGGCTTCAGGCTGGCTCAACCCTGGCTGTTGTGGAATGAACCAGTGGATGGAAGACCTCTACCTCTCTCTCTTTCTCCCTCTCTCTCTCTCTCTGCCTTTGCCTGCCTGTAACCCTGCTTTTCAAATAAACTTAAAAAAACTGTTTATTTAATGATTTAGTCACTACAAATTAAGCAAATATTCACTGACTACTTGTGCTATGTGGTATAAATCACCATACCAGGCTTTGAAAAGACAAGTAAATGAATAAGGTAAAATTTCCTGTTATCAAGAGGCTAACAAGCTAGTAAATAAAACAGGACAAAAAAGATGATTAAAAAGACAAACTGCAGCAAATGATACAGGAGCAGCAAGAAGCAGGACAAAACTTTTGGTTGACTGGAGGTGATTTTAAATCAGAAAATATCTGATCATGATAATGAAAGAGAGGAGACTGTTGGGGGAGGGGGACTGAGATCAAAGAATCTAAGGTAAGAAAGCATCCAAGATAATATGGTTTAGTTTGAAGCTTAGGGTAGATCTTCACAAAGTGATGGGAGTTGGGACTAGACCAGTCTTATCACGAGGCTAAAACATTTAAGCTTTATTCAGTATACAACAAGTTGTGAACATGATGGTGGGTGTGCAAGTAAGTATGCACTGTTTGAAGTTTTAAAAAATAGTTTCATGTTTTTGAAATATATTTGCTACACATTTTAACTTCAGGCAGAAACAACGATGAGAAAAGTCCTTCCCAAAATATGTCTTTTAAAATTCTGCGGGACATTAGGTCCTTTTGTTTATAAAGCTATTCTTTGAAAATTTTTATATATGTTCTTAGAAAGTTAGATGGTCAATATTTGACAGACTTAATTTTTTCATGAAGATTACATTTTAATCATTGACATTATCTGCCTTGATTAAATAAGGGTTTCAAGGAAGCAGACAAAAGAACAAAGAATTAAATTGAGACTACTGATTTGAAAGTATCTGGGGGAGGCTACAGAAGCTAACTTGAGTGCAATAGGCTTGGGGAGTGGCTGTGGGGAGAGAAGCATGAAAACAAGGACAAACTATTTCCTTCACCATTTTATCAGGTGATGCTTTCAATTTTCAGCCTTTCATTAAGGTAAGTGTTTGATTTTAGGACAAGATAGTCTTTTCTCCTCAAAAATTATGAAGATAAATAAGTATTCAATGTAAAGATCTATTTCATCACAAAATCTTACAGAGAAATGAAAAAGTAAATATTTTCTGTATATGTCACACAGAAAAAAGTTAATTTGTTCGCTATTGCTATGATTCTCACTAAATTGTTGTTTCTAAAGTTAAAAGATAATTTGACCTTATGCAATTCTTCTTGTTAAAATATACATGTTTCCTGTATATAATTGAAACAGTGCTTTATTATGAGATAAAACCTAGTCACATTATTCAATTACAATGTCCATTTTCTTTTCTTTCTTTTTTAAAAAGATCTTATTTATTTATTTGAGAGGTAGAGCTACAGACAGAGAGAGGGAGAGACAAACAGAAAGATTTTCCATCCTCTGGTTCACTCCCCAAATGGCCGCAATGGCTGTAGCTAGGCCATTCCAAAGCGAAGAGCCAGGAGCTTCTTCCAGGTCTCCCATGTGGATGCAAGGGCCCAAGCACTTGGGTCATCTTCCACTGCTTTCCCAGGCCATAGCAGAGAGCTGAATTGGAAAAGGAGCAGCCAGGACTTGAACCATCGCCCATATGGAATGTCAGTGCCACAGGCGGAGACTTATCCTACTATGCCACAACACCACCCCACAATGTCCATCTTCTGTCTTAAAATTCAAATTGAATGTTTTTAAGGTACTACATTACTGTCATAGAATAAATTCTAAATGATAATAGTAAAAAAAGTACCTAAAACTTAAAATATAAATGTTTCTTTTTATCATTTTATTTTCTAAAAATCATTAATTCTTTCTCTAGTCTACATAACTTAAAATTCAAATGTTGGTTGGTTTGTTGATATGTATGATTACTGTTCAAATTCCAGATTAAATTTTAAAATGTTCTAAATTAAAGGCCAACTATAAAAATGTACTAATAATATAAAAATTACTAGCCAAATGTTTGATTTATATGTTCTACATCATTAGACTCTAAGATTTAAAAATGAAATACATCTGTCTCATAAGGATTTCATGAATATTCATAAATTACTGATATGAAGCAGTAGACACAGTGCCCAGCACACAATAAGACTCAAATGATTTTACTTTTAATTATTTTGTTAAGTGGATTGTTGTCATAAAACAGATCTCTGGTTTTTATCAGTGAAATTACTCCTTCAATTGTTCAATCATACTTTACCATGATAATTCTTGCAGTCTTGTGAAGCAAGGCAATCTCATTGTAGTTAAACTCCAAATACAAAAGTGGAGTTTTGCGTGTATAGCTCCTATTAGTGTACCCCACGGTTTTGAGTTTTCATCAGAGTTTACTTTTGATCAAATACAGCACAATATTGCCATGCAGAATGGAAAACTGGATGGAAGCAACTTGGATGGTGGCTCACAGCAAGCCCCACTGACTCCCCCCAACACCCCGGATCCGCGAAGCCCTCCAAATCCAGAGAATATTGCACCAGGTGAATAAAGTCTTCTATATGTAATTGGACATGTATGTTCATTTGTATACATATATACAGAGAGAGACAATATTTAGAAGTATAATTTTACATAGATATTTAAAGCTAAATATTCAATTATTAAATATTTACTAAATGTTTATATAATATAGAGTAAGAAAAGAGAAAATTTGTGTAAAACAAGAGTAATACATTCCTTCTTGGTTGATGAGTTGAAAAGTACAAATAAAGGGAAGAAATTATAACTTATTATAATTTAGCTAATTAACTATTTAATGATTAACCAACTATGCATCTGAAAGTCAGCTTCTCTCAAACATGAGTTGCTACAAGTATCATAATACTGTAATGCTTCAGGAATAGAATTACTTTGAATTGAAATCAGTTATATTAAAAATATATTTAAAAAACCAAAGAAGTGGTGATACGTAGCATTTCTCAACTGTAATATTTTTTCTTATGAATATTTTATATCAAAAAGAAAAAAGTTATTAGTGCTGTATGTAAAAAGAAATCAGAAAATGCTGAATGTTCAAATATGGGAAAAGAGTACAGAAACTATATAAATTTATTATATAAGATACATTTATCTTAATTTAAAAGATTATTATGAAATCCTTCAAGTGATATGACCATTATGTGGAAATATAAAGTATTTTAGGCCAAGAAGGGAAAAAATAAAATACAAAATTAGTGTTCACTAGAATTGTAGCCATATTATCATTATGTTTATGGTGAAGAAAAACTGGAAGATAATATACAAAAATAAAATAATTATTGCTACAATAATGAGATTTCAAAGAATTTTTAAAATATAATATTAAAAAATTTTCCAGTTTCTATAGGTCTAGCTTCCAGTCAACTTCGGGGAAGGGAGAGGCAATAAAATATGGTAATAGAATTATGTGTAGTATATAATATTACAATATAGGACTGGGATCTCTGCTTTCTTAGGGGTGCAGGGCAGACAGGAATGGCTACAAAGAAGAGGTAAACTCAAGCTAGGTATTAAAACAGAAATTTCCATGTGACAAGAACTATGGAGAACATTCCAGGCATGGGGAACAAATGGATGAACATAGACCCATAGTCCTGGAACACAGAATGTGAGCGGCAGGTGGCAGGGAATGAGGCTGGCCAGGTGGGGAGGGCTGCGTGTGTCATGCTGAGTAATTGACATTTTGTCCTGAGGAGCCACTAGAGCACCCGGAGCAGGGCAGGTGAGTGGCCTGATTAAGTCTGCCTGTCAGGAAGGTGATCCTGTGGCAATGTGGAGGGTGGGTGGAAGAGGGACCGTTAGTGTGCAGGATTAGTATGGAGGCTATGGGGAAAACCTGGAAGAGACAGAGTCCCGACCAGGAGAGGAAATAGGGAACATTTCTGGTTGTAATGTTGGCAGACCACCTGTATAAGATTTGAATGAGAGTCTGTTGACAATTTGGATTTGTAGGACATGCTTGAGGCTTACTGAAGCAAAATCTCCAAGTAAGAAAAGAGGAAGAAGTCATTATCTACATTTTAAATAAGTACAAAAGGTGATTGAGAACACAGATAGTTAGTCACTCACTACTTCAGGAATCTTTCCAAAGTATAGTTGCTAATATTTAGTGATTAGTCTCAGGATTGAGGGGGAGTCGAGGATTATGCTCTGTCTTGAGCATCTGAGAGTAAAGTGATAATGTGTGCAAAGATGACCAATATTAAAAAAAAAAAAAAACACAAGCAGGAGGCATTAGAAAATGGCTATTAAGGGTTCCTGTAGAACATTCATTTGGACCAATAAATGATTGAATAGAATGGCTTGCAGAATAAAAACTATAATGGGGGATGGACATTTTGTGCAACAGTTAAGACACTGCTTGGCACATCTGCATCCCATATTGAAGTTCTTGGTTCCTGTCCTGGCTCCACTTCTGATATAGTTTGCTGCTAATGTGCACCTGGGAGGGCAGCAGATGACCCAAGTAGTTGGGTCCCTGCCACCCACATGGGAAACCCAGACTGATTCCCAGGCACCTGGCTTTAGCCTGGCCTAGCACTGAGTGTTGTTGGCATTTGGGAAGTGATCAGTAGATGAAAGAGCTCTCTGTCTCTCAAATAAAAAATGAAAGTAAATAAATAAAACGCTTTAAAAAGTTGGACCCATCAATTTGTAATTATGAATATAAATGGAATATTTTAGGCAGAGTGTATAGTGCCAGAGCAGAGTGTTGAGAAACACAAGGGAAGGGAGATTTTTGCCTTCACTGCTATTTCCCCAGGGCACTATACAACAGACACTCAAATAGGTAGGTGCAAATGAATTAAATAATTGTGGTATTTAGAGTCCAGGATAAATTAATAGTGAGGGCATAATAATATCTGTAGTATATTTTTTATGGTGGCCATGTATTCTTCCCTCTTACTCATATTTTGTCATTTCCATAGGCATATTGAAGGCATAACTTTTTATTATTTTTTAATTTTTAAAGCTTTTATTTAATAAATATAAATTTTGTAAGTACAACTTTTGAATTATAGCGGTTTTGGATTATAGCGGTTCTCCCCCCCATACCCACCCTCCCACCCCCAGACCATCCCACCTCCTACTCCCTCTCCCATCCCATTTTTCATTAAGATTCATTTTTAATTATCTATATACAGAAGATCAACTCTATACTAAGTAAGGATTTCAACAGTTTGCACCCACACAGATACACAAAGTATGAAGTACTGTTTGAAGACTAGTTTTACTGTTAATTCTCAATTTACAACACATTAAGGACAGAGATCCTACTTGGGGAGCAAGTGCACAGTGACTCCCGTTGTTGATTTAAAAATCAACACTCTTATTTACAAGGTCAGTCACTCACCCAAGGCTCTTGTCATGAGCTGCCAAGGCTATGGAAGCCTCTTGAGTTCACAAACTCTGACATTATTTAGACAAGGCCATAATCAAAATGGAAGCTCTCTCCTCCCTTTAGAGAAAGGTACCTCCTTCTTTGATGGCTCCTTCTTTCCACCCGGATCTCACTCACAGAGATCTTTCCTTTAGTCAAGGAAAAAAATAACAGTATGATTTGGAAAATTTGAACAGTCTGAAAATGGTTTCTTTTTAAAATCCTGTAAGCTTAAAGTGTTTTTAAAATGTCTTACAGACTGCTGCTGAGAGATAGGAAAAGAATACATTCTTATAAATTTACCCCAGCATAAAAAATTAAACATGGCAAGATGTTAGGTGGAGCTTAGTAACTCTCAGGCACTCTGTGTACTTATTCTTGTTGCATTTTTCCAAAGGATATTCTGGACCACTGAAGGAAATTCCTCCAGAAAGATTCAACACCACAGCGGTCCCTAAGTACTACCAGTCTCCCTGGGAACAGGCCATTGGTGATGACCCAGAGCTTTTAGAGGCTTTGTACCCTAAGCTTTTCAAGCCTGAAGGAAAGGCAGAGCTGCCCGATTACAGGAGCTTTAACAGGTAACTCAGCGTCTTGGGTGACACTGTCGGCACGTAACACTAAGATTTCCTGTCATGATGCAGAGAACTGAATTTTGTGGTTGAAAAAAAAAAATGGTTTTCTTTTAAGAACAGAATCTAAATAGATCTTTTATAAGCCTAGGCAAAGACTCATTTTTGCACTATTACTAATATTTTAAATCTTGGATCATTTTCATCTAAAAATACAGGAAATGACTCAGAAACTACTATTGTTACAACATCAAGATTATCCCTCCACCTTTAAAAAATGATGTTTTAATAACAATTTCTAATGGAAAAGTTAATATATTAGCTTGTGTTTATTCATAGTACTATTCAAAAATTTCAGAAATAGTTCATATTCAGGGCTATGAGAATTAGAGATTAGGCTAGGTTGTAGGTATTGTACAGACTTGATCCTCCAAAAGTTCAGCACATGTACAAACCAAAATTTATGCTACCAAAAATATTGCAAATAATGTTTGTAGTATATATTGTATGGTGGCCATGTTTTTTCCCTCTTACTCAATTTTTGTCATTTCCACGGGGATACTGAATATTTTTAATGTCACCATCATCCATGCTTGACTTTACTTTTGGAATAAAATATTTTCCATATGCTGTCTCACACTAACTATTTAAGAACTATTCACCTAAAATGAACAAATTAAGGAGTTAATCTTTGATTTACAGAAAAGATTGATACATGGGTTGCACTTGAATAGCAATCTTTATTTCTTTAATTATTATACTAATAAAATCTTAGTTTTCACATGCTGCTCTATTAGTAATTCATCTATTGCATAAATGAGGCATACCATAATTTTTTTGATGTTCCACAGAATTTGAAGAGCTATTCAGGAGTGGCAGAGAAAGGAGGTTGAAATCCCATTCTTATCAAGGCCATAATTTTCTTTTCCAAAATGAAAGTCTAGAAAATTATAAAAGCAAAACACTAGGGAAAAATGGAGACTAAGGGAAAATTCCAGGCCTGTTTTTGAGATTAGTGCTTAAAAGGTGCTGTGAGACATCTTCAGTACCCCAAACCTGCTGAGCTGCTTACTTTTTTATTTATTTATTTATTTATTTTATTTTTGACAGGCAGAGTGGACAGTGAGAGAGAGAGAGACAGAGAGAAAGGTCTTCCTTTTGCCGTTGGTTCACCCTCCAATGGCCGCCGCGGTAGCGCGCTGCGGCCGGCGCACCGCGCTGATCCGAAGCCAGGAGCCAGGTGCTTATCCTGGTCTCCCATGGGGTGCAGAGCCCAAACACTTGGGCTATCCTCCACTGCACTCCCTGGCCACGCAGAGAGCTGGCCTGGAAGAGGGGCAACCGGGACAGGATCGGTGCCCCGACCGGGACTAGAACCCAGTGTGCCGGCGCCGCAAGGTGGAGGATTAGCCTGTTGAGCCACGGCGCCGGCCATGAGCTGCTTACTTTCAGTTCTACAAGCATCCTAGTGTATTTGGGTCAGAGGTGCCTATCGATTACACAAATGCTATATCAACGAGCACAATCCCATCCACTAGGAAAAGGCACTCCCTGTGTACAATCAAAGCTTTTGTCAATGTAACATATTCACATTGTGTGTATATGGATGTGTGTGTGTCAGAGAGAGAATTTAATCTGCCAGTAAGTTTCTTTTACTCCAGAAAATCTTATTCCTTTTTACATATACATCAACATACAAATAAAAATATGACAATATATTAACCTATGAAACAAAACATGATGCGATGCATAGACATTCCAAATTGTTAGTTTTAAGATCCTTTTTGTTCTTATGTATGTACACAAAAGTATACAAAGTGTAAGGCTTTGTCTATTCTATAGATTGCTTTAAAAGTCCACTTGACAACAATTAAACAGTGTAATCATATCTTTGGTTTAAATGCTTGCTGAATGATTGAGTATGTAACAACTTCTTAAAGTAGTATTTCTATTTTCCAGCTATGGTATACAAGTTCACATCAGAACAATTTCAGGAAAAAAACTAGAAAAGCAAGTTTTAAAAATTATTTTTAAAATGGTTGAAAAGCTACCAAGGAATTGGTCCCAGAAGCCCAGATACCCTTTCCTGAAGAAAGAGAAATTCAGTGATGTAAACCCACATTTCCCCTCAGGACACTTGCCGATCAAATCTCCCAACAGTGTCAGGTCTGGAAAGACCAAAAATAGGAGGATACAGTCTTCCAAAGTGGATGAGCCTGAGAAAATATTTTGTATTTTCAGACAGGAGCCCTCCAATGGTGTCCATTGGAGTAAGGGCAAACAAGAATTAGATCAGCCTTCACACAGCTAATGTCACTCTTAGTCAACACTGTCTTAGATCAGATAAGTCCAACTCCCCTCACTCAAACCGCCAGTCATGAAAAAGCAAATTCTCTCTGGAAGATGGCACCATTCAGAGTCTCAAGTCATCTCTACAATGGGGTGTTTTCTTCAAAATCTTTTCTTGCAGTAAGATACACATACCACATAATTTACCATATTAACCAATTTTAAGTGTACAAGTGAGTGGTATTAAGAATTCATTCTGGGCTGGCGCCGCAGCTCACTAGGCTAATCCTCCGCCTGCGGCACCGGCACCCCGGGTTCTAGTCCCGGTCGGGGTGCTAGATTCTGTCCTGGTCGCTCCTCTTTCTGTCCAGCTCTCTGCTGTCTCCCAGGAGTGCAGTGGAGGATGGCCCAGGTCCTTGGGCCCTGCACCCACATGGAAGACCAGGAGAAGCACCTGGCCCCTGGCTTCGGATTGGCGCGGTGCGCCAGCCGCAGCGGCCATTGAGGGGGTGAACCAACGGAAAAGGAAGACCTTTCTGTCTCTCTCTCTCACTGTCCACTCTGCCTGTCAAAAAAAAAAAAAAAAAAAGATTCATTCTGATTCATAATGTTGAGTAACTATAATCACTATTCATCTCCACAACTCTTTTCATCTTCTAAAACTGGAACTCTGTGCCCATTGAGTAGTAACTCCCCCAAGTCTCTGATGACTACCATCTGCTTTCTGTTGCTATGATTTTTGCTTCTCTGAATACTTTATTTAAGTGGAATCAACAGTTTTTCTTTTTATGACTGACTTATTTCACTTATCATAATGATTTCAAAGTCTTAAAAATATTTTATGAGTTTATGTTACTATAAGTGCCAAGATTTGACTACAACTCCAGGTAGGAGGGACTTGTGATTGGGCCAGGACATAGATGGAGCTCAAGTAGGCTCTTAATGTCTGTAGACATTCTGAGATTGTTCATTTTATAAACATTATGTACATGCTTTGAAATTTTCTGTACTTGCATTATATTGAAAGAAAGAAATGTTTTAAAAAACTATTAAATGCAATTAATGACAGATTAGACATGGTTGAATAGAGGACTGGTAAACTGATGAGAAAATATTACAATGAAAGCATATGGGAAAAATTTCAAAATGTAGTAAAAGAGCAGAAGATACACTTGGAGCGGTAACAAATATGTCAACATGTGTGTAACTGGAGTCTCAAAAGAGGACTATATTGGAAGAATGGCCCACAATCTTTTGAAATTGATGTGAGACATCACGCCTCAGGTTCAAGAAGTACTATATGACCCAAAGGAGGGAAATACAAAGTAAACCACACAAAACAACATGAATGCAAACAAAAGACAAAAGAGGGGCAGACATTTAGCCTGCTTGTTAAAATGCCATTGTCCCATATCTGAGTATTAGGGTTCAGTTCCAGAATTTGCTCTCCTGATTCCAGCTTCCTGCTAATGCTGACCCTGAAGCAGCAGTGATGGTTCAAGAAATTGGATTCCTGCTACCCAAATGGGAGACCTGGACTTCATTTCCTGCTCCAGCCCCAACTTTTTTTTTTTTTTTTTTTTTTTTTTTTTTTTTAAGATTTTATTTGTTTACTTGAAAGTCAGAGTTACAGAGAGACAGAGGCAGAGGCAGAGAGAGAGGTCTTCCATCCGCTGGTTCACCCCCCAATTTGCCACAACAGTCGGAGCTGTGCTGTTCCAAAGGCAGGAGCCAGGAGCTTCTTCTGGGTCTCCCACACGGGTGCAGGGGCCCAAGGACTTGGGCCATCCTCCACTGCTTTCCCAAGCCACACCAGAGAGCTGGCTCAGAAGTGGAGCAGCTGGGACTAGAACCGGCAGCCATATGGGATGCTGACACTGCAGGCAGCAGCTTTACCTGCTACGCCACAGCACCAGCTCCCATAGCCCCAACTTCTGTGAACATTTAGGGAGCATCCCATGGATGGAAGCTCTCTTTCTCTTATCCTCTCTCTCCCTCTTTCTTTCTCTGACTGTCTTTCTACCTCTCAAACAAAACTAAACAAAAGCAGACAATAAGAAAATGTGAACAGTAGGGAATAAACAGTGCACTATGTTAAAAGGAGCCAAAATAAGATACTTGATTTCCCAGCTGAAGTCATGGAACACAGTAGAATAGCAGCTTTAAAATTATTAAGTAACTGTCAACTATCATAATTTATCAGTGAAATAATCTTTAAAGGAAAAAGTTAAAATAAAAAATGCACATTTTTCAGACAAAGATATTATTTGTTGACCCCTTAGATAATAAGACAAGAATAGAATAACAAAAGAAAGAAAAAATGAAAGTCATTAGTTACAAATGACACAATTATGTCCACAATACATTCAAAAGAAGCTACAGGGAAATCATTAGAATAAGTAAATGAATTTAGTATGAGTCTAGAATCGGTCTACGTAATAATTACTGATATTTTTACATACCAGCAACAAATAATTAGAAAATAAGTAGTATTCATTGATTTTTACCTATGATTTGTGTGCTTTTCTTTGTGTATTTTATACTTTAATAAAAAAATTTTGTGTACTTCTTACTTTTTAAAAAAATATTTATTAATTTGAAAGTCAGAGATAGAGAGGGAGAGGCAGAGAAAGAAAGAGAGGGAGAGGGGAGGGGGGGGAAAAGGGTAGGAAAGGGGGGGAGAGGGGAAGAGAAAGGGGGGGGGGAGAATTTTCCATCTATTGCCTCAGTACCCAGATAGCTGCAAGGGCCAGAGTTTGGCCAAGCTGAAATCAAGAGCCAGGAGCTTCATCAGGGCTTCCCACACGAGTATCAAGGGTCTATTCCCAGGTCAACTGCAGGGAGCTTGATTGGAAGTGGAAAAGCTGGGACCGGAACCAGTGCCCATATGGGTTGCTGGTGTCACAGGTGGCGGCTTTACCTACTTTACCATAGCCCAAGTCCATACTTTTTTTTTATCTTACACTACACTTCATTAACAATTTTTTAAAAATCATATGAGCACCTATAAATTGAATGGGACAAAAGCCATTTTTGAAACTAATGCAGAAGAAAATCTAGTCATTTAGAAGAAAAATTAAAATCATTTCCAGGTATATATATAGTGGATTATTATTTGCCTTGTTGTGGGCTATGAATAGGATTATATTTTGTCAAACCATTTTAGATGATGAAAAAAAAAATCTGACCAAAAATTGTTTCTCATGAAACTATTATAAGTACAATTTTCCTTTATGTTTCTTAAGTAATTCAACATGTTATTACATTAAGAGTTTCTTATAATTTATCTATTTTTCTCACTTTTGTGAAAACAAATGGGAACAACAGAGAAAGAAAAAAACAAGCAGATATTACCACAGTTCTTGCAAGGACTAAAGCAATATAATTTTGTCATTCTTTATTGTTACACATAATTATTAGATATTGTTATTAAAATACAGAATTCTAAGGTGTACTTGAATAGCATTTGGCAGATTGAATGGATAAAAGTAGTCTCTGAGGCCTAATTACAATTTCAAAATGCCCTGGAGTTTAATGCAATTCTATTTTCTCATATTCCTTTTGAGCATATTCAACTTTTGTGCTGTATTCACATAATATTCTATTAAACCGAGATAATATGAGAAAAAATGAGCTGGGAGCAAAGAAGTTTCCAGCTCTGCATCAAAAAGCAAACAACACTTTGAGTGTATCACTTAGCCTCTGCTTACCTTAATTTCCTCATCAGTAAAATAACTTCTATGATTCCATGATTTAAGTACCTTTAAATAAAGAACATATATTAGATATTTAATAGAATATTATTCTAATTTCTATACAAACATATTAGCTATGTATATTTTCTTTTTTAAGATTTATTTATTTATTTGAAAGGTAGAGTTACAGAGAAAGAGAGGGAGAGACATAAAGAGAGAGAGAAAGAGCTCCCATCCCCTGGTTGACTACCAAGATGGCTGCAATGACCAGGATGAGGGCCAGGCCAAAGCCAGGAGCTCTTTCCAGGTCTCCCACGTGGGTGGCAGGGGTCCAGACATTTGGGCCATCCTCTGTGCTTTTCCTTGGTGATTAGCAGGGATCTGGTTCACAGTGGAGCAGCAGGGACACAAACCCACAATATGGGATGCCAGCATTGCAGGTGGTAGCTTTACCCATTAAGCCACAATGCCAGGCCCCCATTACCTACTTCTTTAGCTTATAAAATAATTAGAAGTAATTATGATTGCATTATGTGTCTCACACTATTAATTCCACAAATTTTTAATTTTTACAAATGTAAGTCCAAGACTGATCAGTTGCAATAAATAAGAAAGCATTTATTAACCATGAATCTGAGTGACACAGGTTTGTTATTCAACACATAGATGGCAAAGTATAAAATTCACTTTAAGTCAGATCTATGTTTGAAGAATTTATATTATGGGAATAAGGAAATGCATGATTTTATTTCAGTAGACTATTTTAAATATTTCTGTGGAAATTTTTGCTTCACTAACTTTAACTAAAACTTGAAACTATTTTCAGAGATCTTAAAACTCCTACAAGTCATCTCTTGCTTTGAATGACAACATTTCTGTTAGTGGAATCTCTTTAATTTGTGTGTTGAAGGCAACAAAATTCAAACAAACAGGATATATCGTCTCTGTGGTGCCAAAGCAAAGCAAAGGAAACTCTGCTTTCCAGACAGCAAACTTTCACTGGATCTGTGGCAGGAAGTAGGAGATGGGTGATGGAACAGAAGGGAATGTTTTCATTTACAAGAGAAGAAAATGACCCACAGATGGTAGGAAAAAAACAAGACAGAAATGGATTAAAAAGGGAAAAAGCAATCCATTAAATGCACAACACACATATTGGATTTTAGTGTAGAGGAATATTTCTTTTTTGACTGATTCAAAAATTTTAAAATGATAGTAAAATTCATTTCTTGAATGCCAAGTACATGATTAATTACCCAAACTCAACTTAATTCTAGAAATGTTCAATACCAGCCTCTTGGATCCAGTGGAGAACCATTCTTAAAACCTCAATGATGGCTGTGCTGTGCAGTTATACATTTAGGATAGCCATGCTTGGTTTAGTATTCTATTCTTCCTGTCTTGGAATTGTTAATTTTTGAAGACAGAGCCCTGTGTTTTCAATTTGCATTGGGCCCTACAAATCTTGCAGCTGGTCCTGATCTAGGGCTATATGCTGAAGAAGCATCTTCCTGACCCGCCAAACAGAGTAAGGTGTTTTTTTATTCTTGGCTCTTCTGCACTCAAGATATGCTTCCCTAGCTTACTCTGTTTCATTGTTTCTCAGGTTTCATTGTTTCTCTATGAACTCATTGAGGTTAAGGCCTACTATATCATAGTCTTTTCATCGTGGACTCCATATCACGTAGCCAAGTGTCTAGACATGATAAGAAATCAGTAGTTTGTCTTATGAATAAATAAATGAGCCCACAAATAAACACTTTAAGAGTGCTAAGATTTTCAAATGATAAAATATTATCTTGTATATCTTCAACATTCAAGAATAAGAAGTTTTGTTTTGTACTGAATCAAATTTGAATCACAAAGTCTTTTCAAGTCATTGAATCAGAACAGACAATGTAGCACATTTGAATCAGTTAATTGTATCATAAGGTGACAGCACCCTGGTTTGATGTCATTTAGACATAGCTGAAGTTGGTTGAGATTTCTAAGCACAATACTATACTTAGAAAATGAACTCAGAAAGTCCAATGTTCTTTAATAATTACTTTGTGGGTGTACTAGAAACAGATAGTGACTAGGAAAATGGGACTCCAGTGAGTCTGACTGCCTGGCTTCAAATCCTGGTCCCACAACTTCATAAGTGGTTGACATAAGGCTGAGTCATTTAACTTATCTGTGCCTGTTAAATGGGACTCTGAAAACAACCAACCTGGAAGGTGATTGTGAGGCTTGAATGAGACAATCACATGAAGCCTTAGGTACCAAGAGTGTGGCCATAAACAAGCAGCACTGGCATTACCTGGGAACTGACTAGAAATGAATGCAGTGTCTCAATCCCCACCTCTCTCCCTACCCTGCGCCGTGGCTCATCATGTTTTAAAAACTTAAAGTTCTGAAAAAGAATGTCTAGGTAGTATTTTTGTTTCTTTCTCATGGATTTTATGTAGCATTTGGTGACTCATTTTGCTCTACAAACTCTTCTTCAACTCAGAAAAATATCTTCTATCATATCTTCTGCATGTGATTGTGATCTTAATATTGTTTTCTTCTTCTGGAAGCTTGTATAGTCTATTTTAACTGTTATTGATTTACTTATGTATCTATGGTATTATCTAGTGTATTCTGGGAGAGTTCTTTGCCATAATTTAATATGCCTTTCTATGGAAAATAACTTTACTATCTGCTCAACAGGCTGCAAGTTCTTGAGAGTCTAGAACTTCCACTTATTTGCTTCTAGAAAATTCTGGAAAAATAATCCATATTCATTATTATCATTTGGCTCTCTCAGATGGACTGAGATACTGTCTGGTAATGAAGGCTTATGAACTTGCTAGAAAAACTATGTCAGTGTACTGAGAAGGTAGGCTATGAGGAGTATCTCTAAGAGGATATTTGTATTAAGAGTTCTGCAAACAAAAACCCAGAATTCATACAAAAAGAAACTACCAAAGCCTACATGTTACATCTATGCAAAAAAAGGGGAGGAGGAGCTATAAAATTACAAATTTGGGGTCCAATTTAATCGATAGAGACTGAATTTTAGGAATATGTTATCTTTACTACAAAACTGCAAATATTATAGAGTTCAAAAGTCCCAGAATATCCAGTGAATGCTTTAAAACAATATTTTATTGTTTTACATGTTTAGCACCAAATATTCAAAGGTGTTTGATGATAAATTTTCAAATTAATGTGTGCGATTTCAAATGTTTCTGAATTAGGATAACATACTTTTCAGGAGCTTTTTGGAATTACTTTCTCCTCTGCGTATAATAATATTTTTTAAAGGAGAGTGTCAAATTATATGGCAATTTAAAAGCAACATAAGGACATTTTGAAATAAAATGTGACAGTGAGCACTTTACACCTGCTGTTCTCACAGGCTGTGCTAACATTCAATATTATTAGCAACAGTCATCTTTATCTTTGTATTAAAAGATTTATTTATATATTTGAGAGGTAGAGTTACAGACAGACAGAGAGAGAGAGAGAGAGAGAGAAGTTTTGCATCTGCTGGTTCACTCTCCAAATGGCCACAATCACCTAGTTGGGCTGATCTGAAACTAGGAGCCAGGAACTTCTTTAGGGTCTCCTACATGGGTGTAGGGGCCCAAGCACATGGGCCATATACTTCACTGCTTCCCAGACCATAAGCAGAAAGCTGGATCAGAAGAGGAGCAGCGGGACATGAACCAGCTCCCATATGGAATGGCTGTGCTGCAGGCAGAAGCTTAACCTACAAAGCCACAGCACCAACCCCTTTAGCTCTTATCAGATTGGTTGGGTCAAGGATTTGTGGCAGAGAACTTGAACTTCTGTTGCTCACTCTCCATTTTTTTTCAACAGTTTGTATGCTTCTTACTCAGGTCTTTCCATCTCTGTCAAAATTCCCAACTTGGTGGATAATGGGACCAAGATAGAGTGGTAACTAAGCATAAAAAGGCAACTTTTGATACAGAAGCTGCACACACTGTAACTATGGGAAGATACAAGACAGTGAATGCAGCATTGTTCCTTTGGACAGAGTAAACTCAATTTGGTGAGAAAAAGATTCAATTGAAACAACTAACAAGTAATGCAATCACATTTGTGGCACATTGTACATATAAATGCCTTTATTACTACTTTAATACAGGACATCCTGATATTCAGATATTCAAAAAAAGACAGAAAACTAATTGAGCTACAGAGAAAGTGAGATCTCTTTCAGGCTTCTAAATAATCTTCCTCACAATTTTGGAGAATCTGCCAGTATGTTGTCTTGCCAGTTTCTATTGTCTAAATGTTTATGAGGACCTTCTAGGTACAATGTATCATACAAGTATATTGTAATAAGTCACAAAGTTACATCACAGAGAATTCCAATCCTTTTGTAATGCGGCCTGGTAAGAAATAAAACAGACATACCAGTGGATATCATGAAAGATGAAAACAGAGTTACAGAAGAGGTGAAAATAGTCTGTGGGAACTAGAGGAGGAGAGCTTACTTCTGTTGTGGGAGGTAGGAAAAGAGTCAAGGAGAAAGTTAAATGTGAACTAAAACCTAAAAGGGGGGAGGCGGCAGGCATTGTGGATTAAGCCATGGTTTGGAAGGCCTGCATCCCATTTCTTTGCATCACATAATGGAGTGCCCTCGGTATATACATACCTTAAAGGGGAATTAGTATGTAGTGATAAGAGTCAGAAAGTCCATGCAGAGAAACGAGAGAGAGATAGAGAGAGTGAGAGTGAGAATGAGCACAGGCACTGGGTTAGACATGCATAAATGGGCAGAGCAGGTCGTTATCTCCTTTGGATGGAACAAAGTGTGCAGGAAAGTGAAAACGGCAAAAACTACGTGATTTACCTCTTCAAATGTCATGTCTAAAGCACAGTTTCCACCCATACACCAAGCCTGTTCTTCTATCAGTCTTCTCTCAGTTGCTAAAATTGTAAGCCTAGGAGTTGATCTTTCCATTTCACTTGCAATTTAGCAGCAAATTCTGTTGAGTCTACCTCTTAAATAGATCCTGAAGCTACCTGCTTTTGTTCATCTTCACAGAAAACATCTTGAATCCAAGACTTCAGTTCCCACTTGAACTACTGTAGCATCTTCCCTCCATCTACACTAGTCTTCTTAGAATCTGTTCACACAGCCGCAGCGGCCTGAATGATCTTCATACATCTTGACCCGATTATATTCCTGCCCTGTAGAACCCCCCACAATGGTGCCATCCTTTGAAGGC
This sequence comes from Lepus europaeus, assembly GCF_033115175.1. Lineage (NCBI taxonomy): Eukaryota > Metazoa > Chordata > Mammalia > Lagomorpha > Leporidae > Lepus > Lepus europaeus. Next base: position 58,699,004 of record NC_084834.1, on the reverse strand, counting down.
AGTCCATATTCCTTACTTGGACAAAGCTCCACACAATTTGGTCTCTGTCTCTTCTTCCCGCTGCCCCACCCTCATCTACAACTGAGTGAACAGGCCTCTTTCTTGTTCTGAGCATGCCAACATTACATCTGCCGTAGGCTCCTGGCCTTAGCCAGTCCCTCTACTGGAAATCTGCTGTGCCCTGGTCAGCCTGTATGCAGCTGACTTCTGCCCTACAGGTGGCAGTTTAAATGTCCAGAGAAGTCCTCCCTGATGATTCAATCCACAGCAACTAGTCATTCCACTGTTTACTAGTGTTTCACCCTATTTTAATTTTCTACATGGCTCTTCACCACTATTAAGTGCTTTTCTGTATGTTTATGTTTGTTTTCTGTCTGCTTCACTACAATAGAGCAGTTGGAACTTTGACTATATTGTTCACTTAGAACTGTGCATGGCACTGAGGAAACAAATAAATTAATGCCTAAATCAAACAAAGCTGGAAAGTTATGTGGGGCCCTAAATACCAAGATATAGAAGCTGGATTTTATTTAGGGGACAAATGGAGGTTTTTGTTTTTTTTTTTTTGTTTTTTTTTTTTTGACAGGCAGAGTGGATAGTGAGAGAGAGACAGAGAGAAAGGTCTTTCTTTTGCTGTTAGTTCACCCTCCAATGGCCGCTGCGGCCGGCACATCGTGCTGATCCGAAGCCAGGAGCCAGGCACTTCTCCCGGTCTCCCATGTGGGTGCAGGGCCCAAGCACTTGGGCCATCCTCCACTGCCTTCCCGGGCCATAGCAGAGAGCTGGCCTGGAAGAGGGGCAACTGGGATAGAATCCGGCGCCCCAACCGGGACTAGAACCTGGTGTGCCGGCGCCGCAAGGCGGAGGATTAGCCTGTTAAGCCACGGCGCTGGCCAAATGGAGGTATTTTTGAGGTTTTTGAGGTGGAGACTGAACAATGCAAAAGACATGCTTCTTTCCCTAAAGACTTTAGAGATCAGATGCCTCAAACCAAACTATATTCTTAAAAGTGAAGCTGACAGCACAAAGTACCATAGGACAAGCACCAAATGATGAACAGAATGCAGTCCATTCTACAGGGATTTGGCAAAGGAAGTGAGGTCTGGGCTAGTTGGAGAGAAGCTGGCAGAAAAAAAGGGCACAGGACATGTGCAAGTGCAGAAAAAGGCAGGGAAGAAACATCATCCAAAGGGAAAACGTTAGCAGAGGCACAAAGGTGAGAAAAGTTTGTGAGGAGCTCTGGATATATGAAATAGGCTAGTCCCAAATGAAAGATACATAAAAAATATATTTTACACTGATCTGTTACTAAATATCTGTTTTTATCCTAAAGGTACGGTCCTTACATGAAAACCTTTGCCTCAGAGGTTGAAAATTGACAACCATACTTAGAATAGAGCATAATAGTGTGCTCATAGCACTATGAATTCAATTCTTTTTGACGTTCTAGCAAATAAATTTGAACATTAATTAACATTCCTTTTTCATTTCCCACAGGGTTGCCACCCCATTTGGAGGTTTTGAAAAAGCATCAAAAATGGTTAAATTCAAAGTTCCAGATTTTGAGCTACTCCTGCTAACAGATCCCAGGTTCATGGTCTTTTCTAATCCTCTTTCTGGCAGACGGTCCTTTAACAGGACTCCTAAGGGGTGGATATCTGAGAATATCCCCATAGTGATAACAACTGAACCCACGGAGGAAGCCACTGTACCAGAATCTGAAGACCTATGAAAAGAAAGGTGTATGAGCTACAAAACCATATAAATATAAAAGTTTCTGTTTTATTATACTATTTACTGGCAAAGCCACTTACATTCTTCATTAGCAGCAGTAAATTAATAAAGATGTAGCAATTTTTCTTGTATGGCATTCAATTTCAATCTCAGATCAACAATTAAAATCTTATTTTAAAAAGCTTTTAACTCATGCATCTTTATTTGTAATTTTATTTCAACTAATTTAAACAATCCAGCTTTTTCGTTGTGATAGTTCACATGGAAGAGTAACTAACAAAGGGTTTAATCTTTGTTTTTTTTGTTTTTTTGTTTTTTTGTTTTTTTGTTTTTTTTTTTTGACAGGCAGAGTGGACAGTGAGAGAGAGAGACAGAGAAAGGTCTTCCTTTTTGCCGTTGTTTCACCCTCCAATGGCCGCCGTGGTTGGCGCGCTGCGGCCAGCGCACCGCGCTGATCCGATGGCAGGAGCCAGGGGCTTATCCTGGTCTCCCATGGGGTGCAGGACCCAAGCACTTGGGCCATCCTCCACTGCACTCCCTGGCCACAGCAGAGAGCTGGCCTGGAAGAGGGGCAACCGGGACAGAATCCGGTGCCCCGACCGGGACTAGAACCCGGTGTGCCGGCGCTGCAAGGCGGAGGATTAGCCTAGTGAGCCGCGGCGCCGGCTAATCTTTGTTTCTTTAATAAGACTTACTCCAGAATACATTTTTCAAGTAGACCCTATCATCAAAATACAATGCACAGTGTGCAGACTCCCTCAGAGTTTTATTTAGGAGACAAAAGTAGAGGGCCAGCACTGTGGTGCAATGGGTTGAAGCCGCCGCCTGCAGCTCCAGCATCCTATATGAGCACGAGTTCGAGTACTGACTGCTCTTTTTCCGATCCAGCTCTATGCTAATGGCCTGGGAAAGCAGTGGAAGATGGCCCAAGTCTTTGGGCTTCTGCACCCACATGGGAGACCTGGATAAAGCTCCCGGCTCCTGACTCTGGCCTGGCCCAGCCCCAGTCATTGTGGCCATTTAGGGAGTGAACCAGCAGATGGAAGACCTCTCTGTCTCTGTCTCTACCTCTCTTTGTAATTTTGCCTTTCAACTAAATAAAATAAATCTTAAAGAGAGAGAGAGAGAGAGAGAGAGAGAGAGAGAGAGAGAAAGTGGAATGGGCATTTGGCACAGTGGTTAGGATGCTGATTGGGATGCACATACAGGAGTGCCAGGTTGGAGTCCTAGTTCCTCTACTTCCCATGTGGCTTTCTGCTGGTGGGCACCCTGAGAGGCAACAGATGATGGCTCAGTTACTTACTTGGGTCCATGATACCCGTGGGGGAGACCCAGAGGAGGCTCCACAGTCCAGGCTTCAGCCTGACACAGCCCTGGCTGTTTGGGCATTTGGGGGAGTAAATGAGCAGATGAAAGAACTCTCTTTGTCTCCCTAACCCCACCCCAATCTCTGCCTCTCACATAAAATGACATTAATTTTTTTTTCAGAGATGAAAACCATAGAAGATGATGAACAGGTATTGTTGATGTGAAAAATGGTTGGGGGCTTCCTTTCTGGTGACCATGAGAAATTTTAATGTTTACCTATTGGCATCTGTGATAAACTATATATGAGGTTCCCATCATGCCATATTTTTGATTATTTTTATCTTATTTAAACATTTTTAAGAAGATTTTATTTATGTATTTGACAGGTAGAGTAACAGAGAGAGAGAGACAGAGGTCCTCCATATACTGGTTCACTCCCCAAATGGCTGAGCCAATCCTGGGAGCTTCCTCCGGGTCCCCCATGTGGATGCAGGGGTTCACTCAAGCCATCCACTACTGCTTTCCCAGGTCATCGGCAGAAAGCTGGATTGGAAGAGGAGTAGCCGGGACACGAACCAGTGCTCATATGGGATGCCAGTGCCTCAGGCAGAGAGGCTTAGCCTAACATGACACAGCTCTGGCCCCCGATTATTTCAATCATAAAAAAAAAAAAAAATCATATTCTAGGGACCAGCGCTGTAGCATAGATGGTAAAGCCACCTCCTGCAGTGCCAACATACCATATGGGCGCTGGTTCAAGCCCTGGCTGCTCCACATCCAATCCAGCTCTCTGCTAATGATCTGGGAAAGCAGTAGAAGATGGCCTAAGTCTTTGGGCCCCTGCACCTGTTTGGGAGACCCAGAAGAAGATCCTGGCTCCTGGCTTTGGATTAGCCCAGCTCCAGCCATTGTGGCCATCTGGGGAATGAACTAGGGGATGGAAGACTGCTCTCTTTGCCTCCACCTTTCTGTAACTCTGCCTTTTAAATAAATAAATAAATAAATAAATAAATCTTTAAAAAATCCTATCATGCATTTTGATAAAATGGCTTAATTCTATATAACATCATGGAGTGAGTCACTATTTTTTAGTGAAATGGAATTGCATGATTTCAACCATCTCCAAATATGCATAATTAAACTATATGATGTTTAATCTGTCAACTACTGAAAAGGGGACTAGCAATTGAACATGTTAGTTATGAAACATTTTTCCCAAGTGTCATGAAAAAGTACTTAAAATGGGAAAACCCAAAGTGTTTTTTCTTTTTCTTTTCCTTTCTTTTTTTTGAAGATTGGGTAGAAAATGAAAAGCTAACCTTCTGTTTACTCTCCTATTTCTTATTTTCCTGGAAGCATCTATTAATTCTACCTCAGCTGACACTTTTAGAAATGCCAAAATTTTGTTCTGGTTGCTGCACCACTAAGAATCCAGAAGGAATTTTGAATGGATTTTCCATTGACCTGAAAAACAGCCAAATCTTTCAAAGTCAGAAGAAATATGAAAGTCTTTTTAGAACAGCAGAAAAATTGTGGGATTTTTTCCACTTGCATTTACATACATGAAATACAGAAAAAAGAGTCGTATTATCAAAACAGATGAAAATAACGGATGGACTAGTGAATGTCAAGCACTATACTCACTGCTTTATAGCGGCAACTTAATACATATATATTTACCATTATTTTATGTTTACAGATATCCTGTGAGAAAACTATTATAAAAGATCTCAACATAAAAACTTTTATATCCTTTTTTTAAAAAATATTTTATTTATTTGAAAGGTAGAGTTATAGAGAGGCAGAGAGAGAGAGAGAGAGAGGTCTTCAATACGCTGGTTCACTCCCCAAATAGCTGCAAAGGCTAGAGCTGGGCCTATCCAAAGCCAGGAGCTAGGAGCTTCTTCTGGGTGCAGGGGCCCAAGGTCTTGGACTATCTTCAGCTGCTTTCCCAGGTGCATTAACAGAGAGCTGATCAGAAGTGGAGCAGCCGGGACATCAAGCAGTGCCCGTATGGGATGCCAGCAGCGACTTTACTTGCTATGCCACAGTGCCAGTTGCTCATGTTTCCTATATAAAAAGACTTTGAGCTATTATTATTTCATTTGAAAACCAGATAAACAGGACAGATCGAGAGAGATCCTCCATTTACTGGTTCACTCACCAAATACCCACAACAGCCAAGGCTGGGCCAGGCCAAAGCCAGGAGCCCTGAACTCCATCCAGATCTTCCACATGGGTGGCAGAGACTCAAATACTTGAGCCATCATCTGTTGCCTCCCAAGGGTATGCATTAGCAGGAAGCTGGTTCAGAAGTAGAGTAGCTGGGACTTGAACCAGGCACTCCAATATGGTATGCAGACATCCACACAGTAGTTTAATTATTGTGCAGAACTCCAGTCCCAATAATCTCAATTGTATATAAGAAAAGTAACCCTCAGAGGATTAACATGTCTTGAAATAAGTCTGTCTCATAAGAAGAACTTGGTAAATCTGTCTGTAAGACATGTGTTCTAAAAAAATCATGGCTTATAACTTCTCTTTCAGAAAAAAATCAGCCTTAAACTCTTTCATTCCATCTAGACATTACTTTTTTAAAAAATCTCTATTATTTTAGATTTGGGCAAACACAGTAATAAATTGAGTAATTTTCGAGTTCAAGGTCATACAGGCACTCAGCTCTAAAAAGGTGAACTTTCAGGCTGTATTGAAAATAAATAAAACAAGCAATGCGCATTTACTTAATTTTGAAATTACAGAAGCATAAACGTGAACTCTGACTAAACCTGCTCACTGGTGCTCAGTATTTTACACTCTTTTGACCTATGTAATCTTCTTTTTCTTTCCTCTTTTATGAAAGGAGGGAGGAGGGGGAAACCAAGAAATACAAGATGAGGCAGATTTTCAGGTTAGTTTAAAGCACCCGTGTGCTACGTCAGAGTACCTGGATTTGGTTTGCAGCTCTGGCTCCTGGCTGCAGCTTTCTGTTATGCAGACCCTCTGAGGTTGTCGTGATGGCTCAAGCAATTGGGTTACTATCACCCAAATGGGAGACCTGAACCGAAGTCCCATTTGAGAGCCTCAGCACTGGCCCACTCTGCCATTGCTGGCATCTGGGGAGGATACGAGCTCTCTCTATGTATCTGTCTCTTTCTCTGTGTCTCTGTCTCTCGGATAAGTACATAAAAATTTTTAAAGACATTAATAATCACAAGGCTAAAAGAAATTCTGTAGTATAATAACATACCAAAACCATGTCTTGGAATGAACATATTTTTGACAATTCAGAACTTAGAGGAAACTCTTCCAATTCCCATGATATGGCTTAACAGACTCTGGGTCATGAAATTATACCCCAAAATAGTATTTCATCTGATTATTTAGCATTAATTTCTCCCCATCTCATTGGTAGCACTGATGATCAGCTGACCAAATGTCCTGTAAATAATAACTAGAGTTGCATTAATAGCTAGATGGCATATGAAAAGGCCAAACACAGATTTCAACTCTTTATTCCCTTTAATCACTTTTTATTTAAAAGATTTGTTTGTTTATTTCAAAGTCAGAGTTACAGAAAGAGAAAGGAGAGACAAAGCAAGAAATCTATCCACTGGTTCACTCCCCAAATGGCCACAAGGGCCAGGGCTAGGCCATGCCAAAGCCAGGTGCCAAGAACTTCTTTTGTGTCTTCCACATAGGTGCAGAGGCCCAAGGACTTGGGCCATCCTCTGCTGCTTTCCCATGAGCATTAGCAGGGAGCTGGATGGGAGGAGAGGAGCCACAACTTGAACTGGTTCCCGTATGGGATGCTGGCACTGCAGAGGGTGGCTTAATCCATTGTACCATGGTACTGACCCTCCTTTAATTACTTTTCAAAGTTAGTATTTTCCATATCTTAAATCAATATTTGAAAGACTTGAAAATTCTAAGTAACTATTTGTTGCTTATTATGAAAATCAAGCCAAATGTAGACAATAGTTTGTAGTCATAATGACCATTTATTGCATCCATTTGAAATTTTATATTTTCTAAATGGACTCATTCATGAATGTTTGAGCAGCTTGGAAGAGGAGTGAGCCAACTACTCTTGCAAAAGGCGAATATGGAGCAAAATGTCCAGTCATGAGGGTGAAAAGAACATCCTGAACTTTTCAACTCAGGGCACAGCTGTACCAGCAGACTTATTAATTCTGGAATTTCCTCACTGTGCTGCTTATGCAAGATAAAACGTACATGACATCACTGCAGCTTCTCAGCCACAACTGCTCTCTGTGGAGCTTAGGCAAGTACTGCTTTGAATACTCCTTTTCATATGAAAAATGCTTTTGCCCTCCACATGCCCTATTCTGTAGGAAGAAGGGCAGAGCTCCTTCCATGAAGGTGAGAGAGTGCCAGGCTTCTACCAGAAGAACAAGCAACAGGAATCCATTCCACACTGACCGATCAAAGCTCGTTGGAAAGGTGTCAAAGAATTGTTTAAAAATTAGAAGGATTTAAAAAAGCTAAACTTTCCAGAACTAAGAAAAAAAAGAAAAAAAAAATTGTGTAACAATCTCAATGGCTTAAAATGAGATGTTATTAGATCAATAAAAATGTGTGTCCCTGTTTGAACTTCTTAGACAGAGTAGCTAGATTTTGACCCAGGACATAAATTTCCCTTGGCTTCTCATTGGAATGGGATTTCAAGAGCAAGATTTGGTCGCCATGGACAAAGAGAGAAAGACTTCTCATTTCTAAGATGTCATCATTCAGACTCAAATAAGAATTGGTTTATTATTCGGTATTGTGCGATGTTTTGAAACACATTTTAATGACAACTTAGGCAGTGGAGACATTTCAGGAAATAGGACTGGAAAAGAACAGAAGGGAAAAAAGATAAATTCAATGTCACTCCCTATTTTACAACTGCTGACTGAAGAATTAGTACAGATGCCGCCAGCTCACTAGCAAAATAAATAGAAAAGAATAGAGGGAAAATGGGAAGGCCAGAATCAAGTGGGCTGAAAGGAAATACAGTCTAGGCTGCTCAAAAGCTAGTTATGTTATTTTATGGTTTCTGAAGCCTTTTCCTCGCCCTTTCTGAAGTACTTTTGTCTACATACGCACAGCTGTTTGATTTGGATTGCCACCCAACTAGATAGTGTCATTATATTTTCTTATTATTCACAAATAATATATAAAAACAATTGTGTTCAAAGGTGTCCCCTTTAAAAAAAAAGATTTTGAATGTCAGAGTTATAGAGAAGGAGGGAGAGACAGAGAGATCTTCCATCTGCTGCTTTACTCCCCAGATGGTCGCAATGGCCAGGGCTGGGCCAGGTGCAGTAGCCAGAAGGTTCATACAGGTCTCCTACATGGGTGGTAGGGGCCCAAGCACTTGGGCCATCTTCTGCTAGTTTCCCAGGCTATTAGCAGGGAGCTGGATGGGAAGTTGAGCTACAGGGACACAAACAGGTGCCCATGTGGGATGCTGGTGTGGCAGGTGGTGGATGGTCTTACCTGCTGCACCACAATGTTGGTCCTAGGTGTCATCTTTTAAGTAAGAAATTTACATGCTGATAGACTGCATACTGATGATATAAAGAGATTTATTTCTTCTTTTTTAAAAAGATTTATTTATTTATTTATTTCTGTTACAGACAGAAAGAAGGAGAGACAGGGAGCAAGGGCTTTCTTTTGCTTGTTTACTGCCCAAATGGCTGCAATTGCCAGAGCTGGGCTGCTCCGAAGCCAGAAGCCAGGAGCTTCTTTCCCTCTCCCACGTGGATGCAGGGGTCCAAGCTCTTGGGCTATCTTCTACTGCTTTCCTAGCCATCAACAGGGAGCTGGATCAGAAGTGAAGCAGCCTGGACTCAAACTGCTGCTGGTGCAGCAGGTGGATGCTTAACCTACTATGCCACAGCACCAACCTCAAGAGATTTACTTCTTAAGTCATGGTTTTCTCCCACTTCCTCCTGAATCCTTTCCTGATCATTCTTCCTTAAAAAAGCACATTTCTGAACACTTGCTGTGTTTCATTTTTCTTCTACACTTATTATTTCCTAACATAATGTGTTAGTATAGATCTTCTGAAAAGCAAACGACAAGGTGGCATTAACATGCAAGGATTTCATGAGAATAGGGTGGGTATTTAGCTTAGTGGTTAAGATGTCTGGGTTCAATTTCCAGCTTTGGTTCCTGACTGAAGCTTCCTGTTAGTGTACACTTGGGAGGCAGTAGTGATGGTTCAAGTAATTGGGTTCCTGCTACTGACATGGGAGACCTGGATTGAACTGCTGGCTCCTGGCTTCAGCTTTTGCGAGCATTTGGGGGAATGAACCAGAGGAAACGGGCTCACTCTCCCTCTCTCTTTCTGTCTCTCTGCCACATAAACAAACAAACAAACAAGATCCAGCAGGCCCAATGTAGGAATAAGAACACACAGTTGGCTTCTTTTTTTCCCCACGTAATTTTATTAGGAGAAATGCTTATTATGTATGTGAAGGAAAATAGCCTCGGAGTAATGAAAGGCTGGGAGGGGTGGGTATTTGGTGCAGCAATTAAGATGCTCCTTGAGATGATCACATCCCTACTGGATAGCTTGGTTTGAGTCCCAGCTCCACTCCAGATTCAGTTTCCTGTTTATGGGTACACTGGGAGGCAGCAAATAGTAGCTTAAGTACTTGTGTCCCTGTCCCCGACACGGGAGATCCAGACTGAGCTGTGGGCTTAAGGTTTTGGCAATGCCCTAGCTAATATGGGCATTTGTGGGAGTGAACCAACATATGGAAGATCTCTCTGTGTCTTTCAAAAAAAAATTTTTTTTTAATTAAGAAGGCTGGGAAAGCCAGCAGACATCAAAGGGAAGTGCGTGGAAGTGTTCTAGACTGCCCTGCAATCTCAGGAAGATTCCGAAAGACTGCTGTCAAAAAGCCATATGTGATCTGAGTTCAGATCAGAGCAATCCAAGTCATTGCCTATTTAATATTTGTCCCAGTACAAAAGGACAGGAGATATGAAGCTCACTACTACGTTGTCTTTAAGCCAGCATCACCGGTTGCGGGAGAGGGCGAGGTTCTTGGAAGCAGCCCGTTTTAGTCACTGTCACGGTCAGTCACTGCCCAGGAGCAGCCTGTGGAGCGTGGTCTCTGCACAAATGCAGTGGTAGAGCTGAGCTGCACAAGCGGACCCCTTGGTCAGTTATGCTTTTGGTGATCTGCAGGGAGCATTCCTATGCTTGCCACATATTCAAAAAACAGTACCTATGAGTATTTGTCAAATAAACATGTGAATTATGGGGAGAGTATTAGTATCTCAAAATTAATGCTTTATAAAGTATGCTACCTGATACATGGTACATGCTCCACAAACCTTAGCTATTGTTAGTAATAGTAAAACAGCATTAATAAGATCACCCAGAAAGAAAGGAAAAGCATTTAGAACTAAGTTGGATTAGCAGTGAAACTGGAGTTATTTTAGGATGAATATACTTGACTTTTATGTGGAATAAATATATGTTGGAGCAATGAGTACAGTAAACACATAGAATCAGAAGGACTAAAGTGGCCTCCTTTTTAGGATAAGCATTGCCTTAGCAATGTTTCCCAGAATCAAAATTGCCATAACATTTTTTTTTTTTTTTTGACAGGCAGAGTGGACAGTGAGAGAGAGAGACAGAGAGAAAGGTCTTCCTTTTCCGTTGGTTCACCCCCCCAATGGCTGCTGCAGCCAGTGCTGATCCGAAGCCAGGAGCCAGATGCTTCTCCTGGTCTCCCATGCGGGTGCAGGGCCCAAGCACTTGGGCCATCCTCCACTGCACTCCTGGGCCACAGCAGAGAGCTGGACTGCAAAAGGAGCAACCGGGACAGAATCCAGTGCCCTGACCGGGACTAGAACCCCGGGTGCTGATGCCGCAGGTGGAGGATTAGCCTGTTGAGCCGCGGTGCCGGCCTAGCCATAACATTTTCTTTAGGAGCTGTCTATAACAGTCTATTTCTTGGAGCCGGCGCTGAGGCATAGATTCCTTGTTCTGGGGAGTGTTTGTCCACCTTGCTTAAAGAAAGTAGGCATCAGGAGGTCAAAACCAATGAAAGAAGGAAATGATGGAAAATGCACCTAAATACAATCAAGCTAAAAAACATCTTCTTTCCCACCTTACCTTGAATAAGCAGCAGGAATACTTGCCAGATTCCACACATATTTCCACTCTCACACTTAACTTTAAAAAAAAATTGTTTATTTGAAAGGCAGAGTAACAGAGATCACCCATCTGTTGTTTTGCTCCCCAAGTGTCCATCTACCAGAGATGGGCCAAGCTGAAGCCAGGAGCCATGAAATCCACCCAACTCATCCACTTGGGTGGCAGAAACCCAGGTATTTGCTGCCTCACAGATTCGTTAGCAGGAAGCTCAATCAGGAGCAGCGTAGCTGGGACGGGAACAAAGGCACTTCGATATGGGATACAGGAGTCTCAAACAGTGGCTTAACCCACTGTGCCACAATGCTTGCCCCTCTCAAACTTAATTTTTGGACTTAGTTCCCAATATCCATTTTACTTTATTTTTTAACACAGGACTTCTATAGCACTGCAGGCTTGGTATGTATTTTGGGACATAAAGTCAAATGTGAATATGCATTACATTTGTTTAAGAAATATGTATTTTGGGGCCTGCGCTATGGCGTAGAAGAGAGAGCTGCCGCCTGCAGTGCCGGTATGTTATATGGGTGTCGGTTCGAGTCCTGGCTGCTCCTCTTCCAATCCAGCTCTCTGCTATGGCCTGGGAAAGCAGCGGAAGATGGCCCAAGTCCTTGGGCCCCTGCACCCAAATGGGAGACCTGGAAGAAGCTCCTGGCTCCTGGCTTCAGATTGGTGCAGCTCTTGCCGTTGTGGCCAACTGGGGAGTGAACCAGCGGATGGAAGACATCTCTCTCTCTCTCTGCCTCTCCTCTCTCTATGTAACTCTGACTTTCGAATAAATAAATAAATCTTAGAAAAAAGAAATACATATTTTTTCTTTCAATTTATAGAAAAGATGTGAACACTGTAAATGATTAATTCCAATGTTTCCTCGCAAACTCTTCAAAACTTATTAAAAATAAAGAAAAATTGAAACCTTCAACTTTGCATTAAACTCTTGCATAATAAGTCTATAGCTTTACAGAAAAATTATGTTTTCAGAAACATATATGCATAAATGTATTAATTATAATTAATGATCCTAATTATAAAATTATATTGAACTATACTATATATAAAATTCTGTACCCTCAGAAGTACCCTACTTAAGCGTCCTGTTAAGCATAGAAAAAGGATATCATTATTTTATAAAAGGTAATAAAAATAAGAAAAAGAACAAATTATTATTTTACCAAGTACAATTTACCTGTACTGTATCAATAGCATAATGAAACATGCTATTTCATAAAAATAGACAATTCACTTAGAATCAAAGAACTTTAGAATTAGACATTATCTTGAAATATTCTAGACCAATATTCTCAGTCAATTAGAGTTGTTAAGTAATTAGGCTAATCTCACGTTATAAGCCTAAAATTATGACTCAAGCATCTTGACTTCTGATTTGATATTGCTCCCACTGTCTTATTCTCTCTCCTTCTATATATCTTCTGGTGACATGTTGTACATGATTTTATATTTACCTACATCTTTATAGATACAGCCATATATAATTTTGCTACCATGCTTATTAACCATAGAGAAATAAAATGATGGATAATGAATAATGTTGATAAATGTAGAGCCAGAGAGTAAAGCAATTTTTTGCAATGCTAGGAAATTTCAATTTTATCAGAAAAAAAATGTTAACATGACAACATCAAAGCAAAACGAATTTTTTTCCTAACTGGATGGGAATGAGTTTGCATTCTGTATTATAAGGAAGAGCAGGGGTCAGTGCTGTGATGTGGTGGGTGAAGCTGCTGCCTGTAGTGCTGGCATCCCATATGGGCATTGGTTCCAGTCCCAGCTGCTCCACTTCTGATCCAGCTCCCTGGTGGTGCGCCTGGGGGAGCAGCAGAGGATGCTTGGGCCCCCCCACCCATGTGAGAGACCTGGAGGAGGCATCTGGCTCCTGGCTTTGGTCCTGCCCAGCTCTGGCTGATGCAGCCATCTGGCGAGTCAGCTAGCGGCTGGAAGATTCCCTCTCTTTCTCTCTCTCACTATGCCTTTAAAATAAATAAATTAATTTAAAAAAAAAAAAGAAGGAGCAAATACTGCTGCTTCTAATAGTTGTATTCTGTTAGCATTTCTAGAAATCAATTTAGTTGCTTACAATCAGAAGCATTGCATGTGAAATAGAATAAAATAAAATATCAGAGTACATCTCTCATAGAAATAAAAATGTTTCATGAAATTTTTATACTGTTTTATAGATGTTCATGGATACTGGATAACAATGTACAATACTGATAATTCTGTTGTGGTTTGAAATGTGAGAAAGCTACTGTTCTATCTACTGCTAGTTGTTGCTTGAAACATGCCAGAACTGTTTCTAGCAACTGAACTGGCTTCTTTCTATCAGATTAAAACTATTATAACCAATTTGATAAGGACAGTTCTTCAGAATTAAAAAAAATTGAACATTAGCAGAATAAAACTTGTAGAATGCAACTTAACAATAAAAAAAAAAACTTTGTAAAATGTGCAAAAAGGCTTTAACACACATACCAGAGATACAACTTGATGAGAGTTAGTTTGTGTTTCTTTCCAGTACAATTTCAGGTTTAGAGCTTATTTTAAGATAAAAGAACGGAAGGTTTAAGAGCATGAACAAGTAAGAATTAGAAATAGAATCAGGACTTTACTATTTGGCCTTCATATGGACTTATAATTATTTCTATCACTGAATATTTTTCACTAAAATTCATTTCTTTATTAGATATTAAATCTTTCTTTCCCTTTTTTTCTTTTGACTGTGAAGTGAATCTCAATAAGGAAGTTCAACTTGAAAACACTGGTGCCCTGAATATTTTTGTCATCTTTACAAAGAAATGTGCTCCCCAGGGCAACTTCCTTTGGGTTTAGTATTTCAGCCAATATGCTAAGAGCGAAAGACACTCTGTTACTTTACTATTGTATTTCTTAAAGAACTGTTTTTAAAACAGGTCAATCCAAGGTGTAGAGCTCCTGTGCGTGTGTGTGTGTGTGTGTGTACATGTTGCAGAGGCTTAAATTCCTTACGTTGCCAAGGGGTGGGAAGGTTAGTTTAATGGGAAGATAAGTTTAATAAATTTCCAAAAATCGTGATGTTTTTCTATAGAATAAATTTTACTGTATATAAAGAAACAAAAGTAGCATCTCCGGGAAAACTTCCAAATATTTTAGGGAAAATATTTCACTCCAGAAAAATTCAGTTTTGAGAATTAGATTTCAGTACTGGTCTATAAAGCATGAGTTTGGGTAATTCCATACCCTGAGATTAAATTTTTTTAATTTCTTAAATTTTCTCATCTGGACAGTGAGCAGTTTTTACAAACTCATTTAATTAATATTCTAAAGGTCCTAAAGAATTTAAACAATTATACATAAAACAACGCTATAAAATACTTTAGAAAAATTAAAGAGAAATAGTATTTACAGATAAGAACCCTAATCAATAATCTTATGATAATTAAGACCTCCGGATACTTTTGGTCTTTATTTCTAAATCTATTAATATAGTGTATTTTGCTTGTGCTTATTGCTACTCACTCTACTGTACTTCCTTGGTTATAACCAGACATTCTTAAATGGTTTGTTCTTTTTTGTAGTCATTGACTTTATGATCATTGAATGCCTCCTCTATGCTAGACAATGTGTTAAGACATTTTTCCCAAAGATTTATTATTTATTTGAAAGCCAGAGTTACAGAGAAAGAGAGGTAGAGGCAGAGAGAAAGAAAAAGAGAGAAGTCTTCCATCCACTGCTTAACTCCCCAAATGGCTGCAACCACTAGGGCTGGACCAAAGGACTTGGGCCATCTTCTACTGTTTTCCCAGGCATATTAGCAGGGAGCTGGATCAGAAGCAGAGCAGCCGGGTCTCAAAGCAGTGCCCATAAGGGATGCTGGTGCTACAGGAGGCAACTTTACCTGCTATGCCACAGCGCTGGCCCTAGGCACATCATTTTCATTATGTCTGAAGTAAATATATTAATAATATTGACATATTAATAATATTGACATATTTAGGGTCATTGGGAAAGTTAAAAAAATCCAAATAAAGCATTTAGTTCCTGACACATAATTAGAGATTAAATAACAACTAAGGAAAGGCCCCTTCAGTTTTAAGTCTTTAGCATTTACAACCATGCATCTAATCCTTTCATTTATAGATGAAGAAAGGGAACTTAAAAGAGGTAAACTGCACAGCCCAGTAGAGTGACTACAATTCATAGTAACCTACATAGGAGGGATCTTCAATAAGTTCATGGAAAAGACATGCAAATGAAAAATCCATGCATAGAGTTCAAAATGTTTTTGCAACAGCAGTAGGAGTGAATATTATGAGATGCAGAGAAAAACTTCAAAACCTAATAGGATGTGGAAAAGAAATGAAGGAAACAGATGAGGGGAGGGCTGTGCTCTGAGGCAACATAAGCAGCTGTCACCAGAAAAACTAACGGTCCTGAGATTTGGGAAATTTGGCTTCACATCAGTTCTTAAAAAGAAACGAATCAACTATGATATTAAGTATTTTGAATATCAATTTATACTGGCTAACAAAGGGACATAGGTTAAAGGAATCTTATTTGAATTTTCCTGATAGAAACACAGTGAACTAAGAGAAGAAAGTATTTCTCCCAACTGCAATCAGGCTAATTGCAAAAATCTGTTTCTATTTTTGGTCACTATTTTTTTTTCCAGAAGTTGACAAACAAAAGTGCATCTATAATTCAGTTACATGGCTGGATATGAAGCTTTTTACTGTGTTTGGCTGGGGTACATTGATGAGGTCATTATTGGTGACCATAAATAAAAGCCTCCTTAAATGAACACTCATTTTGGGGGAGAAACATTTTAGATGATACAGAAAAATGTTCTCCTATCACTGATAATTTAAATATCTTATTCACTTTTGGTTTCAGATCAGTGTCAAACTGAAGCATAAACTACAAGTTCATTCATATTTCTGTGGGTGTTCTTTTTTTGCTGCCATTCTTTACATTCTACTCTTATTTTAATTTTCTAAAGCTCTGATTCTTTTTTATTTTTTATATTTGACCCCTATTTTATATTATCTGCTACAATCCACTTTAAATCCTTTGGAGTGGGCCGACACTGGACATGGTGGTTAAGTTGCCACTCGGGATGATCAGATCTCATATCGGAGCTCCTGGTTTGAATCTTGACTGTACTTCCTGCCGATGTGTGCCCTGTGAGGCAGCAGGTGATGGCTCAGGTAATTGGGTCCTTGCCTATCTGGAGTCCCAGATTAAGTTCAGGTTTCTGCCTTTGGCCTGACCTAGTTCCAGTTATTGCAGGCATTTGGGGAGTGGATTAGTGCATGGAAACGCTATGTTTGATTCTCTGCCTTTCAAATAAAATAAACTATAAATTAATAAAATTTAAAATATTATTTGTAGGCAGGATGATGTGAAGCATCAAAAAATGAGGGAATGAATGGATTAATTTAACTTACTATGCCTTCAAAAATTGTTAAAAGAACAGACTATTTTTAATTTGAAAAGACAAAAGATGTTTTCAATGTAAAATAATGGCTTCTAAAATTTTTATTTATTTTCATTTTTTTTTGTAAGGCACGCAGTGAGAGTGAGACTGAAAGTAAGAGAGGAACCAACAGAAAGAGATCTCCCATGCTGGTTCATTCTCCAAATGCCCACAACAGTTAGGGGTAGGGCAGGCCAAAGTGAGCAGCCAGATGGCTGGCAGGAACCCGAGTAACTGGACCATCATCTGCTCCTCCCACGGTGTGCATTACAGGAAGCTGGATCTGAAGAGGATGATCCAGGACTCTGAGATGGGATGCAGGTGGCCGCCCCAAACACCTGCAGAAATAGTGTCTTTTGGAAAAGACAGTATCAATTTCTGCTGCTACAGAGGAAAGAAAGAAGACCAATGTGTGGAAATTACTCACAGGAGGATTTCAACTCATTGTGATGAAAATTTCTTGACAGAGAAATCTTTACAAGAATATTAGACTGTCCTACAGGGAATTAGGTTTTCTGTCACTGCAACTGTATTTGAACAGAGTCTGGAAGTGGCTGGACCAGAAGAAATCTAAAGCCTCCTGCATCTTTGAGATTGTGAGAAAATCAAATTGAGAAAAAGAATCAATAGGTTCTTATTATAGCACCACATTATCATGATGACACTGGTGCTGGTAATCATAATTACAGCACTAATGACCATAGTAACATAGCATTCAACTTTACAGTTGATTTTATCTGAGGCATTGTCAACAGACATCATCAAAAAGTATTATTTCTCATTCCAGATTTACAGATAAGAAAAATAGAATGTTTCAAAGTAAAATGACATACAAGGCTAATGAAATTGCCTGAGCCGATGACAACAACTCAGCAAAAAACTGTAGAAGCACCTAGTTACACCTTGACTGCATTTTATCAGCAAGTGTTGACCCTGGAATAGCAGAGATTTAGATTAGGATGCATGGCCAATGATTTCTGTCATGGACGAGCTGGCTAAGAAACCACAAATATTGAATTTTATCTTCTTGTGTTTCACAAAATACTATGCAGCAGAAGTTGGAGGAGTCCAGTGGACACCTAACTCTTGAATTCCCAGTGAGGCGACAGAGGCCCTTTAGGGAATCTCTCTCTTTCCCAGCCCCATTTTTGCCTTTGTTTCACACCATCTACTCCAATTGGCACGGCACATTCCAACAGCTGTTCTGGGCTCACATCTTTATAGCTTTGCAATCAGAGAAAAAAGGGATCTTTCCAGCAAGCTCTTATTTAAAAAGCCCTAGGAAAGGATACAGATTAGCCAGAATCACCAATACACCAATCACCGAGGCCATAAAAAACACCCCACTTGGGGCCATGCCTGTTCTGTCGGTCAGTGGTGTCGATTTACTATTAAAAGCAGGAAAAGACAAAGAAACATGGTCCACAATAGGCATTTTCTCAGGTGAAATCACTGAAGTACATATTAATCAGACACCTCCAAATATATATATATTTTAAAACTTTTTTTACTTAATTGAAAGGCAGTTATAGAGAGAGAGAGGTCTTTCATCTGCTGGTTCACTGTCCCAAAGGGCCGCAACGACCTGGAGCTTAGCCAATCCAAAGTTAGGAGCCAGAAGCTCTTCCTGGTCTCCCACGTGGGTGCAAGGGCCCAAGCACTTGGGCTATCTTCCACTACTTTCTTAGGCCATAGCAGAGAGCTGGATTGGAATTGGAGGAGTTGGGACTCAAACCAGCATCCATATGGAATGCTGGTGCTGCAAGTGGAGGCTTAACCTACTACCCCACAGCAATGACCCAGAAATATACCTTTTAAATATTTATTTATTTATTTATTAAAAAGATTTATTTTATTTATTTGAAAGAGTTAGAGAGAGAGAGAGAGAGCCAGAGAGAGAGGTCTTCCATCTGCTGGTTCACTCCCCAAATGACCCCAATGGCCCAAGCTCAGTTGATGAAAAGCCAGGAGACAGGAGCCAAGATCTCCTTCCAGGTCTCCCATGTGGGCGCAGGGACCCAAGGACTTGGGCCATCTTCTAATGCTTTCTCAGGCCACAGCAGAGAACTGGATTGGAAGTGGAGCAGCCAGGACTCAAACCTGTGCCCATACTGGATGCCGGCACTGGAGGCCGGGGCTTTAAACTGCTGTGCCATAGCACCGGCATCCCAAATATACTTTTTTTTCTTTTCTTTTTATGACAGGCAGAGTGGACAGTGAGAGAGAGACAGAGAGAAAGGTCTTCCTTTGCTGTTGGTTCACCATCCAATGGCTGCCGTGGCCAGCGCGCTGCAGCCGGCACACCGTGCTGATCCAAAGCCAGGAGCCAGGTGCTTCTCCTGGTCTCCCATGTGGGTGCAGGGCCTAAGCACTTAGGCCATCCTCCACTGCACTCGTGGGCCACAGCAGAGAGCTGGCCTGGAAGAGGGGCAACCGGGACAGAATCTGGCGCCCCGACCGGGACTAGAACCTGGTGTGCCGGCGCTGTAGGCAGAGGATTAGCCTATTGAGCCGCAGTACCGGCCCCAAATATACTTTTGAGGCAGCTTTTCCCCCCAGATGTACATATATTTTTAAAATAAGGTTTTGGGGGCTGGTGCTGTAGCATAGCAGGTAAAGCTGCCGCCTGCAGTGCCGGCATCCCATACGGACACCAGTTCAAGTTCCAGCTGCTCCACTTCTGATCCACCTCTCTACTGTGGCCTGGGAAAGCAATAGAAGATGGCCCAAGAATTGCACCCACGTGGGAGACCTGGGGGAAGTTCCTGGCTCCGGGCTTCAAATAGGCCCAGCTCTGGCTGTTGTGGCCATTTGAGGAGTGAACCAATGGATGGAAGACCTCTCTCTCTGTCTCTCTGTAACTTTGCCTTTCAAATAAATGAATAAAAGGACTTTATGATGATCAAGAGAGCTATGCCCTTCATGAAATTTTCATCCTAGATAGTGAGACAGACAATAAACAAGTGAAATAATCACAGGATGTGATAAACAGGTCACTGTGGTAGAGAAAAGCCGGGAGTTGTATCAAGGACGCTTTTCCAAGAAAGTGAAGCTGAAACTTGGGTATAGAAGATGAAAAGGAATCAGCCTCTTAGACATGCTGGGGAAGAATGTTCTATGTCTGGATTTCTCATCTCTGACATCTTGAGCCGGTTGATTCTTTGTTGTGGGAGGCTGGCCTATCCAACATAGGATGGTTAGCAGCATCTCATCCTCCACTATGGCAACCAAAAATGTTTCTGCTACGTGCCAAATGTCCCAAGGGAATCAAAATAACCTCCTGCTGAGAATTAGTCTTGTAAAAGTAGGGATAGAGAACGGAAGTCTTGAATTGCATGAAGTGGGGGGGGGGCAGCAGTGTAAGGGCAGATCATTCCGAGACCTGGAGGCCTTGACAAGAATTTTGGATCTTATTCTATGAAAATGGTAAGGCACTGAACAATTTTAGCTGGAGTAATAGGTTTATAATTTTCATAGGCTGCTTTGAGGGCTATGTAGGAAATGGATTTAAAGCCATGAAGATAAATGATATCTCAGGATCATGCATAAGGCACATAATCATCTAAGGAAGATTAAAAAGTGCAAAAGTAGATGGAGAAGGAACATCCGATGAGGAAAGAAGAAAGCCATGAGAGATGATGTTACATAAGTGGGGATGTGAGTGTGTTGAGGGAGTGGCTGTGAGATTTTTTTTTAGGTTGGCTCACAGCCTGAAGGTTTTTCTTCTTTTCCAGCTATACTCTCCTCTACAATTTTTGGTATCTACTCCCACTGAATTGTCCTGTTTAAGAATATATAAAGGCTTTCCATTATAGCCCTGTATTGGTCTTGTGCATTCCTGTTTTTTTTTTTTTTTAAAGATTTATTTTATTTATTGAAGACAGAGTCATAGAGGTAGAAATAGAGAGAGATCTTCCATCCATTGATTCACTCCCTGATAGCCTCAACGACCAGGGCTGAACCAAGCCGAAGCTAGGAGCCAGGAGCTTCTTCCAGGTCTCCCACATGGGTGTAGGGGCCCAAGGACTTGGGCCATCCTCTGCTGCTTTCCTAGGCCACAGCAGAGGGCTGGATCAGGAATGGAGCAACCAGGACTTGAACCTGCACCTATATGGGATGCTGGCACTGTAGGCCGGGACTTTTGCCCACTGTGCCACAACACGGGCCTTGCACATTCCTGTTTTTAAAACTTGCTCTTTTCACAGTCATATTCTTCTTCGATGACATCAAATACACTTGCCTATGAACCTTCCAAGCTGAAGCTCATACTTAGTCTTCCACAACAATCCTTGCCAACAATTTTGGCCCTCATAGATGGTTCTGTTCTCTAAAAAATCAGTAACTGTTCCAATTTTTCACCCCATGCACAGAGTACATATTTGTTTATTATCTATGACAGGCACTTTGCTATGTCCTAGACACACAGTGAAACAAATACAGCTCCTGCTCTCGAGGAGTTTAGTTAGTAAGGAAATACTTTTGTGAGTCCCCATTTATGCAAGTAGGAAGGAAGGAATTTGTCTGGTATCGCAGCCTGAGTCACTCAGCCAGCTACTACTTCTCCAGGCTGTATTTCAACCTACCACACCCAATTCAGTCATGGTCTGCCCCGCCTTTAGCTGTTGATTTCCTCCTGGAACAATTGGATCACTGCTGCTCAGGACAGAATATTGCTACTCACACCAGTCAACACTGGTAGGGTGAATCTAGCCACATGATACTACATTTCCCCAAGTATGAGTTGCAGCCAATCCAGAATGACAGTAAGATGTATAGCTGTGCTGGTGCTGACAATGTGAGACTTAGGAACTCAGCTGACAATCTAGGGTATTCTCTGATACTCTGAGCCTTCTCCCTTTCATGACTGCTGTCTGTGTGAGGGGCAGATATCCCTCAAGGACAAACAGTAATTCTGAGAGACAATACATCTAAATCTGTGTGGTGATTTCCTGGACTGCAAATGTTTCTAGGAGCATCTCCTGACCTGTTATTTGAGGTAGGGTCAATTTTCTTTTCTTTCTGTTTCATCTGCTTACTTCAGGCTTTGCTCTCTTGGTGCTTACACAGGGATCAACTATAAATCTATCATTTAAAAGTCAGTACTGGGGCTACGGTTGTGGTACAATGCATTAAGCTGCCACCTGCAACACTGGCATCCCATATGAGCACCGGTTCGAGTCCTGGCTAGTCAGCTCCCTGCTAATGCAGCTGGGAAAGCAGTAGAAGATGGCCAAGTACTTGGGCCACTGCAACCCACGTGGGAGACCATGATGGAGTTTCAGGCTTGGCTTCAGACTGGCCGTTTCGGCCATTTTGGGGGAGTGAACCACTGTATGGAAGAACTCTCCCCCCACCTCTCCCTCCCTCCCTCTCTGTGTGTGTCTCTCCCTCTCTTTCTGTAACTCTGCCTTTCAAATAAGTAAAATGTACCTTTAAAAAAATATTGATATATGCCAAGAACTGGTAAAAGGTTTGAAATTATATGATTTAAAAAATATATAGTCAAATTCTTGAGCAAGGTGAACTCAAAGTTATTCTTCTGTCATCTCTAAATGAGGAAGGGAGGGAGCATGGCCTATATTATACACAGTTCAAATAATTTCTTAAAAGTAGAGGTGAGGGTGGCTATATCAGTTATATCTGCAGAGAAATAATCATGGCACAAGGCAATTGTTACAAAGGAAGTTAAGTCCAAAAAGGGTGAAGGAAGGACAAGTCCATCTCAGAAAGCTACAAAAGGATCTATGGAGGACATATGCAGTCAATTGAGACCTGAAGGAACTCGAGAGGGCCTATTAGGATCACAGAAAGGCAAAGAATTTAGATTGGTGTGAATGGGGGCAGAGAGGCAGATGAGGTTCACAGTCCAGAGGCAGATTACGATGGGGGAATGTAAAAAATTCTTAGCAGAGGAAAATCTTTTTTTTTTTTTTTTTTTTTTGACAGGCAGAGTGGATAGAGAGAGAGAGAGAGAGAGAGAAAGGTCTTCCTTTTTGCTGTTGTTTCACCCTCCAATGGCCGCTGCGGCCAGCGCATCGTGCTGATCCGAAGCCAGGAGCTTCTCCTGGTCTACCCATGCGGGTGCAGGGCCCAAGTACATGGGCCATCCTCCACTGCCTTCCCGGGCCACAGCAGAGAGCTGGCCTGGAAGAGGGGCAACCGGGATAGAATCCGACGTCCCAATCAACCGGGACTAGAACCCTGTGTGCCGGCGCAGCAAGGTGGAGGATTAGCCTGTTAAGCCACAGCAGAGGAAAATCTTAATCACACTTTGGAGTTTGAAAGGTTGCTAATAGAATGGAGATTGGGTTGGAGTGGGAACTAACTAGAGGCTATTGCATGGATATTGGGAGATGAGTCAGAAGAACTGATGATTACCTGAAGGAATAAGACAGAGTGGAGATTAAAAGCCGTGATTTAAGATTTACTTGAGATAAGACTCAATATAAAACTTAGTAGGATAGAGGGATGGAAGAAAAAGTAACATGGGGATATGCATGAATGTCTGACTTGGACAACTGGGTACCACCATTTGAAATAGGAAATAGAAATGGCCTAGATTCCAGACAGGTGGGGAAAGATATGACATCAGAAGTAACTTAATGGTAAAGATGCCCACACCATCTTGGGATATATTTAAGGTATTTGTGTGAAATGAAAATGAAGTTGCTATTGCTTACAGGGTATAACCTTAACACTCACTTCTTTAATTCATGGTACACAGGATACCTGATAGGTAAGTTTATGACGGAGAAGAGATTGCTCAAGGAGACATGAGTAGTAAAACCAAGCAACAAAAAACACATAAGAAAACGGGGTGCTGGGGAACACAGAAGAAGAAAGACTTGTAAAGTGCATCAGGGAGGTGGTGGCAGAACCAGGAGGAATTGGTACTAAGAAATGAAGGGCAGTTTCATGGTGTTATTAAAATGGTGTTTTAAAATGCAGCATGTTTTTTCTCTCCGTTCAAGGATTTTTAGTATTTTGAAGGCAGGAACCACGGCATAATTTCATTGCATTGTATTTCTTTTGATGCCTAATTCAGTGAACAGAACATGTTAAATGTCCAATAAATTCACATTGATTCAGCTTCAAGCACTCTAAACCGGTCGTATTTGTCGCCCAGACCAACCTCCAACGATTTTTCCAATCCTATTTTCTTAAGCTCTTATGGTTACGCATGAGTTTAAGTAAATCCCTTTTTATAATCCTTATGTTCCACTTGCATCGGCTTTAGACTGCGTTCCAAACTCTTAAGTACTTAGAGACATCGATCGGGATACCAGTGATGGTGGAAGGCTCTTACCACAATTCCTAGGGAAAAAGCAAACAAAAACAAAAACCCGAAACTCAAAACAACCCAAAGTGAAGCTGTATTCCAGCAGCTTTGTAACTTAAAACCTGTTGGAGAGCCCGGTAGGGAGGCAGCTACATTTTCCTGACGATTAACCATTAACCGGGTCAACAGGCTTGCTAACGCTTTTATGTTATTATTGGTCACGAATCCCAAGCAGTTGGGGAGTATACGTTCTTGCCCAAGGAAGCCATTTAACTGCAAACAGACCGTCGTGACTCACAGAAAGCCAAGGGGAACTGCGTATCCGCACGGGGTTTGGACGCCAAGCAGCACACATCGTCCTCTCTCTCAGGTAACAACACCTAAACCTAAGCCCGGTCCTTGGCGGACCAGGATCCCGAGCTGAGAAAACACCGAGTACACGGCCCCTCGGTCTCGCTACCGCGGGAACGAGCCCCAGCCACTTTCCCTCTCAACAACTCCGCCACGGCGCTGGGCTCCCGCTTTTGGGGCACGTCCTCGGTCCTGCTCTCGCGGGATCTCGCGCCTCCCCGGCAAGCCAAACGACCCAGCGCCCCATCGAACCCCCGCGGGAATAGAGTTCCGCAGGTCCCGCACGCCGGGAATTCGCGTGCGGGGGCGGGGTTCGCTCGGTGAGCGTGAAGGCGGGCCTACCCCCCAGGGGGCGTGGCGAGCGCGAGGCGGAGAGAGGGGCGGGGCCCCAGGGACCTGTTGATCGCAGGTGTCAGTGCCCTGACTGGCCCCTGGGCATTGGGGCGTGTGCGCATGCTCCGCGCGCGGGGTCGGGCTCTGGGCGGCCGAGAGCAGCCGCCGCTGCTCCAGTTCCCGGTGAGCCTCGGCGCGGTGGCAGCTGTTGGTGTACGTGTGTGCTGGGTGTCGGCGTGAAGCGGAGCCGGGTCAGCGGGAGGTGACCCTGTGGGAGTGGAAGGGCCGTATTTCTCTACCTGGACCGCAAGCTCCTCGCGCTGGGAGGGGAGAGCTCCAGGTAAGTCTTCGAAACTAATCCCTGGATGGAGATCCGGCGACCTGCGACCCCCCAAGGGCCTGGCTGGGACACTCTCCTTCCAGCCCCAGCCCCTGGCTCCCCGGCTGCAGTCCCGCCACCTCCTCCACCGGCTTTCGCTCCGTGCGACCCTGGGCTCGGAGCCGGGCAGCTGAGGCGCCCGAGGTCACGCAGCCCTCCAGCCCCGTGCCGCTGCGCCCGGGCCCTGGCGGAGATGCCTCTGGGCAGGCTGCAGGCGCGCGAGCAGGGAGGAGGTGCTGCGCTTACTGGGTCGTGTGGGAGGGCGGGGAAGGGGCCGAATCCGAGTCCCGCTGAGGTCGCTTGGTGCATCGGGGCACTGAAAACATCCATCGCTTGCTGGGCGCCCGCCGCCCCTCACTTTCCAAGCCACGTTGCCTCTCCGCACACACAGCTTTTTAAAGGGATTCGGGATGGTTAATAGACCCTTTGGGTTCGTGAGAATCTTGGGCTCGGTGGTTTCTGGGTGTCTGAAGTTAATGTTTACCTTCTAAACAGTGGCTTATGGGACGTTTACTAAACTACCTTTCAGCAGCGTTGGAGAACAGGAAGTGCTTCCACAGGTGTAATGGCTTTCCGAAGCTCGCAGTCTGAGCCTGTTTTGAGGTTTTGTTATCCTGATACAAGGTTTTCTTTATCAGTGCAAAGTCTGATTAATGCTAACAAAATGTACTGCAAGGCTCTCACTGTTAGCAGAGTTTTCGAATGAATGTTTCCTTATCTGGAAATATACATATGTATTTCCAAGGAATTTTCAAGTCTATTTTTAAAGTAAGCTTAACAGTAAACTTGGGAAGTGCTTTGTGATTAGGATCTGATTTGCTTTTAGTTCATATTTAAAGAAGAGCCTTGCCAGTTTTGACCCTTTAAAAGAAGTAGCAAGTGCTAACGTAGAATTCTGGCAAAGTGAACTTTTGGTATAATTGATACTTGTTAGCTTATTTTTTATTCTTGTCAGTTCCAGGATGATGATTTAGGCAAAGAGATGTCATCCTGTTGAAGAGAAATTAGAAGCACAAAAGTGAACAAAACTTGCTCTGCAAAAGTAATATGTGGTTTATGTGCCCTTGTATAAGAATTACAAATAGATTCTCTGTAGGTAGGAGTTAATTAATGGCCTGAAAAACATTTTTTGTTGTTGTTGTTTTGAAGACTTTCAAAGTGAACTTTCCACAGTTTGTCTAGGTTCGTGATTAATGGTGGTAAACCATGGAAGTGATTTATTTAAGTTTGTTCATTAACTAAACTAACGAGTGGTCATATGCATTTATGCTTAAGCCATAAACAAGAGGTTAAGACCAGGCCTTTCCTTTTCCCTTTGAATTAAAAATTTTTTTTAAAAAGTATGTAAATTTCATAACAATTCATATAACTTGACAGTAATAATTCATTTGTCACTAATGATCAATTTGTTAATATTTTCTCTAAAAATAGTTTATAAAAAGATACCTGTTTTTGTGAGTAGGCACACTTTTCTATCTAGTTGGTACTTTCCATTAAAAGTACCCTAATTTTCAGTATTTTGACTCAGGATCTTTCATACTGCTTATTGTCAACTAAATGTTTATGTAAATCAAGTAATGTCAAGAAATACAGCTTGGGTACCAAATGGTTTGGCAGTTTGTTTTAGCAAGACAGAGTTTAAGAAGGAAAGTATTTCATCTGTTCTAATGTGAGGTACACTCTTAAGCCAGAATCAGAATTGTTTTCCTTCCTGTTTGGAACTCACTCACCTGCTGGGCTAGAGGAGAAACTGCTTTACCACACAACTTCCCAAAAATATGTCTGATCTCTTACAGTGGTGGATTGAACTGTAGAAAAGACAAATAATTCCTAATAGACTGTAGCAGATCTTGTTTGACAACCCTTCCCTCCCCCAAAAGGTAACCTAGGTAGCTTAAATATGGCATCTGGAGACATTTTGAATGTGGTATGTTAGAGATAAAAGGGTCTAACCTACTCTTACATATGAGCTCTAGGTTTAAAGGAGGAGGAGAAGTAATTTATGTCATTTATTAACAGCTAGATAAAAGAAATTAGTGATGATACAAATGTAGCATTAGCATATTACTAATTTTGTACTTATGATTTTTGGAAGTTTTGTGTTACAGTATATGTATATATACTGAACAAGAAATGGATGCAATTTGTTGTAACAGATTAAATCCTCAAAGATTATTTCACCTTTAAATAACTTTATATAATATTCCAATTATGGCAAGTTACTATGGGTTTTTATTAATAGAAATACTGTAGCTATTTCATTTATAGACTATTTAGGGAAAAATTATCTTTTGTATGCTTTTCTGAGTTAACTCATATGTTCTATTAGGAGTTCTTAAACCCAAGGTCCATTATTAGAACTGTGGTTTGTGGTTAGAAATCAATTTTAATATAATTGATTTTCTTTGTGATTGAGGAGTTTATCTTTTTCTTATCCTATGAATTGCATGCATTTACAAACATTTAGAAAGTGTCCATTACACACAAAAAAGGCTACAAACTATTGCAGCTTGTTAAAAATAACTTGATTTATATATACTTCTGAAAAGTTGCTGTAAATGTTAGTGTTTATAATTTATCAGAAATAAAATTTTGCCATATAGCATTTATTTAAATATCTTAACAGTTTTAATCAACAAAGCGTACTATTTCAGATGTCATTTTATTTTTGATAGTTCGAAAATAATTACATTGGTCTTTTTTTTTTTTAAAGATTTATCTTTATGTGGCCAGTGCTGTGGTATAGTGGGTTAAGCCACTATCTGCAGTGCTGGCATCCCACATAGGCACTGGTTCGAGTCCCAGCTGCTCCACTTTTGATCCAATTCCCTGCTAATGGCCTAGGAAAGCAGCAGAAGATGGGCTGAGTCCTTGGACCCCTGGACCTATGTGGGAGACCTGGAAGAAGCTCTTGGCTCCTAGCTTCTGCTTGGCTTAGCCCCAGCCATTACGGCCATTTGGGGAGTGAACAAGCGTATGGAAGCTCTTTCTCTGTCTCTCCCTCTCTCTCTGTGACTCTGCCTTTCAAATAAATAAAAAACAAATGTGTCAGAGAGAGAGGGAGAGACAGAAAGAGCTTCCATATACTAGTTTATACCCCCAAATGGCCACAGCAACCAGGGTTGGGCCAGGCTGAAGCCAAGAGGTCCCTCTGGGTCTCCCACGAGGGTGGCAGCAGACCAAGCACTTGGGCCATCATGGCACTTGAGCATGAACAGGAAGGTGAATTGGAAGTGGAGCAGCCAGGACTCAAAACTGGCACTGCAATATGGGATGCCGCTGTTTTGGGCAACGGCTTAACTGGCTGTGCCACAGTGCCGTCCCCTACCTTGATCTTCTATTTTACCCATATTGACCTGTAAAGAAGTTGTTTCAAGAAATGCTGTTCAGTCTAGAGATTCAAAAATTAATAAGATAATGTTAAAATAGCCAAAAAATAGAAACTCTTCCTTTTTTACACCTTATCCCTGGCTAGTCTCAATACTCCCTCAATTACATTGGGTTTCCAAAGGTAAATTTTTTTTTTTTTCCTTATACCCATGCCTTTGCTAGATTCTGCATCTCTTCTCTCCCTCTTCATGTTTTGACATCACAGTCAACCTACCACACTTGTGCGATATCTTCTGATTCAGCAAAGGACAGCAAATTACTTTATGTTACACTGTACTTTGTAGAACCCTCTATTAGAGACTTATACATGGTTACTGTAGACAGAAGACAGAGTAACCAAGAGAATCGAAAGATGATGATCTGTGAGCTGTCATCCCAAGAAGTAAAGATGATGATCTGTGGCTGTCATCCCAAGAAGTAAAGATGATGATCTGTGAGCTGTCATCCCAAGAAGTAAGAGAGCACTGGACAGAAAGCACAAAGCATGGGAATGCAACTGCCAGGGCTGGGCCAGGCTGAAACTAGGAACCTGGAACTCCATCTGGGTCTCCCATGTAGGTGGCAGGGGCCCAAGCACTTGGGCCATCCTCTGTTGCTTTCCAGGTGCATTAACAGGGAGCTAGATTGGAAGCTGAGAAGCTGGGACTGGAACTGGCACTCTGCTATGGGATGCCTGCTTGTTCACCCCTTTCACTTTGTGAGGGTGCCATCTTTGAAGCAATTGGTGAGCACTAACCAGAACCTGAATCTGCTGATCTTTTGATCCTGGACTTCCCAGCTTCCAGAACTATGAGCAGTACTTTTCTTCTGTTTGTAACTTACCTAGTCTAAGTTGTTTTGTTGTGTGTAGCAAGCCAAATAGACTGAAGACAATGGTCTTTCAGGCAATTATAAAAACTTTATTTTTTTAATTTGAATGTAATTTTTATTACATTGCAAGATTTTGAGCATAGATGTGTGCTGTTGTGATTTGATTTTAGAGAGATCTCTTTGGCTATTCTTGAGGAAAGACTGTAAATTACCAAGTGAGGGTAGAAGCTAGCAGATGGTTGGGTGGCAATTCCAGCAATTCAGAAAGATGTGATGATGGCTAAGACCAGAATTATAGAAGTGGCAGTGGTGAAATGTGGTCAGATTCTTACACAGATATGAGAAAAAGAGGAATCAAAGATGATGCCAGCATGACTTTGTTCTGAGCAATTTGAAAGATGAAGTTGCCATCAGCTGAAATGAAGAAGGAGGTAGAAAGCAGAAATTCAGATTTGGGCGTTATCAAGGCAAAGAAATGTTGGGTTATTCCTTCATTAACAGAATTCTATGCAGATCATCTCTTACAGCAAACTTTCATAACTCATTTTCTTGGATTCTCATTCTCTGTATTCTGGATATGCGTGCACTCTTGTCTTTTCTCCAGCTAGTTCCCAGTGGGAACTAGTGATTAGGTGAAAGCAACATAAATAGAGCATAGATCACTACTGGACACAAAAAATAGAGCAAAAAATGTGAAATACTGACACTTTCTTAATGTTTTTGTTGGTAGTAGTTCTGCATTTACCCTTATCATTTTAATTTTTTTAAAAAAATTCATTTTAATTTTTTTGAGAGGTAGAGTTACAGACAGTGAGAGTGAGAGGCAGAGAGAAAGGCTTTCTTTCCGTTGTTTCACTCCCCAAATGGCCACAATGGCTATGCTGATCCGAAGCCAGGAGCCAGGTGCTTCTTCCCAGTCTCCCATGTGGGGGCCGGGGCCCAAGGACTTGGGCCATCCTCCACTGCTTTCCCAGGCCATAGCAGAGAGCTGGATTGGAAGAGGAACAGCTGGGACTAGAACTGGCATCCATATGGAATGCCGGTTCTGGAAGCAGAGGATTAACCTACTGCACCACGGTGCCGGCCCCAATATCATTTCAATTTTATTTTGTCTTTGTTCTATACATTTTTCTAATGCAGTCTTTGCCATTTCCTCCATTTATAGCATAAGGTGGTTATCCTTGAACTTTATAAAAAGAAGATACTTCTATAATGATACTGTAACTCTTCTGCTTGCCATCTATCTAAAATAAAATGAGAACTACTTTAGCAGTACGATGAACAGCTGTAGCATTTCAGTGAAGAATCTTCAGTGTGTCCCTGAGTTGCTGTCTGCTTATTAGTGAAAGGACATCCAAATGCAGGTGTGCTTGACAGTTTGATGGGTAGGCCTAAGCACAATTAATAATATGTTTAAATAGCTTTGTTAACAGTGATTCTCTACTAATAATGTTTCTAATTTCCTTTATGCAACATTTCCGTGATACTTCAGGAATCTACATAAGGGCCGGCATTGTGGCATAGTGGGTTAAATGTGGCTGCTCTACTTCTGCTTCAGCTCTCTGCTAATGCACGTGGAAAAGCAGTGGAAGATGGAAGATCTGGATGGAGTTCCAGGCTCCTGGCTTTGGCCTGGCTTAGCCTTGGCTGTTAGGGGCATTTGTGGAGCGAAGTGGACGGAAGATCTCTCTCTCTCTCTCTCTCTGTAACTGCCTTTCTAAATAAATACATAAATCTTTAAGAAAAAAAAATCTATATAATAAACAAGTAATATTTTATAACCAAAAGAAAAACCAATAAATTTATAAGAACTAAAGAGCCTCATGGCTTTATCAGCTATTATGTTAATCTCCTAGGACTGATGTAACAAAGTGCCACACTCTGGGTGGCTTAAAACAACAGAAATTTATTCTCTTACAGTTCTGGAATTATGAAGTCCAAAATCAAGGTGGTGGCAGGAGTAGTTCCTTCTAAGGCCTTTGAGTAAAATCGTTCTGAGATTTTGGTGGTGGTCATCGATTCTTGGTTTTCTTAGCTTCTGGCTGCATCGCTACAACGTCCACCTCCGTCATCACACGCGTTCTCTCTCTCCATGATTTTGTCTGTTATCGTAACTGCTGCCAGTCATATTGTATCAGGGCCTTTTTTAGTGGACTTCATCATAACTTGGTTATCTGCAAAGACCCTCTTTCCAAGTAAGGTTACATTCACAGGTCTAGGAGTTAGGTCTTCAACATATCCTTTAGGGGCACTCAATTCAACCCATAACAGATATAAGTCTGTTTTTAAATATCATTACCATTTACCCAGACTGTTCTGGTAGCCTGTTAAAGTCAATGGACATTAAAATTTGAGCAAATTCCATGTAGTCTGGTCCCCTCAAAAAAAATAAAAGGGGGGGGGGGAAGAGTTTATATAATATTGTACAGATTAGACCTTAAATCTTGCCTAAGGTAATAAAGGAAAGTGACCTTGGAGTCTTGCATTTTGGGCTCAAATTATTGCTGGTAAACACTGCTTCATAAGAAGGCAGCAGTAATTAGTTTATATTTCTGTCTCTATCTCTCTCTCCCCTCTTCCCTTCCTCTCCCTCTCCCTCCACTCTCACATTCTCTTTTCTCTCTCTGTTTCCCTCTTTGTCACTCAAGTTCCTGGTGTAGTTCCAAGTTAAAATTAAGATTTTAAATTTAAGCCTAAAATAATTGTATAACATAATTGCCATTCAGTTGTAAATATTGACATTTTGAAATAGTTGTATCATTAAAGGTATCCAATGGAATTTGTTCTTTTTATTATTATTTGAAAGATAGAGAGAGGCAGATTTTCTATCTGTTGGTTCACTCCCCAAATGCACACAAATACTGGGGCTGGGCCAAGCCTAATCCAGGAACCGGCAAGTCAGTCCAGGCCTCCCAAGTGGGTGGCAGGGACTCAGGGGCTGTCACCTGCTGCTTCTCAGGGTGCACATTAGCAGGATGCTGGAATTAGAAGCAGGGCTGGGATTCAAACCCAGGCACTCCGATATGGGATGGCTGCATCTTAATAGTTAAACCAACTGTCTGCCCCTCCAGTGGAATTTAAATATTGTAACAATTTGATAGTCATATCTAGACTTTTACGAATATACATTAAACTTTCCTTTAACGGTTGGAAATTGTACACCACTCCTTTTTCTCCTGGGGCCCTTAATATTTATTCCTTCTTCATTGGTGTTTTATATTGTATTTTTATTCATCAAGTTATTTATTAAATACTATATTACACTTGTTTTTAGTTAAGTAGTATCTGCATATTTTCTCCTGCATATTATTTTGTAATTACCATTACTTTGGAACTAATACATCTAAACTTTGTCTTTATATGATAAATAATTAATGTTAGAAGTTAAAAAGTTTATTGTAAATACACCTTCTAATGTGATGAGTTGAGCATGAATTAGGTATCTTGACTAAAGGAAGCTTTGATGACACCAGTATTTTGAATTGTCCATTCTTTGGCCTTCTGAGGGTTTTGTAGTGAATTTACAAAACACAACACAGTAAGATATGACAGGTGAGAAGTATTTTTTGTAGAGTTGGAAAAAAAGCAGTTTTAGCTCTACTACCTGTAAGCTTTTTTTAGACTTTTATTTAATAAATATAAATTTCCAAAGTACAATTTATGGATTACAATGGCTTTTTCCCCCCATAACTTCCCTCCCACCCGCAACCCTCCCATCTCCTGCTCCCTCTCCCATTCCATTCGCATCAAGATTCATTACAATAATCTGTATATTACCTGTAAGCTTTTAAAACTGGAGTCAGTTGTTAAACTTATTCTGATCTAATTTTTCTTGTCAAATAAAGGGGAAAAAAAACCCAGTTAAGTAGTTTTCACACCTTTGTGATCATGACCTGTAATAATAAAGAAATGATTTACATCACAGTTCAAGTCCATGCTCCTATGCGTGTGCTCCTATGTATATGTGGGATGAGAGGGAAAAGGTTTGGGACTTGGGCCATCCTCCACTGCTTCCCCTAGGCCATTAGCAGGGAGCTAGATCAGAAGTGGAGCAGCCAGGACAGGAACCAGTACCCCTAGGGCTTGCTGGCACTGCAAGCCTTGTTTTAACCCACTGCGCCACAGCACCTACATGCTTGTTGCTTACAATTTTATCTGTTCCTATGATTTGTTATATTTTAATATGTTCATGACTCCAAATTCCACTGTGTCCAACCCTGAATTCTTTCCCAAGATTCATTTGTTTATCTAAATGTTTACTGGGCCTCTCCTCCTAGTTCTGTAGAAACGCGTTCTTTTTGTGCCAAGTGAAACTCAACCTTTTTTCTCAAATTGCTGTGTATATTTGTGTGCTGAGTTTGTGTAACTGTCCTACCACCAGTCCATGCGGGAACCTAGGAACTCTGCTTTCTTTTCTGCTTCATAGATTTTACTGACTTCACCTCTGAAGGATATCGCATATTCATCGCCCTGTGCCTGCTCCATTGCCCTGGTGTGGGTCCATGTTAATCTGCTCCCATGTCGCTTCACTAGCCTTTTGTTCCTTCCCCTTTCCCTTCCTTCTCCGCTTAGTTCTGTCTCCTACCATCAGGCACCTATTTTCATATATTTAAGTCCTTCAAATCCGTTTTTTATATGTTGCGTTTCTAAGCTCTTTGAAGTGCTTAATGTTATTTTGTGTGTATTGTTAGTTTATAAAAATGGTGCAATGCTATATTCTTTTTTGTTCAAAATTTATTTGTATGTAAAAGAAGTCTAATGTTTCTAACACTGCTCGATTGTCCAGCCTGTATCTGTTTCTCATTTCGCTTATCTATTTGCTAGTAATCTACATCCAGGTTGCTAGCTCTCTGTGACCTCACAGTGGCTGCTGCCTGCAGAAGTCCTGTACTCAGAGGCAGAAATCTAGGCTTTAGTGTATGCACTTTTTTAATGTTATATAGTGTCAGGCCGGCGCCGTGGCTCAACAGGCTAATCCTCCTCCTGCGGCGCTGGCACACTGGGTTCTAGTCCGGGTTGGGGCGCCGGATTCTGTCCCGGTTGCCCCTCTTCCAGGCCAGCTCTCTGCTGTGGCCCAGGAGTACAGTGGAGGATGGCCCAAGTCCTTGGGCCCTGCACCTGCATGGGAGACCAGGAGAAGCACCTGGCTCCTGGCTTTGGATCAGCACGGTGTGCTGGCTGCGGCGGCCATTGGAGGGTGAACCAATGGCAAAAGGAAGACCTTTCTCTCTCTGTCTCTCTTTCTCACACTGTCCACTCTGCCTAAAAAAAAAAACAGAGCAAACACTTTTCCACATAATAATAGCACAATAATGGTATTATTTATTACCAGGGTGAAGTGTATAAGGTGATGTTATGTTTTAAATTTCATTTTTTTTTATTTTGAATATCTGCTTTATTGGTGATTTAGTTTTCTCCTTAACTGAATTGGCTTAAAGTTTTTCTTTATTATTTTCTTATTTGTTTATTTGAGAGGCACTCACATACAGAGAGATCTTCCATCTGCTGGCTTACTCTCCAAGTGACCGCAACAGCTGGAGCCGAAACCAAGAGTCAGGGCCCCAAGTGCTTGAGCCATATCATCTGCTACCTCCCGGGGTGTGCATTAGCAGGAAGTTGGGTGGGAAGTAGAGCTGGGACTACAACCCAAGCATTCTGATGTGGGATGTGGGATTCCCAAGTGGCATCTTAACTGCTGCACCAAAGTTCTGCTCCTGAATTGTTGATTTGTAGTTAGTCTGTGTCTGTTTTTTCAGTTGTAAAACTCATCTCTTTTTTTGTTTTAATCTGCTGAAGTTCCTTGTGTAGTCTATAAATCATTCTCTTTTGGGTATAGTTACAATAACCTTGTAACTTTGTGGGAAGAAAGGTTTGTTTTGCTGATTTTTGTAGCTCTTTGAATTGGGCTGTTTTGCATTTAATCTCTTTTTTTCTGTTGTATTCAAAACTTTAAATTTTCCTGTAAGTAATGTTTTGGCAACATCTTACAAATTTTCATATATGTTGCTTTATCTTTGAATTCTGGACATTTAATAACTTTCCTCATGTTTTTCTATTTAAACAAAGAGTTATTTAGTTTGCTGTTAATTCCTAATTCATATTGTAGACAAAGAATATAGTCTGTATGCTGTGATTTTTTTTTTGGAATTTCTTCTACTGGGATTTCTTTGTAGCCCAGTATTCAGTTGATTTTTGTATTTGTTCTAAGCATATTCTGAAATAATATCTATTCTTAATGTGCTGTCTTATTTTTAATTATAATTTTCTGTAAACATGTGTCTTCTAGCCTAATATTCACTTTCAGTTGATGTTATCTGACCCTAAGTTTACTTTATTAAATTTCTTTGAATTTATACTTTCCTGGCATATCATTTTTGTCATAATTTAATATTAAAACACACATGTAAATTTATAAAATACCTAAATGTGATTAGTATTCGTACAGTAGTGATTTTAGTGCAGGCTTCCCTGCCCTCTTTATATTCTAACTTTACTGTCCAGTCCCATTTTAATCACACACACACACACACATACACACATTCCCCTTCCTCAGGTGATTACATAAAACATAGTGTTTTCACACATACACTGTTTCACCAAAATGGGATCCTGTTAAATTTCTGCACTTTGTTACTCAAAAACAGAGTTACATTTTCTTCTAACATTATCTTGAGATCTGTCTCTGGGGAGTGGCAGTAAACTCTAGTCCTGCCTGTAGATTTGGTCATGGCTGTTGACAACCTGCCTTGCACCAGCTGCTACTCTATCCTGGTGAATGATGTAACGCCTAAGTGTGTGCAACCTGTGAGGAGGAGGTGGAGGCCCAGGAGGACTCTACAAGGAACTAAGGAGATAGGGAATTGGAAACGGTGTCAAGCCTAACTAAGCTCTACCTCTGACCTCTGACCTGAGAAAGTCCAGTGCTGTTCAGAATGGATATCAGGCAACATGAAGTTGTAGAAATCCACTGAAAATAATCTGCTTCCAGTTGTGTTCCCACTGATGCATAGTCACTTTGTTTTTGCCCTCATTTACAGCTACTACCTAATCTAACACAATAAAATAGAACTTTTATTTCTGGGAAATGTAGTCTTAGTATTGGATGTTTTTTGGAGGTTGAAGTGAAATGTTTATGTTTTTTAATTTTAGTAGGTTGATAGAATACATTTAGCTAGATTGATATAATACATTGCCAGAAAATATAATAGTATAATTAATAGTATAATTAGTTTTTTATTACTCAGCAATAAAAGAAAGTTCTTCCCTTTTATCCCCAGAAACAGTGTTACTTAAAAGCATTTTTATTTGTCCGTCTAAAAGAAACAAAGAAGCACTTAAACACTAGATCCCTAGCTCCCTCCCACCCTCCAAATTTGATGAATCTCTAGGAGGACTCATAGGATGCAATATACAGCCATATTCATTGTGGTGATGTATTACAAAGAATGTAGAGCAAAATGAGCAAATAGAAGTATGGGGTGAAGATGGAAGAACCAAGGCACAGGCTTTGAATAGTTTTTTACCAGTTGACTCACGTGGGGCCGGTTAATTCTTTTGGCAGCAAATGTGATGACCTGTGTTAAATACTGTCTGCCAGGGGGCTCAGTGGTAACTCAGTGCCCAGTGTTTAAATTGGGAGGTGGTCATATAGGCCTTGAGAATCATAGACTTCCATAAGGAAAACAGACTTCCAGAGTAAACCCCATTGTTTGCCGGCTTAGATGAAACCTAGTTCCCACAGGCTGACTTTGCAAAGCAGGCCATTTAAGGAGCACAGTCTCATGCCTGGTATGTCAGGTTTTCTTTTTCTTTTTAAAAAAATGTTTATTGAAATAAATAAAACTCATATACTAAGTAACTCGACTATTTAAAATGTGCAATGCAGTGGTTTTAGTACATCCAGTAAAATGTACATCCATCACTATAGTAGATTTTAGAATGCTTTCACCACCTCAACAAAAAGCCCTGTGCCTTAGCTATTCCTTTCCCGTCTATCACCACAGCCCCCACTGCTACAGAAGTAAGCAACCTCTAATCTGCTATATGCCTCTGTAGACTTCCCAGTTCTGCACATTGCATGTGTGCTCTTTTGTGGCTGGCTTTTATTTAGCATGTTTTCAGTGTCCATTGATGTTTTAGCTTCTACAGGTACTTAATTCCTTTTTATGGCTAAGTAGTATTCCATTGTATGACTATATCTACCATATTT
The DNA here is from genome assembly GCF_033115175.1 of Lepus europaeus. NCBI lineage: Eukaryota > Metazoa > Chordata > Mammalia > Lagomorpha > Leporidae > Lepus > Lepus europaeus. The sequence continues at coordinate 58,661,565 of NC_084834.1, read as the reverse complement.
TATTTAGTCATTTATCTCCTGATAGACATTTGGAGTGGCTACCTTTTATGACTACCATAAATACTTCTGTTAACTCTCTTCTACACAGCCTCCAAATATTAATGATTTTTTGTACCTATAATTGTGTCTGAGATTTATCATGTTTTGATATCAATGTTATGTTAGCATATTAAATGATTTGGGATCACTATATATTTCATTTTCCCTATGGCCTACAATAATTTAATTTGAGAATTAGTAGTTCTTTGAAGTTTAAATAGAACTTAACTTTGAATCTGTCTGGTCTGGATGTAATTTTCTTTCTTTTTTTTTTTTTTTTTTTTTTTTTGACAGGCAGAGTGGACAGTGAGAGAGAGAGACAGAGAGAAAGGTCTTCCTTTTGCCGTTGGTTCACCCTCCAATGGCTGCTGCGGCCGGCGCATCTCGCTGATCCGGAGCCAGGAGCCAGGTACTTCTCCTGGTCTCCCATGCGGGTGCAGGGCCCAATGTCTTGGGCCATCCTCCACTGCCTTCCCGGGCTATAGCAGAAAGCTGGCCTGGAAGAGGGGCAACCGGGATAGAATCTGGCGCCCCAACCGGGACTAGAACCCAGTGTGCCAGCGCCGCAAGGCGGAGGATTAGCCTGTTAAGCCACGGCGCCATCCTGGATGTAATTTTCAATAGGAAAACTTTTGTCTGCTCTCTGTTCTAAACTAGTTTGTGTTTTTCAGTCTTTCTTTTTCTTGAGTTAATTTTGGCAACTTGTATTTTGCTAGGACATTATCTAGTCCTTTAGATTTCCAGAGTTACAACTGCAAGGCTTAAGTGGTATACATTCAGGGTTTATAAATCAGCCTGAAAATCAGTATTTACCCATGTCCCTCCTCCCCCAGTTTATGATTTCACAATTTTTGCTCTGCTTTTCTGCTTTCCCACATCATGTTCAACTTCTTTTCAGTCTTTAATTCTGGACAACTCTGAATCATTGCTAGAAGTGTTTATCAATTTACTCTCCCTTTCTAGGAATCCTAGTAGATAGATATTGACACTTTTAAATTTCACCTCTGCCTCTTCATTTTTAAAAAAAAAAGTTTATATTTTCTACCTTATTCTTTTTTTTAATGCTGTGTAAGAGAATTTCTTGGTAAATTTATTACTCACAAATATATTCTTCCCCCCTATTCAGTTTGCTGGTTAACCAATACTTGAAGTTTTTTACTTTATCAACTTTTTTTTTTTTTTTTGACAGGCAGAGTGGACAGTGAGAGAGAGACAGAGAGAAAGGTCTTCCTTTTGCCGTTGGTTCACCCTCCAATGGCCGCCGCGGTAGCACCGCGCTGATCCGATGGCAGGAGCCAGGTGCTTCTCCTGGTCTCCCATGGGGTGCAGGGCCCAAGCACTTGGGCCATCCTCCACTGCACTCCCTGGCCACAGCAGAGAGCTGGCCTGGAAGAGGGGCAACCGGGACAGGATCGGTGCCCCGACCGGGACTAGAACCCGGTGTGCTGGCGCCGCAAGGTGGAGGATTAGCCTAGTGAGCCTCGGCGCCAGCCCTACTTTATCAACTTTTAAAATCTATACATATCTTCCATTGGTAAACATATACTGTGTTTATTTTAAAATTGTGTTCTAGCTATTCTGTTTGCTATGATATGTATTGTTCAGTTTGTTGCCTTTCTTTCATACTGCTTATACACTCCCAAGTGTCTGGTTTGATCTTTCCTTCCAGTGCCAAGTTGTAAGTTAGTAATGTTTACTTGGGAGGAGACTGAATGAGTAGGCTGTAATTACTGTGTCTTCAGGTGACTTTAGGAAACATAGGTGGGAGTGTGGGGGCTTAATTGTGGGTAATGGAGTTTGAAAGTTGGTTCCAAAAAGGAATTTCCTGTTGCCCTTCCTGAAGGTAAGATCTCCAGGTTCTGCTGTCCTCTGTTCTATTTATGGAGTAGGGGTGAGGACAGAGCATACAGGAGCCCTGCGGGTCACCTGTACTGTTTCCACTCTCTATCCTAGTTGTGCCCAGTGCTCTCCTGATGCAATAACATCCCTTATCCTCCAGATGGCATTTGGGTGGTGGCAGAGCTTTCTGTCTCACTGCATTGCATAGGGAGGAATTCTGTGCCCAGAGCAATGTCAGGAATGGGAGAGCTCACAACTAGAAGGAGCTTTCTCAGTCCATAAGGTTAGGCTCTCTCCATCGCTTGGCTCTTATTTCCCTCCCACTCCAGAAGCCTCACTTTCGTGTCCCCAACATATCTCCTTGTTTCTCTCCTTTTGTCTTTTACAATCTCCAGTGACTGGTTGGAGGGTGATAACCAGGGGCACATACCAGTTCGACATCTTGTGCAAGAAAAAAAACTATAATATTTTTTAAAAATTAACTGTTTCTCTTCCCTTCACCAAATTAAGCTGCTTAAGGGCAGATTGTTTCATAGACCTTAGCTTAGTTAATGGTTTAGACTTGGTACCATAAGAATTATTTGTTGAAAGAACATCATTTCAAAAGGAATCCACCATTAAAAATAAGAATTGAATACCAATAGAGAGCTCCCATAATGTTGTAAAAAACATGACTAAATTCTTTAAAAAACTTAATTTGTATGAAACATTTTGGGATCAGTTAGGTCACCTTAGAGGAGGTTGCAAACTAGTTAATTAGAAGAGTACAACCAACATAGAGTTTTATAATTCCTAGAACACTTAACTTACATTAAAGCAGGACTGATCAGTGAATCAGTAGCTTCACTGATATGAAGAAGCTGTGAATCAGAAATGATAAGAATGTATGTAAGACCAAGAAGGTAATAAGTGGTCAGGAAACAGCCTCTGACTTTAATTCTTTAGAGACCCATGCTTTTCTTTAGTCTTACATTTTTTTTTTTCTTAAGATTTATTTATTTGAAAGAGTGACAGAGACAGAGAGAGTGAAATATATCTTCCATCCACTGGTTCACTCCCCAAATGGCTGCAACAGCCAGAGCTGGCCAGGCTAAAGTCAGGAGCCAGGAGCTTCTTCCAGGTCTCCCACATAGGTGCAGGGGCCCAAGAACTTGGGCCAATTTCCAAGGCTTTCCCAGCACATTAGCAGGGAGCTGGATGGGAAGTGGAGCAGCCGGGACTCAAACCTGCACCCATATGGGATACTGGCAGTGGCTTTACTTGCTGTGCCACAGTGCCAGCCCCAGCTTAAGTGCCTCGTTGTCATAGAGGGCATTTGATAAATGATACTGCACTGACTTTTGCCTTCTGCCTCACTTTTTTGTGCTATGAAAATGGAACTCAATGCCTTCGACCTGGTGTTAAAGCTGGAATCTTTCTAGAGGGCTCACATGTGGCCCTGTAGCTCCCTTTCCAACTCCCTCCTTTTGACCATCTTTATTTCTCCATACTAGGTTTCTTATCTTTCTGCCATACCAGATATGCTCTAGTCTCAGTGTCTTTGAAGTTGCTCTTCACTGTGCTTGGAATTCCTTCCTTCAGGTGGCTTCTTCATTGCTTTAGAATCTTCAGGCAGATATAACTTTCTTAATGAAACTTTCCTTGATTGCCCTCTTCAAAAGTGCAAATGTTTCACAATATATGTACTTCCCATCTCCTTTGCTCGAATTGTTTTTCGGTTAGCACTTAGCACATACCACTTCAAGCACACACTCTACAATTTATGATTTATTATAGCATTATCTGCCTTTCCTCATTATGTTAGTTCAGGACTTAATAAATGTTTGTTGAATAAAAACGCCGGAAGGAAATTCAGTTGGTTAAGAAAAAACTTTGTTAGTAATACTTGATTGTTTTTAATTCAAAAGTTTAACATTTAATGTCTGTTTAACTCTGCTTTTGTAAGATGGAAATTTACTTAATTCAGTCAGATTTATCAGTTAGTGGTTTCTTTCAAATTGTTATACATATCAATTTACATAAAATCTACTGCCTTTCTTGCAGAGTATGATTTTGTACATAAGATGGATAACAATATGGATTGTTACAATAAAAAAAATTATATTACTATATATATACACACATTTCTTTTAATGAACAAAGTAATTTAGTGTTGACAGATAAAAGATACCACCTGAGATTTAATTTATTTCTAATATTTTGTGGGATATTTTCCTTATGAAACCATCTTTTGAAAATTGTAAACTTGAAGTAGGTGATGGCTAATGTCACATTGACATTAAACATGTTTCAATGATGAAATATGTTGTCATTTGCCTGTTTTAGAATGTTATTAGTTCTCATCCTTTTTATGGTAAATTTTATTTCTATATTCAGTATTTCAGTTCAAATAGTAATTTAGGAATTGCCTTGATCAGGTTTCACTTTTATTTACACATTTCTTTTCTTTCTTATAGATTTGTTTTGAGGTCACATTGACATGAATTAATGGAGTCACCTTTGATAACTTCACCTGGGAGAGAGACTTCTTTTTTATTAAAAAAAATAAGGAAAACAAGTAACCAAAGGAATCATGCCAAATATCACTCTACGTCTTTTTGTGTCATAAGTATCTACTTTTTAACCTATCAAGACAAATGGCTTTCACATTAAAGAAAATAATTTGTTCATTGATATTAACAGTTTGAAAAGAATCTTCATCTTAACCTATATAATCATATAAAATTGAACACATATAAAAACATTTAAGGCCTTTTTTAAAATAGCATACTTTTTAGCTTTTGGAACTTCAACATTGAAATACCTTGTTTTTATTTGTCAAAATCCTCAAGAAATTGTAATAGGAAAGATATGGACTTGGAAATCTGCGTTATTGTAACAGATTGCTGTGAATTTAAGTGGACAGTTCAAGACGTCATCCATTGCATCATCAGAAATATCACATAAGTGAATAATTCTCGGCTTTAATGCAGAAAAAGTTGCTTGAAGATGGCTTGGGTGAAATTCTTACGGAAACCTGGTGGCAATCTTGGAAAAGCTTATCAACCTGGGAGTATGCTATCCCTAGCACCAACCAAAGGCTTGCTAAATGAACCAGGTCAAAATAGCTGCTTTCTTAATAGTGCTGTGCAGGTAAGACCTAATTATTTGTGATTTTTTTTTTAAAGATTTTATTTATTTATTTGAAAGAGTTACACAGAGAGAAGAGAGGCAGAAAGAGAGAGAGAAAGAGAGAGAGAGGGGTCTTCCATCTGCTAGTTCACTCCCCAGTTAGCCATAACGGATTTGCACCGATTTGAAGCCAGGAGCCAGGAGCTTCTTCTGGGTCTCCCATGCAGGTGCAAGGACCCAAGGACTTGGGCCATCTTGTACTGCTTTCCCAGGCCATAGCAGAGAGCTGGATTGGAAGTGGAGCAGCCAGATCTCGAACCGGTGCCCATATGGGGTGCTGGCACTTCAGGCCAGGGTGTTAACCCACTGCACCACAGCGCCAGCCCCAAGACCTAATTATTTGTTAAATTTTTATCCATATTTTTCAGGAAATCTCTAGTTTAATCTTTCTTAACTTATAAATTAAGAATAATGTTATTGATTAGAATGATTTCTTAATACCGCTTTTATTGGAAACAAAACTATTTTTGCTGGGCACTTTCGTTTTTATAGTAAGTGGAGATTGCTTTTTGAACAGAATGATATACCACTGTAATTTATTAAAAATAAATATTTATTAAGCATTTTATATTAAAATGTTTATTAAATTAAGGACATGTTTCTAAAATACATATATTTAAAAATTTTTAAGCAGTTAACACCACCCCCTCACCCTTTTTAAGAAATTTAGTGTGCATCTTGATTGATAGATAAAAGAAACAAGGTCTTGGGTTGAAATGAGAATGCATGCTTTTTTTTTTTTTTTTTTTTTTTTTTTAATTTTTTTGACAGAGTGGACAGAGAGAGACAGAGAGAAAGGTCTTCCTTTTGCCATTGGTTCACCCTCCAATGGCCGCCACAGCTGGCGCGCTGCGGCCGGCGCACCACGCTGATCCGAAGGCAGGAGCCAGGTGCTTTTCCTGGTCTCCCATGGGGTGCAGGGCCCAATGTCTTGGGCCATCCTCCACTGCACTCCCGGGCCACAGCAGAGAGCTGGCCTGGAAAAGGGGCAACCGGGACAGAATCCAGTGCCCCGACTGGGACTAGAACCCAGTGTGCCGGCGCCGCAAGGTGGAGGATTAGCCAATTGAGCCGCAGCGCCGGCCAAGAATGCATGATTTTTGATGTTGCTCCTTAAGCTCACTTCTCCCCATGTGGCCCTGTGGAATCATAATTTGAGTACCACTGTTTGATCACTTTGAAGATACATTATTTTGCTTTAATCCTCGTTTAAATTTCATTAATTAAATAATATCTATTAACCTTTTTTTCTTCAAAAAGTATTCTTATGTATAATTTGTTATATTCAACAGTTTTAGATAGGATTGACAAATAACTGCACTATTAAAAATGAGTAAGATATAGTATATTGAAATGTTTTTCTATTGGCCTTAGAATATACATTAAAAGAGTTCTTCAAAATAAATCACTTTCCATGTATATATGTAAATATATATTTTTAAAAGATTTATCTATTTACTTGAAGGGCAAAGTTAGAGAGAGAGAGATCATCTATCTGCTGGTTCACTTCCCATATGGCTCCAATGGCTGGGGCTAGACTGGGCCAAAGCCAGGAGTTTCATCTAAGTCTCCCATATGGGTTGCAGGGGCCCAAATACTTGGGCCATCTTCTGCTGCTTTCCCAGGTGCATTAGGCGGGAGCTGGATCGAAAGTAGAACAGCTGTTACTTGATTGGTGCCCATATTGAATGCCAGTATTGCAGGTGTTGGCTTAACTCACTGTGCCTCAACGCTGGCCCCGTGAATGTATTCTATTTTCTCCTGACAACTGCAGAGATAAAATGCACATTAGTGTTTGTCAGGTCCTCAGATATCTAACTCAAAGCTGTGTTCCCAGTTGCCCTCTAGCGTGAGGTGGATGTCTAACTTGAAAATTCTTAAGGTTACCAGGGAAAGCGGAGCAGTGGGTACAAGGAAAGTATTCATTCTCCTTTGCTCTAGGACTCTTCAGTGGCAGTCAGTGTTCTGCTCATTCCAAAAGGCTCTACTGGCGTTGGTTGCTATGAGAAAGCAGGAGAACTCTATTTCTGATCTTTTCCCATTACCCCTTCCTTTCCTATTCTTTTTCACTTTTATATTTTCCCTTCTGTTCCTGTTTTTTTCTTTAGTTCTTCAAATGTTTTTTATAGTTTAAGGAGATGAAAAGCATATTATAACAGAAAATTCTGAGTAAACAAACATATATGGTTAAGAAATTAGAGAAATATTTGTAAGATGGCGCATTTAACTTTTATTTTTTTTATTTGAAAGACAGACTTCAAGAGATCTGTGATCTGCTGATTGACTCCCCAAAGGCTCACAGTAGCTGGGGCTGGGTCAGGCTGAAGCCAGGAGCTGGGAACTCATTCCAGGTCTCCTAGTGGGTGGCAGGGACCCAAGCCATCACCTGTTGCCTACCAGGGTGTGCATTAGTGTGAAACCGGAATCAGGAGCAGAGCTCAAACCCAGGCACTCTGATGTGGGATGCAAGCATCTCAAGAGGCACCTTAACTTCTTGACCAAATACCCACCTTATGTATTTTTTTGAAAAAGGAATATTTCACTGACCTCTGCTATACAAACTATACTTTTCCGTGTAGTTATTTCTCATGCTCATCCTTAGTTTGTCCCTAATTTGCATAGTTCTACCTTTTCATCTTGAATTTTTTTTCTTCTGCCCAAAGGACCTCTTTTAACGTTTCTTGTAGTATTATTAGTCTGTTGGTGACAACTTCTTTTAGCTTTTATGTGTTAGAAGAAATGTGTTCACTCTTATCTGTTTGAGAGGTAGAGTTACAGAGAGAAGCACAGAGAGAGAGAGAGAGGTCTTCCATCCGCTGGTTCACTCCCAAATGAACCCAATGGCCTGAGCTGCGCTGATCCGAAGCCAGGAGCCAGGAGCCTCCTCTGGGTCTCCCTCATGGGTGCAGGGGTCCAAATGCTGGGGCCATCGTCTACTGCTTTCCAAGGCCATAGCACAGAGCTGGATTGGAAGAGGAGCAGCGGGGCCTAGAAACGACACCCATATGGGATGCCAGTGCTGCAGGCAGAGAATTAACTTACTGCGTCACAGTGCTGGCCCCTCACTCTTGTTTTTGAAAGCTATTAATACTCTGATTAAAGGGTTCTAAGTTGACATTTCTCTTTCAGTCCTTTAAAGATTTTGCTTCTCTCTCTTAGCTTGCATTGTTTCTCATGAAAAATGTGTTATTTTGATCTTTTTCTGCTCTATGTAATGTGTCCTTTTCCTTTGCTCTAAAGATTTTCTTATCACTGGTTTAAAACAATTTAATTATGTGTCTTGACATCATGTCTCTTGTGTTTGATTTGTTGAGCATCTTGGATCAGCAGATTTTTAATTTTAAAGAAATTTGAGAACTTGTTGACTGCTGTTTCTTCAAATGATGTTTCTGTCTCCTTCTCTGCATGACTCCATTTACATGTACAGGCGTAGGTGGTTGCTTGAAGTTGCCCCGTGGCTCAGTGATGCTGTCTTCATTTTCTTTATTGATTTTTTTTTGTTTCATTTTGTATGGTTTCTATTACAAGTTCTTTTGTCTTTTCCTTTGGAATGCCTTATCTACTATTAATCTCATTCGTTGTATTTTTTATTTTAGAAATTGTATTTTTCACCTCTAGAAGTTTGATATGGGCCTTTTTTTTTCTTTTTTTCTTTTTTCAAAATATTTCTCTTGGATGAAGGAATGAGTGAAATGCTTTATTTGTTCGGGTTTTTTTTTTTTTGACAGGCAGAGTGAACAGTGAGAGAGAGAGAGACAGAGAGAAAGGTCTTCCTTTTGCCATTGGTTCACCCTCCAATGGCCGCCACGGTAGTGCGCTGCGGCCGGCGCACCGCGCTGATCCAATGGCAGGAGCCAGGTGCTTCTCCTGGTCTCCCATGGGGTGCAGGGCCCAAGGACTTGGGCCATCCTCCACTGCGCTCCCTGGCCAAAGCAGAGAGCTGGTCCGGAAGAGGGGCAACCGGGACAGGATCGGTGCCCTGACCGGGACTAGAACCCGGTGTGCCGGCGCCGCAAGGCGGAGGATTAGCCTAGTGAGCCGCGGCGCCGGCCGGGTCTTTTTTTTTTTAACAAAAAGATTTGTTTATTTGTTTGAAAGGCAAAATTATAGAGAGGGAATGAAAGCGAGAGAGAAAGAGAGAGAGAGAGTGAGATTTCATCCATTAGTTCACTCCCTGAATGGCTGCAATGGTTTGGGTTGGACCAGGCTAAAGCCAGGAGCCAGGAGCATCATCCCAGTCTCCCACATGGTTGCAGGGGCCTAAAGCACTTGGGCCATCTTTGGCTGCTTTCCCAAACACATTAACAGGAGCTGGATCAGAAGTGGAGCAGCCAGAACTTGAATTGGTGCCCATATGGAATGCTACCTACTACTCCAAGATAAAGGCCCCATGATATGCATCTTAAGATCCCTTTCATTTTTCTACTTAAATGTGTTCAGTCTTAGCTGTAGTTGTTTAAATGTGTGAAATCCAGCTGTAATAGTTGATTTGATGTACCTGCCGTATTTTGTTTTAGTGTATTTTTTTTTCTTCCTCATTCTGGGATTCTGGGTTATATTTTTTTTGTTTCTTTGAATGTCTGGTGATTTTTACTAGATGTCAGACAAGTGTTAAGATATGGATACTTTTATAGCCCTAAAAATAATCCTGAACTTTGTTGTGGGACAAGGTTAATTTATTTGGAGGCAATGTGATCATTTTACTCTTTAGCTTTATTAGGAAAGAACTTTTTTGTTACAACAGAAATGTGTGTATTCTTGGGTTCATTTCTCTTCACTTGGGACCTTTTCTCAAGCGAGGCCCTGTGAATTCTGAAGTTTCCCACTTTGGCTGTTGGGAACAGGGCCCTATCCTGGCCTGTGTGAACTCTGGGTAATGTTCCTTTGAGTCCTGTTGGGTATTTCTTTACCAGGCTTCAGGGCATTTCCTGTTACTCACCAGAATACTCAGGGAAACCTCTAGAGATCCCTGGTTTTAATTGCAGCTCTCTCCTCTGCTGTGCTTTGCTCTGCCAACTTTATAAACTTTGGGGCATCTACTGGCCTCTGATGTTTGCTTTATAAACTAATTGGCAAGGCCACTCCTTACCAACAAAACATCTATTCAAATAGACTTTGTGAGGACAGTTTGTGGTTAAGCAGGTTAAGCCACCGGTTGACAGTGGCATCCCATATCGGAGTCCTGGTTCAAGTTCTATTTGCTCCAGTCTCCTGCTAATGTGTCTTCTACTCACATGGGAAATACAGATGGAATTCCTGGCTCTTGACTTGTGCCTGGACCAGCCCCAGCCCTAGGGGCCATCTGGGAAGTGAACCAGCAGATGGAAGATCTTTCTCTCTCTCCCTCTTTCTCCCCTACCCTCTCTACTCTGTCTCTTCCTCTCTTACTCTGCCTTTTAAATAAACAAATAAATCTTAAAGAATTCCAGAAAAATCTTGACTTCAGTTTTAAGAATTCAAAATACTGAGGCTGGTGCTGTGGCATAGTAGGTAAAGCTGCTGCCTGTAGCATCAGCATCCCATATGGGCGCTGGTCCCTGCTGCTCCACTTCCAATCCAGCTCTCTTGTAATGCACCTGAGAGGATGGCCCAAGTACTTGAACCTCTGCACTCATGTGGGAGAACCTGAAGAAGCTCCTGACTCCTGGCTTTGGATCAGCTCAGTTCCGGCTGTTACTGCCATTTGAAGAGTGAACCAGTGGATGGAAGATCTCTTTGTCTCTGCCTCTCTCTCTATAACCCTGCCTTTCAAATAAAATAAAGCTTTAAAAAAATTCAAAATGCTAATATTAATATAGCTTTTGATTAATACTTTGAAGAATGCTGATAAATTGTAGAAGCCAGTGCTGTGTTATATATACTCGAAACCCAAACAAAACAAATTCTCTATAAACTCTAAAAGTGAACATTATTGAATTCTAATAGTTATATTTAACTTAAGATTTTAATGGATTTTTATCTTTGCAGATTTTTGAAATTTGTATTAAATTGATAAAACTTCATTTCTATTATATTCATAATGTTTCATTATTCACAATATTAAGATAGTGAAGCTTCTCTTGGTTCTTCTCTCCTGCGCTCTCTCCTCTCTCTTGGCTCGTCTCTCTATCTTCTCTCCTCTGTCTCTTTCTCTTTTTCCTTCGCTGCCCCTTCACTCCGGTCTGTAGGGTGTTCCCCAATAAACCCTTTCCCTTACTCCGGTGTCCGGTGTGCTTTGCGACGGCTAACATGAAGATATAACATCGGTGCCGTGACTCTGTAGCCTCATATTGGTAATCCAGCGTCCCCCAGTCCTCTGGGGTCCTGGATTTCTGCCAGTCGCAAAGCACACCTCCAGAACTCTTTCCAAGCCACCGAACGCTCAGCGATCTCCATCCACACATGGGCCTTCCAAAGTTTGAGAACGGGAAGCTCTCACGGCGACTCTACTTGTCTACTGAGTTGTGGTCTACTCTCTTCTACATTCATCTGAGGCTTTTCTACTCAAGTCCAAGGTCGTAGTGCTAGACACCACAACTCCTACTTAAGGCCTTTAGCCTCTACGGACACTGTGTCCAGGCAACAGTGAGTGCGAGTGACGACTCCGTCTCTGTTCGCCTCTTTACAGGTGAGGCCCTGGGCTCCAGCGGGCGCTTGGGTGACGACCCCGCCTTCTGCTCCCATATTCTCTCACTAGTCAGACAGCCGGGATGCAAGGACGCTTGCAATCCACGGATCTGACTCTACAAGTCGCAATGGGAACTTTTCTCTAACCGCGTTCCGTCTGATGGTCCCTCTTAAATTGGCCCCAGCCTTCAAAAAGCGGCCCCTTCATGGTGGCGCATTTGGCCCTGAGGGATCAGAAGCGGAGTAGTTTGACCATGATAACATCTTTATCACATCCGTGAGCGTTCGGGAAAATGGAAGGAGATTCCATACGTTCAAGCCTTTTCCTATCTTCTAACTAAACCTTCCCTGTGTACTTCTTGCTCTCCCGCTCAAGTCCTTCTGGTCTCCAAGATTCGCACAAGGGGGCAGAAGCCTGAGCAAAAAAATCCTTTCTTCTGCCCCATCCTGTTCCCGCCACTACCACCACCTCCTTTGATCCTGCAGATGAACCTCCCCTTATTGCTCCAATCTACAGGTGCTGGCTCAGCCGCCTCCTGAGGCCTCAGCAGCTGAAGTTCCTGCGCCATTACCCAGGCAGCGGCTGGGGAATCCACCATCAGCTCCAGCCCTGGCTGCATCTTCACCTCCCCCTCCTGCTGAATTCCAGGGGGCCGTGTCAACCTCTTCTGTCCTATCTCAAGCCCTTTGCTCATCTATTCCTCAAAGCCATTCTCTGCCCACGTGTACTTCCTCCCTAGCTCCTACCCCCACTCTGACTGTATCTTCCCCTCCCACCTAGGAATTCTTTATCTCAGAACCAGTCTGGGGCCCAGAGTCTAATATCTCTGTCTTATCAGTTTGGGAATGGCGGTCTCCATGGTCTCCAACTGGTCTTTTGTCCCTCTCTTGTCCCAGTCTTACCTTAAGAATAGCATGGGAATGGTAGTCCCATCCTTTGGGCTCCCTGCTTATTGAGAAACAAATTAGGTATCCCACCCTTCTGAGGGCTCTTTTGTTTTATCATGAACTAGCCAGATAGGAGAATCAGATTTCCTGCGTGGACTTGGCTCACTGTAATTTTTCCTTAAATCTAGGAATACTGAAATTGGAAAAGACCCCTAAAATTTACTCTGAAATGTGGCCCCTTAAAGATCCCTAGATCTGTTATCCGGGGTGCCACATGTGCTACTAGAATTTGGGGTGCCTTACGATTTCAACACGGGCCTATTACTGAATCCCCGATATTAATAAGCCCGAGAGGGTTCTTGCCTAATATTTAGAGAAGAATTCTAAATACCGGCACAGATAAACAAGGCAGCATGGTACGTTTTAAGCTTTCATTTAGTAAGAAAGGTGCATAAGAGAGTGAAAGCTTTATTTAGGGGAGAGAGGTGAATAGGGGTTCATACCGAGCACCAGAGCACCAGGAACCAGCCACGTGGATGAACATCTAGGCCAGGAAGCCTAGAGCACATGGCCCGAAGGCCATGTGCCCTGGAGGCGCAGGGCTACAGCAAGCCCTGACCTGGCAAGAGGCCAGGGAAGAAGAGCAGGGCCTGGCACACTGTGCCCTAGGCTTTTAACCCACTCCAAAGGGGAGTGGTTAATTAACCTGATTGGCTGGTGGGCACCCCAGTGTGGCCAGGTAGGGGAACAAGACCACTCAGGGTCGTGGCAAAGGCATCAGGTAGGGGCATGAGGCCACACAGGGGTGTGGCGAAGCTGTGGTCTTCCAGTTCACAAATCTGATCAATTTTAACCTGTATGCCTGCCTACTTCAATACCACTACCTTTGAAACTATTGCTTTGTAAAATGCTGAACTTATTTTGCAATTTATTTTAATAGGTTTCCAGGTAATCAGTACTCAATGAAATAGCAATGGGTAATTAGTACTTGTTTTAGATAAATGTAATTTTAGTTTCTATTAAATTCAGATAAAAATATATCAGCATCCTAAGTCATTTAGATGTAACTGCTAATTTAAATTGGGTAAAGGCGAATGAAATAAATGTGTCTAAATGTAAACTTTTGTATACTCAACATGTTATATTCTATAAAAAACTATTTGGGTTAGTTTATAAACTGTCTATAAAAATAGTTCAACACTGTTTAAAGTAACTCAGGCTAAAATTTGATGTGTTACCTTAATCTTACTCTAAAAATTTTTAATGGGTTATTTCAAAATGTAAATCAAGGACATTGGCAGATGCAAAACATCACAAGTATACTAATCTATTCGACGTAAAATTAAAATCTGATTCTCTGTTAAAGCAATGTGTTAAAGTAATCTATTATGTTCTCTTGATGTCTGCTAAATTCTAATTGTTTAAAAACAGCTAAATTTTTATTAAGAGCTATGGGTTATTTAAATATGTGCTTATTTTTAAACATTTAAATAATTACCTTGTAACAATGATCAAATTTGGTCTATATTATGTCATGATGTTAGAGAATCTTATTTCAACCAGATATTTTGGATTTTGAGCCTTCTTGGCATTCTTGACAGGCATTCAAAAAAAATCAAAGTTTCAAAAAATTTGGACTCTAAAATTTCCAGTAAATTCTGGACTTTGGTTTTTCCAGTTCGGGCCCAACTGAAAAAACCAAAGGACCTATGTCTCTCATCTTGTAAAGATACCAACATCAGGCTATTTGGATTATATTAGAAGTACTGTCAAGATGTGAAGTGGTGCTAAATTTTAAGTTTCTATAATATAAAATGCTACTGCTACAAATGTCTAAAAATTAAAAAGTCTAATAATCTTGTGCTACTAGACATGATAGTTATCTTAATGAGAAAGCCCCAGAGGCTTTTTAACTAAAAGAGTTAAATGCTTTGTAAAATCCTACAGGTGCTCTCAAAAAAATACTGTGTGAAGTATGCAAGTGCCTCTTGTTGATTAATGAGTTTATAATTTTAAATGTGGCAACTTAGTCTTTTGTCATCCACAGTTTTATATATCAGATTCGCTGCTCATAAAACTAAAGCGTTGGTTCTGTGTTTAGCTGTCCTCCTATAGGTTCCAATGAATTTTTTCCAGCCACTTCTATTGTATTCAGTACTTTGGGATGGCTCTGTAAACAAATAAAGCCAGTAATGTATTAAAGGTACCAACTGAGAGAAAATATGGTTAACTGAGGTTACTAAAAACTGAGGTTACTAAAAACAAAAAGTAATTGAAATCAATTGGTAATTTACAAACAGAAGTTAGATTTTTTTTAAAAAAGCTATTATTAAAACTACTATGTTCTATTATGTTATATGTGTATACATATTGTATTTCTCATGGGAAAATTTATTAAGAGTTTTATTTTAATTGGCTTATAGTTAAGATTGCCCATAAATTTAAATAGCTAAAATTATTCAAGGTTACATTTTAATTCATGTGACCTAAATCTGTATCATATGTTTTAAACTTGTTGGTAGAAAGAAACTAAAAACATTTTATATGTTTGTGCTTAAATTTGCTGGTTAAACAAGCTACACCATGTTATATATATGAGATGTTTCCAAATATACGTATTCTTAAATATTTGTGGAAGGCATTGGACCTTTTGGTAAATGTTTTCCTAAGTTGTTATCTAATGGTTAAAACTGTTTGCTAAGTTTTCATGTGATATTGCTATTGTCAGTAAGCGATCTAGGACTTGCTCCCTCATTTCTCTATTCTAAGCCCGACTTGTTCTCTCATTTCTCTATTCTCTTTGAGATAGGAAACTATTTCTATTATGAAGGAGTCTCCAAGATTCAAAATTTGACTTTAGATCTTATAAAAGAGATGGCTAACATTTTTCTGTAATAGCATAGCCAAAATAAGAGCTTGAATTATAATTTCCTAGCTAGATTTACTTCACCATCAGCAAAATAAACAGTAAATAGAAAAGAGCTCCCTTTCAGAACAAAGGGAAAGAAAGTTTTAAAGTAAGAATATAGTTTTCCTCATGGGCATTGTCTACCTCAGAAAAACTGCTACAGTACATGCCTGTGACTATAGACTTCTAGTTTAGGCCACCGAAGATTAGAGATGGGACTTGAGCACCCCCTTGACTTGCATCCTCTGGTCTGCTTTAACAAAACCCAGGAGGAAAAGAAAGCTAGGCATCAGAAGCAATCGGTGGCAGGTCTATTAAATGTAGCTCTGTACAGTGATCTGCCCTCAAGGAGACCCAACAGGCCAGTTCACTGCAGTAGCTTTCAGTGTGGCAAGTCTGGGCTTCAGCAGAAGTCAGCTTGTGAAGAGCCCTGGCAGCTCTGCCAGCCGAGTTGGATCACTGGAAATGGACCTGCCCTGGAGTCGAAGGATGCCCAGGTCAGAGCCACAGATCTTATTGGCTCTAAGCTGAAAAGCTCTTCACTCAGCCCAGCTTTTAAAGTGACCACTGCAACTGAGGAAATGGCCAAATAGAGTCAGTAACATTGCAGGCAGAACTGTATATTTCCTGTTGGAGTTGCCACTTGCCTTTACCTGGCCAGCTCTCCACCCAGGCCAGCTAGGTAATGGAAGTCAACAAGGTGCTTTCCCAAGGAGGTTCACACCTCCCTTAGGATGTAGGCTATATGAAGAGATAGATGAGTCTGAGCCTCATAATTTACAAGGCTTAAAGCCCACCAGATTATTATCAAGCCCCTTCTGTCAGGTTCTATTTGCCTCTCAATCAGAAAACTTAATTGTAGCTTAGTCAGCACCTTTCTTAGCTCCTCTAATAACAACTCTGTCCTTTGTATCTAGCGCGCTTGGGCCTCATTCCTTTGTAATCATAACCTCTACTCTACCACCAATGGCTCTACTCCCAACCTGTGTGTACTGATGGTCCTCTTCCCCACTTAACATTATATGATTGTTCAAAATTTCTCTACAGACAAACCCTGCTACCTGTAAAAGTTAAGTGGCTTTTTTCCCAGTCTTGGCTGGAATCAGTTTAACCCACATCCATCAAACTGTGCCCACAAGGGTCCAGAGACCTCTCCATTTCCTCTCCTCTATAAAATTCTCTCATTACTTGGTTAGTGCTACTCTTAGGATCATTGGTTACTATTCTCACCCTGTCTTTTATACTACCCTGTCTAAGTGTTTACAGCAGGTTATAATGGAACAAACGAAGGCCTTCAGCAACCAGGCAGTCAGCCAAATGCTGCTGCAGAATATACTCCGCTCCCCACCTAGGAGACAGTGGCTTGAGACATTGCTGATGCCAGTGAAGAGTATCTTGTTACCCTATGTCAGCAGGAAGTAGCTCTAAAGACAGATCATCGTCCCTCTACCCCTCCTGGACTTTTGGGACTAATGTAACCCCATACAAATCCTGCTTTATAAAAAAACAAAAGGGGGGAATGTTAGGAAATTGGGGCAGTTTTAGCATTGTTTTAGCATTGCCCAGCTACCTGAGCCAGGCTCCACCCCATTCCTAATGGGATTCGCTGCTCCTGCTTCCCTGCCCGCCCTCAGGTGAAGTTTTAAAAGGGCCTGTTCCTGAATCATGCTCTCTGGGTTCTTCTCTCCTGCGCTCTCTCCTCTCTATTGGCTCATCTCTCTACTCTATCTTCTCTCCTCTGTCTCTCTCTCATACTCTCTTTCTCTTTTTCCTTTGCCGCCCCTTCACTCTGATCTGTAGGGTGTTCCCCAATAAACCCTTCCCCTTTAAAAAAAAAAAAAGAGATAGTGAAGCAAAAACAAAAACAAAAAAAAATTGTGAAGCCTTCTTAAGTTACTAAAAGTCGACATTGTTAAATGGTATAGATCTATTGGAAGTCATAAAAGTGAATCTATGTGCCATTTCTCATTGCTAAATTTTTAAGTTATATTTTGAGGTGAGGAATAGAGTGAAAAGTTTGTGTTCATTTGTTTAATGTGTCTGCATGTATGCATTGGTCTTTTGGAACTATTACCTGAGAAATATCTGTATATATTAATGGCTATTAATTTTGTTAGATGTCATGTTGCATTACTACATGCAAATTATCCAAAAAGGAAAATCTATATTGTTAAAATCTAGTTCAACAACTATCCTAGGCTTTAACTTTTTACAATAGGTAATAGATGAAATAAGGATTAACTGTAATTAGAATAATTATTTTGTGATAAGTATTCATTAAAGTAGTCTTTATACTTTGTGTTGAGTAATACAGAGAACTTGAAAGAAATCATAGAAGTATGTTTTTCTGTAGTTTGATCCAGTGTCCAATGTAGTTTCAAAACTTTGGTAGTCCTAAAAAACTTGCCAGTTACATTGGGAAGACTTCACTGGCCTTAGAGGTTCTATTTTGAATGAATACTTTGTACTTTCATCTGATGAGAAGGCAGTACAGTTAAATAGATAGGACATATTAGTGTGATGTCTTATGTCTCTGAGTTAGAGACAAAGTTATAATATTTAAAAGCTAACATTTACTGTGTTCTTACTGAACATTAGAAGTGTTAATCTAATTTCATCCTTACAACAACCCTGAGGTAGGTACCACTTTTATCCTTAGTTTATTGATGAAAAAACCAGATCTCAGAAAATGTTTTTCCCAAGTCAAGTCCCAGGGCAGGTAAACAGTAAAGCTGAAATTGGAATTCAGGCAACCTGCTTTCAAGATGGTGGTGTTAACCACAGTGCTGCACTACCTCTAAAGCTGTGCTGTTGTTGATTTTTTGGTAAAATGCATTCCATGGTAGTATTTTTTAATAGTATGATAAGAAATGGTATGCAGGAAAGTTAGGAAATATGTAAGTGCTTGGTAAAACACTTAGTTGTTTGTGGTAGATAAATGGGTCCTATTGTGTTTCAAGAAAAAGAAGCTTTCAAAGGGAAGTTCTGAAAGGTTTTTCATAATTAAGTCGTTAAAAACACAGGATACAGGCACCCATATTGGATTATGTGCATTTGAGTCCTGTTCTGGATCCCAGCTTCTTACTAATGCATACCTGGGGAGGCAGCAGGTGATGACTCATAGAGCTGAGTTCTTGCCACCCACATGGGAGGCCTGGATTGGGTTTCTAGCTTCCAGGCATTTGAGTGAACAAGTGGTTGGGAGGTGTCTGTTTCCTTCCCTGTCAAATGAAATAAATTAATTAAAAAGGAAATTACTTACTATTTGCCATTTAAAAAATATCTGACTCTATCTTTAATATCTTTAATCTTTTTCTTTCAAATCTGTTTTCTAGGTTCTGTGGCAATTGGATATATTCCGACGAAGTTTACGAGTTCTGACTGGTCATGTTTGTCAAGGAGATGCCTGTATATTTTGTGCTTTGAAGGTAACCTTTTAATAGTTTGAAAAACGCTATCAATTGCTTCTCAAAAATTTAATTTTGATACTTGACATATTTGATCAGTTGATTCATAAGTAAAGTTCATTGTAAAGTGATGTATAGTTTCGAGGATGAATTCTTGATGTATGATTTATTCAGGTTTGTGGGTTTTTAAAAAGATTTATTTATTTGAAAGGCTGAGTTACAGAGAATGAGGTAAGCACGCACGCGCACGTGCACACACACACACACACACACGGAGTTGGAGAGGGAGAGAGAGAGCTTCCATTCACTGGTTTATTCTCCAAATAGCTGCAGTGGCTATAGCAGATCGATGCCAAGAGCCAAGAACTCCATCTGGGTCTTCCATGTAGATGCAGGGGCCCGAGCATGTGGGCCATCTTCTGCTGCTTCCCCAGGCACATTAACAGGGAGCTGGATTGGAAGTGGAATAACCAGAAGTGGAGCAGCCTGGAGTCCCGCTGGTGCTTACTTGATGGGTTGTCACTGAAAACCTTTTCACCCCACTTTCTTCCATATGAGATGATTGTCATAAAACTGGAATTTATTAAAAGATTTTTCCTGTGATAGAAAGGGAGAAGGAAGGAGAGTGGGAAGGAGTGGGGGGGAGGAGAAAAGAGGGAAGAAAGGAAGAAGGGAATATCATTATGTTCTTAGACTTGTATCTACAGATCATATTGAATCTGTTAAAAACTAATTAAAAATTTTAAAAGTAAACAAAATTTTTCCTGCTTAAATTCAATAAGAATAGAAAATCATATTTATACCAATAATCTAAGGGCCAGCACTGTGGTACAGTGGGTGAAGCTGCTGCTTTTGGTGCCAGCATCCCAAATGGGCGATGATTTGAGTCCCGACTGTTCCACTTCTGATCCAGCACCCTGCTAATGCTCCTGAGAAAGCAGTGGAAGATGGCCCAGGTGGTTGGGCCTCTGAGCCCATGTGGAAGACCTGGAAGAAGCTCTTGGCCCTTATGTGAGCTCCTCTTAATTTTTATGTGACTGTATGTTAATTTTTGGTCAGCATGATTTTAATTCCTGTAGTTTGTTTTTAAGTTTCAAGTGACTTACTGCAAAACTCTGTTCATTTAATGGCATGCATTAGAATCATCTGAGGGAATATTTTAAAGCTGGGCGCACCTCAAGCTTATACAGTCAGAATCTCTGAGAGTGGAACCTGAAAACTCCATGTGTTAATAAATTCTTACACACATTAACATATGATGTGGAGACTGCTGCAGCTTTTTTTATACTTATTGCAATAATTGTTCTATATGGAATTTTAGAGTAAAAGACCGTTCTGTATTAGTTTGTGAGTATATTGAATTTCTCTGTGTTGCAATGAAATTTTGAAGTGTTTTTAAAATTATTGGCATTAAACTTACTGATGTACTTGTTGATTCCCAGACGATATTTGCACAGTTTCAGCACAGCCGAGAAAAGGCACTTCCATCAGATAACATAAGGCATGCTCTGGCAGAAAGCTTCAAAGATGAGCAGCGATTTCAGCTTGGCCTAATGGATGATGCTGCAGAGTGCTTTGTATGTATCTGATAATCCTTAAGAAGTTAGAATAGTAGTTTTCATTACTTAGGTAGCGCAAATTTTGGAACACTTGAAATAAAAATGTCCAATAATAGAAAAGTATCAGAACTGGTTGGTGCATCTGAGTCTTACCCATTCTGTAAGGCTCAATTTAAATCTGTCTCTTATTTTGGTGATTATTATTTTTGATTTATTATTATTTGGTGATTATTATTCTAATTTTTGTTAGGTGACTGAACCTAAAAGCTAAAAAACTTTGCAAACTTAAATCACTGTTCTGCCTCTACAGTATTTTCAAGTGCAGCACATTTTCAGCAGTAATATTTATCATTTCATGCACTGGTTCTCATGGAGAGAGAAGGGAATCTTGGTGGGCAGCTATCAGGGGTGATAATTTTGATACCACACGTCAGGTTGAGAGTCACTGGGGCTGATGTTCTCAAGCTCCACATTACCACCATGTTAATAATTAGAGCATTGCTTATACATCTTCTAAAATATGTATGTCGATTATAAATAGTAAAATACAAGAGTACTTCATGGGAAAATGGAATAAAAAATAAGCTTATTTTTGTTCAAAAATTTTTTTGATATCTGCGTATAGGTTTATCATATACAGTTTCCATAGTTTTTTGAAGAACTCTGCGTGGATTTAAAAAAAAATTTTTTGCACCACAACAAGCCCATCTTTTTTTTTTTTTTAAGATTTATTTATTTATTTATTTATTTGAGAGGTAGAGTTACAGACAGTGAGAGGGAGAGAGAGAGAGAAAGGTCTTCCATCTGCTGGTTCACTCCCCAGTTGGCCGTGATGGCCAGAGCTGAGCCCATCTGAAGCCAGGAGCTTCTTCCTGGTCTCCCACGTGGGTGCAGGGGCCCAAGCACTTGGGCCATCTTCTACTGCTTTTCCAGGCCACAGCAGAGAGCTGGATCGGAAGTGGAGCAACCAGAACTAGAACCGGTGGCCATATGGGATGCCGGTGCCACAGGCGGATGATTAGCGTACTGTACCACAACGCTGCCCCAACAAACCCATCTTTTAATCCCAGTTTTCTTGAACAATTTTGAAGTACCCATGTAGATGTAATTTAGATTTAAGACATAGTCATTTTTTCTCTTGACCCTGTTTTTATTTATTTAATTTATTTTTTTAAAAGATTCATTTATTTATTTGAAAGGCAGAGTTGGAGAGAGAGAGACAGAGAGAGAGGTCTTCCATCCGGTGATTCACTCCCCAAATGACTGCAATGGCTGGAGCTGCGCCCATCGGAAGCCAGGAGCCAGGAGCTTCTTCTGGATCTCCCACATGGGTGCAGGGGCCCAAGGACTTGGGCCATCTTCTATTGCTTTCCCAGGCCATAGCAGAGAGCTGGATTGGAAGTGGAACAGCCAGGACTCAAACTGGTGCCCATATGGGATACCGGCACTACAGGCAGAAGTGGCTTTACTAGCTACGCCACAGCTCTGAGCCCGACCCTGTTTTTATTTAGTGAATTCTGTGAATTCTTCCATCACAAACCCTTTTATGGTTTTCTTTCACGTTATTTCCCCACCACTACTTCTTTCTAGTTCAGATCTCTGCCATCACCATTATTTAAGTCTCCTTACTAGTGTCCATTCAGCCTTTATGGCCTATTTTTAAAAATAGTACATATTTCCATGTACTTTTTGAAGTCCCTTCAAATCATTCCTAGAATTTCTCTAGAATTTGCTATCTGTAGAATTCATTTGGCATTTCTATGTTCACTTTTTTCTTGATTGAGCATCTTCATAGTTTTCTTAGACAGATGGACAGTCCCTTGGTCTGCATGTAGTGTAGCATACTTCTGTATTGATTAAAAATTGAGTAACAGCACACTCAGTAATAAAATTTTCATATTTTTTGTTTATAATTGATCTGTTACTTATGAATATATTTTGCACAACATTAAACTTTAGGGTTTTACATTTTGTTTAAAGACTTATTTATTTATTTGACAGAGGAGAGGAGAGGCAGAGAGAGAGAGAGAGAGGTCTTCCATCCATTGGTTCACTCCCCAGTTGGCCACAATGGCTGGAGAGCAGCTTTCCTGGTGCAGGCTGTGTGTCACTGGGGGTTAGCAAGACAGATAAGACAGGAAAGCCGAGGCCCAGTGTTGGCATGGAGGGCCACATTCCCAGCCCCCTGGGCAGATGGGCAGGCTGAGGGCTGAGGTGACAGCTTGTGCTGTGGTCACACCTCGGGCTCACACCCAGGCCCCTGCAAGGCTCTAAGGAAGGACTTGTGGGCAGTTTGAGCCTAGCCCAGCATCTCAGATGCACAGGCCCTGGGGGCAGAGGGCATGGCTGGAGCTGTGCTGATCCAAAACCAGGAGTTTCTTCTGTGTCTCCCACGTGGGTGCAGGGTCCCAAGGACTTAAGCCATCTTCTACTGCTTTCCCAGGCCATAGCAGAGAGCTGGATTGGAAGTGGAGCAGCCGGAACTCAAACTGGTGCCCATGGGACACCAGCACTGCAGGCAGCGGCTTTACCTTCTATGCCACAGCACCGGCCCCAGAGTTTTACTTTCACATGAATTAAATTTACTGGTATATAATAATGATAATTCATGAAATGACTAGAAAACCAGGCTTACATCATTGAATAATTTTGAATTTTCTGGGCAGAGGAAGATTGTGTTAGAATCTCTTGGTTAATAAGCTCTGGGGAAAAAAAAGCAGTATTCTGTTAAATAAACCCCTTTTAATTTTCTGTATTTTAAATCTGAACTTACTTATGAAATTTGTTGCAGTGTACACTGCCTGCATTATGTTACTTATTGCTCCACATTTTATTACTGTAATGAAATACCCAAGACAGGCTAACTTTGTAAAGAGATTTGTTGAGCTCTGAGTTTTGGAGGTCAAAAATGCAGAACTTGGCACAGACTCTGGTGAAGGCCCCCTTGCTATGATACCTTGTGACATATGGCAGTGGTGGGAATGCGGGCAGGAGGAGGAAATCACATTTGCAAACAGTAAGTGGAGAGAGAGGGAAGGGGTAGGCAGGTTCCCACTTTAATTGACCATGGTGCCTTGAGAAATAGCTTATTCCCTCCTCTGGGCATGTCCTCTGTTGGCC
Source organism: Lepus europaeus (assembly GCF_033115175.1). Taxonomy (NCBI): domain Eukaryota; kingdom Metazoa; phylum Chordata; class Mammalia; order Lagomorpha; family Leporidae; genus Lepus; species Lepus europaeus. Next base: position 58,638,028 of record NC_084834.1, on the reverse strand, counting down.
TAAGAACCTCTCAGTATGCCCCATTTCTTGAAGATTCCACACCAACTGCTGTTACCAACCACCACGCTGGGAAACAAGTTCCCAACACGTGAGACTTAAGGGGCAAAGCACATACAAACCACAGCAGGGTAGATATTGAGCCTTTATCATTGATATTTTGATGTAAGTTATATGGATTATATAAGTAACATAAGGAGAATTTTAAAATAGTTACTTGATATTTCTTAATATGAAAATGCTGAAATCACAGGAAACTATGTTTTCTATAATGTTTTAGGTGTCAGCCACTATGAGTAGATTTTGAAAGTATCTTAAATGACTTTATTACAAATGCTGTATTATATTTAATTTCTTTTGTTGAACAAGTTTTTTTTTTAAGCTAATGCTTTTACAAAAAGTAAATAATTGAGTAACATTTAAAATGTTTTATTAGAGAGGGAAGTTGAAAAGCTAACAGTATGTATGGCACACCTAAACTTACACCTAAGAAAATCTTCATTTAAAAAGAGTTGTCTTTTTTTTCATTTTTAAAAAATTTTTATTTTATTTTTTTTTGACAGGCAGGGTTAGACAGTGAGAGAGAGAGACAGAGAGAAAGGTCTTCCTCCATTGGTTCACCCCCAAATGGCTGCTACAGCCGGCATGCTGCACTGATCTGAAGCCAGGAGTCAAGTGCTCCTCCTGGTCTCCCATGCGGGTGCAGGGCCCAAGCACTTGGGCCATCCTCCACTGCCTTCCCGGGCCATAGCAGAGAGCTGGCCTGGAAGAGGAGCAACCGGGACAGAACTGACGCCCCAACTGGGACTAGAACCCAGAGTGCTGGCGCCGCAGGCTGAGGATTAGCCTAGTGAGCCACAGCACCGGCCAAGAGTTGTATTTTTGAGGTGCTTCCTGCGAGATCAGCAACTCATTTGTCTTTTTAATTTTTAAAATAGGAAAATATATTGGAGAGAATTCATTTTCACATAGTGCCAAGCAGAGATGCAGACATGTGTACCTCTAAATCTTGTATCACCCACCAGAAGTTTGCCATGACTCTGTATGAACAGGTGAGGTGACCTAATTATTTTACTGGCTATTATGCTTGTGTTTTACGATTGATAGATTAAACATGTGTTTCTACCTATAGTGTGTGTGTCGTAGCTGTGGAGCATCATCTGACCCTCTACCTTTTACAGAATTTGTGCGATACATTTCTACAACAGCCCTATGGTAAGAACCTATTAAAGAATATTTACCAAAGATGTTAATAACACATGTAAGCAGAACAAGTTTCTATAAAACCATAACACATGTAAGTTTCCCCTCTGACTTAGGCTAACAGATGCACTGTCATTAGAGGTACTATGAGATGTCTTCCTTAGTTGACTGCTTGTAATTTAGCCTAATACAGGTTGAGTATCCCTCATTCAAAATGTTTGGGCCCAAAAGTATTTCAGATATTTTTTGATTTTGGAATGTTTTACATAAATATAATGATACATTTTAGGGATGGGGAGGGAACCTAGGTCCAAACATGAAATCCACATACGTTTCATATACACATTATACACATAGCCTGAAGGTAATAATTAGACAGTATTTTTAGCGTGTCAAGTGTGACATTTTCCACTTGCAGTGTCATGTCAGTTTCAGATTTTGGAACGTTTTGTGTTTCTGATTATGGGTGTTCAACATGTATAGGTCATATAGTGAAATATACAAAATATGAGTTGAAATTTGTATCTGTATTTATAGCAGGTTTTTAGAACTGCGAAAGGGAGCTTAATATTCATTTTCGTTAAAATGTTCCCTTGGTAGTGGCTGTGTTTCCTGTCAGTTACATGTGTCCTTTCATTGTGATAAATTCTAGGGTAAGCAGAAAAGAAGGATGTGATTGTAACCCTTCAATTATTATATTTGAGGGCTCAATGTTTACCTTAAATAAAATTTGCCATGCTTGCCTATTTGTTGTTCCTCTCTCATTTCTTTTCTGTCTTAGCTAATTAAGCATCCAAAAATGGTTCTTAGACCTTACATAATAAAGATTGCTTGAGTACTTTCCAACAGGTATTTGAGAATAGAAATATTTGATATGTGATAAACATTGAATAAGATCATAAATGTAGAAATTTTAATATAAGAAGACATAAGTAGATAATTACTAATCAGAATATACTGTGCAACACTATTCTTGTCTGTGTGTAAATTGGATATCATGTTTATCCATTTTATATTATTTAACTTTCTGCCTTTCTTGAATATCACACATTATTTCTTTTTCTTTTTTTTTTTTTTAAGATTAATTTATTTGAGAGAGTTAGAGAGAAAGAGAATCTTCAATCCAATGGCGCAGATAGAGGGAGAGAATCTTTTGCCTGATGGCAGAGAGAGAGATAGAGAGGATCTTCCATCTGATGGCCTACTCCCCAAATGGCCACAATGGCTAGGGCTGGGCCAGACTGAAGCCATGCTCCAGGACATCTTCCAGGTCTCTTATGTGGGTACAAGGGCCCAAGAAATTGGTCTGTCATCTGTTGCTTTCCCAGGTGCACCAGTAGGGAGCTGGATCAGAAATGGAGCAGCCGGGAATTGAACCAGTGCCCATATGCAGTGCCAGCATCTCAGGCAGTAACGTTACCCTGCTATGCCACAACGCCAGTCTTTTTTTTTTTTTTTTTTAATTTATTTGAAAGGCAAAGTTACAGAGAGGCAGCAGAGGCAGAGAAAGAGAGGTCTTCCATCTACCGGTTTACTTCCCAAATGGTGAGAATGGCCGGAGCTGGGCCAATCAGAAGCCAGGAGCCAGGAGCTTCTTCTGGATCTCTCATGCGGGTGCAGGGGCCCAAGGAGTTAGGCCATTCTCCACTGCTTTCCCAGGCTAGAGCAGAGAGCCGGATTGGAAATAGAGCAACCAGGACTTGAACCAGCGCCCACATGGGATGCTGGCACTGCAGGCGGTGGCCTTACCCGCTACACCACAGCACTGACCCCTACAACTCCAGTCTTAGCACATTATTTCTTAAAGACTATCATTTGGTTATTTGGATATGTTTAATATCTTCTATACATTCACAAAAAACTGGGAAATGTTGATTTAGAGAAATGGTTCCTAAACTGAAGTCAGTTGCAGTCAGTTTTCAGTCTTTTTTTTTTTTTTTTATGAGAAGTAGGATAGGCCATAAGTAAATACTAAAATTTTAACCCTCAACTCTTGTGTATGACAGCACTCCATATACGGATTGTAGATAATAAGAATTAGATTGTCTGCCTGGTTTACATTACATGTTGCTGTTCGACAGACTTTGAATTCCAATTCTAATACATAAAATTTTTTAATATAATATCTATTAGTAATAAGCATCCAATATCAATTATTGAATGCCTGCTATGTTCTAGGATTTCTGTAAACTGTTGCCTTCCTTCTTGACACAAACTGTATTTTGTTGGTGAAGAGTAGGTTAATGAGATTAATCTGGTAAGTGAATGAGTTAAGATTGAAACCCAGATCCATCCAAACTCAAAATTTGTCTGGTTAGCACTATTCTTTTTTTTTTTGGGAGATATTTAGAATTTTTACAGAAAGTTACCAAAACATTATGAACATAATTTTGTTGGTAATAATTAGTAGAATCAAGAGTGGATTAATTTATGTCATTTGAGATATAATATACATTAAAATACAGTTTTTAGGCTACCTTTACCCATTAGCTCTTTATATTCCAATTTTTAACAAATCTAGAAAAAAAAGCAGTAGACATGAAACAAATTTACTAAATATTTAAAATTATGTAGCCTTCTACAAATATTACTCCAACTTAAAAACCATCTGCAAATTAAATCACTTTTGCATTACAATTGCTAAATATAAAGGAGTTAAGTACCAGGTAGAGCTCAAAATACACACATAACTTTTAAAAGAAAAATATTACATTAGGAATATCATAAATTAACAAAGATTTTCTGAAGAATATTGCATGATATAAAGCATATTAAATGTTTTATGAGTCTAGGATATTTTTTATTTACAATTTTGCCCATACAGTTTAAAACGCCAAAGCACTAATGGTAGCACTATTCTGTGCTGTCAATTTTATAAAACCATTAGGTGCAACTTGAGTGAGCTTATCAGATATAGTGTTCTCTGTTAGGCTTGTAAAGTGTTTTAGAAGGGTGCTTTCACTTATCAAGTACCATTGAACTGTAAATTATACCCAGCTCTAGGACAGTTATATCACTGTTAAGTAGAACCAGAGCGTCTGAACTGGAAACCAGGAGGGATATCAGCTTGCTTTGCATTCCACTGGAGAAGTATTTACATAGTTGTTTCAAGATAATACCTTATGTGAAAATGTGACTCTTGGGGAAGCTGAATAAAATAGCACTTACCCTGTAGTGTATTAAAAGGCCTTCCTGGGCACTAATAAAATAATTAGCATTCATAATAGGAACAAAAGGCACAAGTCTGGGGTAAGTAATTTTGGCTGTGATTTCTGTATTTAATCAGTGAAGGGCCTTTTCCTAGATGAAATTTTTAACTTTGCTTTGGCAGCTTTGGGCCAGAAAGTGAGCTTTTTCTGTAGTTTTGTTTAAACTAAAGTCCCTACTTAAGATATAGAATAAAAAGAGTACATACTGTAAAATTCCCTTGAGAAGCCGGCGCCGCGGCTCAATGGGCTAATCCTCCGCCTTGCAGTGCCGGCACACCGGGTTCTAGTCCCGGTCGGGGCGCCGGATCCTGTCCCGGTTGCCTCTCTTCCAGGCCAGCTCTCTGCTGTGGCCAGGGAGTGCAGTGGAGGATGGCCCAAGTGCTTGGGCCCTGCACCCCATGGGAGACCAGGAGAAGAACCAGGCTCCTGCCTTCGGATCAGCGCAGTGCGCTGGCCGTAGCGGCCATTGGAGGGTGAACCAACAGCAAAGGAAGACCTTTCTCTCTGTCTCTCTCTCTCACTATCCACTCTGCCTGTCAAAAAAAAAAAAAATTCCCATGAGACAGAGTGTCATGCCCTGATTCATGTCGTTTCAAACAAAACTACAAGGGTAAATGAGAAAGTATGTGGAAAAGTAGAATTAAAAAATGAACTTACTGTACAAAAATGTTTAAGTCTGCATCTGAGTGGTCTTCAAAAAGTTCAAAGAAAATATGTATTATGAAAAAACTATGCATAGATTTTGAAATTTTTTGCACTACACTAAACTTATCTTTTAATACTCATAAACTCTTTGAAGTACCTTGTATTACTTAGTGTTATTTTTTTCTATCCTTGGCCAAACAACTGCCAGATTTAAAATGTTTTTACTTTATGAAAATTTACTTTTTAAAAAAAATTATTTATTATTGAGAGGTAGAGTTACACACAGAGGGAGAGATAAAGAGAAAGACCTTCCATCTGATGGTTCGCTCCCTAAATGGCCTCAACTGCTGGAACTGGGCCGATCTGAAGCCACAAGCCAGGAGCTTCTTCCAGGTCTCCTACATGGGTGCAGGGGTACAAACATTTGGGCCATCCCTTACTGTTTTTCCCAGGCCATAGCAGAGAGCTGGATCTGAAGAGGAGCAACTAGGACGTGAACCAGTGCCCATATGGGATGCTGGCACCGCAGGTGGAGGCTTAGCCTACTATGCCAAAGCTCCGACTGGAAAATTCACTTCAGGTTACTTTTTCAAGAATATCCATATTTAGATACAAGGCATACCTGTAGTGACAACTTACTATTTTTCTTGTGCTAAGTTCTGTTAAGTTCATGGGCTACCTTTGGAACTGCTTTATTTATTTATTTATTTTGTAGCAATGAAGTTGAAAGAATGATGGAAAGGCACGAGCGTTTTAAACCTGAAATGTTTGCAGAACTGCTACAAGCAGCAAATACGACAGATGACTATAGGAAATGCCCTGTAAGTATAATTTGAAGGACAGTAGGGTGCTTCTGTGTTTATAGTTTGAAAGTAGGCATTCAAATGTTATTATACAAATAATTCTATATAGGGAATTTAAGAATATATTTTCATTTAAAAGATGTACTTACTTATTCTAAAGGCACAGTTACATAGAAAGAGGGTAAGCCTGAGAGGGAGAGAGAGAGAGAGAGAGATCTTTAATCTACAGTTCAATTCCAAAATGTTCACAAAGACAATGGCTGGGCCAGGCTAGAGCCAGGATCCAGGATCTCCTCCATCTGTGTCTCCCTGATGGATATCAGGGGCCCAGAAACAGGCCATCATCTACTGGTTTCCTCAGTGGGTCTGGATTGAAATCAAAGTAGCCAGGACTGAAACTGGTACTCTTATATGGGATGGTGTCGCAAACTTAACCTGCTGTGCCGTGCCAGCCCCATTTTCTTTTTTAAAAAGTGAATATGATAAATGATTTTTTCATTTAATATTGTTTTTGACTTTAAGGGTTTATTTCTACTTCCTTTAGGTTAAATTTTTGTCTAACAGGCAAAAATCTCCCCAAATACTTTATAATAAACTTCTTGTTAACAGTTAAGACAAATAGCAGGTTGGAAGTCAATTAACAGTATGTTGAAGAAATAAGTTTCACATATATGTTGGGATTGTCATTGTATAATAAAAACTCGGTACAACTTTGCCGTGGTATATCTGTTTTGATGCTTTTGGAACTTGCCTTTTCTGTTTTTTTTTTTTCTTTCTATAGAGTAACTGTGGCCAAAAAATAAAAATTCGTCGTGTTTTAATGAATTGTCCAGAGATTGTTACAATTGGTTTAGTCTGGGATTCTGAGCATTCTGACTTGACTGAAGATGTTGTTCGGAATCTAGCAACACATCTCTATCTTCCTGGGGTATCTTCACTGTTTTCATTCATTTCTCCTTTTATTTTTAAATTCTTGTAAAGAGTCTTTATATGTTAAAGTACAATTAGTTAATGCTTTTCAGAGCTAAATTTTCTTTCTAAAGCAGAAATAATGTTTGAATGTATTCTTACACATTTAATCAAATCAAATTGTCCTGCATAGAGTAGAAGTAGCTTTCAGTTACAAGCTAAACTGTCCCCTGACTTTTCCCTACTTCCCTCTAGAATGATGATGATCTGAGTATCTGCACAGGATCATGATTATAAGTATAAATGCTAATCTAGAAATATTTGAGATTTAAAATTTATTTTCGGCAAGGATCTCTTGATATGATTGGTTATTTTCTGGATATATTTTGAATTGGCCCATGTTTCAATTAAAAATCTAAATAATATAACATTTAGTGCATGTTCAAATGTGTGACTTGGGAATTATCAGGACTTTGTCTGAAATTGGGAGTTTATGTCAAGTGTCATTCATGTTACTGGAGATATTGTATTACTGAACTGATTTGTAATGAATTATTTCATTGGACTTAAAATTTCTATGAACTAATTGAAAGTAGTAATTCTGTTAACAGTACAATGGTCAGGAATGATTTCAATAATAAAATCATAGGCAATATACAATGAAAAAATTTTTTTCATAATGAGTCAGATATACGATTAATCAGGTTATAATTTTTAAAAGATATAACATTAAATGTTCACTGTTAATTTTTTAAATAGCTTTTTTATAGGGTTACAGATGAAAATGCCAAAAACAGTGAACTTCACCTTGTTGGTATGATCTGCTACACCAGCCGACATTATTGTGCCTTTGCTTTTCATACCAAGAGTTCCAAATGGGTATTTTTTGATGATGCCAATGTGAAAGAGGTATGTGATATTTCTATAACTGGAGTAATTATTGTGATTTTGCTTTTTTGAACAAATGGCATAGTAATATATATATGAAAGATATAATGATGTAAAATAATAAATTAGTAATAGCATCATTAAGTTCAAATTTCCTTATATTGATTTTGGCTTATTTTGACTTTACTAGTAGTCCATTTCTGGAATAATAAAAGATTGATAATAAATACTAGTGTACAAACATGTAACTTTCAGTGATGATCCCTTTTGTCAGATACATAGTCTTATATATATTTCTTTATGATTAATTCACAATTTCCTACATATCACCAACTTGTTAACTAGTCATGAAAACATAATTTTTTTTTTAAATTAGGATAATCTTCAAATTTTGTGAGTGAAGTTAGAAATGTCTATTATATCTTTTGGTAAATATTTACCCAAAATTAATGTCTAGAAAATTAGTGAATAATGGTTCTTAAGGGGTATCAGAACCACATGTGGAGCTTTGTATAAAATATGTATTTCTGGACTCTTGAATTCTCAGTTAAGTAGTATACGGGCAAAGTGTCTGAATTTTTAAGTTCCAAAGGAGAATCAGACATGTCATACTTGAAAATAAAGGTATTGACAGTACTGTTTTCAGACTTAGTGGTTTTGAGAGTCCTGTTATTAGCCAGTAAACAAAAAATAATTATTTTTTGGTTGTTATAAGCAACTTATGTAGAATTCTGTTTACTTTCACTTTACTTTCTAACAGGCCATTTATCGTTACTGCTGTGATTATTTATACATAGCAATTTCTTAGCTAATATTCAATAAGCATGAACCTTGAAAATGACTGAAAAATTGTACTTCATCAAAACTTAAATTTTTTTCTCTTCAGTAAGCTACTCTTAGGAGAATGAAATAACAAGACACAGAAAATATTTGTCAAATATATGTCTAATGAAGACTTTGTCTAGAATATTTGAAGAATTTTTACAACACAGTAATAAGGCAATCAAACTCTAAAAATGGACAGTTCAGAGAAGAATATATAGGAATGGTCCTTGGGATAGTATTCAATACATTATTAGCCACAAGGGAAATACAAATTTAGTTCACAATGAGATTCTAATTCTCACTCGTTATAATGACTAAAATTAAAAAACTGACCATACCAACAGTTGACAAGGATATGAAACAGCTAGACCTCTCACATGATGCCAGTGAAACTGCAAAAATCAAACACAAATTTTGGAAACCAGTCTGTCAATTTTTTATAAATTTAAACATATACTTACCATACACCCATACAGTCCAGCAGTTCCACTCCTGAGAAGACGTATGTCCACATAGAAATTGTACTTGAATGTTCATGGTAGCTTTCTTCGTAGTTAAAACTGGCAAGACCACAGATGTCCATCAACAAGTGAATGGATAAGCAAATTGTGCTGTGCTATCTAGTGGAATACGATACTCATCAATAAAAAGGAATGAACTCTTCATTCATGCAGTAATGTAGACGAATCTCTGAAGCATTATGCTAAGTGAAAGAACCAAGCCATAAACAGCTAATACTGTGACTTTGTTTACATGGAATTTTAGAAAATGAAAACGTTATAGAAAGGAGGTCAGTGTTTTTTAGGAGCTGAAAAAGGGAGCTTTTCAGATTTTGAGGTGAGGATTACATGACTTTGTAATTTTGTCAGAACTCAATGACTTGTCCATTGTAACTGGATAATTTTATTTTATGTAAATTACCAGTAAAACCAATGAATACTTTTGATGTCCAAAAATAAACATTTTGCTTAAATTACTTAGTGTTTTGATACTAGGGTTTAAGGAGTTCCATCTTGAGTCAGTGTGTAACATTTGGAGTGTCTACTTTGCATCTACACAGTTTAAATTGTCAAAATTTGTAGGAAGAACTGCATCTGTGAATCTCCCTGTGAGGTGTTTTTGTTTTTAAACTGGCCCCTCAAGTCTATCTCAGAATCCCAGCTGAATGTGTGTTTGCAAAAGCTCCTCAGGATTTCCTTTTTTAAAAGGCCCTTTCCCTGCAAAACCCAGTATTCAGAATGCTTTGTGATATTTTTGTGTTATTTTCAAAGCAGCTTTATAGAGGTGTAATGTGCATATGTTAAAATGTACCCAGTTTAAGTATGCAATTTGAGTTTTGATGAATGTATACACCTATTTCACTGTACAATCAGTATATTGAATGTTTTTATCATTCCAGAAGAGTTCTGTTGTGCTCTTTTTTTCTGTCAGTCGGTTTGTCCTGTCTTGGGCCCAAGAAATCACTGATCTCACTATAGATTAGTTTTGTCCATTCTACAGTTTTATATAAATGGTCTTTTGCAGTACGTTCTGTTCTGTGTCTGGCTTCTTTCCCTTAGCATACTGCCTTTAAGATTAATTTGTATTGTTTGTATTAGTGCTTCATTTTTGTTGTGTTCCTTTTGATGGCTGTATGACAATTTATGCATTTACCTGTTGAAGAATGAACAATCTTTGTGTGAACATACATTTTTGCCATTGCTCTTAGGTAATACCCAGAAGTGGAATTTCTTGGTTGTATGGTGTATGTTAAATTGTACAAGAAATTGCCAAATGGATTTCCCAGTGGTTGATAGAATTCCTGTCAGCAATGTACCAGAGTTCCTATCATTCCATGGTCCCAGCAAGCAGTGTGTTGGCAGTTTTTAATTTGGCCCTTCTAAGTGGGTGCATCATATTTTTTTTTTTTTTTTTGACAGGCAGAGTGGACAGTGAGAGAGAGAGACAGAGAGAAAGGTCTTCCTCTTTGCCGCTGGTTCACCCTCCAGCTGCGGCCGGCGCACCGCGCTGATCCGAAGGCAGGAGCCAGGTGCTTCTCCTGGTCTCCCATGGGGTGCAGGGCCCAAGCACTTGGGCCATCCTCCACTGCCTTCCCGGGCCATAGCAGAGAGCTGGCCTGGAAGAGGGGCAACCGGGACAGAATCCGGCACCCCGACCGGGACTAGAACCCGGTGTGCCGGCGCCGTTAGGCAGAGGATTAGCCTGTTGAACCACGGCGACAGCCTCATATTGTTTTCACTGTGATTTTAATTTGCAAATTTCCCTTATGGTTGATAGTGTTTTCAGCATCTCTTCATGTGCTGATTGGAGATTCGTGTATCTTTTTAGAAATCCTTTATTCCATCTAGCAGTCCTCCATTAGATGTATCTTATTTTTAAAGACTTTTTTCATAGTGTCTTTCCAAGAAAAGAAGTTGTTAGTTAATTTTGATTGAAATCCTTTTATAAATTTTGGTTTCCTATGGTTTGTTTCATAACATATCTAAAGAATCTTCACCTTCCCCAAGATATAAAGATTTTTTCTTCTGTAAGTTTTGTAATTTTTATTTGATTTATTCTGAGTAAATTTTTGTGATTTATTGGTAATAGGGTTGAAATTCTTTTTCTCATCCACTGTCTGTTTCAGCATTTGTTGAACTGATTCGCTGGTATTCTTCTTTGAATTGCCTTGCAGTCTTTGTCAAAAATTGATCAACCATGTGTGTGGAGAGCTTTTTAAAATTTATAATTAAATCTTGATTTAGAAAGTCTATAATTTCTGCCAACCAATTTTTTAAATGATAATGTTTAAAAAACTTATTTGCTAAATAAGATTAATCATATCATCTGATGGACAATTGAACTGCTACCATCTAAGTGTCTAAAACTTTTTTAATTTCAGATCAATTCAGAATCTTTGCCTTTTCGTGTAAACACATTGATTAAGAGGTCTTATTTTATTCTTTATGTTTTTTAAAAAGGTTGGAGCTAGATGGAAAGATGTGGTCTCCAAGTGTATTCGTTGCCACTTCCAGCCACTGCTTTTGTTTTATGCGAACCCAGATGGCACAGCGGTTTCTACTGAAGATGCACTTAGGCAGGTGGTCAGCTGGTCACATTACAAATCCGGTGCAGAAAATATTGGTAATTATTTTAAAATAGCATTTTTTAGTGTTTTTCTATTATAATAAACTAGGAATACTAGTATATTGAACATAAATGAATGTTGAGGATAATGTCAAAATTGAGTTTCATCACAATGGGGTTTAGGGAATTCTAGTACTTCTTGTTATGTTTAGAAAGGGAACTTTCGGCCGGCGCCGTGGCTCAACAGGCTAATCCTCCTCCTTGTGGCGCCGGCACACCGGGTTCTAGTCCCGGTTGGGGCGCCGGATTCTATCCCGGTTGCCCCTCTTCCAGGCCAGCTCTCAGCTATGGCCCGGGAGTGCAGTGGAGGATGGCCCAAGTCCTTGGGCCCTGCACCCGCATGGGAGACCAGGAGAAGCACCTGGCTCCTGGCTTTGGATCAGCGAGATGCGCTGGCCGCAGTGGCCATTGGAGGGTGAACCAACGGCAAAAAGGAAGACCTTTCTCTCTGTCTCTCTCCCTCACTATGCACTCTGCCTGTCAAACAAACAAAAAAAAGGGAACTTTCCTTTTCAATGTGAGGATAATGTCAAAATTGAGTTTCAGTACAGTGGAGTTTAGGGAATTCTAGTACATCTTGTTGTGTTTAGAAAGGGACATTTCCTTCTCAGTGAAGTCAGAAACTTCAGGCGTCAGGCACTGTTACACTTACACAGCAGAGAAGAACTTCTTACCTATCAGTGAATACTGAGATTTAAAATGATTTAGTGGGGGTAGGTATGGCACAGTAGGTTAAGCTGCATCTTGTGATGCCTACATTCTCATATGACAGTGCCTGGGGCGGAATCCCATCCCCACTTCCAATCCAGCTTCCTGCTAATGTGCACTCTGCATGCAACAGGTAATGGCTCAAGTACTTGAGTCTCTGACAGCCATTTAGGAGTCGATGTAATTCTTGACTTTGGCCTGGCCAGTTCTGGCTATTGCCAGTATTTGGGCAGTGAACCAACAGATGGAAGCTGCTACTCTCTCTCTCTGTCTCTCTCTCTCTTTCTTCCTTTCAAATAAATACAAATAAATAAACTTTAAAAAGTGATTGAGTACACCAGAAAAAGTTCAAAGAAGCTAGACCATTTGGCACTGCATTACTAAGTATGTAAATATCCTTAGACAACGTTAATCCTTTTAAGTTTTAAGTAATTTTGTCTGCAGTCTTGAAAGTATCTGAAACAGTAACTCAAACATTTCCTTTCCTGGTAGTAAGGAAGACAGTGACACACTTTCACTTATTTTTTTAAGGATGTGAAAAGCCCACAGTTTATAAGTCAGATAATTCGAAAGAGAATGGAGTTGGCGACCAGGCCAAACAGAGAGAAAACCAGAAATTTCAAACTGATAATATGTCATCATTTAATCGGAACCACATTCAGACAAGTGGAGGGAGAGGGCCAGGTATGTGTTTAAGTTGTCATTTTTACATTATTACTGAACATGTTGGCCACTTACTTTCTTTACTAACTGAATCTGTAATTACTGGAGAGAATTGTGAAGAAGGGAGATGCTTCACTGGCTGTGTTAGCGACAAAGAGAAAATGACAAGTAGATTACCAAATGTTGTCTTTTGATTGATGCATTTCTCTAAGAGCTATAGTTTACCTGACCAGTTTGATTCCAGGAATTGTTTGAATTTCTCATGCACTCAGAGCTGTGGTAGGCCTGAGGCAGTCTACCCAGTAAAAGAAAGATCTGATAACGTCTTTTTGTCAAGGAGTTAACAAACAGCTTGAAAAAGACAAACATATTAATAATTTGGCATATATGCTAAAATTAAGTGGTTATTGGTGAATAGCTCAGAGTTGCTATAATAGTATTTTGTTCTTTTCTTTATTTTTATTCAACCCTGTATTATATGCCATGACTGTGACTTGAGCCCAAAATGAGGCGTCACAGTGCAGTGTGGGGTTATGGTTTAGAAATACATAAAACTTAATTGTGTGGATGTTCAAGATGATTTTATTGATAGTTTTGAAATGTTATTAATGAAGTAATATCAGACCATTAAAATGAACCAATGAAACCAGAATGAATAATTATCATCAACAAAGGTTTATAATACAGGCTTTTAAAAAGTCTTACTGAGACTCTCTTTTTCCCTCTCATGAATTCTTGGTACTTGAAGATTAAGGCATTTTTTGGTTTTCAAAATATACCTACTTTAAGTCCAGAAATAGTGTGTATGTGGTTGAGAGCACAAGCTTTGGAATCAGAGATGTTGGGCTCATATCCCAGTTCTACATTTACAGGGGATGGGAATGTGGGCAAGTGTCTAGTTTGTCCTTGCCTGAAATGGAGATAGTAATTGTACTTAATTTAAATGAGGATACATTTCGAATAATACCTGGCAAATAATGATCAGCTAGCTTTAGCTCTTGGTATTTAAATGGCAAGTCAGTTTTTTCTCTTTTTACACTTGCTCTTAGGGCCATGCAAGAAATTTTAAAATAAAACAGTATATGTGCAGCATCAGGAAAAATACTGAGTTTTTAGTTAGCATAAAAATGAGTTCATTGTATGCTTTAATCTGTGTTTTAAATAAGTAAAACCTTAAAATGTTTATAGAGTTCTGTTTTTACTTTTGTTAAATATTTTGAGAAATGATCTGTAACATTGTAAGAATTTCTTTTACAGTTAAGTTCACTCACAGTGATCAAAGGGAAAAGATAAGAGACATTTCCAGAGAATGTGCACTGAAAGCCATTGAACAGAAAAATTCACTTTCTCCACAAAGGAGAGATTTAGAGAAAGGACAAAGAAAAGATTTAGGCCGACATAGAGGTAAGTGAAGAGCTTAGAGCATTCATTTAAAAAGAGACTACTAAAAATTTTACTTTAAAATTGAGTGTCATAATATTAAATTTAATTTCTATGTGTTTATGTATCTATATGTTTGTTAGTGTGAGTTCTTTATTACACCTAAACTAAACCTAAAAATGCAGAGTATTCCTGATTTTTACATAATTGTAGCCTGAGAGACTAGTATTTTGTGTTTTGATTTTTTTAACTTTTATTTATAAATGTCCTTCATTCATGTGGAATATTCAAATAATAAGGGGGGTTATAAAAAAGTGAAAGGGCTTCTTTCCCTGAAATCTCTCATCTTCCTGTGATCTCAGTTACTAGTTTCCAAGTCATTATAAGCATGTCTTACTTCTTGTGCATTTTGCTCTTTTTTTCTTACGACACGGCATAATTGGACTCTAAAGACAGGTTCCTGCTGCAGTGACGTCCCTCTACATCTCAGGTGTATTTTTTGGGTCTAGCCATAGCATAAAGTCACTTTGGAGGAAGTGCTGGGTCAGGGTATGTTTATTTTTAATTGTGACAGATGTGATGTGTCTCAGTTGCCTTCTGAAAGGCTGCTGCACCACCAGTGAGTGGATGTCTGTTTCTTCACTCGCAGCAGCAATTGCTTTAACGTACTTTTAAGTCTTTACCAGTATATTTGGTGACAAATATTTCTCTGATTTTTGTAAATTGAGCTAGAATGCTTTTTTTCAAAAAACTGCTTGAATTATCTGCCTCTTAGATCATTTAAAAAAGTCTGCTTCTTTTATAAATGCCTCATTAGCATAAATGGGGACTGAAGAAGCACTTTATCTCAAAGTATGCAATATAATTTCTTCTTATTTTCCAGTGATTGCTTTACCTTTCTTCTCAAACATGATATTTGTCTTGTGATTAAAAAGTGACTCTAAAGAGTTGTTTATTTGTAACTTTAATTATTAAACTGTTTTTTTTTTTTAAAGATTTGGTTGATGAAGACCTGTCACATTTCAAATCTGGATCACCTCCTGCCCCGAATGGCTTTAGACAATATGGAAATCCACATCTGTATCATAGTCAAGGAAAAGGACCATGTAGACATGACCGAGTTGCCCATCATGGTCGAGCTGCACAAGTAATAAGTTCAAGTAAATCCCAGATTCTTGCTCCGGGAGAGAAAGTGACTGGCAAAGTTAAGGGTGACAGTGGCACTGGATATGATACAGACAGCAGCCAGGATTCGAGGGATAAAGGAAGCAGCTGTAATAGCAGCAGTAAAAACCGGAACCGAGGTTGGAAACCTATGAGAGAAACATTAAATGTTGACAGTGTTTTTAGTGAAAGTGAAAAAAGGCAGCACAGTCCAAGACATAAATCAAATATCAGTAACAAAGCTAAATGTAGCAAAGACCAGAATTTTAGTAATTGGCCAAAAGAGAATCCGAAACAGAAAGGTTTAATGACCATTTATGAAGATGAAATGAAGCAGGAAATAGGAAGCAGAAGTTCCCTGGACTCTAATGGAAAAGGAATGGAGAAAAATAGAGGCTTTGTAGAGAGTAAAATTCATGGTGACAATTGGCAGATACAAAGGACGGAGTCTGGATACGAAAGCAGTGATCACATCAGTAATGGATCTACTAATTTGGACTCACCTGTTATTGATGGACATGGTACTGTAATGGAGAACAGTGGTGTTAAAGAAATAGTATCCTTAAGGTAATACATAAAGTGAATGAATGATATTCTCTCTACCATCCTGTCTTATAAATTGTAGTAATTTTTAAAGTTTGGGGTCAGTTAACTGCAATAGAAACCGCATTTTTATTTGATATTTCAGATTTTAATTTTAATAGTTATTTTCTGATTCCAGAAATAAGTTGTTTTTAGGAAAGTTTAAAATAAATATATTACCATTGTTTTCACCACTGTTATTTATTGATTTGTACTACAGATTTTTCTTTTTTAAAAGATTTTATTTATGGGTTCAGTGCTGTGGTGTAGCAGGTAAAGCTATTGCCTGTGGTACTGGCATCCCATATGGGCCCCAGTTTCAGTTCTGGCTGCTCTACTTTTGATCCAGCTCTTTGCTAAGGCCTGGGAAAGCAGTGGAGGATGGCCCAAGGCTTTGGGTCCCTGCAGCTGTGTGGGGCACCTTGGATGAAGCTCCTGGCTCCTGGCTTTCGTTTGGCTCAGCTCTGGCCATTGTGGCCATTTGGGGAGTGAACTAGCGGATGGAAGACCTCTCTATGTCTCTCTCTGCCTCTGCCTTTCAAATAAAATCTTTAAAAAAAAAAAAAAGATTTTATTTATTTGAGAGGTAGAGTTAGAGACAAAGAGAGGAAGAGACAGAGAGAAAGGTCTTCCATCCACTGGGTAACTCCCCAAATGGCCACAATGGCCAGAGCTGGGCCAATCCAAAGCCAGGAGCCAGGGGCTTCTTCCGGGTCTCCCACATGGGTGCAGAGACCCAAGCACTTGGGCCATATTCAGCTGCTTTCCCAGGCCATAGTAGAGAGCTGAATCGGAAGAGGAGCAGGTGGAACTAGAACCAGTGTTCATGTGGGATGCTGGCGTCGCAGGAGGCGGCTTAGCCCACTTTGCCACAGCACTGGCCCTGTGCATTATAGGTTTTAAAGCATAGACTTAAATTGGCTGCATCTCAGTCACTAAGTTGATTGTTTAATTTTTCAGTCTGTGTGATTATTTATCATATCTCTGACATGTGCAATTCAATTTGAGCTGTATTTTCCCTTTAATTATGTAAAAGAATTTAGTTGAATAACTAAGATCATGTTAAGTTAATTAATTCTGAATGTGTACATTTATTATATTATTAGTAGTACAATCACACTTGTCAGTGTAATTTTTTTAAAGATTTATTTATTTATTTGAGAGGCAGAGTTACAGAGAGGGGGAAAGATAGAGAGATCTTCTGTCCACTGGTTCATTCCCTTCATGGCTGTAGCAGCTGGTGCTGGGCTGATCTGAAGCCAGGAGCTAGGAGCTTCTGGGACTCCTGTGTGGGAGCAGGGGCCCAAGCACTTGGGCCATCTTCCACTGCTTTCCCAGGCCACAGCAGAGAGATGGATCAGAAGTGGAGCAGCCAAGACACGAACTGACACACACATGGGATGCTGGCACCGCAGGCTCAGGCTTAACATACTACACCATAACACTTATCCCAGTAATTATGTTTTAAAAGTTTTATTTGAAAGGTGGAGAGACAGAGCACATGATTATGTTGACTGACTCACTCTGCAAATGCCTGCAAAAGCCAGGGCTGGACCAGGCTGAAAACAGGAGCCTGGAACTTCATTCAGGTCTCCCATGGGGGTGGTAAAGACCCAAGTACTTGAGAAATCATCTGCTGCCACCCAGGGTGGGCATTAATGGGAAGTCAGATTAAAAGTGGAGGGAGGTGGGGCCGCCACTGTAGCATAGCGGGTAAGCTGCCAACTGTAGTGCTGGCATCCCATACGGGTGCTGGTTCAAGTCCTGGCTTCTCCACATCTGATCCAGCTCTCTGCTATGGCCTAGGAAAGCAGTAGAAGGTGGCCCAAGTGCTTGAGACCCTGCACCTGCTTAGGAGACCTGGAAGAAGCTTGGATTGGGCCAGTTTTGACCATTGTGGCCATCTAGGGAGTGAACCAGCGGATGGAAGACCTCTCTCTCTGTCTTTCTGTCTCTCTCTGCCTCTCTCTTTCAAATAAATAAATAAATCTTTAAAAAAAAAAAAAAAGCTTCTGAAGCCAGGTCCTTTTGCCTTATGCTTACAGGCCATTTTAAGAAAAAAGTGGAGGTCGGACCCAAACCCAGACTCTGAGATAAGAGAAGCCGACATCCCAAGTGGCAGCTTAATGGCTGCATTTCAACACCTGCCCCTTCTTTGTATTATTCTACAACATGCCCACAGCTTAGTGACTGATTTCTCAAGTCAGTCTAACCTCTTTTTCTGCTTTTAATCCTTCTAGAATATCTTAATTTGATATTAGCTGTGTTTGACCACATTCATTATTAAGAAGCTAGATTTTCAAAAATCAGCTGCTCATATTTTATTAAAATAATTGTTTCAACAAGAACTCAAAGAAACTCTTTTTACTTGGCAAGACAATTTCATAACACTTCTTGGAAAAAGTAGCCTAGGGTAGTAGAAAAATCAGGACTTAGTAACCATAACCAAATAGACTTGAATTTTCATTATCAGGCAAATTAATTAGACTTTTACAACCTTAATATCCCAATGCAAAATGGAGACCATAACTACTTGTAAGCACTGAGAGCTATAAATTAAATAATGTACATTAAGCCACATGGCATATATTAATTGTTTTAGTGAGTATTAATTTCTTTTCTTTCTCTAAAAAATAAGATAATCCATAATAACTGATATGTTTGTTGTGTGTTTTATTTTCTAGTGATCAGCTTCAGATGAGTAACTCAAATGTAGAACACATGGACTGTAACTCCCATCAGAATAAAAACCATATAGGAGGTAAGCATTTCACTTAAATGTAATAGTTGCAGTAAAGAATAGATTGCAGTAATTTATTGCTTGCTGTTTTGACGTTAACTAAGAGAAAATCCTGTATGGCTATAGAAATTATTTAAAAGTAACTTTGAAATATCAATGAACAAATCATTTAAATTAATGTATAAAGCATATTCTAATAAAGATAGTTGAAAGAAGGCAGTCAGCATTTGTTTTTGTATGTATATTGTCTGTGCATGCTATGTTTTTCTCATATTCTTCAAAGTATCACTTTGATTAGCTAAATATTGTTTTTCAATTTTGTAGTCTTTTTATTTTTTTATTTTATTTAATTAATTAATTAATTTATTTTTTGACAGGCAGAGTGGATAGTGAGAGAGATAGAGAGAAAGGTCTTCCTTTTTGCCGTTGGTTCACCCTCCAATGGCCACTGCGGCCGGCGCATCACGCTGATCCGAGGCCAGGAGCCAGGTGCTTCTCCTGGTCTCCCATGCGGGTGCAGGGCCCAAGGACTTGGGCCATCCTCCACTGCCTTCCCGGGCCATAGCAGAGAGCTGGCCTGGAAGAGGGGCAACCAGGATAGAATCCGGTGCCCCAACCGGGACTAGAACCCGGTGTGCCAGCGATGCAAGGCGGAGGATTAGCCTATTAAGCCACGGCGCTGGCCAGTCTTTTTTTATTTTACTTATTTGAAAGGCAGAGTTAGAAGGAATGACAGAGAAAGAGAGTGAGTGAGTGAGAAAGAGAGAGAGAGTGAGAGAAATATGTTACAAGGGTTGGGAGTGGGCCAGGCTGAAGCCAGGAGCCTGGAACCCCATCTGGGTTTCTCATGTAGTGGCAGGGGCTCAAGCACTTGGGCCATCTTTCACTGCTTCCTCAGGCACAATAGCAGGGAGCTGGACCAGAGGTGGAGTTGAACCAGCATCCACATTGGATGTTGGCATCACAAGTGGTGGCTCAACGCATTGTGCTACAATCAATGCCAGCCCTTTTGCAGTCTACTTACAAAGATGGTGGGAAAGTGCAGTTTTGTAGATGCCTGGAAATGTATGTGTAAACAGCTTTAATGACTACTTTATGAATTAAGAACAAAGAAAAAAATCATAAAAAGCTTTCTGGGAAAGTTCAGTTTGGAAACAATAAATAATGTAGTGGTATGGCATTATTCTAGGTGATTTGTTAGCAAACCAGAGCCAGCAAGAAGCAAGAACAGATATTTGAACGTGTACAGCTTTTAGGATTGTTACCGGAGAACATATCTGAAGGATCTGGGGAAAGAGGGATCAAGGAAAGTGATGAGTAAGGCAGTTATTGATGTTGCAGCCAGACAGCATGTTCCTATTTTAAGAATTCAGAGGGAAAAGAGGCATATAATTTTTCACAATAAGAAATCACCACAAACAATAAATTTTAAAGTCTTTTAGTCTCTATCATCCTTAAGACTTTTGTGGAGATTATTTTTCAGGTTGCAGACATTGAACATGATTAATTGGTAAATTATTTTGTTTTCATCAAATGTTATAATATCAGAAGGAAACATTTATATTAAGGAAATAACTTTCCTTTCCCATATTAAAACGTCTCGTCTGTTTAAAAAATCTGATAAAAGTCTGGTAACCAAGTATTACAGGAAACAGTGCAGGGTTGGCCAGAAATCAGAGCAGAAGCCTGTGAGGTTGAACAATAACTGCAAGTTCAGTACTCTTTTCAAAATGATGCTTGCTTCCTGATGGTTATAAAAACACAAGGTCATAGGGATTTTGATGGTCCAGAGAACATTGCTTTATGAGCTTTGAACTGACTTTCTGGAATTACGTAAAAGAGTATGTAATGCACTTGATTTTTTTGTTGTTGTTGTTGTGGCAAAGTATGTATAACATCATTTAGAATTGTGTTTTTAAGTGTATAGTTCAATAAGTACATACAATGACTACCATAGGAGTAAAGAACAAATAGAAGGCAGATGTCATGATGCGGTGGGATAAGCCACCGGGTGGGACGCCTGCATCCTATATCAGAGTGCTGATTCAAGTCCTGGCTACTCTGCTTCCAATACAGGTCCCTGCTCATGTGCCTGGGAACCAGCAGATGAAGGTCTAAATACTTGACTCCCTACCACCCATGTGGGTGATCCAGGTGAAGTGACTAGCTCTTGGCTTCAGCCTGGTCCAGTCCTAGTAGTTGCAGCCATTTGGGGAGTGAACCAGCAGAGGGACGATCTCTCTCTCTCTCTTTCTCTTCTTATCTCTGTCTTTCTCTCTCTCTCTCTTAAATAAATAAATCCTTCTAAAGAAAAGGACAAATTGAAAAATTGACAGAAAAGAACACTTATGGAAAAGTAAAGTTTGGAAAAAATAAATATGCAATGGTGTATCATTATTAGTGATTTATTATCAACACAGAGCAGTTCAGAAGCAAATAAGATGTTTAAATGTCTACAGAAATCAAGATTGCTATTAGGAGAACACACATGAAGGATTTAGCAAAAGTCAAGGCCAATGGTAAGCTAGGGATTATTGATGTTCATTTACCTTGTTGTACCACAGTGCCTGACGTTCATCTCCAGAGCTTTTTATCTTCTCAAACTGAAATTGTCTACCCACTAAGCAACTACTCTACATTTTCCCCTATCCCCAGCCCCTGGCAACCACTATTCTACTCTGTATCTCTGAATTTTGACTACTTTAGGTACCTTATATAAGTAGAATCATATAAAATTGCCCTTTTTTATCTGCCTTATTTCACTCAGCATAATGATCTTGGGGTATGTCAATGTTGTCATATATCAGAATTTTATTCCTTTTTAAAAAGCTGGGTAGTACTTGTGTTCTGTTGTATGATATATTCCATCTTGTTTATCCATGGACATTTGATGGACATTTGGGTGGTTAACTACCTTTTAGCTATTGTGAATAATACTGCTGTTAACATCGGTTTGCAAATAAGTTTACATCCCTGCTTTCAGTTCTTTTGAGTATAAATCCAGATGTGCACTTGTTGGATCCTGTGTGTAGTTTTGGAGGAACTGTCATATTGCTTTTCAGAGCAGCTGTGTTATTTTACATTTGTACCAGCAATGCACAGGGTTTCCACACTCCCCATATATTTGCCAACACTTGTTATCTTCTTGTTTTTAAAATAAGTTTCTTACATGGTTTTGTGTAACCCATTTTAATTGAACTACATAAATATCACTATTTTAATGTTACTCCTTATTTTGTCAACTTTAAAGTCTACCATAGTTTTCTAAGCTGGTCTTTTCCTTGAACACCTTTGTTAACCTCCCACTCTGTGGAGTATGTATTCCCTTCCCCACTCCAGGACTGAAAATATGCGAGGAAGTGATATAGGAATGTTTTTCTCAAACTGAAAACTTGTCATTTTTTTTCAAACCTTCATACCTCACGATTTCATTCTTTGTGACTGCATGTGATTTTATTGCTCTTCTACTGCACACTTTTTTTTAAAGATATTTTAATTAATTAATTAGTTATTTGTAAGGCAGAGTTACAGAAGCAGAGGCAGAGAGAGAGGTCTTCTGTCCTCTGGCTCACTCCCCAAATGGCCACAACGGCCAGAGCTGGGCCGATCCAAAACCAGGGACCTGGAGTTTCTTCTGGGTCTCCCATGTGGATGTAGGGGCCCAAGGATTTGGGCCATCTTCTACTGTTTTTCCAGGCCATAGCAGACAGCTAGATCAGAAGTGGAGCAGCTGAGACTTGAACCAGCACCCATATGGGATGCCTATTCTGCAGGTGGCGGCTTTACCCGCTATACCACAGTGCTGGCCCCTGCACAGTTAGTTTTCAATGTCTTATTTTCATCTACTTGAAAGGCAGATCAAGATACTTATCTATATCTAAGTCTATATATGTCTCTTCCATCTGGTGGAACATTCCCCAGATGACTATAATAGCCAGGGCTGGGCCATGCCAGAAGCCAGGAGCCTGAAACAGTCTGACCCTCCTTTGTGAGTGGCAGGGGCCCAATCACTTGAACCATTATCTGCTGCCTTTCAGGATGCATTAGCTGGAAGTTGGATTGGAAGCAGAGGAGCCTAGACTTGAGCTGGCTCTTTGATACAGGATGTAAGCATCCCAATCAGCCTTCTAATCTGCTGGGCCACAACACCGACACCCACTGAAATTATTGACCTGTGGAATCATTTTCTACCAATAGCTAAAATACTTAAAAGTATTTCATACAGAAGTTGGCGCTGTGGCATAGTATTTAAAGCCACTGCCCGCAGTGCTGGCATCCCATATGGATGCCGATTTGAGTCCTGGATGCTCCATTTCCGATTCAGATCCCAGATATGGCCTGGGAAAGCAGTAGAAGATGGCCCAAGGACCCCCCGCATCCATGTGGGAGAACCAGAAGAAACTCCTTTCTTCGGATTGGCATAGCTCTGGCCATTGTGGCCATTTGGGGAGTCAACTAGTGGATGAAAGACCTCCCTCCCTCTCTGCCTCTGCCTTTCAAATAAATAAATAAATCTTTTTGTTTTGTTTTGTTTTAAAAAAAGTATTTCATACAGGTATATTTACTTTATTTAATTGAATGGCAAAAAGAAAGACCAAAACAGAAGATCTCTCATCTGGAGCTGGGCCAGGCTGAAGTCAGGAGCTGGGAACTCAATCTGAGTCTCCCATGGGGTGGCAGGAACCCAACTACATGAGTCACTACCTGTTGCCTCCCAGGGGGTACATTAGCAGGAAGCTAAAATCCAGATCAGAGCTGGGACTCAAAGCCAGGCACTCCAGTATGGGATGCAAATGTCCCAGCCACTGTATTGAATACCTGCCCTCATACAAGTATATTCGATGGTAGAGAACCAGAATCTGTTATAATGCCATTGTAGCTATTTCTTTTTCTATTCATTAATAGAGACATTATATAAGTTGGTCTGCCTATGTCTTTATGGGTTCTGTTGCAAAAAACCTTCCTTATACCTGCCTAAAACTATTATCTGGGGACATTGTCAAAATTGCCACAGTACCATTTTGAGTGTTTTAGCTCTTCTTTTAGAATGGAGTTTTAATGGCATTTTAAATGCTTTAAATTAAATCCAAGCTAAGAAAAATGATATGTTCAAATGGATGTATTCAGGAGAAAGAACCACACATTTGAAGAATACAAGTAGTTTGGTATATGCAAGGCATAGGTGGAAATAGGAGATGATGGAAAGAGGATAGAAGCCAAATCATGTCGAAACTTCATGCTATTTTTTAATCTTACAGGAAGTGGAGAGGCACTAAAGGGCAAGGAGAGTGGCAAACTCCCACTTGTATTTTAGAAAAGACCATGGAATAGCAGCGTGGGGAGTAAATTTGGAGCAATGAGAAAAAAATTGCTAGATGACTGTTGTGACAGCCTAGGAGAGGAAAGCTGAGGACACAAACTAATGCATCACAATGCAGACAGAAGACTTGGGAGAATCCAGCAAGCATACACAAGCAGGATGATCAGTCACATTCAAAATGAGGGGAAAAGAAAGGGAGGACAGCTGTACTGGGGACTTTCATAACCAGGTTCACCACTGACCGAAACAAGGAATATGGGAAGAACTAACTGGGTTAAGGGCAGGTGTTTTTTTTGATTTCTTAAATTTATCATCTAGGTAAACAGATTTTAATTGGCAGTTATGAATGTAAGTTTAGAATTCAGGAAAGATTATGTGATTAGTAACCATTGGCATGCGTGGAATTGAATGCCATAGTCATGGACAAGATCATTCAGGAAAACTGGAGATTGTAGGGGAGAGAGGTGAGCTGGAAGGGTATGAAAAAGTCCCAGAGAGGGAGTTGTCATAACTGGAAGTTAGAGAAATGGAGAACCTGATGGAGAGTGGCCACAGACAAAGCAGAATAAAGATCGAAGCCCTGGGCCAATTCGAGTTAGTAAGTCATCTGTGACGTCGTGCCAGCAGTTTTAGAGAACAGTAGAAACAGAAGGAAGACCGAGGTGGAATTGAAGTACTGCTTTATTTGGAAGTAATCTAGAAGTAAACGGCTGTGATATTTGTTTGTTTGTTTGTTTTGAAATATTTATTTATTTGAAAGTAAGGATTACACACAGAGAGAGGAGAGGCAGAGAGAGAGAGAGAGAGGTCTTCCATCTGCTGGTTCACTCCCCAATTGGCCGCAATGGCCGGAGCTGCGCCGATCCGAAGCCAGGAGCTTCTTCCAGGTCTCCCACGTGGGTGCAGAGGCCCAAGGACTTGGGCCATCTTCTCTGCTATCCCAGGCCACAGCAGAGAGCTGGATTGGAAGAGGAGCCACCCGAACTAGGACTGGCGCCCATGTGGGATGCTGGTGCTTCAGGCCAGGGCATTAACCCACTGTGCCACAGTGCCGGCCCCAGGGCTGTGATATTTGTAACTAACTCGTAAAGAGTTCAGACTGAAGAAAAAGGGGAGTACACTGTTAACAGTAGTTGAATCCGGATAAAAGAAATACCAGTATTGTTTGTATTATTTTAAATCCTTCAACTATTCTGAACTTTTGAAATTATTTCCAAATAAAAAATTGAAAGGGAATTACAGTATAACAAAAAGTGAAAAAAAAGAAAGAAGTGCATTTTATCTGTAAAAACAATACATTTCCTTGACTAGCAAAGAGGTAGTACTTAGACAAGAAAATAAAACCAAGTATTTAGTTTGGGGTATGTATAATTTTTTAGGTGGGAGAAGCTTGGGTATTTATATTACAGAAGGTAATCATATCTAGTGGGAGAGGAAAATGTAAAGAATAGATGAGAACAATAATCAGTGCAATGAGACCCTTGAAGTAGAGTGAGAAGGAAACAGAGGGCAGAGTGAGAGGCTTTGAATGAAAGGAATGGGGCTTTACTTTCAGAGACATAAAGACGAGTACAGTTGTTGATTAGTGTGTATTTGTGCCAGGCCGGGCAGTGGAATTAGTTCATACTAATGGGTGTTCTCTGTTCTCCATGAGGAAGGGTTATCTACTGAGATAAATATATAGGTTACAGTATTGACGGGTCTGAGTCAGGCCAAAGCTAGCAGCCAGGAACTCCATCCTTGAGTCCCACGTGGGTGGCAGGAGCTGGAATACTTCGGCCATTCTTTCCTGCCTTCCAGGGGCATTAACAGGAAGCAGGATCAGAAGTAGAGCAGCCAGACTTCAATCAGCATTCTGATAATGGGATGCTGGCGTCGCAGGTTGTGTCTTTAACTTGCTGCGCCACAATGCTGGCCCCTGCCATTTGTTTTTAAAGAACTCTGCAACATTGCTTAATCTCAGTAGATCCTAGAAATCAGGATTATTTCATGCTGCAATTCTTGATTTTGGAAATGACAAGAGTGAAAAAAGTTAATCAGTGTTCTGTTGATTACCTTATTTTTTTATAAAAAAAAAATCTGTACTTCTACTTTCTTAAGTGAAATATTCTATCCTTAATTTTGTTAAGTCTTAGAATTAAAAATGCTGCGCGTCGGGACCGGGGTCGGGTGCGGAGAGCCCTTCATCCCGGGAAATGGGGCACGGCCGGAAAGGGGGCCGCCCTCTCGCCCGTCACGCACCGCACGTTCGTGGGGAACCTGGTGCTAAACCATTTGTAGATGACCTGCCTCTGGGTCCGGGTTTTGTAGGTAGCAGAGCAGCTCCCTCGCTGCGATCTATTGAAAGTCAGCCCTCGACACAAGGGTTTGTAAAAACAAAACAAAACAACAACAAAAAAAGAATTAAAAATGAAAAATGTTATTGGAAGAGTTTACATATGTGCACAGATTGATCATTTTCTCTAAAATAAAATGTTTTTTCAAACTGCAGAATATGTTCATTTCAAATAAATAGTAGTGCATAAAGGATCTGCAGAAAGTGAATGAAAGTGCCTATTAGGAAAAATGGCATGGATTACAAATATTTTTGTCTCAAAATAAATATCTTTTTAATTCATTTCATTTTCCACAAACTTTTTGAAGTCCACTATGTTTAGAAAAATGTACTTTAATCAGTTGATTTTGTTTCTGTGCACATTATTTTTTTTTTCTAAGAATTTTATACACTGTTGACAGGCAGTATATTAACATGAGATTTTTTTTCTCACTTGCTTTGGCCCAATACCACCCAATGGGTATTTGTATATTTTTTAAACTAAAAGCTTTTGGTACTGGAATTTGTAGTAAAATGGCAATATTTGCTTTTCCTTTACAGTATAGTTCCAGTGAGAAAAGATATTATTGACCCCTGCTTTTTTGTTTTGTAACATCCCAAAGTTTTTGAATTAGGTGCTATAATTATAACCTAAAGATATCTCTATTTTTTTGGTTATGGTAAATTTAACCAGAAATACCAGTTAAAAAGTTTTATGATTTTCCAACTTACTCAAATTTTATTTAAATGTATTTTTATTGTAAATTAGGTCAGGGATGAAGTTATTGCTTAAGATTTATAGTTGTGGTATTATATTACAAAATCTCACTACACATAAGAGTAAAGATTACATTGTCTAGACTGGTAGTTTGGTTTTATTGCTGTATCAATCTGTTTTAAACCTAGGTCATCTTTTCAGAGGAAATATATTTTGATTTCTTAAATATTATGCTATGGGTTATTTTGATACATTACAGAAAATAGTATTAATTAAAGCTTCTTGTCTTGACATTGAGGTTTCTTCTGCGCCAAGTGTTAAAATTGGACTATCTTAGATTTCCAAAGAACCTGGAGCCAGAATTCCCGGTACAGACACATGGATGTTTATGTCAGCAGAAGAGAAAAATAACACATCTATTTTTAAGTTAGTTGGAATTCTGAACTCAAACCACTTGGTTGAATGCTTGCCATAGTGATACTAAAATTTCAGACATTGTGTAAAGCCTCTGCTGCCTCCTGCTGCCCAGTGTGTGAATACCTTCAGAGAAATAATTAGTTTTAAAGAATTATGCATTCATTTCCTTTAAAACTTGAATTTTATTGAAAATTATAATACAAAGTGATGTTATGATTTTTAACTTTTTTATTTTTTAAGATTGTTATTTATTTGAAAGGCGGAGTTACAGAGAGAAAAAGAGAAAGGCAGAGAAAGAGGTCTTCCATCCATTGGTTCACTTCCTGAATGGCCACAACAGACAGGGGTGGACCAGGCCAAAGCCAGGAGTCAGGAGCTTCTTCCAGGTCTCCCACGTGGGTACAGGAACCCAAGCACACTGTGTTCCCAGGCTCATTAGCAGGGAGTTGGTTCAGAAGTGGAGCAGCCAGGACTTGAACAGGTGCCTGTATGGAATGGCAGTGTCACAAGCAGTGGCCAGTATCACAAGCAGTGGCTTTATCTGCTACGGCATAATGTTGGCCCCATAGATTTTTAATATAATGTAGAATGATTAAATCAAACTGATTCTTAGCCTGTGTATGATTTTAAGTTTAATGTTCCCAAAGAAGAAAAAAAAATATAAACTTGGAGTTATAGATGGATGAAGAAGTTGGCATATTTCTTGGAAACTGCTTCCAGATTTAACCTTTAGAGCCTGATCATAATGAAATGTAGATTTTGAAAAACAGGGCAATAGTTAATGTATTCTGATCAACTGTAGATTGCAGTTGAATTTTGAATGAGTAGATGGTTTTTAGAAATGTGAGATCAGGGGCCAGCATTGTGGCACAGCAGGTTAAGCTACCACCTGCAGTGCTGTCATTCCATATCTCAGTGCTGGTTCGAGTCCTGTGTTTCCCATCCAGCTCCCTGCTAATGTGCCTAAGAGAGTGGTAGAAGATGGCCCAAGTTCCTTGGATCCATCTTAATGACTTGGGAGACCTGGACGGAGTTCCTGACTCCTGGCCTAGGCCTGGTTGTTGTAGCCATTTGGGAGATGAACCAGCAGATAGAAGATCTCTCTATTTCTCCCTCTCTCAATGTCACTCTGCCCTTCAAATAAATAAACTATTTAAAGATTAGAGGGCAATATTCACTTTTATTAGAGCTATTCTAAAGTAATATTTTGTAAAGAGATATCCAATTATCATGTTTTATTCTGAAGGTTAATATTGCTAAAGGCCCTGCAGTGAACTTCCAGAATTATTGTTCAGAGGGAAATAGAAGTGCTTGTTGTCTTTTATGTGATGCCACATTGGCCTTTAGGCCCTAATCCTAGCTAGTTAGAGGGAAAAAAAAGTGGGTCAAAATTATTAATTTAGAGTCTGAAGTCTTAGAGTGTACTGGGCTTAGAAATAACAAGAGTCTCACTGTAAATTAGTGTAATTTTTTCTCATAAGACTTACTAAGATTAATAAAGTGATACTTTTAAAAAAGATTTATTTATTTATTTGAGAGGCAGAGTTACAGAGAGGGAGAGACAGAGAGAGAGGTCTTCCATCCTCTGGTTCATTCCCCAAATGGCTGCAATCACTAGAGCTTGGTCGATCTGAAGTCAGGAACCAGGAGCTTCTTGTGGGTCTCTCCATGGGAACAGGGGCCCAAGCATTTGGGCCATCTTCTGCTGCTTTCCCAGGCTATTAGCAGGGAGCTGGCTTGGAAGTGGAACAGCTGGGACTTGAGCTGGCACCCATATGGGATGCTCGTGCTGCATGTGGAGACTTAACCTACTGTGCCACAACGCTGGCCCTGTTTGGTGCATTTTACATGCTGAACTGGGGATACGTTAAATAACACTTAGAAGGAGGAAATACTGCAGTATGGTTAAGAGCATGGACTTTTACCATACAGACAGTTCTGCATTTGCTGGCTATGTACCTTGGGTAAAACACTTAACCTTTCTTAGCCTATTTCCTTAGTGGAATGGAGATGGCAGTAATTTCTTTTAATTTTTAAAATTAATATAAACAGAGCAGATTTCATGCATTCCATAGGTACAGTTCCAAAAATCATACTTCCCTTTCCCCCCACCCAGGTTCCCCTCCCTCTTTCCTCATTTCCTTTCATTAGTTTTTGCAGACATAATTTTAATCCGCTGTATATTCATAGGCTATTAGATTCAGCAAGTAAAAAAGTAGGAAGACCATAGTTCTACAGGAGTATAAACAAGGGCTAAAAATAACGATCATATCACAAAATATCCATTTCATTCCTATACATTTTTTATATTCTATATTTTCCATAAATATTCCTATTGTTTGCTTTGGATTGCTTTTGTACTTTTATTAGGAGATTTTCAGCCTTCACATTCTTTCATAATGATGACCATCATTATCTGTGTTTAGCTCATCCTTAAGAATCATTTGTAAAGGCTGAACAAGGTGACAAATTCTTTGAATTTCTGTTTGTTCTGGAAGGTCTTCATTTTACGTTCATTTATAAATGAGAGCTTTGTTGGGTGTACAGTATGCTAGGTTGACAGTTTTTTCTTTCAGGACTTAGACTATGTCTCTCCATTCTTTCCTAGCCTCTAGGGTTTCTGATGAGAAATCATCTGTTGGTCTAATTGGGGATTCTCTGAAGATAACCTGGCATTTCTCTTGTACACATTTTAGAATCTTTTCTTTATGTTTTACTGTTCAAAGTTTGACTACAGTGTGTCATGGTGAAAGTCTTTTCTGGTCATGTCTACTGGGAGTTCTATGTGCGTCATGTATTTAGATGTCCATTTCACCAAATTAGGGAAGTTTTCTGCTGTTATTTCCCTGAATAGGCCTTCTGATCCATTCTCTCTTTCCACACCTTCATGAACACTTAAGACATGTTTGGTCATCTGATAGTATCCCATAAATCTAAAACATTGCTTTTAGTTTTTCTGATTTTTTTTTTTGTCTGACTGAAATATTCCCAAGGATATGTTTTCCAGCTAAGATATTCTTTTCTTCTGCCTCACCAACTGTGTTGTTAAGGCTTTCCACTTTTCTACTTGACATATTAACTTCTTCATTTCTCATGTTTTAGTGTGATTTCTTTTCTTTTCTTTTTTTTTTTTTTTTGACAGGCAGAGTTAGAGAGAGAGAGAGAGACAGAAAGGTCTTCCTTCCATTGGTTCACTCCCCAAATGGCCACCACGGCTGGCGCACTGCGCTGATCCAAAGCCAGGAGCCAGGTACTTCCTCCTGGTCTCCCATGTGGGTGCAAGGCCCAAGCACTTGGGCCATCCTCCACTACCTTCCCGGGCCACAGCAGAGAGCTGGACTGGAAGAGGAGCAACCGGGACTAGTACCCAGCACCCCAACTGGAACTAGAACCCTGGGGTGCCGGCGCCACAGGTGGAGGATTAGCCTAGTGAGCTGCAGCACCGGCCAGTGTGATTTCTCTTAATATCTTTATTTCTTGGCAAAATTTGTCATCTATGTCATGTATGGATTTTTATCTCATGTATTTGTTTCTCTGTGCTTTTGAGTAATCTTATGATCATTCTTTTTAATTCCTTTTCAAGCATTTCATCAATCTCTTCATCTTCACATTCTAATATTGAAGTGCTGTTGTGTTCCTTTTGGGGAGTCATATTGTCTTGTTAGTGTTTCTTGTATTTCTGTGATTATTTTTTATTTTATTTTTTTTTATTTTTTTATTTTTTTTTTTAAATTTTTGACAGGCAGAGTGGACAGTGAGAGAGAGAGAGAGACAGAGAGAAAGGTCTTCCTTTGCCGTTGGTTCACCCTCTAATGGCCGGCGCACCGCGCTGTTCCGATGGCAGGAGCCAGGTGCTTATCCTGGTCTCCCATGGGGTGCAGAGCCCAAACACTTGGGCCATCCTCCACTGCACTCCCTGGCCACAGCAGAGAGCTGGCCTGGAAGAGGGGCAACCGGGACAGGATCGGTGCCCCGACCGGGACTAGAACCCGGTGTGCCGGCGCCGCAAGGCGGAGGATTAGCCTGTTGAGCCACGGCGCCGGCTTTCTGTGATTATTTTTAAGCATTTGTGGAAACACTTGGTTTTCTCCTCTGATGGCTTTAATCTTTGAACTATGACTCTGTGGCTTAGTGGAGTGTCTTCTCCTTCAGTGGATATCGAGAGGTGTGTGCTGAGTAGCGCCAGGGCACTCCTGTCAGTGCTTGACAGTAGGGCTAGAGTCCAGGATGGCACCCAAATTTGGCATGACAGATCTCTGTTGTCAGTAGAGGGGAGGGTATGATCAGGTCGGCTGGTGTACTCACAACCGCACCTCCTCTCTGCCAAGGTGATCAGTGCCTGGTGTTAGCCCACAGTGGCTACATACCCTACCCATGCAGGCACATGAACTGCACAAAGAATCTGTGCAGTCTTCCATATGAGCACAGAACCCTCAGCAATGATCTACCCCAGGCACTCTGAGAAATCTGAGCCTCTGAAGCCAGATACAATGATTGCCCAGAGACCAGGCTATACCACATGCTCTATAGTGCAGTCACAGAATTCCCACAGTCTTAGCACACAGGGCTCCCACAGTCAGAGGGTGCAGAGGATTCTCTCATCCCCATGGGCCTCCAATAATATGGAGAGAGTAGAGTTGTTCCCAGAGCCAGCTGCCTGTTGGTGCTCTGCCTTGGCATCTGTGATAAGGTTAGGTTAGGAGAACATCTCACAGTCCTAAGTGGGTGCCCAGCCTCCTGCCAACTCTGCAGGCCAGATTCAAATCAGTGGCAGGTTTATGCCTCTGATAAAATCTCCTAATCATGTATGTGCATGAGCCGCTACACCCTCTACTTGCATTAACATGGCTCTTTCTCCCTGCTAGTCGCCAGTAGAGGGCACCCTTGTGCGGGGATGGGAAAAAAGAGCGCTCTCCCTTCAAGGGGTTAGGGTGGGCACCCTGCCACCCATGCCCCCCTCCCAAGCGCTGCAGGCCAGACTCAAAGTTAGTGTAGCCTGCAGAGTTCTTCCTCAGACAATCTCACCAGTGACGGGGCTGCTGCAGTCTGCTTCCACTGGCTCCTAGAAAACGGCGTCAGGTGGTGTCCCTGCTCCTTGCCACGTTTGTCCTGTCTGTACTGTTCCAAGGTATCTCTTTGGCAGTAATTTCTTTACAAGGTTGTCACAAGATTATACAAATAGTAACAACATCTTAACAGTTGATATTTACAGCCTTACAGTCAATACATCTTACAGTCAATAAATGGTAGCTAATTAGTAGTGGTGTTATTCTTTATATACTATCTCAATACCCTCTCAGTCTTTTTAACTCTGTTGATGTTCCTGTGATGTGGGTAAAGTGGATTACCATTATCCCATTATATAAATAAGGAAACTTAGATTGTGAAGGATTTAGAGGCTTGTTTAACTTTTACCCATAGGTAGGTAATCCAAACTTAAATCTAAGTCATTTACCTTCAATTGCAGAATTTTTCCATCAGAAACTGTGTCAGTAAAGCATGAAAAGCAGTTTTGTTATTGCTGACATCATCAAGTGATGATAAATGGAAGAAAGAAACATTTATTTGCATAAGAATTCAAGAAGAGGTGTTATTTTGGTTTGTGTCTTGAATTCATTTTCAATTGGAAGAGAATAGTCTGTTTATAGAAAATTTTATGTAAATATAAATAAATACACATAGAATAAGTTTTGTAAGATCATTGCAATAATTCTGTTTTCCTCTTTCTCCTCCCTCCCCCGAACTGCCTCTCCCTAGGCTTTAGAAAAGAATTTAAGAACTTGGATGCAGGTTGTAAATTTCCTGAGTGCCACCCGGAATCACACCCACAAATAAAAAGTCATTTGTTAAGGTAATCATAGAAATTTGAAAATATTAAAACCTTTTTTCCTTAACATGTGTGTTACAGGAATTCTTTATTAGATGAGTTTAAATACATATTACTATTCTGAAAACAATGAATCTACAGTATGAGTACTTCAAAGAGTTTGTCAAATATGGAATCAAAAGATGTTTATTTTGATGCAAAATCAGAAAGTCCATGCATAGTTTTTTTCTATTTTTTTTAAAAGATTTATTTATTTATTTGAAAGAGTTACACAGAGAGAGAAAGAGGCAGAGAGAGAGAGAGAGAGAGGGAGGGAGAGAGGGAGAGAGGGAGGTCTTCCATCTGCTGATTCACTCCCTAAATGGCTGCAACAGCCAGAGCTGAGCCAATCTGAAGCCAGGAGCCAGGATCTTCTTCTGGGTCTCCTACGTGGGTACAGGGACCCACAGACTTGGGCCATCTTGTACTGCTTTCCCAGCCCATAGCAGAGAGCGGGATCAGAAGTGGAGAGCTGGGATACGAACTGGCGCCCATTTGGGATGCTGGCACCGCAGGCAGCGGCTTTACCCGTTACACCACAGCACTGGCCCCCTGCACAGTTTTTTCATAAAGTACATTCTCCATGTACTTTTTGAGGACCCCTCATGTGCATGGATTTCAAATGTTTTTGTGCCAAAATAAACTTATGTTTTGATTGCATTTTCCATGAACTTTTAGTAATGCTTATCTTACTGGGGATCATTAATAGGATGTTCATCTAAGGATAGAGGCTTACAAAGTGCCAGATATGATACATGATTGTTTTAATCTTTTCAGCATTTTTATGAAGGTAGCACAGTAGCCTTCTTATCTGCAGGAGATACCTTAAGATCTCAAGTGGATGCCAGAAATCACACATATTTATATATAGCTTTATATAAACTATGACTTTTCCTGTACTTATATATACACATGTAATACTTGGGCCATCTTCTACAGCTTTCCCAGGCCATCAAAGAGAGCTGGATCAGAAGTGGAGCAGCCTGGACTTGAACCAGCACCCATATGGGATGCTGGCACTGCAAGCGGCAGCTTTACCTGCTATGCCACAGCCGGCCCCTATTTTAAATTATTATACCATCCTTATACTGTTATGTAACAAGGATTTTAATATCTCTATCTCTGTTTCCTTTAAGCTTTAGAATGTCAGTGAGGAAGTATTCTAGGATATTGAATTGTTTGCCTGTAACATTTTCCTTATATTTTATACTATACTTTATCACAAATAAATGTAACTTCAGTGTTTTTAAGTTGAAATCAATTTTTAAAATTTTTAGAAATATTATTGTGGTAATGATGCATGTTTGGTAAGCAAAAAATTTTGAAGGCAGTTGAAAACATTAATGATTACAAAATATAATTCCCATTTCAGTCATGTTACAAAAATAATACAAGTTATATACTGGGGAAATCAAACTATAGGACAGTATTTTTGTCCATGGTGTCTCAGCTTTGCTTTTATTTCCTATGTCAGGCCACATATCCATGAAACCAATGGAAAGTTACTTCCTTCATCCGGCCCGCAAATACTCAAGGATCATACTACTACAAGAGAGCACCTCCAACAATCAGAAGAACAGAAGCTTGAAAAACTAAATGAGTGGCTTCATTTAGAAAATTCTGAGAGAACAGATTTCCCTTTTCCTGTTGATGGTAATTCTACTTCTGGGAAGAGAGTAAACCATAATGAAATAATGTCACCATCTTCATTGTGGTTTCCACACATGAGAACTGTTGGGTTAAAGCCAGAAACCCCTTCTCTCATCCAGCAGCAAAATATGATGCAACAAGGTTATTCTGAGAATTCTCTATTAAGAGAACATGTAATTCAGTCAACCTGCAGAGCTGAAGGTTGTCAGATGCCAAAACTTTACCAGAATTTACCACCCCCTTTGCCACCAAAGAAATATACTATAACCAGTGTGCCACAATCAGAGAAAAATGACTCTATACCTGATGTTAAACTTACAGAGATGCTTAAAGCTAATTCTTCTATTCTGAAGCACAATTTTTGTACAGCTCAAGAGCCAAGGGCAGAAATGAATACATTTATGAATGACGGAAGTTGTAAAGAAACATTCCAAGCAAAAGACCAAGTTGGCAACATACCCAACTACTCTTCCAACTCTTCAACTAAAGATTTTCAAGCAAACCCAGGCCCAGTTGTTGATGAATTTTGCCAACCTGAACTAGACACCAGTTCTACATGTCCAAATGAGAAAATGTCATTAACTACATATTTTTCCGTTGATAGCTGCATGACTGATACATATAGACTGAAATATCATCAGAGGCCCAAGCTCTGCTTTCCAGAGAACAGTGGCTTTTGTAATGATAACTCACTATCTGAGAGTGAAAGAGGGTTAGGAACTGTGTCACATAATAGTCTTGGTTCAGGCTGCCCTTCTGAACAAAGATACAAACCTAGCGTACACTGTAATAGATAAATGATGAAATTGGGAAGCTTATATTCCTCATAGGCCATTAAAATAAAATAGGAACCTACTGACCAAACCTAGAGATGAGAAAATTAAGAATCATGGCATTTTTAGTCATTTATCATTTTAACTTTGTTATTTCGTGAATATATTTGTTGAATATTATAGAGACTTTTTTGGCATGCCTTGGAACAATAGAAAATTGGGAAGTATGTACCAACTCATTTTCCATAGCTACAGTTGAACAAAAATTAAATTTGCCCCTCTATTATGTGGCTAGTAGCCCGTTAAGTATTAATTAGTGCTCAATGTATGTCGATTGGTTAACTATGCTAATTGAAAAATACCAGGAGATATTTTGTCTAGTCAAAGTAGTCTTTGTTTTATGAAGAAGCACTTTTTAATGGGTAACAAATGGCTTCACCCGTTTGTTTTTGACTTCTGTGATAGTCTGCTAGGTGAGATCCCTTTAAGTGTCTTTAAAAAAACTGACCCATGGATTTTATAGCATTTTGAAAAAATGCCTTAATGATGAACAGTTTTAAATTAAACCTTGGAGCTCAGATAGAACTCAATTTAGCTTTTAGAACTTTTTTATTTTCAGAATGTCTACTTAACATAAATTAGGCCTTTGACTATATTTTCATAAATACTTAAGCTATGTAAGCTAAAAGGTTAAAATATTAAAGTTTAGTGTATTTATTTGTCTTGTTACAAATTTTTCTAATTTTATATGAAATGTGAAAAGTTTTTATATTTTGGTTTGGTTTACTTTGGACTGCTAATAACCAGTGTTAGGAATTAACCTTGGTCCCTCTTATTGGGAATGTCACTCTGCCTACATTTTCTCTGGCTGTAATCTTACGTGCATAAAGGTTGATATCCACTTGGCTTGAATCTGAAAATCTATCTAGGTTCCAGGTTAAATCTTCACCTTCATATAGGGTGTTTAATTTTATTGACTGTCTAATTAATTTCTGTATCCTCTCCTTTTCCTTAAACAGTAAATCTACCCCAGCTAATTTCTTGGAGAAGGCTTTCTTTTGAAATTAAAAGTTTTCTTTATTATGGTAACCTTACCAGTGAAAATAAGTTACTTTAATTGCCTTGTTTCATTAGTTGTCATTTCCTTTGTACTAAGCTGGTAAACTAACTGTAGTTTAGAATAGTTTTAAAATATCTACTCGAGAATTGAGAATCATAGAATTAAAATTTTTTTTACATTCCTAAATAAACTTCATGAATAAATCGTTCAACGAACGATTACTCTCTTACCTGATTCCATAAATTGTGTTAAAATATTCCAAAATGTAAATGATTAAAAATGAATACTTTTCACTAATTAGAAAATTGCTTATAAATGTCTAACTTCACTCTTACCAAATGTTGGCCAGACTTTATATTCTGAAATCTGTAGAGAAGTTTTTACTTGCTTTTTCTGACTATAATGGTTGGTGATTATTACTTTATAATCTTTTAATTTAGAAATACTTGAATACTAACTAAATTTTATCTTTTAAGAAAGCCTATTTTTAACAATTTTTTAGTATGAAGGATTTGTAAATAGTGTATATCTTGTGAAATTGTATTTGAAATGTCAATATTTTAATCACTGCTTTTATAACTTTGTAAAATACTAGAAAAATGAGCTTCAGGTATTGTCAATAGCTTTCAAAAATTTTGTGAATTTTTACTTTCTATGTGGTCAAAATGTCCAGTTGGAAACATATTTCAAACATTTAAACTAATTTCTGTATTTAACAGCAGTTACATACAGTTCTTTCAACTCACAATTGAGTTGTAAACATCAGGTAGTTCCAGTTTCGCCTGTTTTAATGTACTCTCTGGTTGAAACCTCCTGAGTCCTGTCCAACTAAAACATTTTATGGCAACTCAACACTCCATACATTGTATACATATATTTACTAGTCATTCACATGTAAAATTTTACTTCTAGAGTGCCTATTTATTTTTTTAGATGTTTGCATCTGGTTATTATAAGCTTTTTTAAAATAATACAATAAAAATTGTAAAGTTAAAATACTTATTTTCAGATGTATTCTCATGTGAAATCACCTTCTGGTTCAACAAATTTTGAAGATAAACTGAATTTTAAGTCAATATGGTTAGAATTTTCTTTGCATTCATGAACTGTGAATGGGAAATATAAGCCAATTTGAGATTTAAGGGAACTTGGAGTTTCACTGTTAATAAAATGTTATCATAGGCAGTTCCTAGAAGTGAAATAGCAAACAGGTCTAAAGCACAGTTGTAGAGAAGGATTGAGCAAATTTTCCACAGAACTACAGATAGCAAATAATTTAAAACCATTCTCTCTCTGTAACAACTACCCAACTCTGCTTTTGTAATGTGAAAGCAGTCATAATAATATGTAGAACAGTGGTGCATAACTGTTTTCCAATAAAGCTTTATCAACTTAGAAATCCTAATTGCATATAATTTTCATGTCATGAAAGTCTTTTTTGTTTTCAGACCTAACAAGTACCAGTAACTTGCATGTTTTCTATATACAAGCAGGCAGCAACCAGATTTGGTCCACTGATCCTGGTTTGATAACTTTGTCCTTGAGGATAATCTATATTAAATGTCTGCCTTGATGCTAAACAGCCAGAAGTCCCCACCTGTATTCCCACGCTACTTAGGGGCTAAGTGTTTTATGATTTTCCAAACAGGACCAGTAGGATGTATGAGGGATCTTCAGCAGGTTCATGGAAAAATGCTTATTATGGGGGAAAAAAACCTATGCACAAACTTTTGTGCCAAAATAAAAAAATCTCTTAATTTCTAACTGGCTTACAGTTTCCCCAGGAAAATCAGTGGTATAGCTTTGATCCAAATCTAAAGGCCTGAGAACCAGAGAGAGGTAATTTGCCAGTCCTCTATCTGTGATTTGGTCTAAGTCCTCAGCACTGGTTGATGGCTACCCACACTAGGGTGGGGCAGGATAGCTCTTCCTTACTCAGTCAACTGACTCAAATGGTAATCTCTCCCAGCAACACCCTCAAAGACATACTCAGAAATGTATTTTCAGCTAACTGGGCAAATCTTAGCTCAGTCAAGCTGACACATAAAATTAATTTGCTACACCAAAATGTCTGCATCCTCACTAAAAATTGCAGAATATCTGATGGTTGTGGTAGTAGGCTAATTTTAGCCTCAAAAGGTATTATGGATTATTAAAAGTCTGTATGTGGGCTGGCGGCGCTGCTCAATAGGCTAATCCTCCGCCTTGCGGCGCCGGCACACCGGGTTCTAGTCCCAGTTGCCCCTCTTCCAGGCCAGCTCTCTGCTGTGGCCAGGGAGTGCAGTGGAGGATGGCCCAAGTTCTTGGGCCCTACACCCCATGGGAGACCAGGAGAAGCACTTGGCTCCTGCCATCGGATCAGAGCGGTGCGCCGGCCACGGCGGCCATTGGAGGGTGAACCAATGGCAAAAGGAAGACCTTTCTATCTCTCTCTCTATCCACTCTGCCTGTCAAAAAAAAAAAAAAAGTCTGTATGTGAACCACAGTGAGGTATGTGAGAACTGTTAATCCTCTCACAAGCCACTGCTAGGTGACTTGTTAACAATAAAACCAAATTCAGCCATGGAAATAAACATTTATTAGACAAAATTATTAGTAAGCAGTGCAAAAATAGTTCATAGTCTGTTTGATAAACTCAGTGTTCAGATGTTTCCATTGTGCCTTCCATAAAAGGTTCTCTTTAGATGTGACACTGTACAGGCATAACTGCTAAATCAATTCTAGACTTCGCTCCAAGAATCATTATGAAAGGTAGATGACATACAGTTTATCTAACCTCCAAGTATTTTAGACAGTTCACACATACTGATTGCCACTAATTTCAGTGCTAAGAGCCTATTTCAAATGTCCATTTATAAACCCTTTAGGGTTATTAGGAAGTTCCTTTGTGAGTGGAGCATCTGAGGAGTGATGGGAGTGGATACGGGCACCCGGCTCTCTTTGTGTCACTGTGCCTCTTAAATTGAAAATTTTTATGCTTAGTCAATAGAAGGCTCAAGCAACTGTTGAATGAGTAAATATGCTGATTTCCTGAAATTTAAGCAACAGACATTATAAAAACATTATGTTTTGGCCACAAACACTAAGCAACAGCAATAAAAAAGAGGTTTGAAATGCACAATCTTATTTCAGGGAGCTCAAGAGTTTAAAAGGAATTAAGGGAGGGGATTCAGTTTACAAAAGGACATGCATGCTAAACTTCTAATATTTGTTATCTACTTCAAGACTCTGTCAACCTATCAGTCAAGACATCATTTCATAACAGTCCAACTTCATCTATAACTAAAGAGTATTTAGGGCCAACATGGTGGGCTTACATTTTCTGTATAGTTTTTGTGTTATTTATAGAGTCAATGTATTCCAAGAACACTTTGTTCCTTCTCTCAAAATCTTTCCCTCCTTCTTCAATAATTTACTTTAAATACCTCACGTTATTATTCATATTATCTGTATCATATTAAACCCTAATCAACCCTTAAGGTCTTACAGGGATGACATTTTTATTTTATGAATATTTTTATATTCAGCTTGTGTAAAACTATCAGATGTTTGAAAATTTTTAAACATGAAGAGTCCAGTTTAAGAACTTAGATATGAGTGAGTGAGATTACTATCCATTTAATGTAGTTTTCCAAATGACTTAACAGAGGTGTAAAATGAAGGGAAGTTCCCTTAGAGTTCTGAAATTCTGCCGCAGCACAATTCCTGTCTTCTTTATTCAAGAAGTCTGTAGTCATTTTCAGATTCCACTCCAGATGTCAACTTCTTAATTTAGGTATCAGCAAACCAGTCTGTAAAAACCAAGTATCTGTCAGCACTACTTACTTTTTGTTTTCATTTTAACACTTTATGTCGACTTCTAAAAATCTTTCTTAAGTCACCTGTCTGTCCCAAAATATTGATAACAATAAAATATGCTAATAATAAAGGCCTGGAATATTTCTTGTAAGGCCTCCATTTAATAACCAGAGCTGAAAATTCGGAGCATTAAAAATAAAACAAAAAACCCACTGTACTTGAGGTATGTATTAGTCTCTATGCCAAGCACCCCAAAAAAGGAGGGGTTGGAGAGTGAAAAATACAAATGATTTTGACCAAAGATTATACAGAAACACCCATTCCTTTCTGCATTCTCTGCACTCAGCCCTCTGCTTTCTAATTTGACACACCTCCCAAGAAATCAGGAATGATAACCAGTCAGGTACTCAAATGTTTGCCAAAATTCAGATATGGGTGGGCAAAGAAGACAGGAACTGCCTGTGAAGAAGGGACATCACAAAGAACCTTATGAGCATGACTGAGAGGAATTAAAATCTGAGCGAATGGCCAGCGCAGTAGCTCAATAGGCTAATCCTCCGCCTTGCGGCGCCGGCACACCAGGTTCTAGTCCCGGTCAGGGCACCGGATTCTGTCCCGGCTGCCCCTCTTCCAGGCCAGCTCTCTGCTATGGCCCGGGAAGGCAGTGGAGGATGGCCCAAGTCCTTGGGCCCTGCACCCGAAAGGGAGACCAGGAGAAGCACCTGGCTCCTGGCTTCGGATCAGCGCGGTGCGCCGGCCGCGGCGGCCATTGGAGGGTGAACCAACGGCAAAAGGAAGACCTTTCTCTCTGTCACTCTCTCTCATTATCCACTCTGCCTGTCAAAAAGTTAAAAAAATATATATAAAAAAATTCCATATATAAATAAATATTTGAAAAAAAAAATCTGAGTGAATGACCAACACCAAAGGGCAGCGAGCTAATTGGTAAATGGGTGGCACACAGTTTTTCTTCTAGAAGCCCTTATCATCGGTCCTGTGTCTTTTCTGGTTCTGCTTCCTCCTGCCCCATTCTCTTAGTTCTTTTCCTTTATTCCTGCCAGAATAGTGTTTTCAGAGTGAGTGGCAAAGAAAATGAAGAGAATGGAGTTCACAAGTGGACTCTACAGAATTCTGAGAATGAACAGATGATGTGTGGGTTGTGTGCGCAAGAAAACCGGGAAGTCCAAGAGTCCCAGGTTTCTGGGAGGGAGGGGCAACTGAGTGGCTAAAGCTGAGGATGGATCAGGCCAGAAGAATTCAGGTTTCAACACGCTGAGTTTGGGATACGTGTTTGAGACTGCTCATGAGCTAACAGTTGCACAAAAACAATAGCTTCAGCTCAGCACGTCCTGCTGAGCAACAGGCAAACCTCATTTATATAAATCTCTCTCTCATTCAACCACTAAACCCCACTACACGGTTACTATTGGTCCCAAACGGTAGATGATAAAATAAAACCCAGAGATGCTCAGTAACTTCGTTAGTTCTCCTGTGGCGGTGCAGGAAATAAAATTCAGCTGCGTTCACTCCAAAACGTAAAACAAACTCGCGAAGCCGCTTCCTCCGAACGGCTCTGGGGACTGTCACTGAGGTGCCAAGGACAGACATTTCCCGTAGTGCTCCTCCCAGCTCGCCACCCTCGCGATTCCGCCGCGCTCCGGCCCTGCGCTCTGGGACGTGTATGCACTAACTCCCCTCCCACACCAGCCCGCAGCCTTGGAGCAAATGGCCTCTAAGCGTCGTACCACTTCCACTCTGAATTCGGGACACTCACCAGGGCAAAAGATACACGAAGAAAAACAGCGCCACATCTAGAAGGATGAAGAGCCAGAGATCCAACCAGTACGAGGGTTTCGGAAGCCCGTTTGTCCCACACTGAGGCTGCACATGGTGGTTCTGCTGCTGCCTCCCAGCCTCGCCCAAGCCTCGTCGCTCCCGGGGACCGTCCGGACCGTCAACCACCGCCGCGCCCGCGTCCATTTGGCTCCCGACGCCGCGCAGGAACCCCAGCACCTGCAAAAGCACCTGCAAAAGCCTCAGTCCCCGAACTTCCGCGTTCGCCGCACAGAAAAGAAAAAGCGGACCCAGTCGCTCGCCTACGCTCCCCGCCCCCGGAAGTGGCCCCGGGGCACGGTCCTCCCGTTGCGCAGGCGCGGGCGCGGCGCTCGGCTGCGGGCGTGACAGGAGGCAGGCCCACCGCCTCCGCCCGGAAGCCGAACAATCGGGCCCGCCCATTTCCGGCCTGCCAAAGCCGGAGCAAAAGCTGGTTGGTCGAGTTCCTTCGGAGCCAGAGTTTTATCATGTTGCAGGACCAGAATTTACCTCCGGGTTCGGTTTCTGTCAAGTGGTGGACTCCGCCCTGGAATGCCAAAGGTGGCTCCCGTCTCTCTGTTCTTTTTGTTAGACCCCTCTGGTGGGTTTTTTACTGTCTTTTTACACTTAGTCTTTGAAACAGTTTTAATGAGGTGCACATCATTAAATATGAGCCTGAGTTCCCGAGAGGGCCAGAGGACAAAACGTGAGAACTTCGCCAGTCCCTCGTGTGAGTGAATTATAAGAATAACCCTGAGATTGGGAAGTGTTAGCCCCCGCAAGATTACAAGGCTTGCAGAAAGATGATTGGCCCATGCTTCCTGGGTTTTACCCGGTGCTCCCGGTTCAAGTATTTTCTCCTTGGGTCATTATAATGAGTCCTGGATT
This sequence comes from Lepus europaeus, assembly GCF_033115175.1. Taxonomy (NCBI): domain Eukaryota; kingdom Metazoa; phylum Chordata; class Mammalia; order Lagomorpha; family Leporidae; genus Lepus; species Lepus europaeus. The sequence goes on along the minus strand of NC_084834.1, from coordinate 58,594,570 downwards.
GTTCAGCAAATCTTTGCATCTAGACCTGTAGGAGTAAGTGGTTCTCTAGGTGCCTAATGAGTGGACATGACTGTGTTGTGTTTTTACATAAACTGTCATTATATCTCCATAAAACTTTGAAGCTGTGATTACTCTATTTTGCAGAATTAGAAAATGAGAAACAAAAGAGTGAATTGTCTGAGGCTGTAAAAAAAAAAATCATAAAGCCTAAAATTGAACCCAAAATTAGTGTTCCTCATGCCTCAGTTTGCCTCCTAATTAGTTGCCAGGTTATAGAGATAAAAATATTGTATCACCTGTAAAGAAAAATACCATCACCCTTTGCCTTTTAGATTCTGGAAATAAGAGCCATTATTCGAGAATGAATTTGTGTGCTGCAGCCCAGATTATCTGCTGTTAATATATTGGAAAACTCTGGTCTTAAGTGACATTGAGCCTTTACAAAAATTTGGAAAGGCAAGTAAACTTCTTCCCTTAACCAGAGTTGGAAGCGTTCTCACTGGTTAAGATTGGATCAGTTATTTCTGATTGCTGAAAAGGATTGATAAAAATTATTGAAACTATCAGTAAAGAAATAGCCCTACATAAAGTGAAAAACTTCAGAAATGTTTTCACACCTGTCCTTGAACCAGAATATGTACTCATATATGAGAGGATATTGGTACTATAGTCTGATCTCTTGAGTCAGGAAAGTCTGTGGTAATTATGCAAATGGAGAGTAATTATGCAAACAGGAGGGGTTAATTAAAAGATCCCATTACTTCTTCTGATTTTATGTGAAAATCACTTTGATTATTCCACATGACAGACAGAAATGAATATAGAGTTGTTAATGGAATTTACCATGTCCCTAAATTAAAAGCAATTAATTTAAAAGAAAGTAAACTGAAATGTAGATATACTGTCAGTCATGCTCCTCATGACTTATTTGAACCTTACTACTACTCATGTTCAAATGAAAAATAGCAGGGTCTACAAATTGAATTATTGCATTGCAACCATGATACAACACATTCCCAATATTGTACAATTAATTTGATTGGGCTAGAGCAAAGAAGGTAATTTATGTGAATACCCTGACAATTAGGCCAAAGACAGGTATGCATTGCAAATTTGAAGTTCTCAGGAAGAGGGTGAGAAATTAGGTTTTAACCAAAGGTGCTAATGTAGGTTTCTTTAGGCAGCTGTGAATCCATTTGGTTAGTATAATAAATGATCATTATGATCATTCTAGGAGTTTAAACTAGTTTTATAGAGTAACCCTTCCAACAGTTTTTCATTTTTAGTAACTTATCTGAAAACATATCTGCCTTAAAGCAATTCTTTCTCATCTTTTTTTCCTTGCTTTCAAATTGAGTACCTGTCCTAACAGTGCCCCAGTAGATTGGTAGAGAAAAGTTATTTATCCCATCTTCTGGTCATTTCATCCATTGCTTTTTGTTCTCTTTCATCATTAATGCTTTGCATACCTATTGTAAATTTTGTTTTAGAGTTATAGTATCATCATACTTAAGTTGCAGCTTCTCTCTTACTTCATCTTGGACTTTGGTTGCTACCAACCCTGTACTAACTGTTAATCTGGCTCTATTGTGCTCAGCAGCCTCACGCCAGTAAATACCCTTTGCCCTTGCATGATTGCTTCCTTTTATCTTCCTCTTGGAAACTCCTACTCTTGGCCCCTGGGTCTCATGTATGTTCCTTTTAAACTGTAATAATTCCCCACCTACCTGAATCCTACACAACTATTGACTTCATAGTTTCCCTCTGTATAATTCACATTGATCTCGCCATTCTCAGTATTTCTAGCATACCAATTGCAAAAACTTTACATTTAACTTGTCTCCAGATACTTCACATGCCATACTTTCTTCTTGGGAAAAGAGTTATTTTCTCAAGATCAAGACAGTGAAGTATTTGTTTCCAAAGTTTTTTACCTTCTTTAGCATTTACTATTTCCCTCTGTATTGTATATCAGCTAGCTATTAATAGGACTCTGGATGAGGATAGTTATCTTTTAGAATTTCTTTGCCTCCAACATTAAACACAAATATTCTTGTCTAGCACATTGACCTGCTTTGTTGCAATTTTAGGTAAATTGCTTTCTCTTTTGGAGTATTAACTGTTTACAGGGACAGATTAATTTTTACCATATTTGTAGCCTTCTCAGTTCCTCAAACATCATCTTGAACCTGGAACATATTTAATATTTTCTCAATTATATTTTATTATATTCTGCTACCACTAACACAACCATGCCTTGAAATAATAGTTCTTATTGTATATGATTGTTGTGAGGATTATATGAATTGTTGATAAAACTCTTTGAAAACTGGCACATTGTAAATACCATGTGTGTGTGTTAACTTATAGTGGTAGTAAAAACTGCATTTAACTGTGTCTAAATTAGTATAGTGTTTTATGACTGTAATATTTATTTAGGTTTTACAATTTTTTTTCTTTCTGTTTGTATATCTTGATGATTTTGGAGGCACTGGGCAGTAGTCTTCATGCACAATTGCAGATGAAAATAGGATGACATCCCTCTCAAATTTAAATTAGGCCTCTTAGAACTCAGAAAAAGAGATATAATTGGGCACCTTAAGAAAAATAGTGCAAATGCTGTTGTTTTAAGGTAGTGGGTTAAGCTGCCATCTATGATAGTGACATCCATTATTGGAGTTCTGGTTCAAGTCCCATCTAGCTCCCTGCCAATGCACCTGGGTAAGCAGTGGAAGATGACTCAAATGGTTAGGCTCCTGCCACCTGTGTAAGAGATGTGGCTGGAGTTCCTGGATTCTGGCTTCAGCCTGGCTCAGCCCTGACTGCTGCGGCCATTTGGGTAATAAACCAGCAGATGTAAAATCTTCTTCTCTTTCTTCTCTGTCTCTCCCTTTCTCTCTGTCACTCTGCCTTTCTAATACATAAAGTAAATCTTTTTTAAAAGAAGAAATAGTTTACTAAAAATATAGTTCTAGATGCTATATGTTTCTAGGAGAGCTTATGCTACTCCTTTATAATGTTTATAATAATTGTTTTTACTTCTTCAGGGTCAGTCTTCCACATCTTAGATCCTAAGCTTAGATTCTTAGCTTCTAAGATAGATTCAAAGCTCCATGAGAATAAAACTGGATTTGTATTCTTCACCACTAGAACTCATGTTGTATTTGGCACATTGTAGATGCCCAATTCATATTTGATTAAAGTAGTATGTACTCTTGGCAACTCAGGGTTCAAGTAAACTATGGTGAACAAGTTATATGTGTATCTATCAGATGTAAGAATTCATTATTTCCACAACTAATTACCTATTACCTCACCCTTTTCTTCTCTCTAGTTTTTATTTACTGGAATTCATAATGAGCTTTTTGATCTCATGGCCTCTATTTTCTGCTTTTCTGTCTGTGTCTTTCAATATTGGCCCATTGTTACTGGCTAACAACCTTTTCTGTGATTAATAATCAAATCTCAACAGAGAGACTCTACCTGATCATAATTAGAATTAATTTTCTTGTACCCTATGTTTGTGGATTGGAAGAATTGATAATATTAGAACATCTATACTCCCCAAAGTGATCTGTAGAATCAATGCAATTCCCATAAAACTACCAATGATACTCTTCAAAGAAATAGAAAAGAAAACTCCATTAAAATTTGTATGGAACTGCTAATACCACCAAATAGCCAAAATGATCCTGAGTAAAAAGAACAAAGATAGATGTATTACAATACCTAACCTGGAAACATATCACAAAGCAATATAAACAAAGCAGTTTGGTGCTGGAATAAAAACAGAGACATGGACCAATGGAACAGGAACATAGAGCCCAGAAACAAATCTGCATATTTACAGTTTACCCAATTTTCAGCAAAGGTGGCAGGAACATACATTTGAGAAAGACAAAATTCTCTTCAATAAATGGTACTGAGAAAACTGAGTATCAATATACAGAAGAAGCAAAGTAGGACACATCTCTCACCAAATATAAATTAATTTAAAATGGATCAAAGACTTAACTGTAACACCCCAAACTTTACAAATACTGAAAGAAAATACAGGAGGAATGCATTAGGATATTGGGCTGGGCAAAGGTTTTTGGATAAGACCCCAAAAGCACAGACAACAAAAGTAAAACTTGAGAAGTGGGATTATATCTAATTAAGAGGTTATATACAGCAGAGGAGATAATCAGAGTAAACAGGCAACCTACAGAACAGGAGAATATGTTTGCAAACTTCATCTGATAAGGATTAATTTTCAGAATATATAAGAAACTCAAGAGGCTAAGATTTTGGTATAGTGGGTAGAACTACCACCTGTGATACCAGCATTTCATATGGACGCTGATTCGTGTCCTGGCAGCTCCACTTTTGATCCAGATCTGCTAATGGCCTGGGAAAAGCAATAGAAGATGCCCTGAATACTTGGGTTTGTCACCCACTGGAAGATGCAGATGAAGCTCCTGGCTCCTGGCGTTAGCTTGGCTCAGCCCTAGCTGTTGCAGCCATCTGGGAAGTGAACCAGAAAATGGAAGATCTGTGTCTCTCACTGAGTATAACTCCTCTAACTTTCCACTAAATAAATGAATCTTAAAAAAAAAACTCCATAGTAAAAAAAGAAAAGCCCAGGGCCGGCTCCATGGCTCACTAGGCTACTCCTCCGCCTTGCGGCGTCGGCACACAGGGTTCTAGTCCCGGTCAGGGCACCGGATTCTGTCCCGGTTGTCCTTCTTCCAGGCCAGCTCTCTGCTATGGCCCGGGAGTGCAGTGGAGGATGGCCCAAGTGCTTGGGCCCTGCACCCGCATGGGAGACCAGGAGAAGCACCTGGCTCCTGCCTTCAGTTCAGCGTGGTGCGCCGGCCGCAGCGCGCCAGCCATGGCTGCCATTGGAGGGTGAACCAACGGCAAAAGGAAGACCTTTCTCTCTGTCTCTCTCTCTCTCACTGTCCACTCTACCTGTCAAAAATTAAAAAAAAGAAAAGAAAAGAAAAGCCCATTAAACAATGGGCAAATGACCTGAATGCATATTTCTCAAAAGAGGGTATTCAGGCGGTCAACGATTACATGAAAAAGCTTTCAATGTCACTGAACATCAGGGAACTGCAAACCAAAGCAATGGCAAGATATCATCTCACCCCAGTTAGAATGGCTAAATACTACTATTAATAAACCTAGCCAACGCTGGTGATAATGCAGAGGAAGCAGAACTCTCTTACACTGTTGGTAGGATGTAAATTAGTATAGCCATTTTGGAAAACAGTGTGGAGGTTCCCCAAAAAACTAGAAATAGGGGTACATATGACCCAGCAATCATACCACTAGATACATAGTCAAAGGAATTGAAATCAGTGTGTCAAAGAGAATCTACACTCACATGCTTATTGCAGCACTGTTCACAGTAACTAAGATATAGTGTGAACCGAGGTGTCCATTCATGGATGAATGGATGAAGAAATTGTGGTCTATACAACCTAACAGAATATTATAAAGCCATAAGTAGAAATGAAATTCTGTTATTTTCAGCAAAATAGATGGATCTAGAAGACACTATGTTAAGTGAAATAACTAAGTCACAGAAAGACAAATATGCATATCAGTTGTTTTCACTTATATGTGGAAGCTAAAGAATTGTTATTAAAGAAGTATAGAATAATGATTCCCAGAGTGTGACCTGGGGCAAGGAGGACTAGAGAGGGACTAGTTAATGAATACAGAGATGCAGTTGGGTAGGAGGGATAATTTCTCATGTACAGCACAGTAGAATAACTGTGGTTGACAATAGTTAATTGACTATTTCAAAATAGCTAATAGAGAGTTTTGAATATTCTCAAATATGTGTGGGAGGTGATATGTCATGATTAAACACTGCATATGTATATGGAAATGTCACACTGTATCCCATCAATATGTATAATTACTATGTGTCAAAAGATAATTAAAAAGAATTATTGGTCTTGAACAGAGTTCTCATATCAGAGGCTGCTCTCAAGTATAGAAATTGACTGCCTTTGAACCACTCAGGTGACCATTTTTTAACCTGTTCGATACAGGTTGGGTGATCTAGTTCTGAATAAGATTACCTATTTATAAAGAATAACTAGGACCAATTCCCTCAGTAGAATTTGTACAAGAAATTGTCAGAATTCAGGATGAGGAAAGCTGACTTTTTGATGCAAGGCCTGTTGTTTATTTTAATTTATAAAGGTTTATTTTATTTGAAAGGCAGAGCTACAGATATGGAGAGAGAAGGAGAGAGCTTCCATCTGCTGCTTCACTACCAATATGGCTGCAACGGTGGGGGCTGGACCAGGCCAAAGCCAGGAGCTTCATCTGGATTTCCCGTGTAGGTGCAGTGGCCCAAGGACTTGGGCCATCTTCTGCTGCTTTCTCAGATGCATTAGCAGGGAGCTGGATTGGAAGTAGAGCAGCTGGGACTTGAACTGGTGCCCATATGGAATACCAGTGTCACAGGCAGTGGCTTAACCTGTATGTCACAACACCGTTCATGTTAAATGCAACTATTAACATTTACCATGTGTTAGAGAGAGGTAGTAGGATATAATAAGACTGTATCTCTGCCCTCATGGAGTGCACAGGCTAGAGGACACAGGCAAGCATCAGTACAGTATGATGGAGGTGAAAACATCATGCTTTGAAAACACAGAAGCCATCTGGCTCGGAAGTGTGAAATAAACACCAGCCTCATTGACATTTTTTTTGATCTAAGAATATGTTAAAGAGAAGAAGCTTGGTATTGCATTTATGCCCTTCAATATCCTTATTAAGTATTACCATGATAAAATTATTTAAAGTAAAACTAAGAAGTAGTATTAAGCATATACTCTTGTGTAAAGAGCTATTTTTTCAGGTTTAGGAAGAATATTGTAATTGAGACTATAGATGTTATAACTGGTTCTTTTGAAATAATTCTGGCTCACTGTTTATACTAACTAGAAAAAGTACCTTTAAATTTCTGATGTTTCTCTAGTGACAGTAAAAAGAGTGCCAGAATTGTTTTAAAAGAACCAGTTACATCATCTGTAATCTAGAGATGTGACCTTGAAACTGTAGTGAGATCCAGGGAGAACTTTTTCACACTCCTTCATATTTCTACTATTCTTCCACCTTCACAGCAGTCCGAACCATTAATTCCTGGGCAAATATTTAAGTTTTTTCTTACTCTTAGTAGTCTAGATTATATGGCAGGGAGGGCTTCCAGTGACCCTTTATTTTAATGGGATTTGTAATGAAGATGGCTATGGGTGAGAGAAACCTTCTGGAACACTATTCTTTACCCATGACCAGTAATTGGCTCTGTAGTAGCTAACTTTTCCTATCTTTTGCCACTGCCTTGCTTATTCTTTTTTTTGGACAGGCAGAGTGGACAGTGAGAGAGAGACAGAGAGAAAGGTCTTCCTTTGCCGTTGGTTCACCCTCCAATGGCTGCTGCGGCTGGCGCACCGCGCTGATCTGAAGGCAGGAGCCTGGTGCTTCTCCTGGTCTCCCATGGGGTGCAGGGCCCAAGCACTAGGGCCATCCTCCACTGCCTGCCTGGGCCACAGCAGAGAGCTGGCTTGGAAGAGGGGCAACCGGGACAGAATCCGGTGCCCCAACTGGGACTAGAACCTGGGGTGCCGGCGCCGCAAGGCGGAGGATTAGCCTATTGAGCCGTGGCGCCGGCCTTATTCTTTTTCTTTTAATTCTCCAATAATGTCTATTCCAGTCAATAGCCTAAAGGTTAGCTATTGGGCCACAGAATCATAGATACACAGCACCCTGCATATCAGCATGCATTGAGAGAAAATGTAACCCTACAGCTAGATGAACAGCTGATTTTGAAGGTGATGATGCTATTTTAGGCATTCTGATTTAGACAAAGTGAGTGTGAGAATTCGGATCCATTTAGGATGTTCTTTTTTTAAAGATTTTATTTATTTGTTTTTTAAAATTAATTTATTTTTTCAGTAATATAAATTCCATATTTCAACTTTAGGAATATAGTTATTCTTCTCACCATACCCACCCTCCCACCCATACTCCCACTCCTATTCCTCCTCCTTCTCCCCTTCCCAGTCCCATTTTCCATTAAGATTCATTTTCAATTAACTTTGTACACAGAAGACCAACTCTATACTAAGTAAAGATTCAACAATTTGCACACACACACAAAACTGAGAACAAATACCCCATTTAACTTCAATAATACATCTCGTTGAGGACAGAGGTCCTGTATAGGGAGTTAGTATATAGTAACTCATGTTGTTAATTTAACAATTAACACTCTTATGTATGATGTCAGTGACATCCAAGGCTCTTGACATGAGCTGCCTAGGCTATGGAAGCCTTTTGAATCCACAAATTCTATCAGTGTTTAGACAAGGCCATTAACAAAATGGAAATTCTTTCCTCACTTTAAAAAAAAGTACATCCTTCTCTGATGGCCACTTCTTTCCGTTGGGATCTCATTCACAGAGATAATTCATGTAGAATATTTTTTTGCTGCAGTGTCTTGCCTTTCCATATCTGAAATGCTCTCACCAGCTTTTCAGCCAGACCAAGAAGCCTGATATCAGAGTGTTAACTTAAAACAATTGTCATTCTGTGAGTCTGCTGTGTGGACTGCTTCCCATGTTGGAACATTTTTTTCTTTTTAATTCTATCTACTATAATTACCCCATACTTGATCCTATCTATTTGGTCATTTTAACTCTTAATGTTGTCTATATGTTCATTTTAACACTTAATATGATCATTTTAACACTTAAGATGACATTTTTATCACCCAGCATAATGGGATTTGGGGTCCCATGACAAGTTTTTGAACTGTACCCTTAGAAGTTAGTCCTTAGGAATGTATGCAGAACTATACAGCTTTACAGTTACAAATTTCCTCCTCCCTCTCTTACTCCGACTCTTATTTCTTACTGATATCCATCCTCAGTTGACTTTATACACATATGATTGACTCTGTGTTAAGTAAAGAGTTCGGCCGGCGCCGTGGCTTAACAGGCTAATCCTCCACCTTGCGGCGCCGGCACCCCGGGTTCTAGTCCTGGTCGGGGCGCCGGATTCTATCCCGGTTGCACCTCTTCCAGGCCAGCTCTCTGCTATGACCCGGGAAGGCAGTGGAGGATGGCCCAAGTGCTTGGGCCCTGCACCTGCAAGGGAGACCAGGAGAAGCACCTGGCTCCTGCCATCCGATCAGCGAGATGCGCCGGCCACAGCGGCCATTGGAGGGTGAACCAACGACAAAAAGGAAGACCTTTCTCTCTGTCTCTCTCTCACTATCCACTCTGCCTGTCAAAAAAAAAAAAATAAAAAAAGTAAAGAGTTCAACAAATAGTATGAAGAGAAAAAAAGGAAAAAAAAACAAAAACAAAAATGTTCCTTAACACTCAAGGGTAGCTCAAGAAATCCCTTCTCAAAATGTCAGTTTCACTTCTGCAGATTTCATTTTAGGTGTTCTATTCTCGCAGATCAAGGAGAACATATGGTATTTATCCCTTTGAGACTTATTTCACTAAGTATTATGTTTCCAGATTCATCCATTTTATTGCAAATGACTGGATTTCATTTTTTTCTGCTGTGTAGTATTCCATAATATACATGTCCCATAATTTCTTTATCCACTCTTCCATTGACGGGCATTTAGGTTGGTTCCCGTCTTAGCTATTGTGAATTGAGCTGAAATAAACATGGGGGTACTGATAACTCTTCTATTTACTAATTTCATTTCCCTTGGGTAGATTCCCAGGAGTGGGATGATTGAGTCAAATGGTAGGCATATATTCAGATTTCTGAGGTATCTGCATGCTGTCCTCCATAGTAGCTTTACCAGTCTATAATCCCACCAACAGTGGGTTGGGGTACCCTTTTCCCTACATCCTTGCCAACATTTGTTGATTTCTGTATGAAAGCCATTCTAACTAAGTTGAGGTGAAACCCCATTGTTGTTTTGATTTACACTTCCCTGATGGCTAGTGATCCTGAATGGTTTTTCATGTGTCTGCTGGCCATTTGGATTTCATCTTTTGAAAAATGTCTGTTTAAGTACTTTGCCCATGTCTTAACTGGGTTGATTGTCTTGTTGTTGTGGAGTTTCTTGATCTCTTTGTAGATTCTAGTTATTAATCCTTTATTGGTTTTATAGTTTGCAAATAATTTCTCCCATTCTGTCAGTTGCCTCTTCACTTTCCTGTTTCTTTTGCAGTACAGAAACTTCTCAATTTGAAGTAATCCCAATTGTTAATTTTGGCTTTGACTGCCTGTGCCTCCGGGGTCTTTTCCAAGAAGTCTTTGCATATGCCAGTGTCTTTCAGGGTTTCCCCAGTGTTCTCTAATAATTTGATGGTGGTGTTTTGTGGATTTAGATCTTTAATCCATGTTGAGTGGATTTTTGTGTAAGGTGTAAAATAGGGGTCTTGCTTCATACTTCTGCATGTGAAAATCAAGTTTTCCCAGCACCATTTGTTGAACAGACTGTCCTTGCTCCAGGGATTGGATTTAGGTCCTTGATCAAATATAAGTTGGTTGTAGATGCTTGGATTGATTTCTGGTGATTCTATTCTATTCCATTGGTCTATCCATCTGTTTTTGTACCAGTACCAGGCTGTTTTGGTTATAACTGCCCGTAGTATGTCTTCTTTTTTTTTTTTTTTTTTTTGACAGGCAGAGTGGATAGTGAGAGAGAGAGACAGAGAGAAAGGTCTTCCTTTTTGCCGTTGGTTCACCCTCCAATGGCCGCCGCGGTAGGCGCGCTGCGACCTGCGCATCGCGCTGATCCGATGGCAGGAGCCAGGTGCTTATCCTGGTCTCCCATGGGGTGCAGGGCCCAAGGACTTGGGCCATCCTCCACTGCACTCCCTGGCCACGCAGAGAGCTGGCCTGGAAGAGGGGCAACCGGGACAGGATTGGTGCCCCGACCGGGACTAGAACCCGGTGTGCCGGCGCCGCAAGGTGGAGGATTAGCCCGTAGTATGTCTTGAAATCTGGTATTGTGATGCCTCCAGCGTCGTTTTTGTTGTATAAACTTGCTTTAGCTATTTGAGGTCTCCTGTGTTTCCATATGAACTTCAGCATCATTTTTTTCTAGATCAGAGAACAATGTCTTTGGTATTTGGATTGGTATCACATTGAATCTGTAAATTGCTTTCAGAAGAACGAACATTTTGATAATATTGGTTCTTCCAATCCATGAACGTGGAAGATTTTTCCATTTTTTTTGTATCTTCTATTTCTTTCTTTAATGTTTTACAGTTCTCATTGTAGAGATCTTTGACATCCTTGGTTAAATTTGCTCCAAGGTATTTGCTCTTTTTTTTTTTTTTTTTGTAGCTATTGGGAATGGGATTGATCTTAGAAGTTCAGTCTCAGCCTTGGCATTGTTTGTATATACAAAGACTGTTGATTTTTGTGTATTGATTTTATATCCTGCTACTTTACCAAACTCTTCTGTGAGGTCCAATAGTCTCTCTCTCTCTCTCTCTTTTTTTTTTTTTTTTGACAGGCAGAGTTAGACAGTGAGAGAGAGAGAGACAGAGAAACGTCTTCCTTTTTCTGTTGGTTCACCCCCTAATGGCCGCTGCAGCCAGCGCACCACGCTGACCTGAAGCCAGGAGCCAAGTGCTTCTCCTGGTCTCCCATGTGGGTGCAGGGCCCAAGCACCTGGACCATCCTCCATTGCCTTCCCGGGCCACAGCAGAGACCTTGCCTGGAAGAGGAGCAACCGGGACAGAATCCGGCACCCCAACCGGGACTAGATCCTGGTGTGCCGGTGTTGTAGGCAGAGGATTAGCCTAGTGAGCTGCAGCGCTGGCCCAATAGTCTCTTAGTGGAATCTTTTGGATCCCCTATATATAGGATCATGTCATCTGCAAAGAAGGATAGTTTGACTTCTTCCTTCCCAATTTCTATCCCTTTGATTTCTTTGTCTTGCCTAATGGCTCTGGCTAATACTTCCAGGACTATATTGAATAGCAGTGGTGAGACTGGGCATCCTTTTCTGGTACTGGATCTCAGTGGAATCACTGTGAGTCTGATTGGAGATCCTCTGAAAGTAATCTGGCATTTCTCTTGTGTACATTTTAGAATCTTTTCTTTGTTTTACTGTGGTGAGTTTGATTATAATGTGTCTTGGTGAAGGTCTTTTTCTGGTCATTTCTATTATGAATTCTATGTGCTTCCTGTTCTTGGATGTCCCTTTGTTTCTCCAAATTAGGGAAATTTTCTGCAATTATTTCACAAAAATGTCCTTCCAATCCGTTCTCTTTTTCCATGCTTTCAGGAACTCCAAGATCCTGTATGTTGGGTCATTTGATAGTATCCTATAGATTTCCAATAGTGTTTTTTAGTTTTCTAATTTCCTTTTCTTGTTCTTGGTTTGACTATATAATTTCCTGTGCTTTATTTTCTAGATCAGATATTTGTTCTACTTCACAGATTCTTTTTTTTAAAAAGATTTATTTTATTTATTTGAAAGAGTTATAGAGAGAGGTAGAGACAGAGAGAGAGGTCTTCCATCCGCTGGTTCACTCCTCAGATGGCCGCAATGGCTGGAGCTGTGCTGATCTGAAGCCAGGAGCCAGGAGCTTTTTCCAGGTCTCCCACGCGGGTGCAGGGACCCAAGGACTTGGGCCATCTTTTACTGCTATCCCAGGCCATAGCAGAGAGCTGGATTGGAAAAGGAGCAGCTGGGATTAGAGCCGGTGCCCATATGGGATGCTGGCATTTCAGGCCAGGGCTTTAACCTGTTGCGCCACAGCACTGGCCCCTCACTGATTCTGTTGTTGAGGCTTTCCACTGCATTTTTTAAAAAATTTGTTCTATTGAATTCTTCATTTCATTTTGATTTCTCTTTAAGATCTCAATTTCATGGGAGAAATTTTCTTTCATGCCATGTACAGAATTCAGTAGCTCATGCATTTGCTTCTAATTACTTTTGTGTAATCTTATGATCAATGTTTTTAATTCTATTTCTGCATTTCTTCAATCTCATCATCATTCACAATGTAGTACTGAAGTGTTGTGTTCTTTTGCAGGCATCATATCGTCTTCCTTATTTTTGTTTCTTGAATGGGTACCTTTTTTATTCGGCATTTGTGGAGGTACTTGTTGATTTCTTCTTTGTTTTTTCCACTGTGGCAGCTGTTATCGTTGTACTATGCCTATGTAGTATGTGGAGTGTCTGCTTTCAGTGAATATCTAGAGGCTTGTAGTGGGTGTGGCCAGGGAACTCTGTTCAGTTCTCCAGGGTGAAGGGCGTGCCTTGGGTGGCACAACTGTGTTTGGTGTAAAAAAATCTCCTTTTTTTAAATATATATATATATATGTGTGTGTGTGTATGTATATATGAAGGGAGATTTATTCTGCCCAGCTGAGCTCCTCTCCTCAAAGGAGACCAGTGCCTGAGTGCTAGCCCCAGTGGGTATAATATTCGTCCGATCTGTCCCAAGGACCACACACAGGATCTGTGCAGTCTTCAGTGTAAGCTCAAATTCCCCAACAGTGTCCCTTACTAGGAAGCCCTGAGTGTGTGGAGTCTCCCACAGTGACTGCCCAAAGTCCCAGCCACACTGAGACCTCCCACACACCCTCTGTTGTTTTATTTTTACAGTTCCGGCTCACAAGCCTCCCATATTCACAAGCACTCAGCCCCCTGTTAGTTCTCCCCACCAGAGTCAGGAACTTCCACTGGGCTGATTGCTGGGTGCAGACACAAGCTAGCGCAGCTGTTACGTATGTACAAAATGGTGCCTGCTCTGTTGGCTTGTTACAGGACACCATTGTAAGGGGATTGGGTAGAGAGAAACTTGTCTTTTTTTCTCCCCTTTACTTTGGTAGATACACTATCTCTGATGGTAGATACACTATCTCTAGGTTCCCTCTAGGCTTTTCATGCAGCTTTATTGCCAGTGGCTTGGGCTGCTGCAGTCTGCTCTTACCTCCCTCTCCCAGGCTGGTGCTGGGGCGGAAGCTCTCAGCTGCTGGAGTCCTGATCTGTGGGCGTCCACGCCCTCCACATTTGTCCACTGTGTCCTTCTAATTTGCATAGAGTTTCCTCTGCCATTTTCTCCCTAACTCCTCTCTGAGTCTGTACTCTCTCCCTTTTTTTTTTTTTTTTTTTTTTTACAGGCAGAGTTAGAGAGAGACTAGCCAAGTGAGCGCGGCACCGGCACTCTCTCCAGTTTTTTTTAAGCTATCCTCTCCTAGATCTGAGCAATAAGCTCCCTCCCTACTCCGCCATTTTGGAACCTCTCCAATATTTTATTTATTTGAGAGGTAGAGTTACGGCCAGAGAGAGGAGAGACAGAGAGAAAGGTCTTCCATCTGCTGGTTCACTCCTCAGGTGGCCCCAATGGCTGGAGCTGAGCCAGTCCAAAGCCTGGAGCCCAAATCCAGGAGCCAGGAGTTTCTTCTAGGTCTCCCACATGTGTGCAGGGGCCCAAGCACTTCCACCATCTTCTGGTGCTCTCCCAGACCATAAGCAGAGAGCTGGATTGGAAGAGGTACCTGTATGGGATGCCAGTGCTGCAGGCAGAGGCTTACCCTACTACCAAAGCACCACCTGTGTAACAAGTTCTTAATGACCTAAATATCTCTACCAGTGGTGTTCATCATTAAATAGTGCCTGATACATAGTGCTTTTCTAAAATTATTTTGGTTCAATAAATGAAAGTAGCTTTAGTGAATAGGTTCTGTGAGGATAGATAAAGGAGGTCTTTGTATTAGTTTTGTTTGGTGTAAAATTTGAAACTGAAGAAGCACTTAATAAAATATCATTTCAAATTGCAGAATATGGAATGTCAAACCATTCTGAAATACACAGATACGGGGAAACTGCCCTGAAAACCTTTGAAAGAATCTATGTCCTTGACCAGTAGATGGCACTCTAATACTGTAGAGAGAAAATTGTAGCAGAAACTAAATTCATGATTGTTTAAAATCTAGCCCATGCCCCAATCCTCATTTCCCATTTCGATTATACCCCAGGCAACTGACTTCCCCACTAATTCACTCCTCTTAAGGTGCTTGGGGTTGACTTGTTACCAGTCTCTCTAATTGCTCAAAGAGAATAGAACCAACCAGTTCAGTGATTTGCAGGGCCCAGTCTAAAATGAAATTTTGGACTCCTTTTTCAAAAATTATTGAGAGTCTTAAGACAGTAACAGCAGAGCATTAAACTAAGCATAGAGTCCTTCTGAACCTGCACAAATCCTACACTGATGAAACCAGCCATACTTTATAATGTTCATGATATTTCCATCTCTACCCCACTCTCCTTTATTGCACCAATCTCTCCCCTGTGACAAACACCAAAACACCTACTTATGAAATAATCACTGTTATTTATAGAATCTTAGCAATGAAAGACAATATAGAGCTAGATCTAGACCAGCCCCTCATTTTGAAGATGATTCAACTACATTCCAAAGAGATGAAGTGGCTCTCTCAAAGTCCCCAGTGAGTTATGTCATGGATGGGACCGGAAGTAAGGATTCTCATCTACCAGGCCACAGCTTGCTTTATCACACAGACTGGGGGAGAGAGATTTTGAAAAGAATTTTCTCATACACTAAAAAAATATTTTCTCTACAAGAGAAGGGTACATATTTGTATTACTTGTGTTTATTGAATACCAGCTCTATGCTAAGAACTATACTAGATACTTTTACATATAATATTCCAACAATTACTATTTTTCAAATGAGGAAAATTGAGATTAGAACTGGAAAGGATCTTAGTAAGTGAAAAGACAACTGTTTAGATAAGTGTGTGATTCTAAAACCCGCTCTGTTTCAGCACATCATTGCTGAATTCTAGAAAAGTTAAGTCAGTTACTGAACACTTGTCTTCTTTTTGGTCAGTTCTAGATGATCTTTGGGACTCTTTGCAATCTTCACATTCACAAAGAATCTTCAAAATGTAGTGGAAAATACATATTATGGAAAAAATATACATGGATTTCATTTTTTTTTGTAGCAAAATAAACATGCCCTGATTTATTATAACATGTCTGAAGAGGATCTAGTTTGAAATACTAAGACGATAAGACATGAAAAAGTCACTATAAGAGCAACATGAATTCTACTAAAATTAAAGCAAGAACAAACATCAATTTTTGGAGTAGTTTGGGTGAAAGAATGGTGAACTCAGTTATGCTTTAGGAAAAGTTTATGGGAAAAATATGCCAAAGGACTGAACAGTTTAAAATTGATTTTAAGAAGAGATGAAATGATGTTGAAGACGAAACTCATAGTAACATACTATTCACAGTAATATGCCTCATCAATTTGTGAGGAAAGAATTCATATTGTTCATGCTATAATTGAGAAGGACCAACAATAGCAGAAACAGCTGGTACCATAGACATCTCAACTGGTGTTCTTACACAATTCTGACTGAAAAACTAAAGTAGAGCAAATTTTGTATTCAATAGGTGCCAAAACTGTTGCCTCTAGATCAGCTGCAGACAAAAGCAAAGATTATCATTGGGAATTTGAGTCAAGTGGGATCTAGGTCCTGAAGCATTTCTTTGAAGAATTGTACCAGCTGAAACACGGCTTTAGCAGTGGGATCCTGAATATAATGCACAAAGCAGTGGTTACCAAGATGTGGAAGTGATCCAGTCAAAGCAAAAGTGGACTTGTTAAGAGTGAAAGTCATGAGACAAGTTTTTTTTGGAATGCCCAAGTCTTTTTGCTTGTCGATTTTCTGGAGGGTCCAGAATGATAACATCTGCTTCTTAGGAGAGTGTTTTGATAAAGTTAGGCAAAACTGAGTTAGAAAAATACCTGAGAGCTTCATCAGAGAGTTCTCTACCACAGCAATACTCTTGCACATTCCTTTCATCAATCAAGGACAGCTTTGGGAGAGTTTTAAGGGACAACCAATAGGCATCCACGTTACAGTCCTTATTTGACTCCTTCTCACTTCTTTTTATTTCTTAATCTTAAATCTTTAAAGGGTACCCATTTGTCTTCGGTTAATAATAATGATATGGTTAAATTCCTAGGACACTCAGTTATTTAGGGATGGGCTAAATATCTGTTTTCTTCACTTATGAAAGTGTCTCGAACCTGATGCTGAGAAATAAAGTTTATGTATTTTTTGTTTTATATGCCACATACTTTTTGAAGTCATTTCTACTATGCTTCCTGCTGCATTATGACTTTTGCTTCAGCATGTTTCTTCTGCTTGAAACACTCTTTCCTCTGTCATTTCATTAAAAATAGGACCACAGTGGGATCCAACCATATAGAGAATTGTAGACCAATTTAAGAACATTGGCTTTTTCTGTGCATGACATGAGGTCATTACAGTGTTTACTGCAAATAAGCCACATGATCTGATTTTTAAGGATCCTTTGAGTGCTATGTTGGAAAAGAGTCCTAAAAGGGTAGGGTTGGGAAGGTAGAATCTCAGTTGCTTATCAGGGGGTTATTGCTATAATTCAGGGGAGAGATAATGGTATCTCAGGCTATTTATATAGCTGTGGAAGTGACAGGAAGTGGCTAGATTCTGGAGTTATGTGTGTATATAAATATTATACTTTTAGCTTTTTGTTGTGGAAACTTTTAAACACATAGAGAAATAGGGAGAAGAATATATGAATTCCCATGTCTTATAAGGTACCCAATGAACCTGTAGTTTGTTATCATAAGTCAGGCACTTTTGAACAGCTGTAGCAGTTGTCAACTTGTGACCAAATCTGGTTTCATCTACAAGCCTTGCCACTTCTTCCCTAACCCTAGATACTAGATAAAGCAATTTGATACAAATCTAAGATACCATATTTACTGTATAAATATTTTGACTTCTACTCCAGCTGCATCTAAGTCTCTATTCTGCTATCTAACCTATGGCTGCTTCTTGCTCCTGGTTTGCTGTACTCCTGACTTTTAGTTAATCTTCTATACTTGTTATCCTCTTTAAACCTTTTCCCTTCTTATTTCTCAACTTCAAACTCCCTAAAAAGAGATCATTCTAAGTTCTGCTAGTAGCTGTTGTTCAGTTTGCACAGACTTCATACCCTGGCCATATTTTGGTAGATTGGCTGCTCTTGGGTCAGGCACATTCACTTGGCCAAACAGGGTGACATAATGACAAGTTCTATTGTCTCAAGAAGGGGTTATTGAAATGACAGTCACTCAGCAAATAATAGGCAATTTACCAATACTAAGGTAGTGGAAATTTCATACTAGATAGATACAAATTAAAAAAAACAAACAACAATCTGCGATGAGGCTCGAAATAGAAGTGTCTAACCACTGAATTGCCATTATTTTACAGCTGACCTGACCCATTTGGAGTGCTATACCTGGGTGTCATTAAGGAATTCAGGGATTTTTTTTTCTGAAGATATCTTTAATTTTAATAAGCAAAGTAATAGCATATCATAGTGTACTAGACTGACAATCAAGACCTACATTTATTTCTTGTGTTCATCATGGCTCCTATACAACATTAAATGAGTTAATAAACTTCTTTGTATTTTAGCCTCTCCATTTTAAATGAGATTAATACCTGCCTTTTTCATGTTTCACATTTGTAGACAAGTAAGATTAGAGAGATAAATATATATTGAATCTCTATAAAAAGGCATGTGGAAATATAAATAATTACTATTTCCTATGTAAAGATTCTTTTGAAGTTACATGATGAGCAGTGGATTTATGTTTTTTTTTTTTTTTTTTGTAAAACCTTCCATTTGCTCTGTGCATTTCCTTCATGGACTGAGACGTTTTTCTTCACACATTGTAATTTATTTGTTATATGTGTATATCACTTAGAAGAGTCCATGGCATATAGTAAGAACTGTGAAAATGTGAGTTGTTAACTACGTCAGTATGAAAAAGAATGTGTCAAAACAAAAAGCTCATGGAGTTGTTAACACTTAAAAAATTGATCTCACTTTCTATCCTATACTATAAAAATGCATTCTGCTAAAGTACCATTGTCTGAGGCCCATAAAATAATACACATGTGCAAATCAGCAAAAGGAAACTTTTTGGGCCTGGCAAATTGGCAGTATGTTTGTACCAAAAGAGTGGAAGAGAGCTTAGAGATTTTGATCAGAGTAGATTGATGATGGAGATTAAGTATGAAAATTTTTTTTGCCTTTCTCAGGTGATCCTGCTTTTCATGAGAACCATGGACAATGTAGAAAAATATCATACATTCAGTTATCTTAGGACATCACTTACTTCCTATCACAGTCTTCAAAGTGGAATGTATTGGGAAATGTCCACACCTAGGGAAGAGGACAGCGAGGATATCTATCAAAATCAGAATGGTGATTATCTTTGGATAGTGAGTATATGAGAATATTTATTTTGCATTTGCTTTTCTTATTTCTAGGTTTTCTGGTGTCCTATGTTACTTTTGTAATAACAAAGATAACCAAAAAAATTATTCACAATCAGGGTAACATTTTAAAAATTCTCATGCAGTGCATACTTGGTTTACCACATGTTAACAGTCTTTGTCACATAGCTTTTTTTTTTTTTAAGGGAGAGGCTACTAATACAGCGATGTGGGAACAATATTTTTATTTTAAAATGTTGCAGAATTTCTTTAGAAGGCTGATAAGTGCATATCTTAAATAATGAAAAACACATTAAATCTGAATTAGTGTTTACTTCTTTTGCTTTGGCAAGACTGAAAATACATCAATGTTTATAAAAGGATTAATCAGTCAGTAACCTTATACTTCATGAGGAAAGCAAAACAGTTTTGTTGCAATACAGATCTTTCATCCAAGTTTTATTCTTGGCCCTGCTCCAAGAACAATGCTCATTCCTTTTTAAAGATCCTCTTGGCCTCTACTCCTTCGTATGTATAAGTCTGAAAGGTGTTAAGAAACAGAAGAATTTGTCATTAAGATATCAGTGTCAAATAAAGAAAAATATTATTATTATAACTTTAAATGAATTTGTTCCTTGTTTTCCTTGTACTTGATAGCAACATTTTATGCAGATATAGGATACAGCCATTCAAAACACTTTTGGTTTATAGTCATTTACATTTTTAGTTAAACTGGGCATTGAAGTATTTGACATATATATATGTATATATATAATGTTCTTTTTTATAAATAGGTATTGGAAAGTATATTTTTTAAATTGGTAGAATTCATAAGAAAATAACTAATCTATTGAAGTTGTAATTCAGTAACAACAAAAATATTTTTATCATTTTGTCTTCTCAAGGTAGTTATAAATACTTTTACAACTCACCTGGACTAATTCACCTCCTACAATTTCTCGGACAGTATTCAGTTCATTTCCATTGTCCAGCCGTTTGAATTTTCCAACAAGTTTATTTCCTTCAATGGTCCAGGCCCCCTAAATAACAATAACAGTAATAATGAGACATTTATTAGAGTCTTACATGTGTCAGGCACTATTCTAAAGATCTATATGGTGAGTCCATTTCATCCCCCTTTAATCTTAATAGACCCTTTGTGAGACTCTTATCTCCTCCATTTTACAGATGAAGAAATTATGATATGGCATAATAATTCAATTAAAGTCACAGAGCCAGGATTGAACCCAGGCCGTTATGTTCTAGACTGCATGTTGGTAGATGTACTCATCTACCTCTGTATTTTCCATATGCTGAATTTTAAGGCAGATGCGCAATGCTTCTTTTTTCTAAATCATTCCATTTAAGAAAAATGTCTTAAATTTAGTCATGGTTCAAATTAGTTTCATGAAGAGGCTATCAACACTGTTTGTTTTAACCTGTGACTGTGGTAGTAGTTAAAGAATGGCATAATTGACAAAACATTAGCAATTAAATTGTCATTGTAAATAAATAATTTAACTAGAAAAATTCTGAGTTTTAAAAATAATGAAATTAAAAAAATTGGTGGAAAATGATGACTTCCTAAAAGTTTTTATGTCCAACATGAGAAGGTACATTTCTATTGATCTATATTATAATGTTAGACCTTTCAATTGGATAACTCACTTATTTACTAATTTATTAATTTATTTTTTCAGTCCACTTATTAAGTGACTGTTGTGTTTAAGTTCCATGACTCTAAAAGCATTTGTGGCTATCAGATATGTAAAGCTGGAAACACTGAACTGTAAATTTCTTTATAAATAGGTCTATACCCAGTCATTCACAGGGTATTTTTCTAATTCTTACTGTTCAACTTAGGTTCTTCACAGATGTGTATGAGGTTATAAACATTATGTTTAAGTACCCTGCAAATTTATGCAATATTTAACATGAAGAGAATCCATTGGTTTCTTCAGTAAATGAAGGAGACCTGCACTAGTTAAACCATCCAATGATATAGAGTAGAGATTATTTTAGTGTTGAATAGAAAAATCAAGAATGCATTACTTATGAAAAATTTCTTACACTGACTTCAGTTCCATCTGCTAAGGTGTAATTAAAGGTGACACCAAGTTCAAAAACAATTTCAATGGTCCTAAAATTGCTTGATTCTTTGACTGTGAATTTGTTTCCATCTTGTGTAATTGTCACCTTCAAATTATCATGAGCTGCAAGCTTCCTTTTCACCACATTAATACCTTCAAAAGGAAAGAGATTGGACAAAATAAAATCAAAGTGGCATGGAAAGTGTTTATTTTTCTAATTTCTGTTTTATTTGTTTATTTTTATTTTGAGGGTGAGGAAGAAAACCCAATAGCATTGCCTTTGCATAAGAGCATTCAGATTCCTTTTGTAGGAAAAGTTCAAGCTCAGTTGTATCAAAAGAACTGATTCAAACTGTTTCTCTAAAGCTTAAGAAAAGTTAAGTGAAACATAGAATTTTAGAATCATATTATAAAGTAAATTGAAAGTGTGTCATTGCAAAAATTAAAAATAAGAAAGGAGGAGGGAGAGTGGGAATGAGGAAAGGAGGATATGGTGCAAAGGTTCATTGAGTTCTTAAAACTGTATATATGAAATACATGAAATTTGTTCCCTTTGTATAAATAAGAATATTTAATAATAAAAAGAATTTTAGAATCATAGAGTTGAGTAATTTTAAAAATAATAACAAACTTTTTGTCATAGTGTTAAGGAAATCAAAATGCAGAAATGTCAAATGAAGGATAAAAGGTATACTCCTGTATTTATAAAAAAACACTTTACTACCACATATACACTATTCTTTATTTAATTAATGCCCCTTTGTTTTCTATAATGGCTTATAAATTTTGAACTTCATAATTCACTTTGCTCCTTGTGGCATTTCTGACACAAAATGAGATTAGAACATTTTATAGCCAAATTCATAATAATAATATACAAATTCCATAAAATTTAATTTGGAATCCCTAAACTATCAGATATAATTCATGCATATTTTTGTTTTGCAGGAATGACACACTTTTTTTGCCCCTCTTGTCCAGTGCATGAACTGCCAGAATATTAGAATAGATTTATATATCAATTAAATTTCAAACCTCAAAGAAAATACTTAGCTTCTTGAGATTATTCCCAGAATTTGATAAGTCAGGAGAAAAGAGAACTAAACCTAATTTATTTGGAGTTGTGAATTTTGATAGAACTCTTTTCCATTAATTTAGTATATGGTCTTTGCTTTTGCTGCCTTTGGATTTCATTGTTTTAAAATCTGGAAATTATCATTACTCTGTGCATTTCTTTCTCAAAAAAACAATGCTAGTTTTCCATGATATAGGTACAGTCAATAGATAAAGAGTGAAGGAAGCATATCTTGATCTTTTTTCTGTGTTTACACTGTTGAGACCATGTATTCTTCCAAATATAAGATGCAAGAGTGTGGTTTTCCCTACTGTGAACCATTATCTTCTCGATCCCCTCCTCCATATCAGAGCCAATTCCTAAGTCAGAAAAACGTCTATGAGAAAGCAGAGAAAGTGCCACTAAGAATGAAGTTCTTACCCATTTTTTCCATGAACTTGTCATAGTTCTCACTTCGGTCAACTTTCCAAGCACCATCGAACGCCATGATCTCAGCTGAGTTAGTCTCTGGGCAGTCAGAGATTCAGACCAGTCCCTTAGGAGAGAATTTATTCTATTTCTTATCTTAGGGACAACTCTATCCTATGATGTGGAAGTTCAAAGTTCAAAAACTCACCTAACTGTTCTGATGCCAACCCATTCTAGTTTCTCTTTGCATAAATACCTTAGATTTCTGAAATTCAAATCAATTAAAGCATAAGCATACCTGCCCTGTCTTAAACTATACTCTGTGGACTTACTTATTTCAAGAATTAGAATGCATGCTGTCTGACGATAGTTTTCCTACTTATATGTTCAAAGTGTACACTGTACTCTGGCCTGCAGTTTATAGCACATATCAACTAACATCTGGATAATGAGATTAATGACCTATAGCTTTTTTTTTTTTTTTACAATAACAGGTGCCTTGTAAAATAAGACTTTGTGACCAAATACACTTGAAAAGTTGAAGTTGATATGATTGTTGAGAGTGAAAATTAATTTTCTCATATGCCATTTGATTGATGTTTAGGGTTGCCAGGTGTTTAGATAAATATCCTAGCATCTGATACAGTACATAGCATCCAGTAGCTACACATGAGCTTATACTTTTGATTTTGAATGGTTGTAGGCCTCTGAGTTAAACTTCAAAGATGGAAATGTGGGTGGATAACATAAAAATTTTCAGAGAAGAAAGAATTGGCCTTAAACATCTGCCATGTGCAGAGAACAAAAGCCAAATATTAGCTATGCCATTAATTCAGATCACTTCTTTGTTTTATTTTTAATCTCTGTCATACCAAAAAATGGAAAAATCTCCCATGCTCATGGACTGGAAGAATCAAATCATCAAAATGCCCATTCTTCCAAAAGCAATTTATAGATTCAATGTGATACCAATCAAAATACCAAAGACATTCTTTTCCGATCTGGAAAAAATGATGCTGAAATTCATATGGAGACACAGGAGACCTCGAATATCTAAAGCAATCTTGTACAACAAAAACAAAGCTGGAGGCATCACAATACCAGATTTCAGGACATACTACAGGGCAGTTGTAATCAAAACAGCATGGTACTGGTACAGAAACAGATGGATAGACCAATGGAATAGAATAGAAACGCCAGAAATCAATCCAAACATCTAAAGCCAACTTATATTTGATCAAGGATCTAAAACCAATCCCTGGAGCAAGGACAGTCTATTCAATAAATGGTGCTGGGAAAACTTGATTTCCACGTGCAAAAGCATGAAGCAAGACCCCTACCTTTTACCTTACACAAAAATCCACTCAACATGTATTAAAGACCTAAATCTACGACCCAACACCATCAAATTATTAGAGAACATTGGAGAAACCCTGCAAGATATAGATAGGCACAGGCAAAGACTTCTTGGCAGTCATAGCCAAAATTAACAATTGGGATTGCATCAAATTGAGAATTTTCTGTGTGGCAAAAGAAACAGTCTGGAAAGGGAAGAGGCAACCAACAGAATGGGAAAAAATATTTGCCAACTATGCAACAGATAAAAGGTTAATAACCAGAATCTACAAAGAGATCAAGAAACTCCACAACAACAAAACAAACAACCCACTTAAGACATGGGCCAAGGACCTCAATAGACATTTTTCAAAAGAGGAAATCCAAATGGCCAATAGACACATGAAAAAATGTTCAGGATCACTAGCAATCAGGGACATGCAAATCAAAACTACAGTGAGGTTTCACCTCACCCTGGATAGAAAGGCTCACATACAGAAATCCACCAACAACAGATGCTGGCGAGGATGTGGGGAAAAGGGATACTAACCCACTGTTGTTGGGAATGCAAACTGGTTAAGCCACTATGGAAGTCAGCCTGGAGATTCCTCAGAAACCTGAATATAACCCTACCATACAACCCAGCCAAACCACTCCTTGGAATTTACCCAAAGGAAATTAAATTGGCAAACAAAAAAGCTGTCTGCACCTTAATGTTTATTGCAGCTCAATTCACAATAGCTAAGACCTGGAATCAACCTAAATGCCCATCAACAGTAGACTGGATAAAGAAGTTATGGGACATGTACTCTATAGAATACTATACAGCAGTAAAAAACAATGAAATCTGGTCATTTGCAACAAAATGGAGGAATCTGGAAAACATCATGTGGAGTGAAATAAGCTAGTCCCAAAGGGACAAATATGATATGTTCTTCCTGATCGGTGATAACTAACTGAGCACCAAAAAGGAAACCTGCTGAAGTGAAATGGACACTATGAGAAACAATGACTTGATCAGCCCTTGTCCTGAGTGTTGTTGTATAACTTAATACTTTATCCTTTTTAGTATTTTTTTGTTCTACTTAATACTATTGGTTGAGCTGTGTAATTAACACAGAATTATTCTTAGGTGTTTAAATTTAACTGAAAAGTGATCTCTGTTAAATATTAGAGTGGGAAAAAGAGAGGGAGGAGATGTACAATTTGGGACAAGCTCAAGCTGACTTGCCCCAAATGGTGGAGTTAGAAATGTGCCAGGGGATTCCAATTCAATCCCATCAAGGTGGCATGTACCAATGCCATTTCACTAGTCCAAGTGATCAATTTCAGTTCACAATTGATCATAATGATAGGTAAGAGTCAAAAGGATCACATAAACAAGACTAGTGTCTGCAAATACTAACTGATAGAATAAAAAAAGGGAGAGAACGATCCAACATGGGAAGTGGGAGACACAGCAGACTCAGAATGGCAGATGTGCTAAACAGCACTCTGGCCTCAAAATCAGCCCTTAAGGGCATTCGGATCTGGCTGTAGAACCCATGAGAGTATTGTAGGCATGGAAAGCCAAGACACTCTGGCAAAAAAAAAAAAAACAAAAAACACAAAAACAAACAAAAAAAAAACACCTATATGAAAGATCTCTGCAAGTGAGATCCCAGTGGAAAGAATGGGCCATCAAAGAAGGAAGTACCTTTCTCTGAAGGGAGGAGAGAACTTCCACTTTGACTATGACCTTGTCTAAATAAAATTGGAGTTGGCAAACTCAAAAGGCTTCCATAGCCTTGGCAACTCATGACTGGAGCCTAGGGAGATTACTGACACCATAAGCAAGAGTGTCAATTTGTTAAGTCAACAACAGGAGTCACTGTGCACTTACTCCTCACGTAGGATCTCTGTCCTTAATGTGTTGTTCAATGTGAATTAATGCTATAACTAGTACTCAAACAGTATTTTATACTTTGTGTTTCTGTGTGGGTGTAAACTGTTGAAATTTTTACTTAATATATACTAAACTGATCTTCTGTATATAAAGAGAATTGAAAATGAATCTTGATTTGAATGGAAGGGGAGACAGCGTGTTAAAGGGGAGGGTTGAGGGTGGGAGGGAAGTTATGGGGGGAAAAGCCATTGTAATCCATAAACTGTACTTTGTAAATTTATATTTATTAAATAAAAGTTTAAAAAAAGAAATAGGATTTTAAGGCATTTTCTAATCAGAATTTATGAATCCTATTTTCTTTTTTAATTCTAATTGTTTAACATGCCAAAGAAAAATAGAGGCTCTATCAGGGCCATACGAGATGGATTTCAGACCAATGAAGCCATAACCAGAAAGTCTTAAGGTTACTGCCAACTAGTAGTAAATGTGGAATAAGGGAGAATTTTAAAGTTTGCCAATAAAGTTTACTTCACTGTCTTTGAATGATGAGCCTCTAAATTTTAGAAATAGTTAAACCTGTTTAATTATGTTTTAGTTGTTTCTGAGATTGGCTGGCTAATTTTCTTCCAAAAAGACTATATGGGTACAGCAGTGCAGAGGAGATATCTACCATATAATGGTGAGTGTGGCTTACTGATTCTCATGAATAATACAACAGCCATATTAGAGGATTCCTGTGTACTGGTTGGATGCAGAGAGGACTTATCACTCCTTTGTAATATGTGTCTGTTTCAAGAATGATGAGACTGTTCCAACCACTATGGATAGGAAATTGCTCATCGGTGATCCTCATACTACAGATAAAGGTGGCTTTGGATTATCCCAACTCTTCACTGCTACATCCAGACCTATGTTTCTGCTTTTTTTTTTTTTTTTAATTGAATCTTTTCCTTTGAGACTACTTCCATTTGGTTGTATCACCTTCCAGGCTACTTTGTCATTGTTATCTGCCATCTAGTCAATCTAGCATTGTTATCTATCATTCACCCCCATCTAATTTTTTATCTACTATCACTAAAAATATTTTTGCCTGGCTCACCATCATCCTGTGTCCTGCCATCATCCTGGGTGACCTCTAAGTCCATGTGGATAAGCCACTTGCCATTCTGATCTTGGCAGTTCCTTAACCCCTTCTCGGATCTCATAACCTTTACTTCTAGTATGCTTCATCCACTTTCATCCAGGGCTATGTCCAGTGATTTGTCACTGTTTGTACTGCTCATTCTGTGAAATTTTTTTTTTTTTTTTTGACAGGCAGAGTGGACAGTGAGAGAGAGACAGAGAGGAAGGTCTTCCTTTTTGCCGTTGGTTCACCCTCTAATGGCCGCTGCGGTAGCGCACTGCGGCCGGCGCACCGCGCTGATCCGATGGCAGGAGCCAGGTGCTTCTCCTGGTCTCCCATGGGGTGCAGGGCCCAAGCACTTGGGCCATCCTCCACTGCACTCCCTGGCCACAGCAGAGAGCTGGCCTGGAAGAGGGGCAACCGGGACAGGATCGGTGCCCCGACCGGGACTAGAACCCGGTGTGCCGGCGCCGCAAGGCGGAGGATTAGCCTGTTGAGCCACGGCGCCGGCCTCATTCTGTGAAATTTAATATGCCACTCTCTAACCACAGCTTTCTGTCATCTTAGCTCTTTCATTTTCTCTTACAAATCAGTTCTTGGCTTTCAGACAGTTTGTCAGAAGTTGCTCCTATTTTCTTTCAAATTAGAGGCCTCTGCCAGTTTATTGACATTCTCTGTCCAATTGATATCCTCTTGCCAGTAAAAGCTGACGTAGGTGCTGTCTCACACACACGTGGTTTCTAGTCTCAGCCAAATCATCTGCACTGTCTGGGAAATCTTCTATGTATTTTATTAGCTATGTGCATTCATGACAATGACTTAGTCTACAGCCATTTACCATTTCCCTCAGCACATGAAATGCATATTACTTCACACACAAACCACCTAACAGTTCCCTCAGTTTACGCCTTCCCAGTTACAAAGTTGCCTGTGTTATGTTGTTCACTCC
This sequence comes from Lepus europaeus, assembly GCF_033115175.1. NCBI lineage: Eukaryota > Metazoa > Chordata > Mammalia > Lagomorpha > Leporidae > Lepus > Lepus europaeus. The sequence goes on along the minus strand of NC_084834.1, from coordinate 58,566,406 downwards.
TATTAATTGTTTCGTGTACTTATTTGTTCAACAGATATTGTTTCCTCCCTTGGGGACAGAACCTTAGTGTTTGATCATCAAACGTGTTACTTAATAACGAACTGTACATCACTGTCTTCCACTGTGTTACCAGGCACCTGTGTTGACCCACTGTAATAATTTGACTCACTACCTACTTTGCAGCTTATCTGAAGATCTCTCATTTGCTAGTTTACTAAAAGAAAGTTTATTGAAGATAATAGGCTCCCAAACTATCTACTTCTCAGAATACTACAAAGGAGTCTGACTCTTTGGTGAAATGAAGCAAATTTTCATCTTAGAGTAAAAGAATGATGTTGCTAGAGTGCTAGTTTTTATGCATGGCAGAAGCAATCTTGTGGAGATCAAGAAAATATCACTGGTTTTAGGAAAAGCATCAGTTGGCTTTACTATACTCTTTATGCATAGTTTTACATTCTTGTCATGGAGAACAACACTTAGCAGAGAGACTATCCTTAATATACATATTCATCATAGAAAGCTTTGAAAATATAACTAGAGCATAAGTAAAAATGAGAATTATCGGAGCCCTCACCACCTAAGATAATCAGTGCTAGCATTTATATATGTGTGAACCCCCTATTTATGCATATATACACACATGTTCATTTATGTAAAATATTCATTTTACACAAATACTTGGATTCATACTATAAGTATAGTTTTGTAAACACTATAAATTAACAGCTATGTCAACATTTTCTTATTTGATACTCCTCTATATTTTTAAGTAATTAACATGTTAGTGAATAGTTCTAGTAACAGAAAATATAAAAAGGTAAACAAAGATACTAATCAAGCATTCATATTCCCACCAACTGGACATAATTTTGGTGATGATTATGTATGATTTAAGTATGTTTACATTTTCATATATACTACTTCACATGTTTTTATTTACATTTGCTTATATATGCTTATATCTATGAATGTGTACTTATGTGTGAATACATAAACATACATGTGCATATGTGTGTAGATACCTATACAGATGTATTCATTTGGTTAGATTTGGGTTTTAGACAGCTTCATTTTCATGTGGAAGAACTTGAGGGGCCCAGTGGAGGAGAAGCCTAATTAAAGGTTATTACAGTAACACTGCTGAGAAATGAGAATTGAAACTAAGATGGCAGAAGTGACATTGGAGAAAAGAGAGCCAAAGAAGTGCAGCATTTTGGGGTGACTGTCAGGACTCGATTAGACAGCAGTTGCCAGCTGTGCCAGATAGGTGTGGTATCTTCCAAGGGCATCAAGGCAGAGTCATCTCTTGAGCTATCTCATCTGTATGGGAGATGAACCTTTGAAATACAGATAAAGTCTCTAAACAACATCAGTCAATCTGATGTTGAAATTTGCTCCCCAATGAATGTTTCCTGTTAAGAAACAGATTAATTCCAACAGTCACTGTATTTAGTAGTTTAGTTTTACTATCTATTTGCTTATCTGTTTATCTATATCCATCCTTCTCTAAGTTGAACAAGCACTACTTAGGAATTTAATTGAAATACAAATTTTCTTCTTTAGCTTTCACTGGGAGAAGTTTCCTTTCTTTGCCTGCATAAAACCTAGGCAGCTTTAAGATTTTTTTCTGATCATTCAAGTATAAAATGTTCTATCACAGCCTTCAAGTCCCACAACTCCATGGGCACTATTTGCATTGTAATCTTTATAAATAGAATCTCCTACATCCTAATTCGAATAAATTATATTGGGAATGGTGCTCTTGGTGTTTTTCTTTCTTTCTTTTTTTTTCTTTTTTCTTTCTTTCTTTCTTTTTCTTTTTTTTTTTTTTTTTTTTTTGACAGGCAGAGTGGATAGTGAGAAAGAGAGAGACAGAGAGAAAGGTCTTCCTTTTGCTGTTGGTTCACCCTCCAATGGCTGCCACGGCCGAAGCGCTGCAGCCGGCGCACCATGCTGATCCGATGGCAGGAGCCAGGTGCTTTTCCTGGTCTCCCATGGGGTGCAGGGCCCAAGCACTTGGGCCATCCTCCACTGCACTCTCTGGCCACAGCAGAGAGCTGGCCTGACAGAATCCGGTGCCCCGACTGGGACTAGAACCCGGTGTGCCGGCGCTGTAAGGCGGAGGATTAGCCTAGTGAGCCGCAGCACTGGCCTGGAGTTTTTCAATATGGTCCTGTGGCCTAAAGTCACTTTAACATAAAAATCATAGTCTTAATTCAATATTTTAAAATATATTGTCCAATATATTAAAGAATATTCTTCATTCAAAAGTAAGACTTATCCCACCCACCCTACCTCTGACCCAGATCCTGGCTGTTGGCAGACCAGCAGCTTTCAGTGAATAGTATGTTACAAACTTTGCTTAACGCTTTTGGACTGGATTGTAGGGTGGAGGGTAGAGACGTGAAATGTCTACCTCTTTAGGCAGTGCCTCACCTTCATTTGGTCACTTTCAATGGCCCTCCTGCCTTGCAGCAGTATACTCAAAGCCTCTTATTCTTAGTTTGTCCTCAAGACCATCCTCTTGGACAAGATACCTATTAAATGACCCCAGGCTTATATAATTACCACTTATTTTTTATCTAGTCTTTAGAATTCACATAGTTTTGAGCCACCATTAGAACATAGTACAGCACCTTCATAAGGGTACTTCTAGGCTTCATTGGTAGGCTTCATTTAGGGTCAGGCATTACTAACCTTGTACTCCCCAATCAGATCTGGGACCCAGGTGAAAGGAGTAATGAATTTCCTTTGAGTGTAAAACTTAAGGGGGTGGTGCCTCAAGAAACCCCTTCAGCAATCAAGATAAATAGCATTTTAAATAAATACTAAAAAATAAATACTAGCATATCACCATGATGAATAATATAAAAAGTTTAAAGAAAACATTAGGGTAGGGGATACTTATTGAGTTCCATGGTGTCTTGAGGTACAGTAGGGACAGTCATCATCAGTGTTCCTTTATAATGCATTTCTCTTTCCACTGAAATAATCATGAAAAAAATCCTCCCAGTTGCCATCATCTATGTTGTGAATGTTGAAACTTGGCATTAATCACCACCATTGGAATATAGGCTCTGTGATATTACATCTCACTTTGAATGCATTTTTATATTATTGAATTAAATTTACCAATTTCAATTAGAGTTAACCATCATCTGTCCATCCATCTGTCTGTCCATCCATTCATCTGTCCATCTGCTTTTTGGATTTGTGTATGAAGTAAAATAAAGACAGTCTTCAAATGCTAATGATTAATCCATCTTAAGAGTTAAATGACTTATTATCTTAAGAGTTAATGACTTAAGAGTTAAACTACTGAAGTGGAAATGTTTACAGTTACAAAAGAAATACTAAGATGATGTCTCATGAAATAGGCACTGAGTACAAATGATACATAAAATTTAAGGGAGCAATGATGCATCTTACTCTAAATGGCAGAAATGTTCCACAAAATATGTTATGCTACCAACTCCTCTCTTCTCACATTTCTGCTTCTATAGATATAATCTTGTGACCCTATTTGTTTTTTTAAAAGATTTATTTATTTATCTGAAAGGCTGAGTTACAGCGGGGGGTGGAGGGGGAGGGAGAGAGAGAGAAGAGAGAATCTCAGCTGCGCTGATCTGGAGCCAGGAGCTTCTTCCAGGTCTCCCACATGGCTGCAGGGGCCCAAGCACTTGGGCCATCTTCCGCTGCTTTCCCAGGCCATAGCAGAACTGGATTGGAAGTAGAGCAGCCAGGACTCAAACCGGCGCCCATATGGGATGCAGGCACTTCAGGCAGTGGCTTTTTTTTTTTTTTTTTAATACTTCATGTACCTTGGAGTTGCTGTTAACAGAGGATTAAATTAAACTTTGCATCAAAAGACACAGTTATTCATGCCATTTATAGACTTTGAGATTTGTTTTTCAATAGTTTGAAAAACTTTTCAAAAATTTTAAGAATGTTACATGAGTAATGTAGTCAATAATATTTGCAATTTATTTAGTTTACTTCATGTAGAACTACCATCCCCAGTGATTTTGAATGATCAAGGATAATTCTTGAAAATCAGGTAAGGCACTGTTGGCCTATTTGTGTAATCAAGAACAAATTAGCAAGGTTCCCTCTTGAGTCCAACTGCAAAGTATTGTTCTGTAGAGTATAGTTGTTACCTCAGGTTGCTGTGGTTAATTGACTGACCTTGCTCCATAATCACAACTTACAACGAATTTGGTTTAACAACCTAAACTGCAACATGCCAGTCACACAGGGGTGGATTTTTGCTGGGAATAGTATAATTGTCATTTGAATTAATTGTAATCCCAAAAATTGTCTGCCTATGGCACATGAACTCTGAAACCCCAAATACTAAAATTTACTATGTCAACTGATCCATATACTACTGAAACAGAATCATAAATCGAATGGAATTTCATACCATGCTGTTTACCTGATATATACTGTCTAAAGAGTTTTGGTACATTAGTCCCTGCTGCTATTTAAAAGACTATATTTAAACTGAATTACAACAGCTTTCCTACAGTGAAAGATAGATTTGTTCAAAGAATGATTTAGGGCCCAATGACACTAGGAAATCTATAGCCACATTGCTACAAGTGAGCAGAAGGTTGGTGAAACTGAACATGTTATGAAATCCACATTTCTAATAAACATTTTGCAAATAATAAAATGGTGATTCAAGGAACATGTACAAGATTCCTTAATAGTTTTATTAACTTTAATCATATGAAATAATACATTTCACTTATATAGTACAAAGGATAATGCAATAAATACCCTTTTACTCACCCCCAATTGCTTTCTTTTTTCTTTTTTTTTTTTTTTAAGATTTATTTTTATTTGAAAGGCATAGTTACAGAGGCAGAGAGAGAGAGAGGCGGGGGGGGGTCTTCCCTCTGCTGGTTCACTCCCCCAAATGGCTGTAATGGCTGAAGCTGGGCTGACCCAAAGCCAGGAGCTTCTTCCAGGTCTCCCATGTGGGTGCATCTTCTACTGCTTTCCCAGGCCATAGTAGAGAACTGAGTCAGAAGTGGATCAGCCAGGACTTGAACTGGTGCCCATATGGGATGCCGGCACTGCAGGCGATGGCTTTACCTGTTATGCCACAGCTCTGGCCCTTACCTCCAATTTCAAAAGTACAGTTTTACAGGAGGCATATCCCTTTGGTGCTCACTATTTTCAAATTCCAGCGGCTATCTAAGCTGCTGAGATGTCTTCCCTGCAAGCATTCCTGTGCCTTAAAACATGAATATCTAAGGCAGACAGAGCATGCTGAAGTTAAGGCCACCAGAAGCAGCCTTCAGGTAATAATGAGTAGAGGTTGGTGGATGAAAACCCAGGCTTCCTTGCCTTCAGATAAGATTGCTTTAAGGTGTATTTTATAAGTCTCAAAAAGGTTCACAGTGAAATCAAACCCTGTTGTTCACAGTAATATCCTGCTTATCAATTCCCTCTGTGTAGAAATGCTCTTCTTCCCTGCCCCCCTCTCTCTCCAACTTCTTTATCAATGTTTCCTATAATAAATCACTTATATTCAAATATTTATGTTAGGATTTGTTTCTGGTAGAATCCAACAATTACCAATACTGTAGAAGTAACCTGAGTTCATCCCCAATCTCAGCTGTGACTCTCCTCCCAACCAAGGGTAACTACTGTTATGACTTTTTAAGCTTCTCATTGCTTTCCTTTTATAGTTTTTACTGAATATAAGAGTGCTCCAAAAATCATGGAAAGTGGAATTAAGTATAAATTTCTTTTGTTGCATAAAAATTGAAATCCGTGCATAGTTTCTACATAATACACATTTTCCATTTACTCTTGACAGATAATAATAATGCATTGGTTTGCTGTAACAAGCCACAGACTGGGTGGCTACAACAACAGAAATTAATTTTCTCACAATTCTAGAGGTTGGAGGTCTAAGATGAAGATATAGGCAGTGTTGGTTGGGCCACAAAGGAAGGATATATTCCAAGTCTTTCTCCTTGGCTTGTAGATAGCTGTCTTCTCCCTATACTTTCGCATCACCTTTTCTCTTTAATTATGTGTTTACAATCAAATTCTCTTTTCTTATAAGGACATCTGTGATATTGAATCAGGTTCCACTATAATGCGTGAGTTTTGACAGGCAGAGTTAGACAGTGAGAGAGAGAGAGACAGAGAGAAAGGTCTTCCTTCCGTTGGTTCACCCCCCAAATGGCTGCTACGGCCAGCGCCAGCGCAGTGTGCTGCGCCAATCCGAAGCCAGGAGCCAGGTGCTTCCTCCTGGTCTCCCATGCGGGTGCAGGGCCCAAGCACTTGGGCCATCCTCCACTGCCTTCCCGGGCCACAGCAGAGAACTGGACTGGAAGAGGAGCAACCAGGACAGAATCCGGCGCCCCGACCGGGACTAGAACCCTGGGTGCCGGCGCTGCAGGCGGAGGATTAGCCTAGTGAGCCGTGGTGCCGGCCTGTGACTTTAATTTTTTAAACTATTTTTTCTTATTTGAAAGGCAGAGATAGAGGGAGATCTCCCACCTACAGGTCCACTTCCAAGATGCATATAACAGCTAAATCCAAGACTTGGGAAGCAATCTACATCTCCTATATGGGAAAGCAGGGACCTCCCAGGGTGTGTATGAACAGGAAGCTGAAATTGGAAGCAGAGCTGGAACTTGAATCCAGGCACTCCAATATGGGATGTGCGTATCCCAAGTGTTGGTGTCTTATGTTATGGCAAACACCTCCCCCTGTGATTTTTAAAAACTGAATATTATATTTTTAATGTTTACCCATAGGTTAGTCCTAGATTTTTTTCAGTGTGTCTCTCGTAATACATACATAGATGTGAAATTGCTGAGTCAGAACATGTACTTTTTTATTTTAATTTTAATTTTTAAAAATTTTTTATTTTTTGACAAGCAGAGTGGACAGTGAGAGAGAGAGAGAGACAGAGAGAAAGGTCTTCCTGTTTGCCGTTGGTTCACCCTCCAATGGCCACTGCAGCTGGCGCGCTGCGGCCCATGCATCGCGCTGATCCAAAGCCAGGAGCCAGGTATTTCTCCTGGTCTCCCATGCAGGTGCAGGGCCCAAGGACCTGGGCCATCCTCCACTGCACTTCCGGGCCACAGCAGAGAGCTGGACTGGAAGAGGGGCAACCGGGATAGAATCCGGCCCCCCGACCGGGACTAGAACCCAGGGTGCTGGCGCCGCAGGCGGAGGATTAGCCTATTGAGCCGCGGCGCCAGCCAAAACATGTACATTTTAAAAAGTTACATTTCCTAGTAAAGTCAGAAGATTGAATACATGTATTTAATTTTATTTCCTTTCAAAAATCCCACTAAAACTTTTAACATGGCAAAAATAGATTGACAGAAGAGATAATATTAATAAAAATCTTGAATGGTAAACTACTTGGTAAACTGAGAAAGTTAAATCTAAGCTGGAAGAGATGATGTGATAGGAAAGACCCACCAAATCAATGTAATTTATACTTTGAAACATCTAAAGGCTTCAGAAGATAATAGATACCTTCAGAACATGAGACAAAAGAGGGGCTGGTTGAAATATAGTGAATTGATGGAAAGCTTTTAAAGAAGCAATTGTATAACCACATCACCTTTCCTATAACCACTCCTTTGGATAATTATCCCTCACAGTTAATGGAATTGTCTGCAGAGTGTAAAATAGGAGTACTCTTGATCTGGGAATACCAGGCAAAATGGAGGACACAAATGCAATAACGAAATAGGAAGATTAATTGCATGCATGCGAATATTGACAGATCCATAACGTTTTGGAAGTCTTTGGAGGATCTGACTAGCTCATGTGAAAGTCCTAAAGGATATGCCATTACACTTTCCCCCAACAAATGCCCACCTAGATCACCCTGCAGGGAAATTCACTGTTGTTAAACCCACCCATTAGGCCATTAGTCTCAACGATTTAGAAATGCGCCCTTTATCAAGACATTTGAGGGAAAGAAACCCCTAATATGAAACATAGCAATGGAAACAAAAGTGCCCTCAATTCTCCAGATTGTGAAAACAGAGATCAGGAAATCGCCTATGAAATTATTCCAGAAAATTTTCCCCGATTGAAAGATAATAGTTTCTACATTGAATGGGCCCATGAAATGCTCAGCACAATGGGTGAAAATAGTACTATATTAAGGCACATTGTAAAATTTTATAACACTGTGTGAGGATGAAAAAATATTTTTATAAAGTTCTGTGATTAGAGAGTGGAATAGCAAAGAGTAAGAGATACAGCAGATTTGAATTTTTCAATAGCAATACAACTAGAAGATAAAGGAGCATTGCCTTGAATATGTAAAGGAAATTATTGATTTTTTTCTCAATCTGTAGTTCCATACCAACCTAAACTATCAATTGAATGTTAGGGTAGATTTTAACCATTCAGATCTCACAATATTTATCTCAAAAGCATCTTCTCTAGGAAGCTGCTAGAGTAAATATTCTTGTACAACTTGAATTTTAAAAAAATTCCTTTGAAATAGGGAAAAATAGGAGAAATATAATACCAAAATACTTTTTCTTCAAAATGACATATCAATTTACATTCCTTTGGAGTACATGGAACAGTTCCCTTAGGCCATATCCTCATCACTAATTTTTTCCCCTTAAATTCTGGTAGAAATCATTGTATTTCCATCTGGGCCTGGTGTTTTCTTTATGGGAAGAATTTTAAAATGAATTTAAATTAATTTTAATAATACTATGCATATTTTATAATTTTTTGAGATTCATTTCAGTAAATTATATTTTTCTAGAGTATTTTTGTCTTGTCTAAAATTTTTAATTTTTGCATAAATATATTTAATCTATTTGTATTGATTTTGTCTTCATTTTGTATGTTATAGATCAACTAAAATTATCTTCCTCCCTTAACTTCATGACTCTAAGAAATTTTATATGTATACTTGTATGTATATGTATTTTTGTATTTGTATACTTGTATGTATACTATGCATATGCAGCTTTTACTACAGAAGTTATATATATATATATATATATGTTTATTGTTGAAAATTAGTACAAACTAAAAGGAGAAAGTAACCTCTGTAATCTCACTATGTAGAAATTACTGCTGCTGTCATCTGTCTTAGACTGCATTTCCTGAAAAACAGAACTGAAGACAGAGCACTGGATACAGGAAGGTGGTGGGGGAGTGGTCTCAGGAATAGCCCTTATGGGAAAATGAAGGCAGTGGAACTGAGCAGAGGGCAGAATTTGATCTGCTCTGCATTAGCAATAAAGTCCTCAACCAGTCCTTTTGGAGGTATGGAATTGGAATAGCCCTTGAGTCTTTCCTCACTTAGGCAAGATGTTGGGAATTTATTCACTTCCTTGAGTAGTGATTAGATGCAGGCTACCCATGGGGAGGGCTGTAAGCTTGAGCCATGCAGCTCCCTTAGACTTGGGACAGTTTCTGAGGATGAACCTGGCTATGAGCTGGCATTGTCAGAGGTCAACAGTCCTGGCAGTTTGGAGAATAAATGTCATGGTTCTGTATATGTGAGGAGGGAGGACAAGAAGTGAGTGTGGAGGGTGTGAGGGGAATTATATCAGAACGCCATAACATCCACAAAAATCTGCCTTGATTAACATAACAAGTTCATCTCATCTGGGAATATCTGCTCCAGGATTCTGGTTGGTCTCTTTCTGAGGAAATATAAGAGTGGAAGTTTGATGGGATGAATTATTGACCTTGTGGTATCAGCTTTCCCTGGGATCTCAACTGATTTTTATTGTGTCTCTCTTCTTTTATGCAGTCCAGATTTGCTTTGCCCTTGGAGGATTTTTCCAAGTAATTGGAGACCCTGGCCTCTTCTTTTATGCAGTCCAGATTTGCTTTGCCCTTGGAGGATTTTTCCAAGTAATTGGGGACCCTGGCCTTATGTCTCTCTCAAGCTGTGACAGCTACATTTAACATCTTTCAAAATTGGACAAAGAAATACTAAAAAAGTGCTCCAGTAGATCATCGGGGCACTAAATATGGCATATAATAGATTCAGTGGATCCCCAGGTCGTATTCCCAGGACTGTAGCAGTAGCTCTAAACTGGTTTCCTTGGTCTGATGTCATATCATGCCTGATCCCATGGCAGTGGATCAGATTCTCTGTAGGAATCAAACACTGAAGCTTTGCAGGCAGGAAAGGCCAGACTATACCCTCAATATGTGTCTACTCCAATCAGGCTGATTGCAATTCCTTCTAGGATAGTTCAGGCCCAAAGTAATTAATATGCCAGATATCTCCTCTAAGAATGATGGCTTATTAGGTCTCTTTTGGACATCTGCCAGAGAATATCAGTAGATCAGCTTATATGCTAGGAGTTAATGCTATTGGATCCACACATGTGTATATTGTACAATGCTAGGGTGTTCCAATGATAAAAGGCCATGTCAACTGACCAAGTCTTTCTACTTGGTTGTTTATGGTGGATGTACTTGTATGTATGTTAGGATGAGAGTTAAAGATACAACATATTGTACCCACACACATAGATCCCTCCCATTCTCCTTTCCCAGACCTTATTCTCAACTTTCTGATATTTTCACTTGTCAGACAAAGCAGCCAAGGAACTTACCACATTGTATGAACCTATGTGTATTTTTACACTATGTTACTTCTCTTTCTGCACCAAGGGGATTACCAGATGTACCACTTGGGGAAACTTTTCCAATTAGGAAGATTTTTCCACTCTATTGTCTTTGAAGCCACTCTTGTATTTTTGGCTTGCATTCTTCCTATCTATTAGCCAAGCATGGCCTTTTTCCTACTTCATCATAAGCCTTTTTCCACCCCATACAGTCATTGGTGTTAACTGGAAGAGGAGTCAGTGCTACAGTTGTAGATAACATGGGTAACCAGCTTGGGAAGTTTACTTGTGCATTTTGGCCTCATATTGTTTAATTCTAGAGTACTACTTTTGTTTGTAGTGCATTGCATCTTGACCTATCTAAACTTATGACTTGGTGGGTTTTACAGATTTTTAAAGTGTCAGTTCTTCAAGATTTTGAGGCAGATATTCTTTGTTTTAGGGACCTGTCTTATACATTGTAGTTTATGTAATAGCATCCCTGGTCCCCACAACTAGTGACACCTTACTCTCAGTTGTGACAACCACAAATTTCTCCAGACATAACCAGATATCTTTTTGGGTGAAGAGACAAAATTTTCCCCAGATTGACAGTCAGTAGTCTAACAGAACGCAGATCATGATAACTAGTTTTCACTGCATGGCCCCTTGATGTCCCAAAGTTAGGTTCTCTCTCCCTGCCAGGATTCAGAAGCATGTCAAGAGCTGATTTTTTGAATGTCTTATAATTACCCATATGGATGATATGGCCTTATTTCAGAATTCTAGGGATCTACACTGTGGTTCCTAAATGCCACACAGAATGTTTTATTATCCTAGATATTTCTAATACCATGTGGATCATATATGCTATTCAGCAGGGCTGCTTGCATAGCAACCTAGAGCTGTTGTGGATCCCTTTTCTACTGTGAGGTGCACTGAAAGATAACAGCTATCCCTATCACCCACTAAATGGGTTAGAACCATATTTCCAAGTGTAGAATAATTGTCTCTAAAACTGAAAAGAGATATATCTGTTGTGCTTCCATATTAAGAAATGAGATGAAAAGATTTTATTCTTTACTTTTGAGAGTATATCTGAATATACCTCATGCACCACTACCTTAACATTTTACCAATGCCACGAGCCTCTGAATTGTTGTGGGGTTTACCTCATTTCTCTGGAGCTCATGTGTCTTCTTAAATTTTTTCTATTTGTATGTATCTCATGAATGTAACATTAGGAACATGGTAATTCTTCCCACCGTACCTGCCATCCCAGCCCTCTTCCTCCTCTCTCTCCTATTTAGTCTAAGAATGAAAAAGAAAAAGAAAGAAAAAAAAATAAAAAAATAAGAAAACTGTTCCTTAACAGTCTAGAACAGGACTGTTCAATGTTGTTGCTTCTTGAAGGTGATTTTGCTTTTATTTTTCCCCTTCCTTTTAGAAAATTAAGTATCTTTAATGAAGAACAAAGAATGATATATCTCTTGGAAGCTGCTTGACATAATTATAACTTATGAGACATAATAATACCCTCCATTTAATTCACTAAAAGGAAGTGATTCTTGAGAACAAGTTTTACTATTAAGTCTCATGATACAACTCTTTGGGGACAGAGGTCCTGCATGGGAAGTTAGTGCACAGTGACTCTTGTTGTTTATTTAACAAATAAAATTCTTATGTATGATGTCAGTGATCACCTAAGGCTCTTGACTTGAGCTGCCTTGGCTATGGAAACCTTTTGGACAAGGCCATAAGGAAAGTAGAAGTTCTCTCCTCCCTTCAGAGAAAAGTACATCTTTCTTTGGTGGCCACTTTCCACTGGAGCCTCACCCACAGAGGTCGTTTATGTAGAACATTTTTTTTTTTTTTAATTTTTGACAGGCAGAGTGGACAGTAGAGGGAGACAGAGAGAAAGGTCTTCCTTTTTGCCGTTGGTTCACCCTCCAATGGCTGCCGCAGTAGGCGCGCTGCGGCCGGCGCACCGCGCTGTTCCGATGGCAGGAGCCAGGTGCTTATCCTGGTCTCCCATGGGGTGCAGGGCCCAAGCACTTGGGCCATCCTCCACTGCACTCCCTGGCCACAGCAGAGAGCTGGCCTGGAAGAGGGGCAACCGGGACAGGATCCGGTGCCCCGACCAGGAATAGAACCCGGTGTGCCGGCGCCGCAAGGCGGAGGATTAGCCTACTTAGTCACGGCGCCGGCCTTATGTAGAACATTTTTTGCAAGAGTGTCCTGGCTTTCCATGCCTGAAATGCTCCCCTGGGCTTTTCAGTGAGACCAGAATGCCTTAAAGGGTGATTCTGAGGTTGGAGTGCTACTTGAAGCAGTTGTCCTTCTATGAGTCTGCTATGTGGACTGCTTCCCATGTTGGAGCCTTCACTCCTTTTTAATTCTGTGTATTATTATTTCCAAACACTTAGTACTATTTATTTGAACACTTGATCCTATCTATATGGTCACTTTGCCACTTAATCCTATCCATTTGATCTCTATAACACTTAAGCTGCTTGTTTTTACCAGCCAGTTTAAGGGAACTTGGGGTCCCATGGCAAGTTGTTAAGCTGCACCCTTAGAAGTAAGTCCATAAAGATGTATGCAGGACTATACTGCTTTGCAGTTATGAACTTCATACATTTCATATTACTTTAGGATCTTGGTAATTCTTCCCATTGTGCCCACCTTCCCACCCATACTTCCACCCCTCTTCCTCTTCCCTTCCTTATTCTCACTCTTATTGTTTAATAAGATCAATTTTCAATTAACTTTATACATATATGGTTAACTCTATGTTAAGTAAAGAGTTCAATGATTATATGAAAGATAATGAACATATTATAAAGGAAAAGAAGAGAAAATAAAAACAAAAATATAGAATAAAAAGCTGTTCTTCAGTCAAAAGAAGGGCTGTTCAAAGTCATTGTTTCTCGAAGGGTCAATTTCATTTCTTTTTTAAAAGATTTTATTTATTTTATTTGAGAGGTTCAGAGTTACAGACAGTGAGAGGGAGAGACAGAGAAAAGGTCTTTGTTCTGTTGGTTCACTCCCCAAATGGCTACAACAGCTGGAGCTGTGCCAATCTGAAGTCAGGAGCCAGGAGATTCTTCCAGGTCTCCCATGCGGGTGCAGGGGCCCAAGGACTTGGGCCATTTTCTACTGCTTTCCCAGGCCATAGCAGAGAGCTGGATTGGAAGTGGAGCAGCCAGGACTAGAACCGATGCCCATATGGATGCTGGTGCTGCAGGCGGAGGATTGACCTGCGCCATGGCACTGGCCCCAATTTTATTTCTATATGTTGCATTTTAGTTGCTCTATTAGGTATCACAGATCAAGGAGAACACATAGAATTTGTCCCTTTGGAACTGGCTTATTTCACTAAGTATGACGTTTTCCACTTTCATCCATTTTGTTGCAAATGACTGGACTTTGTTTTTTTTTAATTGCTGTTTAGAATTCCATGGTGTACATATCCTATAATTTGTTTATCCAGTATTCAGTTGATGGGCATTTGGGTTGATTCCCTGTCTTTGCTATTGAGAATTCAGCTGCAATAAACATGGAGGTACAGATATACAGATAGCTCTTTCATATGCTGATTTCATTTCCCTTGGGTAAGTTCCCAGGAGTGGGATGGCTGGGTCATATGGTAGGTCTATATTCAGACCTCTGAGGTATCTCCACACTCTTCTATAGTGGCTTTACCAGTTTACATTCCTACCAACAGTGGATTAGGGTACCTTTTTCCACACATCCTCTCCAGCATTTTTTTTTAAAATTTATTTGACAGATGGAGTTAGACAGTGAAAGAGAGAGAGACAGAGAGAAAGCTCTTCCTTCTGTTGGTTCACCCCCCTCAAATGGCCGCTATGGCTGGAGCTACGCTGATCCAAGCGAGGAGCCAGGTCTTCCTCCTGGTCTCCCATGTGAGTGCAGGGACTCAAGCACTTGGGCCATCTGTCGTGAACTTTTCTAGGTAAATAGCTTATAAAAAGAAAGGATGGGCCGGTGCCGCGGCTCACTAGGCTAATCCTCTGTCTGCAGCGCTGGCACCCTGGGTTCTAGTCCTGATTGGGGCACTGTATTCTGTCCTGGTTGCTCCTCTTCCAGTCCAGCTCTCTGCTGTGGCCCAGGAAGGCAGTGGAGAATGGCCCAGGTGTTTGGGCCCTGTGCCCGCATGGGAGACCAGGGGGAGGCACCTGGCTCCTGGCTTCTGGCTTCTGATTGGTGCGGTGTGCCGGCTGTGGCGGCCATTTAGGAAGTGAACCAATGGAAGGAAGACCTCCTTTCTCTCTGTCTCTCTCTCTCACTGTCTAACTCTGCCTGTCCAAAAAAAAAAAAAAAAAAAAAGTAATTGTAGTTGACAAATACCAAGTGAGATGTTCTGTAGTAAATAAATTGCCAATGGTAAACTAGTACATGTCTTAAGAAGAATGGAGTATGTTTCTACAAGAGGTTAGTTTGAACAGCTTGAAAATAGTAAAGACAAATTTATAGAAAGCATCTTCTGACTTAGGCTATCACAAGTAAATGAATAACTGACTGAAATATCATAGATGGTAATGCCTATGTTACATCTGAAACTTGTTTAGGGCAAGTAAAAGAGCACTTTGAGGATTATGCTGAAACAAACATATTGCAGCAAGTGCTCTTTGATTACCTTTGCAATAAAATGCTCACCTCTGCCCTTTTTTCCTCAGGTAAGAGATAACAGAATAATTGATGATGGATTTCTTTTAACTGTGGTGTATGGGAGTAATATGGAGAAAGGAAGTCTGGATGCAGAAAAAGGAATAGACAGCACAAGTAAGGAACATCTGTGATGAGTACTCACAACTCAGCTGAATTTAATCTTTATTTATTTATTTGAAAGAGTTATACAGAGAGGGAGGCAGAAAGAGCGAGAGCAAGAGAGAGGGAGAGGTCTTCCATCCGCTGGTTCACTCCCCAGATGGCCGCAATGGCTGGAGCTGTGCCGATCCGAAGCCAGGAGCCAGGAGCTTCCTCCTGGTTTCCCACGCAGGTGCAGAGGCCCAAGGACTTGGGCCATCTTTTACTGCTTTTCCAGGCCATAGCAGAGAGCTAGATTGGAAATGGAGCAGCTGGGTCTTGAACCAGTGCCCATATGGGATGCCAGCACTTCAAACCAGGGCGTTAACCCACTGCACCACAGTGCCAGCCCTGAATTTAATCTTTAATAGTTGAAGTTCATAATGATTCTCTCTCAAGAATGCATAATTAGGATGTAAAAGATCATGGAAAGTACAACAAAAATAAATTTATTTTGGTGCTCAAATTTTTGAAATCCATGCATTTGAAGGGTCTTGAAAAAATTTATTAAAAATTCATTCATCTTATGGAAAAACTATGCATGGATTTCTTTGCATGAAAATAAACTTCTAGTTCCATTTCCTTATTAACTTTTTGAAGTTCCTTCAAATATTTGCAGGTGAAGAAAGATGGTGTGGATGATGTCTGCACTGTAATCTCCATTGAGGTGTTGGTGAAATTCACAGAAACAAGTTAGAAATGACCCTTTTCTCAAAGGCAATGATCCTTCTTCGTCTTTTTATTTATTTATTTATTTTTGGTCATAGTCTTTCCAGGGCTCCTTTCAAAGCTGGACTGATCTCCTGGTTCCAGTAATGAATGGTAAACATTAGACCTCTAGCTGTCATTTTTGCCCTTCTGAATTGCTCCTGGATGTGGATCCAGCTCATCAGGATATATTTAGATGATAAATCAGAAACAGCACCTTTGCCCTCTATTCCCAGATCCTAGGAACAAGTGGTGAATTGCCTTGTTGTTGCAGTATCTGCAACAGATAAAATGTCAGCTCTCCCTTTGCCCCTCTCAGCCTATGACATGCGACATCCAGTTTGTCTTTTTTTCCTGATAGCCAGAGGCCTTAATTTCATCAGTCTGCCCTTTTGCAGTTAAGTGTTCTCCCAAGATATGATCTATGAGGAGGAGGACTGATAACAAAGCTAAGCTTTCAAGGTCCTGCTTAAGCAATTGTTGGTAATACAAAATAAGAGGAAAGTCTAGAAACCTTCATGATTACCCCAGTCTGTCCGTGTGGAAGCTCATCCCCCTCCATGTTTTCACGTCTCTCTTCCCTATATAAATGGAATATATTGTTCTTTGCTTGAGGTGGAAAAATCCAGACAATTAGTAAGAGAGCAAAGTTGTAAAAATGAGCTTGATGTTCAAACATTTGGAATCTCTCTAAAAGAAGTAGGATTTTAATCACTGAACCATATTTAACTACTTTCTGTGGCTCTTATTTCTCGTTAATCTTGGGATTGTAAGCAGTTAGAAGAAGAAAAGCAATATTTTGATTAGTGGTTTTCAAACTTCAGGGTGAATCAGAATAATCTGGAGGACTTAGTCAAGTGCAGAATGGTCAACCCCACCCTTCCTGATAAGATGGCCATGCTGATGCCCTATCCACGAACTACATTTTTGAAAATTATTGATTTACATAATAAAAGCCCAATCTAATCCTTGGAGAGGGAAACTGTTTTGTAATGTGAAATGTACCAGATTTAATGTAGGGAGACTTCAGTTCAAGTGGTGACTCTGTGAATTATAAGTGATTAAAACAACTGAATCTTTGAGGCTTAGTTTGATCATCTGAAAATCAGGAACAAAAATAATGCCTATGTCCCAGAATTGCTATAATGATCAGATAAAATCACATGTGTGAATTTGGTAGACAGCAAAGCACAATCTATGTTTAACCATTATTAGAAGTGCTTTCAATAATCAAGTTTTATCTACCTAGGAATTAAATCTTTTAGTTGAATGCTTAGGGTGGAAAGCTTTCCTCATCATAATCATTACATCATTTTAATAACTACAATAGTAGCTGTCTCCTAGTCTGGTTAGTGTGCTTTCTGCCCTGACCACTTAGTACATTTTATTTGTGTCTTTCTAAAAAAAATCTCTTATAAAAACTCATCAAATCATGTATATTCTTTGCTTATCTAAAAGGAGTATAATGGGAAGAATTTATATTTTTCTTGAGGACTCAGGGTAGGATAGTCCAAGGTAAACAAGGCCCTAGCTATATAAACAATTTGATTTAAAAATGTATTCCATGTGGTACATCTATGCCATGGAGTGTTATTCAGAGGAAAAAAGAAATGAACTACTAAAGTGCCAAAAGACATGGCAGAACCTTAGAGGAAAGCATCATCCTTACTAAGTGAAAGAAGCCAACCTGATAAAGCTGTATAATTCCAATTATAATGATATTCTGGAAAAGGCAAAACTCTGGAGACAGCAAAAAGATCAGTAGTTGCCATGGATTAGATGGGATAGAGGACTCAACAGGGAGAGCCCAGAGGATTTTTAGATCAGTGAAATTGTTCTGTAGGGTATTACAATGGTGGATAAATGTCACCATATATTTGTCAAAACCCATAGAATATACAATACCAAAAGTGAACCCCAATGTAAACTATGGACTTTGTAACAAATACTATCAGTGTTGATAGTAGGGAGGCTGTAGGACCGGTATATCGGAACTCCCTGCACTTTCCACCTAATTATGCTAATCCAAAACTGCTAAAAAAATAAAGCTTTTAAAAACTTCACACAAAAATATATACAAAATTCATAAGCTTTTCAATAGAGATGGTGACTGTGGTAGAGAGAATAATGTCCCCTAAAGATTTCCATATCCTAATTTCTTGAACCTGTGAGTGTATTATTACCTTTCCCAGCAAAAAGGAGTTTTGCAGATGTGATTAGGGTGGGATTTTTGAGATGGGAAGATCACCCTGGATTATCTGGGTGGGTGCAATGTAATTACAAGGGTCCTTTTAAGAATGAATCAGGAAGACCATGTCAAAACAGATGTGATGAAAGCAGAGGTCATACTCAACACACAAACCCAAACATACACACAGACACACAAGGTGACAGGGACAGGATTAGAGAGAGAGAGAGAGAAAGAGAATCAGAGAGGGGTATGAAGATGTTGCACTGCTAGCTTTGAAGATGGAGGAAGGGGTGATGAGCCAAGCAAGGCAGGCATCCTCTAAAAGCTCAGCAAAAGTGAAGAAATGGCCTCTGGAAGGAATGCAGCCTTGCCAACCCATTTTAGACTTTGACCTTCTTAACTGTAAGATAATAGAGTTGTGTTCTTTCAAGCTAATATTTCTGTGGTAATTTGTTGCACTGGCAATAGGCAACTAATCTGATTTTCAGTGGAAATTTAGAAAAATGGGTAGAGATGAAGTTTTTACATATTTCATTGTCTAATTAGTGCATGTGTAAATCAATTCACCTTGATAATAATGTCTTGTCAAGGTACCATCTCTTATCAGGTACCAGAAACAATCTGCTTGAGTTTTTTTTTAATTGTCTAATGTGCTCCTCCTCCTTTATTTCATATCACTCACTGAGATGAAAAAAAAAAAAAAAAAGCAAGCAGTACTCCTATACTGACAATGCTGTGGCTTGTTAGAACCTGTTGTATGAAAATAAAATAAACCTTCTTGCCTTTGCAGTTTCCTTGTTGATCTATGTTGATCTATGTTGGTTATATTATGACTCATGGTGTTTTTTCACCCCATTTGCTGCCTGTGAATACTGATTCCCAGTTACTCAGAGTTATTGTGCTTTGTTGATGGTGATCCCATATGCAAATCTTCCACAGAACAGGCAGAAAAGAAATGGGAATTGTGATTTTTGGTTTTGTTAAATTCATTTTTCAAAATTCTATAAATAATACATAAACACCATGTCTTTCAATCACACTTTCCTTGAGCACTGTAGGTCATATTGATTGCATTTCTCTACTAGGGATTCCTTCAGTGTTGATTCCATCCTTGCCTCCCCCTCACAGTCCGAGGAGGAGAGGTGAATAGGAAGAATGTTCTCATTGGCACAAAGAATGTCTGTCCCTTGTGTGGTGCAGCTTACGACAGATTAGAAAAGCACAGATTTACCATGTTTTTTTTTTTTTTAATTTAATTTTATTTTATTTTTTAACTTTTATTTAATGAATATAAATTTCCAGTGTACAGCTTATGGATTACAATGGCTCCCCCCCCCCATAACTTCCCGCCCACCCACAACCCTCCCCTCTCCCGCTCCCTCTCCCCTTCCATTTGCATCAAGATTCATTTTCAATTCTCTTTATATACAGAAGATCAATTTAGTATAAAGATTTCAACAGTTTGCACCCACATAGAAACACAAAGTGAAACATACTGTTTGAGTACTAGTTATAGCATTAAATCACAATGTACAGCACATTAAGGACAGAGATCCCACATGAGGAGCAACTGCACAGTGGCTCCTGTTGTTGACCCAACAAATTGACACTCTAGTTTATGGCGCCAGTAACCATCCTAGGCTGTCGTCATGAGTTGCCAAGGCTATGGAAGCCTTCCAAGTTTGCCGACTCTGATCATATTTAGACAAGGTCATAAAAGACAGAGTGAGGATAGTAACCAATGATCCTAAGAGTGGCATTTACCAGGTTTGAACAATTATACAGCATTAAGTGGGGAAGAGGACCATCAGTACACACATGTTGGGAGTAGAGCCATTGGTGGTAGAGTAGAGGTTATGATTACAAAGGAATGAGGCCCAAGTGCACTAGACAGGGCCTAGAACAAAGGACAGAGTCATTATTAGAGGAGCTAAGAAAGGTGCTGTCTAAGCTATAAGTAATTTTTCTGATTGAGAGGCAAATAGAACCTGATAGAAGGGGCTTGATAATAATCTGGTGGGCTTTAGGCCTTGTAAGTTAAGAGGCCCAGACCTATCTATCTCTTCACGTGGGGTACATCCTAAGGGAGGTGTGAACCTCCTAGGGGAAGGCACTCTGTTGATTTTCATTACTTGGCTGGCCTGGGAGGAGAGCTGGCCAGGTAAAGGCAGGTGGCATCTCTAACAAGAAATTTACAGTTCTGCCTGCAATGTTGCTGACCCTACTTGACCATCCCCTCAGCTGCAGTGGTCACTTTGGAAGCTGGGCTGAGTGAAGGGCTTTTCAGCTTAGAGCCAATAAGATCTGTGGCTCTGACCTGGGCATCCTTCGACCCCAGGGCAGGTCCATTTCCAGTGATCCAACTCTTGGCAGAGCTGCCAGGGCTCTTCACAAGCTGACTTCTGCTGAAGCCCAGGCTTACCACATTGAAAGCCACTGCAGTGGACTGGCCTGTTGGGTCTTCTTGAGGGCAGATCACTGTACAGATCAGCCATTAATAGGCCTGCCACCCATTGCTTCTGATGCCGAGCTTTCTTTTCCTCCTGGTTTGTGTTAAAGCAGACCAGAGGATGCAAGTCAAGGGAGTGTCCATGTCCCATCTCTAATCTTCGGTGGCCTGAACTACAAGTCTATAGTCACAGGCATATTCTGTAGTAGTTTTTCTAAGGTAGATAATGCCCATGAGGAAAATTATATTCCCACTTAAAAACTTTCTTTCCCTTTGGTCTGAAAGGGAGGTTTTTTCTACTTACTGTATACTTCGCTGATGGCGAAGTGAATCTAGCTATGAGATTATTATTTGAGTTCTTATTTTGGCTATGCTATTGCAGAAAAATGTTAGCCATATCTTTTATAAGGTCTAAAGATTAAATTGTGCATCCTACAGATTCCTTCATAATAGAATTAGTTTCCTACCTTGAAGAGAATAGAGAAATGAAAGAACAAGTTGGGCTTAGAATAGAGAAATGAGGGAGCAAGTCCTAGATCGCTTGCTGACAATAGCAATATCACATGAATACTTAGCAAACCGTTTCAACCATTAGATAACAACTTAAGAAAACATTTACCAGAAGGTTCAATGCCTTCTATAAATTTTAAGAATCATGTATTTGAAAACACCTCTTAAATATCTAACATGGTGTAGTTTGTTTAGCCAGTAAACTTAAGCACAACCATCTAAAATGTTTTTAGTTTCTTTCTACCAACAAGTCTAAAACATATGATACACAGATTCAGGTCCCACAAATTAAAATGTATCTTTGATTGATTGTAGCAGCTTAAATTTATGGACAATCTTATCTATAAGCCATTTAAAATAAAACTCTTAACAAAATTTCCCCATGTGGACATACAATATGTACACACATATAACATAGCATAATAGACCAATATAGCAATTTTAATAATAGCTTTTAAAATCTTTAACTCTTTTTGTAGATTGCCAATTGATTTGAATTGATTTTTGTTTTTAGTAACCTCAGTTAACCATACTTTCTCTCAGTTGGTACTGTTAATACATTATTGGCTTCATCTGTTTACAGAGCCATCCCAAAGTACTGAATACAATAAAAGTGGCTGGAAAAAGTCCATAGGAACCTATAGGAGGACAGCTAAACACAGAACCAACAACGCTTTAGTTTTATGAGCAGCAGATCATATATAACTGTGGATGACAAAAGACTTTAAGTCGCCATGTTTAAAATTATAAACTCATCAACCAACAAGAGGCACTTGCTTACTTCACAGTATTTTTGAAAGCACCTGTAGGATTTTACAAGTATTTAACCCTTTAATCTCTGGGGCTTTCTCATTAAGATAACTATCATGTCTAGTAACACAAGATCATTAGACTTTTTAATTCTCAAACATTTGTATTAATAGCATTTTCCATTATAGAAACTTAAAGTCTGGTACCACATCACATCTTGACAGTACTTCTAATATACTCCAAATAGACTGATTAGTTGGTGTCTCTATAAGATGAGAGACATAGGTCCTTCGATTTTTTCATTTGGGCCCAAACTGGAAAAACCAAAGTCCAGGATTTACTGGAAATTTTAGAGACCAGATTGTTTGAAACTTTGATTTTTTGAATGCCTGTCAAGAATGCCAAGAAGGCTCAAAATCCAAAATATCTGGTTGAAATAAGATTTCTTAAAATCATGACATAACATAGACCAAATTTGATCATTGTTACAAGGTGATTATTCAAATTTTTGAAAAAAGCACATATTTAAATAACCCATAGCTCTTAATAAAAATTCAGCTGTTTTTGAACAATTAGAATTTAACAGATATCAAGAGAACATAATAGATTACTTTAACACATTGCTTTAACAGAGCATCAGAGTTTAATTCTATGTCAAAGAGAAATTGAGCTTCCTGTGATCTTTTGCTGTGAGGTTTCCTTCCTTTACCTTCTTTCATATTGGTGACCATGTTTCTGTGTTTCTGTGTGTAAGACATCTTTAAGCATCTTTTGCAAGGGCAGGATGAGTGGCAACAAATTCTTTCAGTTTCTGTTTGCTATGAAAAGTCTTAATTTCACCTTCATTCACAAATGAGAGCTTTGCAGGATATAGTATTCTGGGCTGGCAGTTTTTCTCTCTTAGTACCTGGGCTATGTCTCGCCATTCCCTTCTAGCTTGTAGGGTTTCTGATGAGAAGTCTGCTGTGAGTCTAATTGGAGATCCTCTAAGAGTGATCTGACGTTTCTCTCTTGCACCTTTTAGGATCTTTTCTTTATGTTTCACTGTGGTGAGTTTGATTACAACGTGTCGTGGTGAGGATCTCTTTTGGTCATGTTTATTAGGGGTTCTATAAGCTTCCTGTACTAAGATGCCTCTGTCCTTCTCCAAACCTGGGAAATTTTCTGCTAGTATCTCACTGAAAATGCCTTCTAATCCTTTCTCCCTCTCCATGCCTTCAGGAACTCCTAGAACCCGAATGTTGGGTTTTTTAATAGTATCCTGTAGATTCCCGACAATATTTTTTAGATTTCTGATTTCTTCTTCTTTTCTTTGATTTGACTGTTTCCTTTCCTGTTCTCTGTCTTCTAACTCTGATATTCTCTCTTCTGCTTCGCCCATTCTGTTTTTAAGGCTCTCTAATGTGTTTGTCATTTGATCTATTGAACTCTTCATTTCATTATGATTTCTAGTCACTATCAGAGCTCTCAGTCCACACTCATCTCAAGCCTCTAAGGCTCCACTGAAAGCAGACAGTCCACTTAATATAGAGCCATAGTGTAACAAGAAAAAACACCACAGTGAAGAAACCAAATATCTCCAACATGCCAAACAACAAACGCAAAAACCAAGCTAACAAGAACAAGGAAGACACTATGACGCCCCCAAATGAAAAAGACACCCCAATTCAAGATTATGAAGATGATGAGATCGAAGAAATGCAAGAAGCGGATCTCAAAAAATTGATAAGAACATTAAGAAGTTCTCAAAAACAAATTCTTGAACTACAGAAATCCTTCATGGGCAAGATAGAAAATCTCTCTCGTGAAAGTGAAATATTAAGGAGATTTACCATGTTGATCAGATGCAGGAGAGGTCCATTGGTATTGCCAAGCAACTGTTCAGAAAATTCTTAGAGTAGACAAAGCCATGCCCAGAAACCTCTGTGATATTAGTTGGTGTGGAGCTTTATGGAGAGGGTAGTGTTAGGAAAATGGTGTAGTTTTATCTATGGTGTAATCTACACTGATTTACATCCTATGCCCTGGCTACTGCCGCCATTGCTGGAAGCCAGGAGGCCACATGGGCCAACCACCGGTGTCAAGCTCCACCCCCATCCTAATGGGATTTGGCTGCTTCTGCTTCCCTGCCCGTCCACTGGCAAAGTTTTAAAAGGACCTGTTCCTGAACACGTGGCTCTCTTGGCTCTTCTCTCTCTTGGTTTCTCTCTTCTCTCCTGGCTTCTCTCTTCTCTCCTGCTCTCTGCTCTCTCCTGCTCGCTCACTTCTCTCGTCTCTCCTCTCCTCACTAGCTCCTCTCCTCTGTCTCTCTCTTATACTCTGCTTCTCTCCCTTTTTCCCTTTTCGCCCCTTCCCTCCAGTCTGCTGGGTTTCCCCAATAAACCCTTTCCCTTACTCCAGTGTTTGGTGTGTTTTGTGATGGCCTAACAGGTAGTACACGTAAATGATTTGGAGATAATGTTTAGGATGGAGAACATGTTGTGGCTACATGGGTTTACTTTCCTTTTTAAAAGATTTTGTTTATTTATCTGAGAGGTAGAGTTATAGAGAGAGGGAGAGACAGAAAGAAAGGGTCTTCTATCCGCTGGTTCACTCCCCAAATGGCCGCAAAGGCTGAAGCTGGGCCTATCTGAAACCAGGAGTCAGGGGCTTCTTCCAGGTCTCCTACATGTGTGCAGGGGGCCCAAGCACTTGGGCCATAATCTACTGCTTCCCCAGGCCTTAACAGAGAGCTGGATTGGAAAAGGAGCAGCTGGGACTAGAACCAGCAGCCATATGGGATGCTGGCACTGCACGTGGAGGATTAGCCATTGTGCCACAGAGCTGGCCCCCATAGGTTTAACTTTGATTCCCTGTTTCAACTCCTGCCCCTTCCACAGACTAGACCTTGAGACAGCTCAGGTACCCAGACACACCTAGGATTTCCAGCTTGCACTGGATCAGGTTATAAAGTCAAGGAAAAGAAACAAACCCCAGCATTTACTGCTTTCTATTAGATTAATGTCACCCATTTAAGGAACATGGACCCAAACAGATGTCCAACTGAGTAGGTTAGAGGTAGAGCAATAATCTTGAATGTCATTTCAGAGAGGATCCTCCACATGGTAACAAAGGAGTGAGGAATCAGTGATTTTCCCCATTCTCAATCAAATGTTTCTGTAGTTTGAATTATTGGGAGATCTATTTTATCCTTTAGTTTTATGACTTCTAACTTTATATTGTGAATTGTATCATGTGTTTTGCAACCATGAATTATGACTTTGTCTTTAGTGTTATAAAACTGATGAAAACTGAAGGATTTGTTTGAGTTTGAGTGTGTTCTTTCCTAAGATATTTTGTCTTTGCTTTTACCAGATGTCAGTAGATATTGCTAGCCTAAGATTTTTTGTGTGTGCTTATAATTTAATGTAGGAGTCCTAGGTCAGAGAGGTAGAGACAGAGAGAGAGAGGTCTTTCATCTGCTGGTTCATTCCCCAAATGGCCGCAACGGCTGTAGCTGTGCCAATTCGTAGCCAGGAGCCAGGATCTTCTTCTGGGTCTCCCACGTGGGTGCAGGGGCCCAAGGACTTGGACCATCTTCTGCTGCTTTCCCAGGCCATAGCAGAGAGCTGGATCAGAAGAGGAGCAGCTGGGACTAGAACTGGCGTCCATGTGGAGTGCTGGCACTGCAGGCCAGGGCTTTAACCTGCTGCGCCACAGTGCTGGCCTCATGTTATACTTTTTTCAAAACCACATTCTGGATTAAGAAATACGTTTTCCTGGGGCCGGCGCTGTGGCCCTTATGGGCACTGGTTCGAGACCCGACTGCTGCACTTCCTATCCAGCTCTCTGCTATGGCCTGGGAAAACAGTAAAAGATGGCCCAAGTCCTTGGGCCCCTGCACCTGCGTGGGAAACCAGGAGGAAGCTCCTGGCTCCTGGCTTCGGATCGGCACAGCTCCGGCTGTTGCGGCCATCTGGGGAGTGAACCAGCGGATGGAAGACCTCTCTCTCTGTCTCTCTCTGCCTCTCCTCTCTCTGTGTAACTCTTTCAAATAAATAAATATTTAAAAAATATGTTTTCTTGTGAATCTGAGTGGATTCTCCCCCAACTCTGCCATGTATGTTCACTGAGGACATAGCTGTTTGGAGGTGTCAGCCTTGCTTAGAGAGCCATTCCCCTAAAGGCTTCAAAGGTCTCAAGCTTATGTTATCTGCTTTGGTGGGCATTAAACCCACTTTATGATAGAGATCTGCCAGTATTCCCAGATCTGACAGCATCAGTTCACATCACATGTTTACTGCTTGGAGTTTTATTTGCCTTTTTTTGGCCTCTTGGGATTTTCTTTTCCCAAGAGATGAACCATGGGTTTAAAGGTCATTTGTTTCATTTAGTAAAACATTTATAAGTACTTAAGTTTAATATTTATACTTTATAAAATATTTTTAATATCATACATAACAATGATAACATGGAAGTACTTAAATACTTGGTGGGAAGGCCTTTCAAGTTCTCTAGTCAGCTACTTTTTGGTGGTCACACATGCTATTTCTTCTCCCTGGAATATTCTGTTGCACTTAGCTAAATCAGATGGCACACCTTTCAGGAAACCAGCTGTGACCCTCACGTTTGAATTCAGTACCCTCCACTGTGCACCTTGAGTGTATAGAGATAATTATGTCTGTCCTTGTGTGTGTCCTCCACTGAAATAGAAGTTAACCCCAATCTGACACTTTACTAGAAATCCATTATTTGTGAATAAATGAATAAATATTTTCTTTTGACCTGTTTCTTATTTTTTTTTTTTATGTGAATCTAGTCATCTCCACAAAATTTTTGGCCTCTGCCTTTATGAGTTGTCCTTGGTGCCTTGCAATAAAAACTCCCACTGGGAGTAAGTTCACAATGGTTACCAATTTGTTAACGAAAGCCTGGCAACTGACTTGTTTCTCACAGTAGAAACAGAAATACATTTTCTAAAAAATTGCTTTATTATTCAGTTTCAGTTTTGATCTTAAATTTCACCTCTTGTTCAACTGAGAATTTCTAAAAATCCATAAGCTGTATTGATTTTTCTATTGCTCTTTGCTAGAAATACTTTATCCTTTCTTTATCAAAAATTCAACTTTATGTCGTTAGAAAGGATGGAAGTGAAAGAAGTCTGCAATAAACATTAATGTGCAGACAGCTTTTTTTGTTTGCCAATTTAATTTCCTTTGGGTAAATTCCAAGAAGTGGTATGGCTGGGTTGTATGGTAGGGTTATATTCAGGTTTCTGAAGAATCTCCAGACTGACTTCCATAGTGGCTTAACCAGTTTGCATTCCCATCAACAGTGGGTTAGTGTCCCTTTTCCCCCACATCCTCTCCAGCATCTATTGTTGGTAGATTTCTGAATGTGAGCCATTCTAACCGGGGTGAGGTGAAACCTCATTGTAGTTTTGATTTGCATTTCCCTGATTGCTAGTGATCCTGAACATTTTTTCATGTGTCTATTGGCCATTTGGATTTCCTCTTTTGAAAAATGTCTATTGAGGTCCTTGGCCCATGTCTTAAATGGGTTGTTTGTTTTGATGTTGTGGAGTTTCTTGATTTCTTTGTAGATTCTGGTTATCAACCCTTTATCTGTTACATAGTTGGCAAATATTTTTTTTCCCATTCTGTCAGTTTCCTATTCACTTTCCTGACTGTTTCTTTTGCAGTACAGAAACTTCTCAATTTCATGCAATCCCAAATGTTAATTTTGGCTTTGACTGCCTGTGCTTCTGGGGTCTTTTCCAAGAAGTCATTGCCAGTACCTATATCTTGCAGGGTTTCTCCAATGTTCTCTAATAATTTGATGGTCTCGGGTCATAGATTTAAGTCTTTAATCCATGTTGAGTGCATTTTTGTGTAAGGTGAAAGGTAGGGGTCTTGCTTCATGCTTTTGCACGTGGAAATCCAATTTTCCCAGCACCATTTATTGAATAGACTGTCCTTACTCCAGGAATTGGTTTTAGATCCTTGATCAAATATAAGTTGGCTGTAGATGTTTGGGTTGATTTCTGGCGTTTCTATTCTATTCCATTGGTCTATCCATCTGTTTCTGTACCAGTACCATGCTGTTTTGATAACAACTACCCTCTGGTATGTCCTGAAATCTGGTATTGTGATGCCTCTGGCTTTGTTTTTGTTGTACAAGATTGCTTTAGCTATTCGAGGTCTTCTGTGTCTCCATATGAATTTCAGCATCATTTTTTCCAGATCGGAAAAGAATGTCTTTGGTACTTTGATTGGTATTGCACTGAATGTATAAATTGCTTTTGGGAGAATGGACATTTTGATGATATTGATTCTTCCAATCCATGGGCATGGAAGAGTTTTCCATTTTTTGGTATCCTCTTCTATTTCTTTTCTTTTTTTTTTTTTTTTGAATCTTTTTTTTAATTTTTTTTTTTAACTTTTATTTAATGAATATAAATTTCCAGTGTACAGCTTATGGATTACAATGGCTTCCCCCTCCCATAACTTCCCTCCCACCTGCAACCCTCCCCTCTCCCGCTCCCTCTCCCCTTCCATTTGCATCAAGATTCATTTTCAATTCTCTTTATATACAGAAGATCAATTTAGTATAAAGATTTCAACAGTTTGCACCCACATAGAAACACAAAGTGAAACATACTGTTTGAGTACTAGTTATAGCATTAAATCACAATGTACAGCACATTAAGGACAGAGATCCCACATGAGGAGCAACTGAACAGTGGCTCCTGTTGTTGACCCAACAAATTGACACTCTAGTTTATGGCGCCAGTAACCATCCTAGGCTGTCGTCATGAGTTGCCAAGGCTATGGAAGCCTTCCAAGTTTGCCGACTCTGATCATATTTAGACAAGGTCATAAAAGACAGAGTGAGGATAGTAACCAATGATCCTAAGAGTGGCATTTACCAGGTCTGAACAATTATACAGCATTAAGTGGGGAAGAGGACCATCAGTACACACATGTTGGGAGTAGAGCCATTGGTGGTAGAGTAGAGGTTATGATTACAAAGGAATGAGGCCCAAGTGCACTAGACAGGGCCTAGAACAAAGGACAGAGTCATTATTAGAGGAGCTAAGAAAGGTGCTGTCTAAGCTATAAGTAATTTTTCTGATTGAGAGGCAAATAGAACCTGATAGAAGGGGCTTGATAATAATCTGGTGGGCTTTAGGCCTTGTAAGTTAAGAGGCCCAGACCTATCTATCTCTTCACGTGGGGTATATCCTAAGGGAGGTGTGAACCTCCTAGGGGAAGGCACTCTGTTGACTTTCATTACTTGGCTGGCCTGGGAGGAGAGCTGGCCAGGTAAAGGCAGGGGCCATCCCTAACAAGAAATTTACAGTTCTGCCTGCAATGTTGCTGACCCTACTTGACCATCCCCTCAGCTGCAGTGGTCACTTTGGAAGTTGGGCTGAGTGAAGGGCTTTTCAGCT
This sequence comes from Lepus europaeus, assembly GCF_033115175.1. NCBI lineage: Eukaryota > Metazoa > Chordata > Mammalia > Lagomorpha > Leporidae > Lepus > Lepus europaeus. The sequence continues at coordinate 58,536,950 of NC_084834.1, read as the reverse complement.
TAGAGCCAATAAGATATGTGGTTTTGTAATTTTCATCATAGAGATCTTTAATGTCCTTGGTTAAGTTTATTCCAAGATATTTGATTGCTTTTGTAGCTATTGTGAATGGGATTGATCTTAGAAGTTCTTCCTCAGCCGTGGCATTGCCTGCGTATACAAAGGCTGTTGATTTTTGTGCATTGATTTTATATCCTGCTACTTTGCCAAACTCTTCTATGAGTTCCAATAGTCTCTTAGTAGAGTTCTTTGGGTCCCCTAAATAAAGCTGTCTGCACATTAATGTTTATTGCAGCTCAATTCACAATAGCTAAGACCTGGGATCAACCTAAATGCCCATCAACAGTAGACTGGATAAAGAAGTTATGGGACATGTACTCTGTACATTATGCTGAGTGAAATAAGCCAGTCCCAAAGAGAAAAATATCATATGTTCTCCCTGATCGGTGACAACTAGCTGAGCACCAAAGGGGAAACCTGTTGAAGTGAATTGGACACTGTGAGAAACAGTGACTTGATCAGCTCTTGTCCTGACTGTTGATGTACAATGCAATACTTTATCCATTATAGTATTTTTTTTGTCCTAGTACTATTGTTTGAACTCTGTAATTAACACACAATTATTCTTAGGTGTTTAAATTTTAACCAAAAAGTGATCCCTGATAAATATAAGAGTGGGAAAAAGAGAGGGAGAAGATGTACAATTTGGGACATGCTCAATCAGACTTGCCCCAAATGGTGGAGTTAAAAACGTGCCAGGGAATGATTCCAATACAATCCCATCAAGGTGGCATGTACCAATGCCATCTCACTAGTTCAATTGATCAATTTCAGTTCACAATTGATCACACTGATAGGTCTAAGAGTCAAAGGGAACACACAAACAGGACTAGTGTCTTCAAATACTAACTGATAGAATCAAAAAGGGAGAGAACGATCCAACATGGGAAGCGGGAGACACAGCAGACTCATAGAATGGCAGATGTCCTAGACAGCACTCTGGCCTCAGAATCAGCCCTTAAGGCATTCGGATCTGGCTGAAGAGCCCATGAGAGTATTTTAGGCATGGAAAGCCAAGACACTCTGGAAAAAAAAAAAAAAAGAAGAAGACCTAAATGAAAGATCTCTGCAAGTGAGAGCCCAGTGGAAAGAACGGGGCCATCAAAGAAGGAGGTATCTTTCTCCGAAGGGAGGAGAGAACTTCCACTTTGACTATGACCCTGTCGGAATAAGATTGAAGTTGGCGAACCATAAAGGCTTCCATAGCCTTGGCAACTCATGACTAGAGCCTAGGGAGATTACTGATGCCATAAACAAGAGTGTCAAATTGTTAAGTCAACAACAGGAGGCACTGTGCACTTACTCCTCATTTAGGATCTCTGTCCTTAATGTGTTCAATGTGAAGTAATGCTATAACTAGTACTGAAACAGTATTTTTACACTTTGTGTTTCTGTGTGGTGCAAACTGATGAAATCTTTACTTGGTATATACTGAAGCGATCTTCGGTATATAAAGATAATTGAAAATGAAAAAAAAAACTTGGCTCTAAATTGGACATTGCATAGAGAATTAATCAATTTTTAAAAATATCATGTAGGATCTCTGTCCTTAATGTGCTGTACATTGTGATGTAATGCTATAACTAGTACTCCAACAGTATTTTTCACTTTGTGTTGCTGTGTTGCTTGTGGATGCAAACTGTTGAAATCTTTACTTAATATATACTAAACTGATCTTCTGTATATAAAGATAATCGAAAATGAATCTTGATGTGAATGGAAGGGGAGAGGGTGCAGGAAAGGGGAGGGTTGTGGGTGGGAGGGAAGTTATGGGGGGGGGGAGCCATTGTAATCCATAAGCTGTACTTTGGAAATTTATATTCATTAAATAAGTTTTAAAAAAATAGAAAGAAGTCTGTCCTTTCACTCAATAATCATTTTTTGAGTACCTGAAAACTATAAGAAAGAATGCAAGATGCTGGTAGCCTATGAAGGCTGTGTGAATCAGGTGAATTCTTGGGGCAAGGAGAATTGATGATATCTGCAGGTCTACAGGGTAGACCGAGAGTAGATAGAGGCCAGCAGCTTCAAGAAATAGAGAAAAAATGATGGCACAATTCTGTCTTCATCTCCCTGGGAGAATATGGTTTATTTAGTAGCTATGTCTACCAGCTTCTCTGGAGAGAGTAGGTACAGCTGATACAAAGTTGTAGTTGACCATATTTTATGCCTTTCCTCTTGAGGTAGGCGGATCAGTGAGACTTAAGAATTCCTGACTTTTAGAGTGGTAGTTAGAGAAGGAGGGAGCTTGTTTCTTAGAGGAAAATGCTGATTAGTGTCAGATAAAGTCTAGGAATTCTTCAATAGGGTATGTAAGGGGTTATAATAGTGACATGGAATGAAAATGTGAGCTGTGGCCCTTCAGGCAATTCATAAAGTGTCTATTACAGTTGAAAACTATTAATTCATGTTTATTGTCTGAGAAAATATATTGATCCAGGTGATTCATACAGTGTCTATTACAGTTGAAAACTGTTAGTTCATGTTCATTGTTTGAGATATGGCTTTTAAAGTAATTCATATGGTATATATTACACTTGAAAACTATTAGTTCATGTTTATTTTTTTAAAAATTCTTCAGCCATGCAAACTTGTCCTTGTTTACTGAGAAGAATCCTAAAATGTGTCATTGGGGTCACTGCTGGTTAATTGAAAGTCCACTTAATTCCTGTGGCTACTTCCTAAAATGCCTCAGGTGCACTATAAACACATTTGCTTTGGTGTGTGAATGTGAATATTTACACACAAACTAAGACAAGGAATACTAGAAAGAGAAGCTAAGTGTGCCACTTAGCCGGATTGCTTTTGATTTAAATAATCATGATTTTGATTCTATTCATAACTCTTCTGGGTCTTTATTTTGAACAAATGGTTTGTGAAGTGGAAACACTATTTTCCCAAGCCATGTGCTGAATTTAGCTTAAACTTTATAGAGAATTTCTCTGCAGGTTGAAAGTACTTTTCTGAATTTAATGTTCATGTGACTTAAGAATAAAGAATCATATTCTGATATTTCCATAGACCAAATATATGAATTCCAGGTTGCAGAGAAGGCAGCATAGCTAATAGCAAGAATGTGGGTTCAAGGGATTTAGCCAAGGCTTCCATTTTCTGCAGGAAAGACAGTTGTCTCCATGAATGGAGTGGTGAAAAGACACTTCAAATGAGAAAAAATCCCAAGGACCTGATCACTGGACAAATCACAGTACATTATTCTCAAAAATCCATAAATAGTTCATTCCCCCCTACTTTTTGCTTTATCTTAAATTCTCTATAGATTTTTTCTCCAGTTATTTTTCTTTAGCTAATAAAAATCTTTGAAAAAGCATTTTTATTCATTCTTTATGGCCAGTAAGGAGTACTTTTTAAAATTTGGCTGAAACTCTGGTGTTCTCTGGTGGGCAGAACATCTAAAGTTCTGTTTCACATGAGGTTTTACTTTGCTTTTCCCCTTAGCTTTGTGTGGACATAACCTAGATATTCTGCCCCACACGAAGAGGGCTTGTCTAGTGGCAAAATAGCAAAATCACAAATTCTGCATTTAATCATCCCTGCATGCTTGTAGTCCTGTAGCATGGAGACGTGGCAGTGTCTGGGAGTCTGGGCAGGCATAATGTTAGCTATTCCCAGATGAACTCAATTAAGGAATGCTAACCATAAAAACCCAAACAAAACTACACGTGCAGGGTAAGGGAATTCTGGTGTCTACTGTTCCTACATAGTCCATGTGATCCAGTAAGAATGGATTTGGGACCTTTAAAATTCAAAAAGAGAACTAATTGGAATAAATACCTGCTTTGAAACTAGGCAGATCTGGGCCTAAATCCAGCCCATGCCATTTGGCAAGTATTTAACTCCTAAGCCTAGCTCCTCACATACCAGGAGGCTGGTAATAGTCACTTCCACAGAGCTGTTATGGACTTGAAGTGAGAAGGAGGATGGAAAATGTTGCCCTCCAGCTGGTAGTAAAGGTATTAATAAAAGCAACACTATTACTGAGAGGAATCTAGGCTAAGGAAAAGATTTTATTAAACCATGTTTTGCTTCAGCAAATAAGACCATAGGTTGGCTTTATTAAAGTCTCTTAAAGTATTGGGCCTCTTCTCCCTGCCTAAAACCCAGAGTGACCACCCTTAAAATTCACAGCCCCTGACTAGTAATCACACAATATTCATACCTACTTGTTCATTCTTTTTATTTTTACAAAGCATGAAAACATGAGGGAACAACTGACAGGTGAAAAGTTTGCACAAAGGAAAATCATTCTATCTCATGATACTACAGGATCAGAGGTGGTTAAGTGTTCCTGGAAAGCAGTTTTGTCATAGAGGAGTCATCCACGATAATTCTCACGGTGAAGGAGAAGAAGAAAAGAAATTAACATTCACAATGACTTAAAATGACTTAAAAGTTAAACATAATATACATAGTAACTCCTTTATCCTAGTATAAAAATAGTGCCAGAAACTATATATTTGTTCAAATATATTGAAAAGGTATAAGAATACAAATAGATATTAACAGTGGCTAGTGATGGTCCATAAGATTTTTTTTAAACTGTAATAGAAATTTATATTTTCAACTATTTACAGTGCTTTCAACAACATTCATGAGGACATGTTTACACAGGGTTTTGTTAAGTATATGGAAGGGCAAGGTGAGCTTTAATACCTTCTTCTTCGCTCCCTTTGGTAGAGCAGAAGGGGTCCAAAACTACACAATTTTCTGGTGCAGAACTCTGTGTAATCTCTATCTGGCTATAAAGTGTTCTTTAAGCAACCAACAGGTTAAGTGATTTGTATTTGAAAGAAGGCAGGATGTTCGCTGATAGATTATTAATGAATTTTAAGTAAAGAAAATGCACAATACATGTTATGAGAATGAAAGTCATATAATGTGCCCCATGTTTTGGTGTCAAATTGGCAGGATTGGAAACTGTTACACCCCTTACCTGGCATGTCCTGCATAGGCTGTGAGCTCCCTGAGGTCATTGCTGTGGCTCTGTGGCTGAGCACAGTACCTAATCTGTGGCTGGTGCTCTCTTAGAAGTGAACTGATGCATGACTGATACTAATTCAACTGTGCCACCTTAGTTTAGCTACAGTTGTCCATATCTCATCTCCCCACCTACCATTTCAAATCAATCTTGTGAAAACAAAAACAAACCAAATTGCTTGTGATGGCCTATTACTTTTCATCATCATTCTGGGTTTCTACCTTGGGCAAGGTACTCAAGGAGCTCTAAACCTCACACTCACTAGTCATCTGCATGGGAAGCTGAATTTTGTGTTTTCTTCAATCTTGGAAATGCAACATAAGACATGACACACAGCACTGGATGAGTTGCTCCCTAACCCACTATTTTATTTCATACAGTCATCTCAGGGCACCATAGGGCATACAAAGTAGCTGCCTTCTGTGACATCTTCCTTGAAGACAAAGGCTTTGCCTAAACCTTATTCTTCCAGTGCCCAACTTGTTCAGGCACATATAGGTTAAGTGACTTACACAAGTTCACACATGACTGTGATTGGTCAAGACTGTTCCTGTGAAAAACATAAGGCCAGGCAATTTTACAGACTTTTTTTTTTTTTTTTAACCAGGTTAGTAAAATAGTGAGGACTTTTTTGGCTGAGAATTGAAATGAAATAGAATCATGTTACTGTGCTATAGCTAAACAAACATCCTGGGCCAAGAATAACTTCTTGCAGGTTGTGGGTAATATAAATATAGGGTAAGGTGAGGGAGGATTATATGTATTATTTTCCAACTTGAGAAGATACTAGAAAGGAAATATTCATATAAGACCAAAAATTTTGATTTGTGTATATGTACCACAGATAATAATCCATGTATGGAATGATTTTACTACAAACTAAAAATTATTTGAGCCATTCAAAGTGCTTTTCTTCTATATGAACTAAAATATCCAATAATAACATAAAAAGGGCATGATATTACCTAACTTCTTTTAATGTCTAAGTAGTGAAGTAAAGTAAACCATTAACCAAAGGCACACCAAACACTTTCTAATCTAAGTATGTCTTCTTGTTAAATGACACACATGCAGATACTCCAACTCCATCTACCATGTCTTTAAAAAAAAAAAATGACATACCTTAGAGGGGTCTAAATAAACTATTAAAGTTTATGACTACATACTTTAGCATAACTGCTAAATTACAATGTGTGTGATAAAAAGAGGTTTATTAAAGATTATGGTTCCTTAAACAATTTTCCTAAACTAAGGAATTATATATGCGTGCATAGGTGTATATCAGTAAATAGATATGACTGTTACTTTAGTGACATTCTGTGTAATTTACACACCAGTGCCACCAAGAGGCCACCTTGCAGATTTCATCAATATGACATGAAATAAAAATAGCACTCTGAAAATCTAAGTATTACAATGATAATGTATAAAGCATTAAAGAGTTGATAAATTCCTAGATTGTCCTTTACTAAAATAAAGTACTGTCAATATAATTTGTTTTACTGATTTTTAAACCTGAATGATATAACAAGAAAGCCATATCACTTCGAGATATGTGTGTGTGTGTCTGTGTATGTGTGTGAGTACGTATATATACTCAGAATTTCAAAAACTTAATAAGTATGTTGAATTTTAGGCAGTTTAGGGGATGAAGGAAATGGATGACAAATGTGCTTTGTGAAAGGTCTCTGAGAATGCTATCATATTGCCAAGAGATTTTCTACCCAAATTGGCAATACTCAAATCAAATACCTTTTCTTTGGGGAGTGGGGGGATTAAAGTTAACAAATTAAATCTCTCTCTTGCTGCTCTTCCCACATGTAAACATTTCTGTATATTTGGAGCAGATTTTCCTTTCCTAAACCAGATGCTCATTTCACCATCTACTTCAATGCTGAGTAAATGTGTAGTCAAGAGCTCACACGAACAGTGGTAACCTACTTAAATGAATTCAAATCCTGAGAAAACAATGTTAACTGTACTAACAGCTATGGGAAGGAAATAACACCAATTACATACTAAGGGTCAGTATTTAGGGTACACAGCCATACTTCCATCCGTGATCCTGGATTGATTCATCTGATAAACCAAAATATGGCTATTTCTCGATTATAATACTTCCAAGTTTTATTTAGGCATAAAGTATCTTATCTTACTGTTCCCTCAATTTCATTTATGGTCTGAGTATTGGCAATACCCTTTTATTCATTATAATTGGAATTTTTCTATAAGCTTCACTTGACAGAGAATAAAAAGACTCACTTTGTACTCTCTCATTTATAGTCATGTCTCACTCCAGGTCAGTGTTCCAATGATCACATCTCACTTTTCCATTGAGATGTAAACTGCTGACTTGCAAGCTGTGGTTTCTCAGAAGATGGAAGGTGAGAAAATTATTTTTTAAAGCTCCATATTCAAAACACTGACTTTCAGAAGGATCTTCCAACAGAACATTTTGCTGACAAACACCATGGCCATTCTATTTCTGGATCACACTCATCCCTCAAGAAGTCAGGGACTAGATCATCTCCTATGGTTTCCCCTGCTTTATGTAAGACTGATGAACTTGAAGTGATTTGGATAGATGTGCTACACTAAAATAACATTTTCAGCTTTTTCTTTCACAAAAATAGCAAATTAAATAAAACATTTTCTTTATAATACTGTCTCATATTACTTTCCATTAGTTTCACAGTGCCTTAACTTTTTGTTAAGACATTGTTGACAAATACATATTTTTCCTTAAAATCCACTCAGCCAATTTTTTATGTTAATGAAGGCTTTAAATGTCACAGAACACATTCAAGTTACTCCTAACCTACTTTTGAGAAAGGAAAGATTCCAGACATTCTTGAAAGAATGGTAATTCACAAAACACAGAAACCAATTATTTAAAATCCCTATGCAAAAAACAACCTCAGTGAAAAAAAGCCACGCACCCTGCAATACACAAAATATCAGAGTTCTTGTGAATAGGCTAAGTGCGGGTGTCACTGATCATCTCATTTCAGTGGTATAAAACAAATATACAGAGATAGGTAATAGTCTAAAACATTTCATGCTATGCTCTCAAAAGTTGTGCAAAAATAAAAATATAGCAGTGGTAAAATATAAACCAAATCTGTACAGTGCATAGGGAAAGTAGGCGTAATACAGAATAACCATCTCTGTAAACTTCAACTCTGCGTGAAACCTGCCACTCAGTTCCGCTTGGCCTGGTTGCTTTCCCCGTTAATCAGCATCTTCTCCTGCTGTTCTGCAAGAGCCTGCCATTTTTGCCTGTTTTTTCTGCAGCCATCCAGCAAAGGGAAACAGTCTTCGGATACATGGGTCAAAGCCTAAGGAAAGAAAAAGAAAGCAAACATCTAGGGGGATGCCGGGAAACAAGGCTTGTCACAAAGGGCCACATCCCACACTCATTTCATGAACAGACCCACTGTTGGAGTTTTCACAAGCCATTGGAGCACATAGGCAGATCATTCACAAACAATCCCTCTTAAGCTGTACAGATAAGAAGGATGTGCTGAGAGAGCAAACACGCACATTCCCAAATAACATCACTGGGCATTGGAGACCGGGTCTGTGTGGAATCTGCTTTTCAGAAAAATAATACATTTTGTTTCTAGGTAGTATACTCTCCCTAACTGTAACTGTACAGGGAGATGCTTTTGTGTTTTTCTGTAAAATTTATTTATGCAGGTTTTTACCCACATGGCATTATTATTTATCAACTGTGGGGCCATAAACATTTAGCTGCAAGAATCTCATTGCAGCTTTCTTTGTAACATAGAAACATTGAAAAAACAAATACTTAATAACAGGGTTAGGTATATTACTGTTCTGTAGCCACTAAAAGTGCCATAGAAACACACTTTGACATACATATGAATATTATGGATTATAAAACAATTTTTATTAAGTGAAAAGAATATGAAAATTTCATAAAGTACATAAAGAAATATATCAGTAATTATCTCTAGGTGGTGGGATTATATGCGATTTGATCTTTTCTTCTTAGTATTCTCATTTTTCTACAATGAGAACATGCTACTTCTGTAATATGGTGAAAACATACTAATATCACATAGAATTATAAAATAAGTCCTTGTAGATATATGAAAGATAGAAAGGTAGAATCTATAATAGGTGATCTGATTATTATTTTGACCATTTTACAGGGATGGGGAAAGTCAAAAGAGCCATTATTATTTTCAACGGAAGAACACTTTATCCAATAGATAAGGAAAGCATCTGCTATGGAAAGAACAAGATGTTCAAGCATGCTTGAAACCCTGCCATGAGGAAGGGCCTTGTAAACAGAAGTAAACAAGTAGAATCTGAACAAAGGTGGGAGACAGTGGTGGGAGGCAAAATACTCGGTCTTTTTTCCCTCTGTATTTCTTTTTGTGAGTCTCCTGTCCTTTTCTCTTCTTTTTCTTCTTCATCAGCCACAGCTTCCTTATCAAATTCTTTTGATGGCCAGCACCCAGGATTAGTGGTGAGAGCTGGACTGTAGATCCTGTTTTCACATTAATGACTTGTTTGGGGCAAACACCCCATCATCCTGGTAGATAAACTTTACTAATTCAATTACTGAATCTATGAAATGACTACATTAGAAAATTCTAGGTCTTGACATTTTATGATAGCTTAAAGATAAACATTGTTTTCTCAAATAGTTAAAACAATTCCTTTCTTAAATTTTTAAGACAATGGGACTGACACTGTGGCATAGTGGGCTAAGTCTCTGCCTGCAGGGCCAGCATCCCATATGGGCACACCAGTTCATGTCTCAGCTGCTCCTCTTCTGATCCAACTCTCTACTATGGCCTGGGAAAGCAGTAGAAGATGGCCCCAGTGTTTGGGCTTCTGTACCCATATGGGAGACTTGGAAGAAGCTCCTGGCTCTTGACTTCAGATTGGCCCAGCTCCGGCCGTTGTGGCATTTGGGGAGTGAACAAACGGGATAGAAGACCTTTCTCTCTCTCTCTCCTCCGTCTCTCCATAACTCTACCTCTCAAATAAACAAAATCTTTAAAAACAAATTTTTAAGATGAGACAGCATCTACCTTCTGTACTTGGGTCATAAACATCCAAAGTAGTAAATTTATGTTTCAGGGAGAATCTATTTGTCTTAGAATCCTCTCACCCCCAAAAACCTCCCTCAGAAGCCAAGTTAGTAATATATGGAAAAGGAAGAATACAATATTCTTCTAGCCACCTCTTTCTAATTCCTATAGATATCTACATGGCAATATTAAATCTGCATGAAAACAGTGAGAAATAGTTGGATAATTATTTTTTCCAAATAAGGAAATAAATAAAAATAAAGACTGACTAAGGCTAAAATGTAAATTTAAAAAGAGTATGCTATGACTGTCGAGGAACAATTTACTATTTTATTCCTTTTAGTATTTTTTTGTTCTACTTAATACCATTGGTTGAGCTCTTCAATTAACACACAATTATTCTTAGATATTTAAATTTAATTGAAAAGTGATCCCTGTTAAATATTAGAGTGGGAATAAGAGAGGGAGGAGATGAACAGTTCAGCACATGATCACTCGGACTTACCCCTAATGGTAGAGCTAGAAATGTGCCAGGGGATTCCAATTCAATCCCATCAAAATGGCATGTACCAATGCCATCTCACTAGTCCAAGTGATCAGTTTCAGTTTATAATCGATCATAATGATAGGATTAAGTGTCAAAGGGATCACATAAACAAGACTAGTGTCTGCTAACACTAACTGATAGAATTAAAAAGGAGAGAACGATCCAACATGGGAAGCGGGAGACACAGCAGAGTCACAGAGTGGCAGATGTCCTAAACAGCAGCCTGGCCACAGAATCAGCCCTTAAGGCATTTGATTCTGGCTAAAAAGTCCATGAGAGTATTTCAGGCATGGAAAGCCAAGACACTCTGGCCAAAAAAAAAAAAAAAAAAAAAAAAAAAAATGACCTAAATGAAAGATCTCTGCAAGTGAGATCCCAGTGGAAAGAATGAGCCATCAAAGAAGGAGGTACCTTTCTCTGAAGGGAGGAAAGAACTTCCACTTTGACTATGACCTTTTCTAAATAAGATCCGAGTTGGTGAACTCAAGAGGCTTCCATAGCCTTGGCAGCTCATGACAAGAGCCTCGGGTGATTACTGACATCAAAAATAAGAGTGTCAATTGTTAAATCAATAAAGGGAGTCACTGTGCACTTACTCCTCATGTAGGATCTCTGTCCTTAATGTGTTGTACTATGTGAATTAATGGTTAAACTACTACTCAAACAGTACTCTATACTTTGTGTGTCTGTGTGGGTGCAAACTGTTGAAATCTTTACTTAGTAAAACCTAAGTATATCTTCTGTATATAAAGATAATTGAAAATGAATCGATGTGAATGGATGGGAGAGGGAGTGGGAGATGGGATGGTTGTGGGTGGGTGGGAGGTTATGGGGGAAAAAGCCGCTATAATCCAAAAGTTGTACTTTGGAAATTTATATTTATTAAATAAAAGTTAAAAAAAAGAGTATGCTAATATAGAATATGTATAGTCTACTTCCTTGTGGGTAGCACTGTCAGATGATACTTTTTGTAATCCCCTGTATCAGTTATATGGACGCTAATACATAGTAGGCACTAAATAGATAATTAAACTAATTAATTTCTTGAGAAATAGTGAATATAAAATGCACTGATTGTTCAACACAAACATGTTCATTAGTAAAAGAACCAATATTTCTCAAAATTTTATTGTTTCTTGATGTGGTAGCAAAACATACATGCAGAGGGTAAATCTCTTCAATTTCCTTTAGGCTGTAATTCATAAGACAGTCTAAGTTTAGCACATCTGTTGGTTGATATAAATACCTCATATAGTTGCAAGCAGATGGCATCTATGAACCCAACTTGCATACTTGGGATTTTGTTTTTCTTCTCCCTGTTCATTAGATCCTGAAAATACAAGCACAGATCTACATTTAGTTAAAGAACAAAATGTAACTTAGCTCCAAAAAGATGAAAAATCAGTGGGCTAATTTAGGTCAGATTAGCAACCATGTCCATAAAATAAAGTAAAAGATGACTCTATACTTCATTCCCAGGAAAAAAATAATTCCAAAAGGCATAAGTGGTTTGAAAAGAATCTCTCCTGTATTTGGAGATACATCCTCTATATAAAAAGGCAGTGTGTATCAAACATATTTACCCTCTGTGTGCCCTTCATTACAGTATTTCTGGGAATTTATCCTAACAAGATAATGAAGAATGGCATTGAAAAATTCAGCAGTACAGATGTTTATCACTGTGCTGTTTATGAGAGTGAACACTGCAAACATCATTACACCAAAGGAAGTGGTAAATTATGATTACATCTATTTCATGTAACCATGGTAAATACACAGAAAAACACCTGTTACACTAAAAAGGGGCTTATAATACTTCAATAGAAAAAGTAAATTACAAAAAAAGGGGACAATATGATGACCTCTTTTGCTCTCTGTGATGATGAAAACATATCATCCTTCTTTTATGAAAAATGTTTACAAAATAAAATGAGAAATATCATTCCTCAGGAAGGGTTCCATAGAAGTGTAAAAAGAAACTGACAATGAAAAAAATGAACTTTTATAATTCCTTCCAATAAAGTCTTATACTTACAGTGGGCTCTATATTGAGTTCTTTTCTCTCTCTGTCTCCTTGATCAAAAAATTCAGTTGCCACAAGTTCTGCTATCTGAAATAAATAACAGACTGAATTTTGGCAGTGGAAAATATATCATTCTTTAAAACTGAGATTTTTAATAAAAGTAAGAAAATCTGTCAAATCGATAATGTTCAACCACATCAATAAAAATTAGAATAAAGCAGTAATGAGTAATAGATATTATATAATTATATTTCATTTGTTTCAAATGTGTAACTAATCACAAGGACAGGGTTTGTAATCTATAATTAAGCATAAAAATGTAATTTCAGCTTCACCAGTAAATGGGAAAACAGTGTTCCAATCTTTATTTATAATCAATGAGATATTTATTAAGCACCTGCTTATAAAAAGTGCTGTGAAAAACACAGTACCAAATAGGCCTAAATATCGCAATTGATTTATAGGCCTTATAAGTTTCTTTTAATATTAAGTTCTCTTCTTTTCTCTTTAATTTGCTTTGCAATTTGTCGTTAGTGTTGATGAATGGATAAGGTTGTTTATCTTACTGTCTCTCAGATTCTGGTGTTTATAGATTACATTCTTATTGTGTCGTTTTGTATGATTCTTTGCATCCTGTATGTCTAGACACTCACTGGTAATGAGATCTAGAGGCCAGATTAGATCGAAATTTTAATTAATTAATTAATTAACTAACTTTGGGAGGGACATGGCTACTCAATAGGTATGCTACATATTTCTAATGGTGGATATATAATGCTTGGTTACCTCTCTTTTTCAGCATTATCAGTTATTAATGATCTTTGTCTAAAACTGTTAATGTAGTAGCTGCAAAAGTGTGATATTCAAAGCCAATATTCTCTTTTCCTTTATTATACAACAAAAAGAAACTTTCTCATAATTATCCTAAAATATAATTCATAAAACAAAAGGAAGGAAAATGCTTGGTTTCTTTTTTTTTTAAATAACTTGATTCTCAAGCATTTTCCAAATATGACTATGGAAAATTTTTAAATTAGTTTTTATTATATTGAACTCTGGGATTTAAACATACTTTATGTATTTCAGTCTTACTGATGTGCAGATTCTTCCATTTTGGCCAGTGGGTGCTCACTGAGTCAGATCCTTTGTTCTGTAGACACACTCCCACATCCTTCCTTTCTGGATTAACAAAATATTCTAGGCTTATCATGAATATTTCCAGCTCTAGAACTGAAATCAGCTATTTTTCTTGGAGCTCTGGTTCCTTTAAATCGAGGTATTTAGAAACTTCGGTCCTGGCACTAGGTTTATTTATTATTACTGGATTGATCACTATTGTTAAGTCTATTTAGAGGATGGGGTTAGAACACAACATAAGTTCATATAATACTTCGAATTCAAATTAGGAATACAGGATTTCTGCATAACCTTATCTGTCTTAGATCTTCCCATTCATTCTGAGAAGTCAGTTCTCAACAATATCAATGCAATTTCTTCTTTGCTTTTATCCCATACCTCCAGTAATAGGGACCAAATGTCAAAGTTACCACCAATATGATTATAAAAGTTTTTAGTTCTTTTGGAGATATGGTCAAATTGCTGTTATTATATTGCTTGTAATGCATTATTTCCTTTTAGTATGGTTTTGCAACCAAAATCAGTTTGTTTCATTTTACTTTCAAGGTTTAGTGATTGATTTATTCAATTTTATTTTATAACTAGGAAAATTATTTACATGGTTCTAAAATTAGATCTACAAAACAAGTACACTAAAGGAAAATTTTTTTAAACTACTACATCAATCTTATTCTTTCTGTCTTGGGAACTATTAACTTTTCTGTGTTTAATTCTTTTTAAAATATAAGTGAACACATACCTTTATTCATATTTCACTCTCTTAGATAAATGACAGCATACCATATACATTTTGCTCTATCTTGTTTTTTTTTCACCTAAAATTTATCTTCCTGATAAATCCATAGCATTATAGAGACAATATTATTTCTTTTTACAGTAGCATTGAGCTTATATAAATGTACTATGACTTATTCAATCAGTGCCCTCTGATGAATGTTTCAGCTGTTTCCAGTCTTTGTTATTATAAATAGCACTAAAATGAAGACCTTTGTGTAGATATCTTACTATATTCTTTCCAGCATATCTTTGGGATAAGAGTCCTAGAAATAATGATAAATATGTGTATATTTATATGCTTCCAAAAGGTTATTCTAGTTTGCATTCTGTATTTTCCCACAGTTTATACAGCAGAATATGATGTAAAACTTTTGGATTTTTGCCAATTTAATGGTTGGGAAATGATTATCTCAAAGAATTTTTTTAATGAAGTATAATTTACACAGTATGATATGCATTGGTGTTAAGTATGTAGTTCAGTGCATTAACAAATGTATGAAACCATGTAATGTACACTCCACCCAACATATAGATTATTTCCATCACCCAAGAGGGTGCCCTTTTGCCCCTTCCCAGTAATTCTCTTTTTTCTCCATTCTCCCATAACCACTGCTGAAATTTTTCTTATCATTGACTGATTGTGCTTATTTTAGAATTTCATATAAATAAAATCACAGTATATATTCTTTGATATCTGGCCTGTTTTCATTCAGCATAACATTTATGGAAGTCTTTCCTTATGCCCTGTGTAGCAACAGTTTATTTTTATTGTTGAGCTGTATTCCATCACATGAAGGAATATGCTACCAGATATACTACCATTGTCCTGTTGATGGATGTCTCAGTTGCTTCCAGTGTCTTCAGTTATTGCATTAATGTAGTTTTAATTTGCATTTTTTCTTATGATTGAAGATCTGAGAATGTTTTCAGATGAGTAAAGGTAATTCATTTTTTTCCTATCAACTTTCTATTCAAAATTTTGGCCCAGTTTTTTTCCCTTTAGGATTGTTGGTATCTTTCTTCCCTATTTTTATAAGTTCTTTATATACCAGGGATATTAATTATAAGATATGTTACAAATATTTTTATCAGTTTCTCATTATCTTTGATGTTGCTTATATTTCTTTTTAACAAACATTTTTACATAACCAAGTTTGTCAGCCTTTTCCTTTGTTTCTGTATGTTGACTTAAAGTTAGAAAAGTTTTCTCCCTCCTAGATTATAGAAAAATCCACTTGTGTTTTTATCTAATACTTGTATGGTTTAATTATCTCATTGAACTCAATATTTCACTTGAAATTTAAATACGTAGAGTAGAACCAATTTTGTCTTTTTCCATCTGGTTATTCACTCCTCCCCAAAATACTTAGTAACTATCTATCTTTTTTCCAGATATTTAAAATGCTATTTATTATAAGCCAAGTGTTCTATGAAATGCTAGATTTTCTGCTGTGTTCCATTGGTCTGCTATGAAAACCAAGCTGTTTTCTTTATAGAGACTTTATAGCATTGCTTCCATGTCTGCCTCAAAACTTGCATGTTTGCTCCATATTTTCAAGATTTTACTGAGCATTTTTGATTCCCCTCCATCCTCTAAATGAATTTTGAAGTCAATTTGCCTGACTTTAAAACAATTTTTTAACTTTTATTTAATAAATTTAAATTTCCAAAGTACAACTATTGAATTATAGCGGCTTTTTCTCCCCATAACCTCCCACCCACCCGCAACCATCCCATCTCCCACTCCCTCTCCCATCCATTCACATCGATTCATTTTCAATTATCTTTATACACAGAAGATATACTTAGTATTTACTAAGTAAAGATTTCAACAGTTTGCTCCCACACAGACACACAAAGTATAGAGTACTATTTGAGTACTAATTATGTCGTTAATTCACATAGTACAACACATTAGGGACAGAGATCCTACATGGGGAGTAAGTGCACAGTGACTCCTGTTGTTGATTTAACAATTGACACTCTTATTTCTGATGTCAGTAATCACCTGAGACTCTTGTCATGAGCTGCCAAGGCTATGGAAGCCTCTTGAGTTCACCAACTCGGTTTAGACAAGGCCATAGTAAAAAAAAAAAAAAATGAAATCTGGTCATTTGCAACAAAATTGAGGAATATGGAAAACATCATGCTGAGTGAAATAAGCCAGTCCCAAAGGGACAAATACCATATGTTCTCCCTGATTGGTGACATCTAACTGAGCACCTAAAAGGAAACCTGTTGAAGTGAAATGGACACTATGAGAAACAATGACTTGATCAGCCCTTGTCCTGACTGTTGAGGGACAACTTACTACTTTATTCCTTTTAGTATTTTTTTGTTCTACTTAATACTATTGGCTGAATTCTTCAATTAACACACAATTATTCTTAGGTGTTTAAATTTAGCTGAAAAGTGATCCCTGTTAAATATCAGAGTGGGAATAAGAGAGGGAGGAGATGAACAGTTCTGCATATGCTCAATCAGACTTAACCCTAATGGTAGAGTTAGAAACGTGCCAGGGGATTCTAATTCAATCCCATCAAGGTGACATGTACCAATGCCATCTCACTAGTCAAAGTGATCAATTTCAGTTCATAATTGATCATTATAGGATTAAGAGTCAAAGGGGTCACATAAACAAGACTAGTGTCTGCTAATACTAACTGATAGAATTAAAAAGGAGAGAACGATCCAACATGGGAAGTGGGATACACAGCAGACTCATAGAATGGCAGATGTCCTAAACAGCAGTCTGGCCTCAGAATCAGCCCTTAAAGCATTCGGATCCAGCTAAAAAGTCCATGAGAGTATTATAGGCATGGAAAGCCAAGACACTGTGGCAAAAAAAAAAAAAAAAAAAAAAAAACAACAACAAAAAAAAACAAAACAAAACCAAACCACCTAAATGAAAGATCTCTGTGAGTGATATCCCAGCAGAAAGAATGGGCCATCAAAGAAGGAGGCACCTTTCTCCTAAGGGAGGAGAGAAATTCCAAAACAAATATTGATGGAATTTTTATTACAACCTAATCATCAAATATATAAATTAGCCTAGGGAGAGAGAGATAATATTATATTTGTGAGTTTTTCTATCTAAGAACATGGTGCATCTTTCTTTTCATATTAGTCTAACTTTGTGCTTTACTAATAAGGTTTTCTAATCTTTAAAGTTTTTTTATTTTTCCCATTTATACTTAGATATCTTATTAATATTATTTACTATTTGCAATCGTAAATAGGGCCTTCTTTTCCATTATATCTTCTAACTGGTTTTCTTATTTAGGTTTTTCCATTGCTTATTTTGGGTTTTCCAGATATAAATAATATTATGTACAAGTAGAAATAATTTTACTCCTGGGGCTGGCTCTATGGCACAGTGTATTAATGCTCTGGCCTGAAGCGCTGGCATCCTATATGGGTGCCGGTTCCAATCCTGGCTGCTACTCTTCCCATCCAGTTCTCTGCTATGGCCTGGGATAGCAGTAGAAGAAGATGGCCCAAATACTTGGGCCCCTGCCCCTAAGTGGGAGACCCGGAAGAAGCTCCCGGCTCCTGGCTTCAGATCGGTGCAGCTCCAGCCATTGTGGCCATCTGGGGAGTAAACCAATGGTTGGAAGACCTCTCTCTGTCTCTACCTCACTCTAACTCTGTCTTAAAAAAAAAAAAGAAATAATTTTACTCCCTTGTTTCTAATTTCTATAACTCATATTCACTTTGACTTTTCTTTTTCTTTTTTTTTTTTTTTTAATGTTTTGACAGGCAGAGTGGACAGTGAGAGAGAGACAGATAGAAAGGTCTTCCTTTTGCCGTTGGTTCACCCTCCAATGGCCGCCGTGGTAGCGCGCTGCGGCCGGTGCACCGCGCTGTTCCGATGGCAGGAGCCAGGTGCTTCTCCTGGTCTCCCATGGGGTGCAGGGCCCAAGCACTTGGGCCATCCTCCACTGCCTTCCCGGGCCATAGCAGAGAGCTGGACTGGAAGAGGGGCAACCGGGACAGGATCGGTGCCCCAACCGGGACTAGAACCCGGTGTGCCGGCGCCGCAAGGCGGAGGATTAGCCTAGTGAGCCGTGGCGCCGGCCCACTTTGACTTTTCTAATTCCATTGGTTAATACCTCCAACACAAGTTTTTATTTACTTTTGAAATAAGCCATATTTTAAGGAAGTGTAATTTTTTTTAACATGAATGGATATTGCATTTTGACAAATATTATTGCTATATTGTGGATAAGATAATATAATATTTTTCTCCTTTGTTCTGCTAACATAATGGAAACTACTGTTTATAACTGCAGTATTTAACATCATTTTGAAATCAGGTGTTGGGGTGAATGAATTAAGAAACGACAGAGATTCCAGGATGGCAGATTAGGGAATGACATACTGGGCTAGGCTAGGGATAAATAGTAAAAAGCAAAACAAAACAAAAAAAAAATTTGTCTGATGTGCACTCTCAGGGAGAATTGGAGAGAAAACCACACCAGAAATCCTACAAGAGGAAGTAGAATGCCATGGACTTTGTGTGGAGGGTGCAGACATGCAGCACAAAAATGGACACAACAAGTGACTGCAGCAGCCGACAGTTAGAGCAGGCAGCAGCTTGGAGACAAGAAGTAAGACCAGACTGCAGCAACCTGTGATGATTTAGCTGGAGGGAGACTATGGCGTGAGTCCAGACTGGATCCCTGAGGGCTAGTGGTTGCCAGTGGACCCCGTGGAAGTAGAGGGGGCACATTTATCTTGCCCCAACTTTCCCACAATAGCGCCTGCTGCCTGGCTGAAAAAGGGTGGGCACTCTTTTGGGTTTGGGCGGGATCTGTGGAAGACTTTGTGCATGAGCACAGCAACTGGCTGAGACAGGAATCCATCTTCTTGGCACTACTAGCAGAAGTGGCAGGGAGAGAGCAACATTAAGCTAGTGGCTCTTGTGTAAGCACGTGATCCAGATATTCTAGCAGAGGGAAAAAAATCTGTACTCCCCACTGACTTTGAGCCTGGTTCGGAGGTAGCTGGGCAACCACATAGAACGGTGAGGTGCCTGTAGCCTCCCAGGATCAAGAGGCCAAGACAGAACTGACTCAGGGAACATCTGCCTCTCTGTTGAATGGATAGGGTGGCAGGGCGGAACAAAACCTCTGTACCAGGGACTATGAAAGTCTTGTGAGCTGAAACCATGGCTACTCGGTGGTTACAAGAGAGGGTGCAGAGTGTAGCCTTGTCTTGATCATTGGGTATGGCTCCACACACTCGGAGCTTCTTGGTTGCCTAGGGCGGGTCATTGCAGTGGGGACTGAGCTCACAGAGAGGTCAGCGCAGATCATTTGTGTAGTCTTACAGCAGCGTGGATAAGTGTTGAACACATTAGGGATGACACCCAGGCATTATTCAGCTTGAGGGAGAGGAGGTAAGGCAGTGATCACACCAACAGAGGTAACTATTCTCCCCTTTCTGTTAATAAAAAGTCTATCATGCCCAACATGGGTGTTACCCTGGATACTCGCCCCACACTAACCAGAGCTCCCTGGCCACACCCACCACACATCTCTTGGTATTCACTGAAAGTGCAGATATTCCAGTAAGCCAGAGGCATAGCTCAAAGATAAAAACCAATCAAGGGGAAAAAAAACAATAATTAAACCCACCTAAAAACAAACACAGAAATTCAAGAAACAAGAATAAGAAAGATAACATGACCCTCCCAAAGGAACATAACAACATTTCAATATCAGAAGGTGAAGATGAAGAGATTGAGGGAATGTTGGAAATGGCATTCAAAAAATTAATCATAGGATTACTCAAAAGCATCAGAAGAAAATCCACAAACTAAAGAAAACTATACATGACATGAATAAAAATTTTTCCCGTGGAACTGAGATTTAAGAGAAATCAAAATGAAATATTAGAAATTAAGAATTCAATAGGTCAAATAGAATATGTAGTAGAAAGGCTCAAAAGCAGAGTTGGTCAAGCAGAAGAAAGAATATCCAAGCTAGAAGATAAATCTTTGGAAATCTTTCAGTCAGACCAAAAAAAAAAAAAAAAAAAAAAAGGAAGAAATTAGAAAACTTAAAAACAGTGTTGAAGATTTATGTGATACTATCAAATGAACCAACATAAGAGTCAGGAGTTCCTGCAGGTGTGGAAAAAGAGAATAGACTAAAAGGCTTATTTAGTGAAATAATTACAGAAAACTTCTCCAATTTGGAGAAAGAAAGGGATGTCCAAGTACAGGAACTACATAGAACTCCTCACAGATATGAGCAGAAAAGATCTTCACCATGACACACTGTAGTCAAAATTTCCACAATAAAACATAAAGAAAAGATTCTAAAATGTGCATGAGAGAAATGGCAGACTACTTTCAGAGGTTCTCCAATTAGACTCACAGCTGACTTCTCATCAGAAATCCTATAGGCTAGAAGAGAATGGTGACACAGAGTCCAAGCCTTAAGAGAAAAAAACTGTCAGCCCAGCATACTGTATACTGCAAAGCTCTCATTTATGAATGAAGGTGAAACAAAGACCTATAACAAAACTGGAAAAATTTGCCATCACTCATCCAGCCTTATTAAAATGCTTAAGGATGTGCTACACACAGAAACACAGAAAGTTAGCCATCACTACAAAAGAATGTGAAGGCAGAAAATCTCCCAATAAAAGTACAAAAGAAATCCAAAGTGAACAATAGGAATATTTTTGGGAAAACAGCAGGGCCAAGTCATTACTTATCAATAGTCACCCTGAATGTAAATGGCCTAAACTCTCCAGTTAAAAGATACAGCATAATAGCTGAATGGATTAAAAATATGAACCATTTCTTTGCTGCCTACAAGAAACACGTCTTACCAACAAAGATATATGCAGAATGAAAGTGAAAGGATGCATAAATGTTGAAATCTTTACCTAATATATACTAAACTGATCTTCTGTATACAAAGAGAATTGAAAATGAATCTTTACATGAATGGAAGGGGAAAGGGAGCGGGAAAGGGGAGGGTTGCGGGCGGGAGGGAAGTTATGGGAGGGGGGAAGCCATTGTAACCCATAAGCTATACTTTGGAAATTTATATTCATTAAATAAAAGTTTAATTAAAAAAAAAAGAAAGTGAAAGGATGGAAAAAGATACCCCATGCTAATGGAAAGTAAAAAAGGGCAGGTGTTGCCATCCTAATATCAGACAAAATATACCTTAGCACAAAAACTGTTAAAAGAGATGAAAAAGTGCACTATGAAATGATTAAAGGATCAATTAAACAGGAATATTTGACTATAATAAATGTATACACACCCAATTACAGGGCTCCTGGCTATTTAAAAGAAATGTTAATGGATCTAAAGGGAGACAGAGATTCCAATACAATAGTAATTTGGGACTTCAATACCCTACTTTCATCAACAGACAGATCAACTAGATAGAAAATAAACAACAGAGCTAACTGAAACTATGGACCAAATGGACCTAATTGATATCTACAGAACTTTTCATCCCACAGTTGCAGAATACACATTCTTCTCATCAGTGCATGGAAAACTTTCTTTAGGATAGACCATATGCTAGACCATAAAGCAAGTCTCAGCAAATTCAAAAAAAACTGAAACCATATCATGCATATTCTCTGACCACAATGGAATGAAGCTGGAAATCAACAACACAAGAATCTCTGGGTCATATGCAAGCACATAGAGACTGAACAAAATGTTTCTGAATGAACAGTGGGTCATTGAATAAATCAAAAGAGAACTAAAAAAATTTCTGGAAATGAATGAAGACAACAATATATCATATCAAAACGTATGGGATATAGCAAAAGCAGTGTTAAGAGAGAAATTTATGGTAACTGGTGCCTACATGCAGAAATTGGAAAGGCACCAAATAAATGAGCTATCAATGCATCTCAAAGACCTAGAAAAACAACAACAAACACAAACGTCAAATTAGAAGGAGAGAAATAATTAAAATTAGAGAAGAAATAAAAATTGAAACAAGAAACTACAAAAGATCAGTGAAATGAAGAGCTGGCTTTTAGAAAAATAAATAAAATTGATATACCACTGACCCAACTAATCAAAAAAAAAAAAAAAGAGTGAGAAGACCAAAATCAATAAAATCAGAGACGAAAAAGGAAATGTAACAACAGATACCACAGAAATAAAAAGAATAATCAGGAATTACTATAAAGAGCTGTCAGGCAACAAATTGGGAAACCTAAAAGAAATGGAGACTCCTAGACACATGCAACCCAACAACACCGAGTCATGAAGACATAGAAAACCTAAACAGACCAATAACCAAGATAGAAATTGAATCATTGATAAAGACTCTCCCAACAAAGAAAAGCCTAAGACTGGAAAGCTTCACTGCTGAATTCTACCAGACATTTAACGAAGAACTAATTCCAATTCTTCTCAAGCTATTTGAAACAATTGAAAGGGAGGGAATCTTCCCAAACTGATTCTATGAAGCCTGCATCACTTTAATTCCTAAACCAGAAAAAGATACTACAGGAAAAGAGAACTATAGACCAATATCTCTGATGAACATAGATGGAAAAATCCTCAACAAAATACTAGCTAATCGAATCCAACAACACATCAGAAAGATCATTTACTCATACCAAGTGGGATTTATCCCTGGTATGAGGGATTGTTCAACATTTGCAAATCAATTAATGTGATACATCACATTAATGAGCTGAAGAACAAAGCCCATATAATTATCTCAATAAATGCAGAGAAGCATTTGATAAAATACAGCATATTTTCATGATGAAAACTTTAAGCAAATTGGGTATAGAAGGAACATTCCTCAACACAGTCAAGGCAATTTATGGCAAATCCATGGCCAGCATCCCATTGAAGGAGGAAAAGCTGGAAGCATTCCCCCTAAGATCCAGAACCTGACAATGATGCTGACTCTCACCATTGCTTTTTTTTTTTTTTTAAGATTTATTCCTTTACTTGAGAAGCAGAGTTACAGAAAGAGGGAAAGGGACATTTTTCCGTCTGCCTGTTCACTCCCCAAATGGCCACAATGGCCTGTAGCTGGGCTGATTTGAAGTCAGGAACTTCTTCCAGGTCTCCCATGTGGGTGCAGGGGCCCAAACATGTGAGCCATCCTCCACTGTTTTCCCAGGTGATAAGCAGGGAGCTGCAGGTGGCAGCAGTGTTACTGGGCAACAGACTTCTATGGGGCTTCTGTCCTAGGAGCACAGGCATCCCTTGGTGATGGGAATGTTGTGATGCAGCATGCACCTGGCTGTAGTTTGCAAACTGTTGGACTGTACTGATGGAAGACAGTAACATTTCCTATCTGCTGATCAATGTATCTTAGCATGATGGAAGCTACCAGTCCATAAGGCACACATCTGTAATGTGCTGTCACCCAGCATCGTCTGGTGTGGCACTGTCCAAAGCTTGTGAACACATGATCTAGGGTGCTGGAGCTGTGGCTGCCACCCTGCATGGCATCTTGGGCTGGAAGCTGTCAGACTCCCAGACCCGGCCTTCCTCTCCTGCCTGCCCCTCACCATTGCTATTTAATATAGTCCTGGAAGCTTTAGCCAAGGCTATAAAGCATGAAAAAGAAATCAAAGGGATACAAATGGGAAAGGAGTAAGTGAAACTATCCCTATTTGCAGATGACATGATTCTTTATATAGGGACTACAAAAGATTCCACAGAGGGGCTGGCTCTGTGGCTCAGCAGGTTAATGCCCTGGCCTGAAGTGCCAGTATCCCATATGGGTTGCCAGTTAAAGACCTGGCTGCTCCACTTCCAATCCAGCTCTCTGCTATGGCCTGGGAAAGCAGTAGAAGATGGTCCAAGTCCTTGGGCCCCTGCACCCATGTGGGTGACCCGGAAGAAGATCCTGGCTTCTGGCTTTGGATCGCAGTGGCACAGCTCCAGCTGTTGCGGCCAATTGGGGAGTGAACTATCGGATGGAAGACTTTCTCTCTCTCTTTCTGCCTCTCCTCTCTCAGTGTAACTCTGACTTTCAAATGAATAAACAAATCTAAAAAAAAAAAAAAAGACTCCACCGAGAGACTACTGGAACTCATTTTATAAATGAGTTTGGTAAAGTGGCAGGATATAAAATCAACACATAGAAATCATTACCCTTTGCTACATGGATAATTCCATGCCTGAGAAAGAACTTTTAAGATAAGTCACATTCACAATAACTCCCAAAAGATTTAAATATGTTAGAGTAAATTTAATCGAGGATGTCAAAGATCTCTACTATGAAAACTACAAAACACTAAAGAAAGAAATAGAAGATGACATGAAAAAATGGAAAAATCTTCCATGTTCATGGATTGGAAGAAACAACATCATAAAAATGTCTATACTACCAAAAGCAATTCACAGATTCAATGCAATCCCAATCAAGATACCAATGACATTCTTTGCAGGTTTAGAAAAAATGATGCTAAAATTTATATGGAAATACAAGAGACCCCAAATAGCTAAAGCAATGTTATACAACAAAAACAAAGCCAGAGGCATCATGATACCTGATTTTAAGACATACTACAGGGCAGTTATAATCAAAACAGTCTGGAACTTACATAAAAACAGATAGGTAGATTAACAGAACAGAACATAAACTCTAGAAATCAATCCATGTATCTACAACCAATTTATCTTTGAATAATGAGCTAAAATCAATCCCTGGTTCCAGGACAGTCTCTTCAAGAAATGGTGCTGGAAAAACTGGATCTCCACATGCAGAAGTATGAAACTAGACACCTACCTTAAACCTTACACAAAAATCCACTGAAAATGGATCAAAGATCTAACGCTACAACACAATACCATCAAATTACTAGAGAATATTGGGAAACCCTGCAACACATTGGCATAGGCAAAGACTTCATGGAAAAAAACCTAGGAACACAGGCAATAAAAGACAAAATTGACAAATGGGATTACATCAAGCTTAAGAGCTTCTGAACTGTAAGAGAAACACTCAGCAAAGTGAAGAGGCAACTGACAGAACAGGAGAAAATGTTGCAAACTATGCAACGAATAAAGGGTTATTATTCAGAATCTATAAAGAGTTCAAGAAATTCAACAACAAGAAAACAAACAATCCAGTTAAGAAATGGGCAAAAGACTTGAACAGGCATTTTTCAAGAAAGGAAATTCAAACAGTCAACAGACACTTGAGAAAATACTCAGGATCACTAGCCATCAGGGAAATATAAATCAAAACCATGGTGAGGTTTCACCTCACTCCAGTTAGAATGGCTCTCATACAGAAATCAACAAATAACAAATGCTGGTGAGGATGTGGGGTAAAAGGTCCCCTAACCCACTACTGTTGGTGGTAATGAAAACTGTTGCAGCCACTGTGGAAGACAGTATGGAGATATTTCAGAAATCTGAATACCATATGATCCAGCCATCCCATTCCTGCGAATTTACCCAAACCAAAATAAATCATCATCTGAAAGAGTTATCTGAATATCCATGTTCACTGCAGCATAATTCACAATAGGTAAGATATGGAATCAACCCAGATGTCCATTAACAGTTGACTGGGTAAAGGATTTATGGTACATATACAGTATGGAGTACTACTCAGATGTAAAACAAATAAAATCCTGTCTTTTGCAACTAGATGGACATAATTGGAAACCATTATACTTAATGAAATAAGCCAGGCCCAAAAAGAAGTATCACTATATTTCTAAATCTCTCTCTATATATGAAATATATGAAACTTGTATAACTTAAATAAAATTTAAAAAATTACAAATACAAAGAACAAATCCAGAGGTTGAATGGCGCTGCTTGTGAGGAGAGAGACTAGGGCCCCTGGTACTTCATTGTCATCAACAGCAGTGGTCATAGTTGTAAGCATTTACTATGGATCAAGTGTTGCTATTTAATCCTCAAAATAACTTTATGACATATAAATGTCCACTTGGGAAACTGAGTCCAATGATGAAGTAACTTACACAAGGATAATACCTAGTAAGCAGCAGCACAATACTCAAACACAAGTAATCCATGTCTAAAGTCTGTTATCTTGACTGTGACATTATTTGCTTCCCTATTTCTATAAATTTCTCTCTCCTTGGTAACTACCAACATTTTTAATTTTTAATTTATTTAACATTTTTTTAAAATTTATTTTATTCCTCAATTACCTTTTTGCCACTACAATGAAATACTTGAGAGAAGCTAATTTTATAAATCTAAAAAGTTTCTCTTATAATTTTGGAGGTTAAAGCACAAGACTGAGTAGCCCCATTAGTTTTGGCCACTAATAGTGATGGTGATGGTGGAGTGTAGTAACATGCCTGCCACACAGCAGAAACTCAAAAAAATAAAAATAAAAAAAGGCTCACTTCATAAGAAAGTACAGGACTGCAGCTATGACCCAAAACTACTTTCCCATGAAGATTATAGTCTATTAGTCTTTATTTTTCCTGGAGCACAAAAGGATTGCATAAAATCTGTGATGACATGAGGGCACTTCAAAAAGTTCATGGACAATGGAGTTACAAGATAAGTTTTTTTTTTTTTTGAAATCCATGCATAATTTTTTTCAGAATACACATTTTCCATAGTCTTTTTGAAGTACTCCTCATATGCATGGATTTGTACATGGTTGTCTCTTTATCACCACTGGGGTGCACTTCATTTTGAACATTATAAATGATCTATGTTCGGGGCTGGCACTGTGGCGTAGTGAGTAAAGCCGCTGCCTGCAGTGCCAACATCCCATATTGGCACTGGTTCACGTCTTAGCTGCTCCACTTCCGATCCAGCTCTCTGCTATGGCCTGGGAAGGCGATGGAGGATGGCCCAAGTCCTTGGGCCCCTGCAGCCATGTGGGAGACCTGGATGGGGCTCCTGGCTCCTGGCTTCAGATCAGCACAGCTCTGCCCGTTGCAGCCATTTAGGGAGTGAACCAGCGGATGGAAGACCTCTCTCTCTCTCTCTCTCTCTCTGCCTTTCCTTCTTTCTGTGTGTAGCTCTGACTTTCAAATAAATAAATAATAAAATTTTATTTAAATTTAAATAAAAAATAAAATTTTATTTAATGTATATAAGTTTCATGTATTTCACATATACAGATTTAGGAACATCATAATTCCCACCCTACCCTCACTCCCACCTATGCTCCAACCCTTCTTACTTATCCTTCACGCATTCCCACTCTTAATTTTTACAAAGATCTATTTTCAGTTTACTTTATAGTCATAAGGTTAACCCTACTCCAAGTTAAGAGTTCAAAAAACAGTATGAAGAAAAAAAAAACACCAAAAAAACACTGTTCCTCAACAGTAGAGACAAAGGCTGTAAACAATCATTGAATCTCAAAATGCCCATTTCACTCCAATACATTATATTTTAGGTGCTCTTAGTTACTCCAGATCAGGGAAAACATACGATATCTGTCTCTTGGGACTAGCTTATTTCACTAAGTATAATGGTTTCCAGTTTTGTTCACTTTGTTGCACAAGACAGGATTTCATTTTTTGTTTAACAGCTGAGTAGTACTCCATAATGTATGTATACCATAATTACTTTATCCAATCATCAGCTGATGGACATCTGGGTTGATTCCATATCTTAGCTATTGTGAAATAACCTGCTATTAATATGGGGGTACAGAAAACTCTTTCATATGCTGATTTCTTTTCATTTGGGTAAACAACCAGGAGTGGGAATCATAGGTTAGGTCTATATTTAGATTTCTATAGTATCTCCATACTGTCTTCCACAGTGGCTATACCAATTTACATTCCCACCAACAGTGGATTAGGGTACCTTTTTTCCGCACATCCTCACCACAATCCTCTCATGACTTTAGGGTTTAAATGCTAAATGAGTTTCAGAGTCATATCCTATTCAAACTGTAGCACCTCCCACAAACCAAAAGGTAAAATGGCTTAATCAAGAAGACAAAAAAGGAGGGTCAAGAATTTGGCACAGAAGTAGTACTAAAATCAAAATTTGTCAACAGCTAGCTTTTTGTTGTGGTAATATGTATGCTGTATTTCTCAATATATCTGACAAATATTACTAAGCACAGGTAACTCATAAAAAGGAAAGCCTGTTTGTGTTCAACTGTATACTTTTAATACTACTTGAAAATTAGATAAAAGTCTCAGAGGCTACCTTAAAGAGTAAAGACTTTCCTTATTTTGACTTACATATTACTTTTATTATCACTAAGAAACATACCCGTTGTTGAACAGGCCAGGGTTTTGTAATTGCAGAAAGATCACAAGCAGTCATCAGCATTGCCCTGTTAAGGAAAAAAGAAACCCAGAAGTCCTATTAATGCCTATGTGAACATACACCCTGAGGAAATGGCTGCTAGTAAGAAAGTTAAAAACCCTCTGAATGATGGAAATAGCATCACTTAGTCTTATTGAAGACTAAAGAAATAGAGACAGGATTTATATAGAAGTCTGTTGCAGTGATAACAGGGTGTCATTGTTTTGGTTACCCTGTAAACCATTGGAATTTGCCCTTAAACGGCCTCATTTAGCTCCAGACTGGCACAGAGAAAAATGATTAAACTTCTGGGTGAAAACTTTCCTGCTATTATTTTTTTCACTTTGGTATTATTCTCAGTGACAATATAATGAAAGCACATGATTACTAATAATTAACCATTACAGGATAACATCAGGTGTCTTACTGATAAGAGTCCAATATCAAAAATTATGGTGGCCATCCTAATTCACTCAACAGATGTATTGGGTTTTACAAGAAAAAATTTTGAATGATTAAACAGTGTCTGCTGGAGACAGGCTCTTTTCCTCTAGCAGCTAAATGGAGAAATGAGAGGACAATACCTTTAAGTTCTTCCCTTATCAGAAAAGCAAAACCTTTATAGGTTTCTCAAGTCTGTAACAAGGTGATTTAGAACTGAGTCCTACAATTATCCCATTAAAGTGGTTCTTTAATGTCTTCCCATGTCAGATCCAAATTATCTGTCATATAATCCCTTTAATTTGAAGAAATGGGCAAATTTCTGTTTGTAAAATAGAAACACCAAAGATAAAGTGTGATTTGTTCCTCTAGTGAAACCCAACTTGAAAGTATGTTCTCCTTAACTCTAAGGCCAGAAAGAAAATGTATTCTATTGTTATTCTCTCTTACACTGACTCTCCTGTGATAAAGGAGTAAACCTGAGATATTTCTAACCACGATTTATACCTGTTTTCATGAATGAGCTCAATAATACCTGTCAACACTAACCAGCTCCCTGAAAGACTATGCACACATGATGAACATAACTACTGTCTTCAAAATGAAATGTTAAAAGGTGCTAGGTCTATTGTGTACATGTCTGTAAGTGGTCTAAAATTAGAAGACTGGAGCAGAGACTTGGAATTCAAGTAACTGGAATTAGTTCTCTGTTGCTATTGGGAAAAATTGTGTGCCAATCACAACAGAAAAGCCTAGACTTTCCTAAGGTGCTACTCTGAAAACATGTACAGACACTAAGTGAAACATGACTATGTGGAACAACTGGGCATTTGTGTATTGTTTTCTTATAATTTGCATCTTCACTCACATGCTAAGTAATAGAAATCTATTTAAAGAAGTGTTGATTTCAAAACTGAATCAACACTATCCTTAATACTGCTATGTATTAGGCAGTTGTACACTCTTTTTTAATGACTCTTTGTTTCTTTTTATTGATCTAGTCCTTGCAATGGCAAAGGCAGTAAGAATAATAGCAACGATGGTATTGACAGCTAGAAAAAGGAGAGACTAGTGTCCTGATGATGCAAAACAGAACTCTTGAAGTGCTCCAATTCTGATAGCAGTACTATG
Organism: Lepus europaeus; assembly: GCF_033115175.1. Classification (NCBI taxonomy): domain Eukaryota; kingdom Metazoa; phylum Chordata; class Mammalia; order Lagomorpha; family Leporidae; genus Lepus; species Lepus europaeus. Next base: position 58,506,536 of record NC_084834.1, on the reverse strand, counting down.
TCAATCATTCAAGAGAACACGTTGTAGCCATCATCTTGCTCCTATAATCTCTTGGATGCTGTTTTCATCCTTTCTATTCTAAAGAATTCGGAAAATGAACAAGGCAACTCTGTAGCTTTGTATGTGACTCTACCACATTTTAAAGATCCTTCTGGAACAAAGGGAAAATTCATTCACTTGAATTTGGAAATGCCTTTACTTTCCAGCAGATTCAGTTTTTTGTACAGCACACTGGAGAAGACCGAGATCCTCTAAGATGACCATGTTCTAACATGTAATTGCAATAAAAACTGATAGTGAAAAAATCAGATGGATCAAAAAGCTTCAGCTCAAAAGACAGTAAAACTACTTACAAAAATAACTCTTTTTGATGAGGATCTTCCACATCGAATTGATTTTTTCTTATAAGTTCAAAAAATTCTCCTCGCCTCCTTGAAAATAAAGAAAAATACTTGGTGATTATGGAAAGTCCTTAGGTCATTATTCGGTCTACCAAGACTCAGAATAAAAATTTGAGGAGAAAATAGAGAATCCAATATAAAAATTATGATTTAAAATCTTTAATGCTTTACTTTTCTCCTATGATTTTAGATAAAACATTAAACCATGTAATTTTTAATTTTAGATCACCAATAACATTTTGATTCTTAAGTGTTTTTTTATGATAAGAAAAATGAAATAGGATGAGTTATAAAATTTTACACTAAGTGATTTAAGATGTTTTAAGTACATGCATAATAAGATCTAAATATTTTAGTTTAACTTTGCATATCTTCTTTATATATCATAGTATAGGGTAAAAGATGTATAGAGTTTTGAAGTGCTTCTGAAGCAAAGAAAGATCAAGTAAAGTTAAAATAATGTATATTATTCAGTGAATTTAATATAATATATTCAATGAATATAACAATATTTACTAGATAGTGAATATTTCCTTTATGTTAAACATTGTTAAGCATCTTGAGAAGTTATAAAACAAGTGTTGTTCTTTTCACAGTGTTTAAAATCTAATGGAAGAGACAAGGCTCAAGGAAAGAAAAACTCATATAATAAAATTATATGTATCAAAAATGAAAAATAAATTTCATAGAGGTTTGGAGGAGAGACCCATGTGGCTTGGAAAGACTGGAAAGGCTTTGCAAGCTGCAGGTATTTTTCAAATTCTCAGTAATTTGATAGTCTTTATTTGTAATTATGTTGAACAAAGTTTTTTTTCTTTCGTTGTAGTTAATCTTTAAAGGTCTTCAAAATCCAATGAAACAGTTACATACAGTTACTTTGAGATACGCAACACTGGGTATCTGTTATTCAATTTTATGGGTTCTATTCATTTGTACTTCTCATAAGAGTGACTAAAAGCATGGATGTGAATTCCTGTACACAGGAAGAGAGACCTATGTTACAAGAAAATCCCAAGTATGATTTCTTAATGCCTCATTTCCAGACGTGCATTCTTTGATGATCTCAATCTGTAAGTTGGAAACTAACGATTGCCTTAAAGCAGGAAAGTATGTTCTAGTTTCTAGAAAGGCAGTTTAATGATGCAGATGCATAATCACAGATACCACTCCAAAGCCTACTCTTATTTTACAATCAATAATTTCAAAGTTTTACATTAATACTCTTCTGCCAAAATCAAGTAAAAAGAGACAAGAGACATTGTTTGCTTTTTGTTCCTTTTCCTGATTACCTAGGCTTGTATAATAGGATAAAGGAACTGTGAATTGAACACTAGTTGGGGAAATGAGGGAAAAGAGGGAAAGCAAGTGGGCTACAGAATCTTTAGACAGCCTGACTCAGAATGACCCTCAGATGGCTATTTGATTCATACATAACTTCAGAGACATGATGGCAGTTTAACATCCAAAATAATTATGTATTCTGTAATTTTGTCAGTAAGTAAGCCAAAGAGATAGACCTTTTGGCTACTGTGAAGAAACTGATCCATAATTTGACAAACAGCATTGCCAGAACATTTCCCCTTGTAATATAAAAATTTCCCACTGTGGATGTTAAAAGTTTGAAACAATACAGACACTTCCAAGATCTATTTCTCAGGGTATTTCTTAAAACTTACTTAATGTACAGTGCCAGGTCTGTAGCTAAAATAGCTTGCTTGATAATTTTCAGTGCAGTCTTATATTCTTCAATGGAGAGGCCACTGAGAATCTGATTGCCCTTTATTAAAAAAAAAAAAAAAAAAGACAGCCGTCGTTAGTGTTCTTTCAGAAGAAGCTGCTGAGAACATCTGAAAATAAAGTCACAAATCTTAACATGTGCCCAGTATTGTGAGCTCACGAATATGGAGGGCACCTGCGTACTTGCAGTAAATACTAGGCAAAGTTTTCCCCTGTACACACCACCCCCACCTCACCATCACACAAGAAAAAACAGCTGCATGATGTTAAGCTGCATACATAAGCATTTTTCCCAGATCTTAGACATTTTAGGCCTTAGTCCAGACCTAAAATATAACAGCTACCTATCCTTTTCCTTAGGTCAGATTGATTGCTGCAATCTGAAAACAAAACTGAAAAATCAATGCTGTATTAATAGATATTAAGGATGAAGTGATGAAATTTTTGAACAATTAATTATTAAAAAGTCATTGCTCTGTGGCTTTTGTAATAAACCCAGTAACATTTCTGATGCAAATTTATGTAATTTTCACTTAGTCACTATAGAGAACAGTGTGTATTCCTTAGGAACATGTCAGTAGAGATGGGTAAAGGGCCTGAGTAAAGGTTCTGGTGGTATAAAGAACACAGGAGTTGAAACATCCATAAGGAACATTTGAAAGATAGCTAATCCATGTGTAAATCATTTGAGTGTGTTCACTACATAAGCATTTTTTATTTCTTGCCTGTAATTTAAAGCATAGTGGGTTTCTAATCTTGAGCTAAATAAAACACACAGTTTGGGCACTCAGAATATACTCAAAGCAACATCTGTAAATCGAGTCAGATGTGCTTCCTAAATTCCAGGGCCAAGAAAAAACCCAGAGGCTTAAGAATGACATTGGAGGCAAAGATTTGTTATGAAGACAGGGGAACTGCTTGGTGTGCCAGGCTGGGGCCAAAACACATTGGTTAGAGGGTAACTAGATGCTGAAACTGAGGCATGGATCTAATTAATGACAAAAATCTGTAATTACAACCAAAAACATTATTTTTAAATATGAAATCATTTTAGACCTTTGGCCAAACAGAAGACTGTTTAGAAAATGTCTTTTGATACATTTATTTATTACAACATGAAAGTTTTGGTGCTGTATGCTTATCTTTCCTCCCAAAGACAAAGGCTGTGTGTGCTTAAAAAGATGAAATATATATATAGACCTTATAATTTGGGTCGGTCATATGTACAGCCAGATTCTTCATATATTATGTTAAGTAAACACATGATACATAATAAATTAGTTGTCAGTAACACAGGTAAATATGGCACAAGTATGTTAGATATACTTTTAAAATTAATGTTGAAATTTTCTTTTCCTGGAACTGAATTTGTAATAGCATATTAAAATGTAAGCTTTATCTCAAACACATAGATAGCAGATAACAAGAAATGTACAGGTGTCTCTGCTATGACACAACATACACATTCCAGAAAAGCCTTGGTTTTGAAGACCTACACACTAAAAATAACAATTTATAGGAAAAACAATGTTCAGACACAGCACTCAAAGAAGAGCACAAACCAAACCAAGAATTGGCTTCACTCAGCCCTGGTCCTGCAGGTCTGGAGGCTGCCTCTGAGGGCTTTAAAAATGCACAAAGCAACTGAGTAAGAATGCTGATTTGTGGGGACCCTGAGACAATGCAGATGGAACTGGATCACTGAGACAGTAGGGCTATTAATGTGGGCCCTGAAGAAAGAAAAAGGTGCCCAGAGTCCAAGGCTGTCCAAAGCAAGAGAGAGTGAGCCTTGAGTTCAAGTGTCCCCTTTTTTTAAAAATGAATTTTTAAAAATTTATTTGAGAGGCAGAATATGAGAGAAAGCAAGCAAGCAAGTTAGCACTCTATCCCCTGGTTCAATTCCCTAATACCCACAATGGCTATGGCTGAGGCCAGGAACTGGAACTATAACCCAGGGCTCTCATGACAGTGGCAGGAACCCAATTATGCTGCTTCCCAGCATCTGCATGAGCAGGAAGCTGGAGTCAGGAGCCAGAGCTGGAAATCAAACCCAAGCACTCTAATGTCGGTAGTGGGAATCTTAACCACTAGGCTAAATGTCAGTTCCCCAAGTGACCATTTTTAATATTCTTAGAAGGGAGAGGATTGTTTGTACAGAAGTCAAGTGGAGGGTTTTTTTTTTTTTTCTTTCTTGCTGAAGATCAAAATTCAACTCCCATATTTCTGGCACATCTCATCCCAAAGAACTTGTGCATGAAATGATACAACTTCTAGAGTATACTGACATCATTTTTCTACTGAGCATTCACACATGAACTGACTGAATGAAACAATCACATGATGAAGCAAAACAGTCTGTACTAGACCATATGCAGACTTGATAAGGAAATTGCCAGACAGGCTGTGTCTTGGACCTGCACCCCATGTAGTGATTTAGGGATGGGTGACAGTGTTCCCTTCAAGTAGGAGAGAGGCCTTGAAGTTCCTGTGTAGCTTAGTGCATGGATGTGGGGCTAGAGTGGTCTTGTTGCACATTCATATCTGGAAAACGTAAAGACAAGATATCAGCTGGCATCTATGGTGAGATATCCCCACAATGAGGGTGCTTTGCAGGGATCATGAAAAGAACTCAGCTTAAACATCCTCCAGGCATAAAGGGTAGGATATTCAAAACCATACCAGTCTGTTAAGAATGTTCTGGCCCCTCTTCTTGCCTGTTTTCCCATTCCATTCTCTAAGTCTGGAGAGGTAGGAAACTACAGGGGCAATTGGGAGTGAGGAAAGAGAAGAAACACAAGGTAGGGAACAAGAGAAGCCAACAGTGCATAAGGGGAAAACCTTACACTTAAAACTAAGTTCAAACTTTGGACTATTAATTACCCAGAACTGCATATAATGGATCCTGAATTGAGAACTGATTGGAAACTCAAGTAATCAAGAAACCCCAAGTAATTAGAGAGCTTTTACTTATAAAGGAGTGACCAGGAAAACCACAGGCCACCCTGAATTTTCTTCCAGAGGTCAGTAAAGAATTAGCCCTACTGGGCAAACTTAGAGATATGGTGATAAAATTGCTTTAAGGTTATACACTTTATAACCTTAAAGCAATTCAATTTGTTCAACATAATAGTTGCAACTTTCATTTTTTTCTTATTAAAAAGGTAACATATATGCATATAACAGATGTGAATATTAAATAAACAGAAATAGAGTATTAATTTCACTACATAAATACAACCATTGTTAACATCTGGTATATATGGTTTTAATCTTAGTTTTTCTTTAGCACAGGTATGTTTAGCATAGCATATGCTTTCTTACATAGATAAATATATTCATTTAAAATGAGTTATTGGATAACTTTATTCCTTAATAAAAGTTTGTTAGTGATGAGAAGCTTTCACAGAAAGAGGAAAATGCATTGCCTTTTGTGAAAGCAAACTCTAAAAACTATATAGACGACCTAATTTGCTTGGAAAAAATGACAATTAACTGAGAGTCACAAAGTACCAGCTGTGTTGCTAAGTTGGAGTAGCCAAATAGAGTTGAATAGCCAAATTTCCCTTATCAGGCAACATTTAGATAGTTTTGGTTGTCACAGAGAAAGAGGTTGTGAGGATCTCAAATGTTTTGGCTTTGCCTTCCTTACCCAAAAAGGAATAAAGTATGTTCAAGAATTTATGATGCCGGGAATGTGTCCAAAACCTAAAAATAAAACTGAATTTATAAAGCTCTCTTTTAAAATTCCACAACAATAAATTAGGTACTTACTGGACTATTAAGAATCATCAGGCACTGGTCAAAATGATGGTGTTCCATGATTGAATGGCAGTAGAGTTGAGCAAGTGGGTGTTCACTTCTAAGAAAGGGAAAAAAAAAAAAATCAGCTTCCCCAATAGGTCTGTTTATCCATTTCTTATTATTTGTTAACTGAAAGAGGCTACTTGACAAAATTGATCAACCTAATAATTTTCTCTCCTTTTGTTGAGAAAAGAGTCATCTGAAAAATAAATGTAAAATGTCAAATTGTTTTCAAATACCAATGTAACTGCTGCTGTTGAACAACTTCATTGGTTTTAATATCTATAAAAATGTGATATAAGGAATAAGAACAAAGGACTAATTTCTCTATAAACATGAAAAAAATTTTCCACAATAATTGTATCAACAATACTTTTCAACTTCATAACTGCAGTTCATTTAAAATGTGAAGTTTGCATGCTGCTTTCTCCTATGAAATGCAGCTCAGGGTCAAGGTCAGCTTATCCATGTGGGCTTACATTGAAAAAAAGACCTGGGATGGAACTAACTGTGGTGTGAGTGATGACAAGTAAGGGAAATGCAGACAATCAGTGCTCATGCACCCTTGGGAGGAGAAGGGAAGGGATCAACTGAATCAGAAGATCCTCCTGTATGGGTTTCAGGTTATTTGAATGCAGGATATCCTGCTAACTATGTAAACTGAACCTTTGGAGGGAGTAGACACACTCTGGCTGAGTGAAGAGACAGAAAATGATATTACACCCAGGTTTCATCATATGTATGGGACAGTCACAAATCAAATGCTAACATGACACGCACAGTCCCCCACTTCATATTTCTCATGACCCTTCACATGTGAGTATCAAGCACGGGTTTTTACTATTTCTTTAAAAGAAAAAGCTTGTGAAAATCTCGGTTCCTAAAATTTATGTGAACATCGTTTATGAATTGTGAACCAAAATTGATCTGTTATTTTTATACTACTATCTAAATCACTATTTCACTTTGCATTTAATTTGTTAAGAATAGAGAAACTACTCAAGATTGAAGAACTTTAATGTAGGAAAAAATGGGTAGAGTGAAAGGGACTTGAGGGAAAACCAAATAGTAAGGTGAAAAATAATGGTAAGAGAATGGGTAGTTTCATCTATTCCTATTGTTTAAACTATCACCTATATTGCTGACTCACTGTCATTATTATTATAACTTTTCTTGAATTAACTCTTGCCTGATTTATCTTCCCCTTCTATATTTATTGAGTTGTGCCATGAGGCAGGTATAGGCCTCATCACTGGAAAGCAGGAAGACAGTGAATGGAGTAACATGAGCATATTTACAAAAAAGGGTGATTTTGCTAGAAACAGGACTGGGGAGGTAAGGAGACTACTGGAAAAGAGAGAGCCTAGATTAGAGTACAAGCAACCCAAAGGAAAAGAAGAGGGGAATGGGTGGGGAAGGAGGGCTGAAGGGAGGGAGCAGGGTGGGAAAAGAGAGAGGAGTGAGAGATGTCTGGGAGGTAGATTAGATAGGAGCTGTAATGCATCCTGATTGGGAATGAGATGAGGGTTTTAGGAGATGAAGGGGAAAGGGTGAATGCTAGGTTTCTGCCTTGGATAGCATAAGGATGAGGATCTCATTAACTGATAGGAAAAACGAGATAAAATGCTTAGAGATGGAGGCTAATGGAGAAAGATGATCAGCTGAGTGCTGCACGTGTCCATTTTAAGGTATCTGAGATAGGTCCTAATGGACAGAAAGATTTCAACCCAGTTCTGGACTAGAAGTACACATTTGGAATGCATTCACCTGTAGATGCATGGCTGAGATGATCCAGGGAGATGGCCTAGAATATGAAGAAAGAGGTCTAGGATAAATAGAACCAATAATTGCTCTATTTTTGCATCTGCCTTGCATTCTGTATTCTGTATTTTACCAAAACTTCATCACTCAGTCTAGATTATGTTTAAAGTTAATAGAACAATTGCCACATCCTCATTCCCTTCACTTAAAATGAAAAAAAAAAAGCTTCTAAAGTATGTTATTTTCACTTACATAAGAAATTCAAGGACATGTGATATTCCTTTAATAACTTTATTGTACCAGGTGATAGATATTTCATAAGTTTATTGCCCTGTTAGCTGATAAACCTCTTGAATTTAGTGCTGTTTTCTCTAGTGGTACCAATTACCATGGACTGAGAGCCTATAACGTGTCAAGGCACTATGCTATGCCATTCATATATATTTTATTATATTATATATATATATTTTTATATAGATTTATTTTATTTAGTTGAAAGGCAAAGTTACAGACAGAGGTAGAGACAGACAGAGGTCTTCCAACTGCTGGTTCATTCCCCAAATGGCCACAACAACCAGGGCTGGGCCAGGCTGAAGCCAGGAGCCAAGAGCTTCTTCTGGGTCTCCCATGTGGGTGCAGTAGCCCAAGCATTTGGGCCATCCTCCACTGTTTTTCCATGTGCTTTAGCAGGGAGCTGGATCAGAAGTGGAGCAGCCGGTACTTGAACTGGCCTCCATATGGGATGTGGGTGCTACAGGCCAGGGCTTTAACCCACTGTGCCATAGTGCTGGCCCCTATGTCACTCATATTTAATGCTGACAATAACCCCTATAGGGCACTTCTATTCATAACTTCAAAATTCTCACTCCCACCTCTTCAGTTATTGATGCAGAGTCTGGTTCTATGGATACTTTATCAGACTTAATGCAAGCACCAAGCCTTGCTCTGGCTCACCCTGTGTACCTCTCATTTCTGCCCTGAAGCTATCTGACCCCACAGTTGGTGTCCACTGGAACTCTTTCTGCATTCACATTTGTTCAGCCTAGAAGGACTCAAGGCCTGTGTGGCTGCCTATGATTAATAGGGTATGGAGGTATATAGAAACTAGCTTTTGCTTTGTAGGCTATATCCTAGGTCTCATTTCATAAAATACTTCAAAAGCACCTGGCAGGACTGAGCACCAGTACCTGTCTGTGTAGACACTGGGATAACTCATCCTTCTACTGGCTTCCCCTTCTCCCTTGTTTCACTCCTAGTCCTGCATCTCCTGCTCCTTGGGGTCATATTCACTAACAAGCTAAAATTCTCCCTTGTTTCACTCCTAGTCCTGCATCTCCTGCTCCCTGGGGTCATATTTACTAACAAGCTAAATGCACACCAGCTTTTACTGAGGCTAGCCTTCACGGTAATGCAGGCTGAAATTTCTCTGAAACTGGAATTTTTGCATTTGTTTTTAGAAAACCAAAGGTTCAGAGAGATTGCCTAACTTGCTCAAGGTTGGTGTCAATGGTGGAGTTGGGATTCCACATGGCACTACAGTGTCTCAGGACACCACAGTACTTTGCACACAGGCTCCACTCCCTGACCTAGTTAGGAGCTGGACAGAGAAATGCAGTTAGGTGGCTATAACATGAACAAGTTAAAACTTCAAATGCACATTGCATTTTCAGATAGTGCAGAAGTACTGTTTCACAGTAGAGAAAATTCTTGGCTTGTGACACAGATGAATGTAAATTGTGTTTGTCTTTACTTATAAGTACATTCTAAAAATACAGTTTATGAATCAATAAAAGGGCGACAAATTTCCTGTTTACAAAAATATTTATAGAAACCAAAGTATTCTACATCCTTTTGCTTTTCATTTTTTTCCCAAACATAAGATTATGTTGTCTCTTAATTTGAGGTTGCATCAGAAGGATTTATTCAAACCACTACTGCTGCAAAATTTTATTCTCAAACTGATCTCACTGCACATTAGTGGACTGGCATTCTCTCCCTGCATTTTCCTCTGTCCAGCACAGTTGTTGGTCCATCTCTGAGAGTGGGTATTAGGATACCCACGCAGAAAGCAGTCCAGAAATAGCCTTAGAAATCAATAAAAAAAGAAAGCCCTATGAGAAAAACAATCTGTCTGCCTTGGTCCTCAACTGTTCACAAATGCTAAAATCATCCTCATTTTGTTTATCATCCATATATATTAGTCTAGGCTTAAATCTGTACACTTTTACCCATGTCAACTCCATTTAGGTCTACTCTGCATCATTATTTCGCTCCAAATGTTCACTACTGTTTTCTTGTGCTTTCCATTTTTTTGTAATCATATTCTATGATACAAATATTCAAGTTGGTGACTCATTCGACATTTTGACTATACAGATCTTTGACCTCATTGACACTACTGACTGTTTTAACATTAAAAATAGACATTGGCCTATCCCTTTGTTCCACAGCTAGTATGGGTACTCAGCATATTTTGTTTGCTACTGCCTTTATCCACCAAACAATAAAGCAAGATCTTGAACTTTTATCTGTCATTAATAGCATTTGTTGTGAAAATAGCTAAAACCTATAGAGCTTTTAATATGTTCCAGATACCATTCCCAGCACTTTATAATTATTTATATTCCTTTAATTCTTATAAAAACTCTATGAGATAGCTAATATCATTATCCTATTAAACAGAGCTAAACAGAAAAAGAGGTTAAATGCCTTGCCCAAGGTCACACAGTGAGAGGAGGTATCAGGATTTGAACTGGCACCTGACTTGATTTGGCCTTAACCACCATAACTTCCATAGCCACTACATAGTGGTAAAAGGACTAACCAAACTAATACATAAAGTGTTAAAAAGAGTTCCAAGTGTTAGCTTATTATAACTATTAGCATCATTATTTGACATTAGGACTAAATGAATTTGTGCTTTATTCATATTTAGATTTCTAGTTTCCCAAGACTTCCAAAGTCCCAGGGATTATCTCATTCCTGGATAAAATGGACTTTATCCACTTTGAACTTCACAGGTGATTTGTGCCTGCTTGAGTACCCTTTTAAATCTCTCAGATCCTGCTGGCCCTCTCTTAGCACTGTGCCAGTCCATGACTCTAGTTCATTCCTGTTCCTCTATTATGGGACAGAGAAGACTGTGAGACAGTATGAGTTTTCCTAGATCTGATTATTGTGGCTACCAGGACTTTTTTTTTTATTATTGTACCTCTAATCTCAAAAAAAAAAAAAAAAAAAAAAACCAAAAAATAAAAAACAAACAACCCATGGGGCTGGCACCATGGCTCACTTGCTTAATCCTCCACCTGTGGCGCCAGCATCCCTTATGGGCACCAGGTTCTAGTCCTGGTTGCTCCTCTTCCACTCTAGCTCTCTGCTGTGGCCCAGGAGGGCAGTGGAGGATGGCCCAAGTGCTTGGGCCCCTGCACCCGCATGGAGACCAGGAGGAAGCACCCTGTTCCTGGCTTCGGGTCGGCGTAGCTCCAGCCGTAGCGGCCATTCGGGGAGTGAACCAATGGAAGGAAGATCTTTCTCTCTGTCTCTTTCTCACTGTCTAACTCTATCTGTCAAGTAAAAAAAAAAAAAAAACCAACCATTAATTTGATCATTCTTACTTCTTCTGCCATCCTTATTATTACTTATTAGTTTCTCCTCATTGCCAATACTCCTTAACCCTCCATCCTTCACAATAGACACACACACACACACACACAAAAAAAAAACTTCCTGTTTTGTTTTAATTAGTAGCACCATCACTGTTCCAAATTCCTGGATCAGAAGTAATAATATTTCCCCTTCCTTCCTGCATAAGTAGATGTTCAATAATGAACCAAAAATTTTTTTCTCTTATTCTCTTCCTCTCTAGTCAATACTCATATTTGATTTTCAGTTTACATCTGCTGTAACATGGCTTTTATTATACTATACACTGTAATGGCTCCTTGTTTTTCACCATATAAAATCTAAAATTGTGGCACTAGTTTTTGTAACCCTAACTTAAAAGGGTCTTATAACTTCTTTTTATTATTATTATTATTATTTTTTGACAGGCAGAGTGGACACTGAGAGAGAGAGATAGAGAGAAAGGTCTTCCTTTTTGCTGTTGGTTCACTCTCCGATGGCCACCGCGGTTGGCGCGCTGCGGCCGGTGCACTGCGCTGATCCGATGGCAGGAGCCAGGTGCTTCTCCTGGTCTCCCATGGGGTGCAGGGCCCAAGTCCTTGGGCCATCCTCCACTGCACTCCCTGGCCACAGCAGAGAGCTGGCCTGGAAGAGGGGCAACCGGGACAGGATCGGTGCCCTGACCGGGATTAGAACCCGGTGTGCCGGCGCCGCAAGGTGGAGGATTAGCCTATTGAGCTGCGGCGCCGGCGGGTCTTATAACTTCTACTTGTTCATCTCTTACTTTTCATTCCTAGTCATTGTGAGCCTTGAGACCCTAGCCAGGCTAGCCATCAACACAGTTCCATGAAAACTCCCACCTCATGCCATTTCTGGAATATCGTTATCCCGTCTCTTCTCCAAATACAATCCAGATTAAGTCCCACTTCCTCTACTGACAAAGAAGATGGACAAAAAAGTCTTGACCTATGACCTCTGTCGTGTATTTACAATCCATGTTGTTAAACAACTCAGGACTCAAAAGATACTTCCCTGCAGTGACCACTGTTATTTCATGAGATTATGACAATTCCTCTAGATAGGAGTGGGATTTTAAGACCTAGTAACTGCTCATTATCCATCTAACTAAATAAGTGGGCCCACAATAGTATATATTAGATATTAGCCTAATGTGGGACATTTCTCTATTTAACCCACATGTTACAACTCTTCTAGTGGATATCTGTACTTTGGACATTTTGTTCCTATTATTGCCTATTTAATAAAATAATAATTCAATATCTACCTGAAGTCACTCTCCTTTATTTACTGATGTGGGAGAGGTTAAACATGGGCAGCGAACTCTTTTTTCTTTTTCTTTTTTTTTTTATTAGACAGGTAGAGTTACAGACAGTGAGAGAGAGAGAGAGAGAAAGAGAGAGAGAGAAAGGTCTTCCTTCTTTTGGTTCACTCCCCAAATGGCTGCCATGGCTGGCACTGCGCTGATCCAAAGCCAGTAGCCAGGTGCCTCCTCCTGGTCTCCCATGCGGGTGCAGGGGCCCAAGCACTTAGGCCATCCTCCACTTCCCTCCCGGGCCACAGCAGAGAGCTGGAGTGGAAGAGGAGCAACCAGGACTAGAACCCAGTGCCCATATGGGATGCTGGTGCTGCAGGCAGAGCCATGTGAGCTCACATGGTGCCATGTGAGCCACGGCACCAGCCCGATGGGCAGTGAACTCTTAAGTAGTTCACTGGGCTACATGTAGTACTCCCCCATAAATGAAATCTTTTTTTAAAATTTTATTTATTTATTTTTGACAAGCAGAGTTAGACAGAGAGAGAGAGAGGTCTTCCTTTTCCATTGGTCACCCCCCAAATGGCCGCTGTAGCCAATGCCGATCCAAAGCCAGGAGCCAGGTGCTTCCTCCTGGTCTCCCATGTGGGTGCAGGGCCCAAGCACTTGGGCCATCTTCCACTGCACTCCCAGGCCACAGCAGAGAGCTGGACTGGAAGAGAAGCAACCGGGACAGATTCTGGTGCCCCGACTGGGACTAGAATCTGGTATGCCAGCGCCACCAGCGGAGGATTAGCCTAGTGAGCCACAGCACCTCTCCTAAATGAAATCTTATTGAAGAATTAAATAATGAATCAAGAGACAGTTCCCAATTCAGGGAATATCTTAACTTCATGTTCAAAAATGACTGAAGAGAATTTTAGTTTTTAACTTTGCTACTCCATGGCACTTTTTCTTTTTTTGAAGTATTGCTCTTATTTCTGTATCACTTTTTATTGTTTTGGTTTTCTTTACATATTGGTTTGATAGATTCAGATCCAGACACTATATACCTTTTTAAATGAGTTCTTTATGTGGAAATTTTTACAGTACTCATATTCTCCCAAGAGTTCCCTGGTTTAAAACATCCTACTTTGAGTATCACTCAGTTACCAGCAAGGAAAGAAAAAAGAGAAATATTCCTGGAAAATTTTTGGTTTCCCTTACTCAAACCGCAAGGATGTAGGAAGAAATAAAAATCTCTGAAACTGCTTTAACTTAAAAAAGGAATTATTACTTGATGGAAGTCTGCTTTTGGTGTGTGTGAAAGCAAGATTCTGCAGTCTGTGACTTTTTCCCAGGACGTTTATTTATTTATTTTTTTATTGAAGAGATGATGACTTTTTTCCAGATAATTATTTTAAATAAACAAAATGGAAAAAACGGTGTGTTGTCTTCAGTCTACAGGAGGGCAATGCAGCATCTTAGTGCAATGCACACACTGGTAATCCATGCAGCAATCATGCCATTCGGTTCTGAAGTGGGGAACGAACACAGCCAAAGCTGACTCTGGTCATGCTGATCATAAAGGCTATACTACGCGGCCTGACTCTGTGCTCTTACTCTTCTCATGCTGGTGCCCCTTTCATGATTACTCTCAGTGTTTATGGAGGAGCACAATCACAGGACAGAGTACAGGGGACAAAGGACATGTTACCCAGTCAGTTTTCCAAAGCAGTGGATTTTCAAGAGGAAACGGCCAGACCATGCCACTCAAGCAAGAGTTTGCTATCTTTTCCCATCGAAGGTCAGCAGAGGACATGTTACTACATCACTACAATTCTTTTTACATGAAGTTTTCCATTTGTTTAGATAAAGAAAATGTGATTAGAGAGCTTTCTGGAATTCCCTCCAGATATCAGACATCTGGAATTTCCTTAAGAGATCTCTCCATTAGCTAAAACACTTGCATACTTAAAAAATGTTCATTAGTAAGATACTTTGCCATTAAAATGTAGACTCTTCAAATATTTGCAAGAAAATACAAATACCACAGTGGCTCAACAATTTGATGAAAAGTTATGTCACCTTTAACATCTTCGTTGTCATTGCAAATGTCATGTAATTATGGCCTTTGAAGGAGTCTGAAACTCTTTCCAAAGGATTTGTATCTTACTCTTTTTTTTTTTTAATGAATTTTTTTTAATTTGAAAGGCAGAGTGAGAGAGGAGGAGGAATAGGAGGAAGAGGAGGAGGAGGAGGAGGAGAGAGAGAGAGAGAGAAAGGGGGAGGAGAAGAGGAGAGGTGAGAAGAGATCTTCCATCTCTGGTTCACCCCTCAATGGTCCCAACAGCTGGGGCTGGGCCAGGCCAAAGTCAAGAGCCAGGAGTTTCACGTAGGTGCTGGGACCCACAGACTTGGGCCAATCTCTTGCTTTTCCAGGTGCATTAGCAGGTAGCTGGATTGGAAGTGGAGCAACCAGGACTGGAAGTGGTGCCATATGGGATACTGACACTGCAGGCAGCGGCTTAACCTGCTGTGCCACAGTGCCAGCCCTGGTATTTTACTCTTAAAACCAGCCAAGGAGCAGATTTCTGGTGATTATGATACAACCTTCTCAAGCACTGACTGTGAAAATCTAACATTTATGGTAATATATGCACTGGGGATGCTACTTGGTATTGTGTGTGATCTCTTAAAACTTACACCAACCCCACGAGGTGGGAGTATTAGTGCTTCCATTGCCCAGGGCCATACAGGGACTGTGCAGAGCTAGGATTTGAATCCAAATCTGACTGTTGAGCTCAAGTTCTCCAACACTGGGCTACAGTACTTCCAGCAAGACCCAAAGCTGCCTTCTACTGAACACTTCCTAAGTACACAAGGGCTGAGCTAAGCCCTTTTCAAATATTATCTTTTCTATTCTCGGGTGAAATTCTACCTTTACTGAACGAGTATTAATAGTTTTCCAAAGAAGCTCTTAAGCTGGGTACACATAAATTAAATCAAATGTCATGGTAATTATTTAATGAAATAAGAATCTCAACATAAATATTTTTTTCAATTTTGGGGCTGAAACATTACCAACAGAAGATTGGGCTTACATTATTTTTCCCACTTCCCTTGAATGTAACCAGAGTATATTACAGGACCTTGACCAATTGAAATTTTGTACCATAAGATTTTGCTGGGGCTCTAACTTTAACAAAAATACAGTCCTATAATTTCAAGGGAACTTTTCCTTATTTTGCTGGGGAAAGTCTTACCTCTGTATGTAAGAGTTATTCACACCGCGGTGATCCAAATCATGGCTTAGTGCAGCAATCAGCAATGCAAGTATCTCCAGGTCAGTGAGCTTGTTCTGCACGACCAAAGGCATGGAGGAGAGAAAGGGGGAGACCTTACTCAGTAAAGGGTGATGTGCTACATCTTTTCTGTGGCCTGCTTTTTCCCTCAGCACTTTACATACACACTTCTTTAGAGTCACAAAGGACTCATCCTAGAATCCTGCTCTCCAAGGAATTGGCTGTATTTTGTCATTTAAGATGGGGTTACTACAAATGTCCCTTATCAACAGAAAGAGCTGAGTACCTCAAAAAATTAAACTGCCTACAGTAAATACCAATAATTGTTAATTTTATATATGTGGAATTATAATAACCTTTGTTATTTTTATAAGATTTTTTAAAAAATTATTTATTGGAAAGGCAAAGGCAGTGTTACAGAGAGGTGGAGACAGACACAGAGAGAGGTCTTTCATCCATTGGTTCACTCCTCAAATGGCCGCAACAGCCAGAGCTGGGCCGATCCGAAGTCAACAACCAAGAGCTTCCTCCAGGTCTCCCATGTGGGGTCAGAGGCCCAAGGACTTAGGCCATCTTCTAGTGCTTTCCCAGGCCATAACAGAGAGTTGGATAGGAAGTGGAGCAGCCTGGACTTGAACTGGCACCCATATGGGATGCTGGCACTGCAGGAGGCAGCTTTACCTGCTACACCATAGCACTGGCCCACATAATAAACTTTAAAGCCTGGGTTTCTTTTAGTCCCCTGCAGGTTCTGCTTTACTCTACTATCAGTTGCTTGGTCCTCAAGGGATGTGGGTGATGTGAATATTAAGTGAGAGGACAGAAAACAGATGATTAGGAATGCAAAGTTTGTTTTAAAAAGTTGCATAATATATTCCCAATTCAAATATATATTAATTTTGAGTATCTGCCATTTGTATTATCTACACTACTGTTCTTCGTTAGTTAAAAAAAAAAGAGGATAAAATCATCTTCATCTCTTTTCTGTCGGAACTCTATAAACACTCTACATAGGTTTTATAACATATTGAGGAATCATTATTTTGTTATTTCTCACAAAAAACAAGGATAGTTTTCAGTGGTAATAATCTTTGAGACGTTTCCATATCCCAACACAGGTTATCCTATTTCTTTTCTTTTCTTTTTTTTTTTTTTTTGACAGGCAGAGTGGACAATGAGAGAGAGACAGAGAGAAAGGTCTTCCTTTTGCCGTCGGTTCACCCTCCAATGGCCGCCGCGGTAGGCACGCTGCGGCCGGCGCACCACGCTGATCCGATGGCAGGAGCCAGGTGCTTCTCCTGGTCTCCAATGGGGTGCAGGGCCCAAGCACTTGGGCCATCCTCCACTGCACTCCCTGGCCACAGCAGAGAGCTGGCCTGGAAGAGGGACAACCGGGACAGGATTGGTGCCCCGACCAGGACTAGAACCCGGTGTGCCGGTGCCGCAAGGCGGAGGATTAGCCTAGTGAGCCGCAGCGCCGGCCAGGTTATCCTATTTCTTACAAATGTTTGCTATGGCAGGAAAACAATATCATGACTTCTTGGCAACAGTGACCTCTTTCAGAGCTATTGAGTTAAAATGTGAACCTATGACAGTATAGAGAGAGAATACCATTTTTAGATTATTTTTTAAAATGAGCAGGGGAGTTCTGAATTAAAAAAAGTTACGGCCGGCGCCATAGCTCAATAGGCTAATCCTCTGCCTGTGGCACCAGCACACCGGGTTCTAGTCCCGGTCGGGGCGCCGGATTCTGTCCCGGTTGCTCCTCTTCCAGTCCAGCTCTCTGTTGTGGCCCGGGAAGGCAGTGGAGGATGGCCCAAGTTCTTGGGTCCCTGCACCCACATGGGAGACCAGGAGGAAGCACCTGGCTCCTGGCTTCGGATCGGTGCAGCGCACTGGCTGTAGCGGCCATTTAGGGGGTGAACCAACGGAAGGAAGACCTTTCTCTCTGTCTCTCTCTCTCACTGTCTAAATCTGCCTGTCAAAAAAACAAAACAAAACAAAACAAACACTGTTACATGATGGATGCCTGGAATCACTTACCTAGAATAACTAGTCGATTCCCACTGAAGTTAGAATCTAATGACAGAGATATGGATAAAATTTGGCTTGGAAAGGTTGGAAAGGAATGAATTACTTAAATGTTTTCTGTATTGATCTTCCTTTGAAACAGACTCTGGTCAATGTACATGAAACCAAACCTTAACACAAATGAGTACTTGTAAAACTAGGTGAGTGCTCCAGAGAAGGTAAAATAGAGAATGCTGGAGTTATCTATGAGGCCAAATGCAGAACTTGGGTAGCTTTTGAAGAATTCTACTATGGAGCAGGTTTAGTGTGAACATGAGAAATAGAATACTTTTTTTATTCTTAATGCTGTACTATTTTCCTCTGTAGGAAAAATTTATTTTCCCAGACTATTTATAGTGAAAATGTCTCAAAGATTCCATGATTTATTCCAAATATTTTAAATATATATTATGTATGAAAGAAAATTGGTAACTAAGTATGTTGCCATGAGTCCTCCTTAATTAACAAAATAGAATTTTTTTGTAAGTAGAAGTAAATATTTTCAATTACTAGTACACAATAAAAAATTATGCTGTATATTTTACTATGAAGTGACAAAATGTCTCAAATATATGAATGGCTCTTAAAAATACCTGAATTTTGCCTGATTTTAAAGCAGCAAACATGCACTGAGCTGTATTAAAGGCATGTCTCCAATTATGGTAGGCAACATTCTTCCGATAATTCTTCTTAACACTTAAAATCCATTTGCACAGAACCTTTAGGAAATAAAGCATACACTGTAACAACAATTGCTTACAGTTATCACACATTTACTATATTCTAGGCACTTTACATACCATTCACTGTTAATCTTTACAGCTGTAGAGAGCAGCACTACTATTTTGACCATTTCACAGCTGAGAAATCTGACGGTCAGAGGTAACTTGCTGAAGGTCATGCACTAGCAAGAGGCCAACATTCAAACATGAGCAGTTTGACTCCAGAGTCTACAGTGTTAACCACCACATTAACTAAGCTAGATGTAAAATGCAAGACATCTCTGAGAGGTCTATCTGGCATGGCTAGGGTAGGGCACTAACTAGATCTTTAAAGGATAAGACATCCTGTGTCATCAATTAAGACAGTCCAAAAGTTACATCTGTATGGCTTCACTTTTAGAGAGCCAAAAAATCAGCCACTCTCAAGTTCTTTCCACATTTCTGTGTTGTGTATCTGCAAAGGTATTTAGTGCAAAGCTCTGAGGAAGTGGGCTGGGAACAAAGTATATATCAAACATCAAGGACAAATTAGAGCTATAAGTGCCACTATTATCATTAAATCATTGTCCTTTAAACTGTGCTTAAATATTCAGGCAGAGGTACTTCTTGGTTTTCAAGAGGTAATCATATATATATATATATATATATATGCAATATATATATATATATATATAATCTTCTCTCTATATATATATGCAAAATAAAGCCCTGGGGTCCACATGAAAAAAAAAGTAATTTCAAAGATGGGAAAAAGGATAGACTGTTTAGCAAGTATCCCAAGTTGTGTTTAATTCAACTTCTAAGTGGTGTATTACATAAAATCCCCAGGGACTCATGGGCCCTAAACATGGCTATTCTGTGTTTGTGCTAGCATCAGAATCTGCCTCTCTTCAATCTGGATGATTTAATATTCTTTGGGGATTTGCAAAAATAAATATGTGCTTCTCTCTTGCATATATCACTGGGGATGCTTCAAACACAAAGAGCACTGCCCTAGGGAATGGAAAAAGAATGTTGCTTTGACAATATTCAACACAATATGATCGGCTACAGAAGTAGGCCCAGACAAGGTTTCTTCATTGTTGTTGGAAACTGCTTATAGAGGATTTGGTAGAAAATGAATGCTTTCATATTCTCACATTTCTCTTCAGATCTTTTTGCTTCTGTTTTATGGCTCAGTTCACAGGGAATTCTGATAACAAAGAACCCAATGTCTCCAAACTCTTTCACCCTGAGTTGCTGTATATCAAGCAGAGAATTTGTATGCACCGATGGCTGACATGTGTTCACCCTAAGTACACTGCAGCTTCTTTCATTATGATCTTTTCTGAATAAAGCCCATCAAGAATATGGTGGATTAATCCTACTAGAAGAATTTTTAAGAGCTATAAGTTTCTTTGATATGTTTAGGAATTATAAAATGGCATGATATAGAAAATTGCTTGCGATTAATTAAAGTAGCAAGAAAATAAGCAGTAAAAAACAAAGAACTTTTGGATATATCTTTTTACTAATCAAAAATTTACAGATATAAATAAATATTTATATATGCCACATAATGTGAAACAATGACCAAAATGACTCTATGGAACATAATTCCTGATGTACTACTCTATTAGATTTTATTAAGATAGACCCAATAGAATTGGATAACCCAATGGATAGAGTAGTTAGCTAATACCTAGATTTAAGCTCAGTTTTAAGATTCTGTTATCAAGATGTTCTGAACAGCATACAGGAAATTTTGGATATGCTTTAAGCATTCAAATTTGTAACAGTATTTTGTACATAACTAGTTCTAGTTATTTATAGTTTGGATGGCTCTAGAGAATGTTTTCAACACACTGAATCAATCGCCAACAATTTGGAAGGCTTCCTAAGATGCTAGGGGACAAAAAAAAAAAAAAAAAAAAAGAAAACACAGATCAACACCTGCCTTTAGGAAATTCAGTCAGCAGTGAAAATAATAAAAGTGCATATATCAAAGGAATAAAGAAACATAAAATAGAGACTGCAAATTTATAAACAGCCAAACAGCATTCCAAGTGGCATGAAGTCAATCCTAGAATCCTCCCATCAACAGACACTGAGTAGGGCTCTGAAGAAGGGAAACATATGTTGTGGCATAAAGTAGGGCAGGCAAAATTCAGGAGACAGATGGCATGTAAAATAAACACACATTCAGATTTGTTTCTGTTTCAGAGATCAGCAAGAGGCAAGGATTACAGTGGTTACTGATGAGTAACTCAATATTCAGAAGCCACTTCAAGACAGGAGGACACATCTATCAATATGGAATAGTCTTTGTCAGAGCAGCTTCATAATTCTAACATCCTCTCCAGCAGTAACATTTTAATTTTATCATACTAAAATTATACTGACAATAATATCTGAAATAAACAAAACAGAAGAGGCACTAAGGCAGGAAGGCCAGTCAGAATGATTATGGTGTTCAAGTTGATGTTGGCCAGAACCAGAATAGTGGTTATTCAAATAGAAAAGGAAGGTAGGTGAATCAGACATTGAAAAGAAATATTTTCCTAATAAACAAAATCCAAGAAAAAGATAAGAATAAATATTGCTATAGAAACTTTAAGTATCTATCTTCATTACCTAATCCTCAAATGCTATCTGCAAGCCAAACAAGAAAAAAGATCAACTTACAAAAATTTCATTAAAAAAATACAAAAACCACATTCTTTTTCTGGCCAAGCCCTTCACCAGAATCATCACTAATTTCCAGCATAGGACCTCTCAGGAACAGAAAAGGATTTGAGACATTATGTAGATTTATAGGGTCCTATAATTAGCAAAATGCAGTGTTAAGCTTGACATTTAGAACCTCTGGCTCCTAATGAGATCTTCATCCTATTAATAGAGAAGGCTTCTACAAATGAGTCTTATAACCTATAAGAAAGAAATCTGATGGGTGATTATAACAGGAAAATTTGGCCTAAGAATATGATAACTGACATGGACTCTGCACCAAGTGTTAAGCAGAATTGCAGACACAGAAACAAATATATACAGACAGCACATTGCTGTATGTGCAAGTATCACAAGACTCCTACAAGGGAAGTAATAACATTTCCCTTTATGAACATATGAGGAAAGTAACAGTGTGAGAGATTAATTGCTCAGGGAAATAGGGTTTATCACTAGTAGAACTATGACTCAAAATCCATGATCTTGCTAATCTATAATGCAGTCTGAATTCCTTCAATTGTAATACTGGGACAATAAAAAACAAAAGTATTTTCTTAAAGCTTGTTAAAATAATAAATAACATTATATCCCTTAATACATTCTAACAAAAGTCAAGTACTGTTATAGAACAGTCTTCGGACAGTTGTTCTTTGTTTCTACACTAAAAAGAGTAATATGAGAGTACTTCAAAATGTTTCTAGAAGTGCGCATTATGAAAAAACAATGCAAGAACTATTAAAAATCTCTTGCATCAAAATAAACATCTTCTAATTCTATTTTCCACAAATTTTTAAATTATCCTCATATAAGATTTGGCTAAATTCAAGAAAAAACTAGACTGGCTTGCAGATAGCATTTGAGGATTAGGTAATGAAGACAGATACTTAAAGTTTCTCTCTCTAGTGATACCATAAATGATGCTCTGTTAATCTTATCTGTATTCACCCTTAGTTTTCATTCCTAACCACGAGGGCTTTGACAGCAGAGACAGCCCATTGCTGAAATATGCACCTGGCAAAATGCTGAGTACACAGTGTATGTTGATACATTTTCATTCTGTGAATTAATGGAGTGCTAAATGGTAGAGGCCTTCAAGATATTTAATTTTCCCGATAAGAAAGCTGTAGAGGGAGACCAGACATTCAGCTGACCAGAAAAAATAACTCTAAAGGCAAGATTACTGAATTTTTTTTCCCAAACAGTCCTTTCTGCTCTCCTTTATTCTTTGATGCTATAGATGCAGCTCTTATGAAACAAAATTGAATTCTCTGGTATCTCCAAACTGATATCAAAAGGTACTTATATAAGTTGTAGTTTCTGAGAGAGGAATAAGATAACATAAATGGTTAAAATCAGTTTTCATCTTCACCCCATCCAGGTGACCTCATTCCAAGTAGGCTTGGCCTCACACCAATCCCCTCTCCTCCCTCATTCCCCCAGGAGTTGACTCTGCTTTGTCCTCCCCTGTACATTGTTATCATAACTTTCGGCAATCACATTGTGTAACTTCCCAGCTTCAAATTCCTCAGTGCCTCACCACTGTTTCCAGGATGCAATCCAGAGTATTCTGAATGGCTTACAAGGTCCTACGTGATTTGCTTACCTCTGTCTCCAGCTGCTTCTCTTGCCACTCTCACCCCTCAACCACTGCTCTAAACCATTTGTTCTATTTTTATTTTTAGTACCACTCTCCTTTATTCAGCCTGCTGGGAACCCAATAAATGTCTAACAGTTGATGATATTTCTTTCAAAATATCAGGTATGTACTAGGTGATAGCAGCTTCATGGGTGAAGTTTAATTCTTCCTCTTCCTTAATGGCACTCAAAATCAATTCTCTCTCTCTCTCTCTCTCTCTCTCTCTCTCTCTCTCTCTCACACACACACACACACACACACACACACACACACTTTCCCAAAAGACATCACTCCTACCTCATGTTTCATCTGGAAGTTCTGCACAAGGTTGAGGTCAGTGAACATCCGAATTGTGCATAACGCTGTTTCCAGATCTGACAGCTCAAAGTCACTGAAGCTGAAGTCAGTAATTTTAAGGGTCTGGGCAGATGGCACCACAGCAGCCTTAGGTACAGAGGGGGAAAACAAAGTAAAATAAACTGTTAATTAAAGCAGCTGTAGTTCACAAAGTTTTCCCATTTTGCTATTGGGATATAGCAATTGTGTTTTTTTTTTTTTTTTTTTTTTAAGTCACACACTGGAATTGTATCGTATAGGAGCAACTTAACATTTTTTTTTTTTTTTAAACTGAGTCACGTTGGGTAACAAATATAGTTCCAGCTAGGCTAGGAGAGGACAGGGTGCTGCCCTGAGATTATACCTAGAACCTTAAGTGGCATGAAGATCCCCAAGGATTTAGCTTCTTTATGCATCCCTGGTGTTACTCATTCAGCAGTTGTTTATGGAGAAGTCATTCTGGTACCTCCCCTGGCTTTAGGCTGAGAATCAAGTGGTGAGCAGGATGATGGTAATGTTCTAAGCATTTCACATGTAATCTTCAGGACAGCCTTATGAAGTGGATACACTAACTCTACTTTTTCAGGCTCAGAAACTTAGACACAAAGAGGTTAATGCTAACTAATCCAGCTAGCGAAGGGAAGGCTTCAGGCCTCTAATCCAAGCAGGCTGCCCTGCTCACAGATGTAACTTAGCTCCACGGTGCAAACCAGCAGAACCTGTCTTCACCACACTTGCTTTACCCAGTCCTGATCCTGACGGTTACCTGGGTGTCCGCTAAAAACCATCACTTGAAGACTCTGATTCAGTATGCCTGGGATGGATCTCAGGAAGCTACTTTTGTTTTCTGTAGGGGGGATTTTTTTAACAGCCTTGGTTTTGATTTCATGATCATTTAATCATAGTACACATCTGCAATTTCTTCAAACATAACTTGTTCTTTTTCACCAGTGTTTCCATTGTACCTCCTACTTCTCCTGTAAAGAGCCTACTCTTTGGGGAACTCCTTTAAGACCCAGTTCCCATCCAAAGAAGGAAAGTGCCCCTTGAAGCTAGCCCCACTTGGGCCTGCTTAATTATATTAAGTTTACTATAATTTAATTTTATGTTTCTCTTTGACTCCCGAACTACCCTGGGATCTACACTTGAGGCTGCATCTTATATTTTTTAATGAATTATGAGTAGTTTTAATATTTGTTAATACAGATGCTAATTAAGTGAATGGGAAGGAATAAAATCTCATTCCCCTCATTTGTTAGTAAATTCTGTTTTTTTTAATTAAAAAAAATGTAAATGTTATTCATCATTTATTTGAGAGGCAGAGAGAGAGGGAGCTCCCAACTGTTGGTTTACTCTCCAACTACCTATAATGGCTGGGATTGGGCAGGGCTGAAGCCAAGAACCAGGCACTCAATCCAGGTCTCCCACGTGAGTGGCAGGACCCCAACTACTTCAGCCATCACTGCTGCCTCTGGGAGTATGCATTGGCAGGAAGCTGGAGTCCTGAGCTGGATCCCACTGGGAATTGAACCCAGGTTTTAATTGCTAGGCTAGATTCTAGTCCCAAGTTCCTTTTTTAAGCTCTGGACGCTTCTTGGGAAGGTGAAGCCCATTCAACTTGGGTAGAAAACTGCAGACTTGGCAGGTGCATTCCCATCTATTTTGTTTGGTACTTTTTTAAAAAAAAAATCATAAGATTTCTTACACCGTTTAAAAATTGGGAGAATTTATCAACAAGAAAAGATTATCTGCATCTCTTGAAAAACCAGGCCGTCCTGAGCCCCAGTTCCTGGGAAGTAACAACTGGCCAAGCCAAGGAGCCCTGGTTCCCTCAGACTGAGCAGAGTCTGGGGCTTCTCTCCTAGGCTTCCTGCTGGGCCCTGGGGGCACTGGAATTTGCAGGAACCCCCACCCCTCCACCGCTCACCATTTACTCTGTCAGCACTTTGTGAACATCAAGCTGAGATTAATCTGATGAAAAGAGCCTTTTATTTGATTTGGGGCAGAGGGAAGAAAAAGTAAGAAATCGGAACAGGTCCCTAAACTCCTTAGGTTTTCTATAAACATCTGGCTTCACTGCCATTTTTCTGAGGGAAAAAAATGGGGACAAAATAATAAAATCTTATGGAGCAATTAGATTTCCCTACCAAGCTGTGGGCACTTGAATGTTCTGCTTATCCTGGCCTTCAGATTTCACTTCCATGTATCTAACCTGTTTAAACTTTCAATGAATGTCATCTTCTTCCTACTCTTAACAATCTTTCCCAAGACGAAAATCCACAAGAAAATATGCATTCTGTTAAGCCAGTTCCACATGCTAATGCGTGGGCTGAAACAGAGGAAGAGAGGAGGATTTAAAATGTTTAGATAAAGGCCCTAGTTGTTTACCCCAGCCTCCAACATCAGAGATGGAGCAGTAAACTCCAGTTCTGCAAGTGTGGAGGTGGAAACAATCCCACCTTTTAACTCAAAGCAGATAACAGCTGCTTTCCTTAAACACACTGCACTAGACAGGAGAACAGATGTTTTTTCCTTAGGGCATCATTATTCTTACAGCAGGAAGTTTTCTTTCTTTCCTTCCACAAAGGATCCTCTAAAAGCTACAAGAAAGAGGGAGCCAACACAGCTTGTGCTTCTCTCTAATATGTACGGCACCCTCATCCCCAACCCCTCTTCCACCAAGAGAAAGGAATCTTGTTTTTTCAGTCATGCCACACCAGGACTCAGACTTTCTGAGCTGACCCCATGTGGCCATGCAGAACTCTTCCTTTAGAGCCTTGTGGTAAGGAACCCAGAGTTTCCAAATTTTGGGGATCGATTACTATGCCAAGAGAAAGTCAGAAATCATTTAAAGTTTTTGTAATCTGCTCCTTTGACCATCACAAAGGAATTCTGTGTTGTTTGCCTTGGAAAGGTTAGGAGTAAAGGTGATTTTCAGTAAAACCTATCCCTCTCACCATTTCATAAGACAAAATATTCTAAATTTTACTAATAGCTGGGAATTAAAGTATGTGATATTTCTGGGATAGGGCATACATTCTCGGTTTCAGATGTTAACAGCTTTTCCTGTGGTGGTTCTATTTGTTAGAATTTGCAAAGTGAAATTTATCTGACTTTTTAAAGGGGATGCTATAACTTTACTGCATTACTGTTTTGGAGGCTAACAGAAATAACACATTTTAAGGATTTTATATAATAATAAAATATTATGTATGTGCACTTTTATGGTTAAATAATCCAATTTGAAATCTCTACAACCATGACCATGATACCACCTAAACCACCAAATACTGCCTGTTTCTCCCTCCACAAGAGTGCACAATGGCTATGAATTCTCAGGCAACAGCACTTAGCCATTTCAGCGATCGATTCAAATATGGTTAAGCTCTTGTAAGTCTATAGTTTTAATTTGTGTCAAATTAGGCAAATAAGAAGCATAAAAAGACAAACTCACTGGGTTAAAGAGTCAATCTAATAAACAGCTTGAAACTATATATATTCTTCTAAGTTCTTTAATTGCATGTGCTATTATTTAAAAGAAATTCTTCACTGAAGTTACCTTTCTAAAAATATTTTGGGCCCCCTTTTCACTATTCTCAAAAAAAATTCAGTGAAACTGAGTGGAACTCAGGATATCTTTGAGAGTGGACCTGTCTCTTGAGTTAAAGGAGGCAGTGGTCAGTCATAAAAATATTTTTATTTCCCAATGATCTCTGATCAAAGCAGTTCTAAATATTATATGACTGATAAGGAGCTAACTATGAACTTGATCACCAGTTGACAGAATCATAGATCAGCTGCCACATTTACAAGGTGAAGCATGTGGTAGGAAGGGACATTTGCTATTGGGGGTTCCAGTCCTGATATCACACTGACTCTGTCACAAGATGGTCAGCTTCTCTGACTACTTTTTCAAATTGTAAAATGAGAAAATTTAATTAGAATCACTCTAAGATGTAATATTCTCTGAGTTTATGGTACATTAATCTCTTTGTCCATAGGGTTCCAGCACGTTTTGCTGCCTTCTCCCTTTGGAACCAAATATCATACAAAATGTGATACCAATGGCGTTTAAATCTTGCCACTGACCTTCCTATGTGAGACCCAACTCTGCCTCTGGTTCCGTCAGCATTTAAGGTAAAAGGATAGGTGTACTTTCATGGTTATGATCTTGCATTTTTTCATGGTTGATTTCATACACATCATTTTGACCTTGAGTATTCACAAGAGGAGAAGGGATATTCCACAAAATTATAGCTTAAATAGAGGACCTAGTCTCTGCATGAGTGTAGAAGAGGGTTAGGTTTGATTTGTGGTAGCCTCTAATAGCAATAATGTTTGAAATGAAAACTGAGTTAGTTGAAATTGCCATATTTAAAAAAAATATTTATTTTCATCTTGCTAGGCAGAAGAGAGACAGAAGACAAGAAGAAGAGGAGGAGGTAGAGTAGAGGGAGGGACGGAGGGAAGCAGGGAGAGAGAGAGGAAAGAGAAAGAGAGATTCCATTCACTAATTCATCTGCTGATTGCCTGCAACAACAGCCCAGACTGGGCCAGGCTGAAGCCAGAAGTCTGGAATTCCATCTGGGTCTCCCACACAGGTATAAGGAACCGAAACACTTGAGCCACCATCTGCTGCCTCCCTGGATACATTAGCAGAAAGGTGGATTCGAAGCAGAGGAGCTGGGACTCAAATCAGCATTCTGACAGTGGATGCAGTGGCTTAACCCACTGTGCCACAATGCCTGCCCCTGCCATCTGTCTTTAAGGTTAATTAATACTTTGCCTTTCTGGGTCTCTGTAACTCTTTCTCTTCTAACTGGAATATATAAATACAAGATTTCAAAACATGAATTATTTCCCATGATTTTTCATGTATTAGTCGCATCAGGGAAACATTCAACAATCCCTGTATTGGATACCATAGCGAGATATTTATTTCAACCTTTTTTTTCTTTTTTTTTTGTGAGCTTTCTGAAGAGATTAGAAAATTAAAATATACACTTCCTTGACTCCTTTGCAGCTAGTTTTCCAGATGGATTTTGGTTTCCCCAGTGATGTATACTGGAATTTCAAACTAACGTGGTGCCACGTGGGAAACCGATTTGTGTATGTATGTCTAGAGGATATAATACAGCTCTGGAAGCAACTTTCTGACTCCCAGATTATGCGAGGATGGTTGATTCTGAATGAAGTGGATGGACCAGTGGCTTTCTGATTCTGGTCTACATCGATGTTTCCATCGTGAGCCAGATCTGCAGTTTTATTTTGGGAGTCATTCCTGTAGCTATTCATCAAACCCTTTCAATATTTGAAGGCAGTTAATTAATTTCTGTCCTGCCTAAATAGCTAAAGTTGCTTCTATTATCTTCACTTGAGCCCTGACGATACTCTGTTTGGCAAAAGTGTCTGTAGACAACATACTCTCAAGGGTAGGATTGTGGGATTGGATAGTTGGCCTGTGTGGTTTTAAAGGCAAAAGGTGGTCACATTTTTCAATAGAGCTGTGGCTCTCAAAGTTTGGTCCCTGGACAGCCAACAGCAGAATCTGGTAACCTGGCAAAAATACAAATTCTTGGGCTCTAACACAGGCCTATTGAATCAGAAACCTAGGTGTGGGGCTTGGCAGTTTCTGTGACTTCCAGGTGATGCTGATCAAGGTGGACAGAACCACTATATTAATGTAGAGTATGAGTAATCAATAGCCTTTAACAATCATTTAAATGATCACTTGTGGTTCTCTAGAATTAAATGGCTTTTTGTGCATCTAGTAGTGACTGCCTTATAGTGTGAAGGGCAGAAACTGCAAGGTGGTTGGGGTGCCCCTTGCTGCATTGAAGGGATTAAAGAAAGAAAATGAAATGTTCTGGACCTTAAGTTTCTGATCAAATTATGATCAGAAAATGATTTAGAATTCTTATGGATTTCCTAAAACATTACTGTAACGCTGAGGCAGCCAAAACCTAGGTTGTCCCAGATCAGAGAATTACAGCGTAGGCTGAAGCCATAGACTTCCCACACCTCCTGTGCGAAGGAACACTGATTAGGAAGGAATGCAGCGTCAAGCAATGGGATGGAAACACCTGAGAAGATCCCAGTACCTATGGGTGTTTCAGACCATAAACTCTAGAATATCTCTACATAATCTCACAATGTCCTACACTTTACAGAGTTCTTTTCTCTGATTGTAATCATATATGACATAATTATGCCATATGTATGCAACTATTTATTCATTTTATTTTTGGAACACCTAAGGTATTTGGGTGTTTATAAGGTCTGCATGAGGTAGGCAGTAAATATCGAAAGAATAAAGGAGTAGGGTTCTTTTATTTTCATAAAGCACCTAAACAGTTCTCCACATTATGCAGAAATGTTACACATAAATTTAATTTGGTAAAGAGCTGTAACACAGATGTTCTTATTAGTAATGAACCATACTGTGGAAGAAACAACAAATATGTTCTTCTTGTGTAGTTCAATTATTTTTATTTGCTTTTGAAAATTTTTAATTATAATTTTTCATCTGCATAACGAATACTTCATTAATATAATTTAAAAAATTCAGCTTCAGCTTGTCTTAGGTGTCATTCAAGTTCAATCCTCTCACTTTCAAGAACTCTGGAAATGCAGGATGATAAAATAGCAATCAGTAAGTTTTCTACTTTGTAGCATCTCTGGAATGAAGTTACTTGAAATTATCAGTTCTAGATTACTCCCCACAGGTAAAGAATTGGTTCTACTTTATAAACAAAAGGTTTACATTTGTTCTTGTAACACATGATATTTTTCCTTCAGTATGTTTTCCATCTACTTGTATAATCCATTGAATGTGCATTAGTAGAATGGCTTGTCCAGAAAGTCTTAAAAAATAACAAGGACATAGAAATCTTGATGCTGTTACTACTAGATATTGAAAACCGATTCCCCTACTTGCTCTGGAACAAAGTATTACTGCAACTAGCAGTAGCTAATGCTCAGGGGGGCAGAGTGATGATGGTGGCGGCACAGGTTCCAGGAACTATGGGTACTACAGCTCTGTGACATAAATAGTTGTGTTATGTTCTTATTTTAGGTAAAGACACTGTGGCAAAGAGTAGTCATATATTTGCCTGAGATCACAGGGCAGGCTGCTTTCTAGGTAAAATCGACATTCCAATTATTTCTAGCTTATTAATTATATTAATTATATATTATTAATTATATTAAGGAAGAATTAAGCAAAATCTTGTTGAATGGGTCAAAGCAGCTTGACTTGTTATTTTTCCTTTGTCATGCTTAGATTATAGTGTTTCTAAAAGACTGGGCTTTCCAAAATCTATTCATGCAGCCATTCAACAAAACACCAGGTTCTTGTTAAGCAATCATTAAATATTATTATCAAGTCAAGACTCAAGAAACAATAGCCTGGAGCTGGTGCTGTGGCACAGTGGGGTAAAGCCCTGGCCTGAAGCGCCCGCATCTCACATGGGCGCCAGTTCTAGTCCTGGCTGCTCCTCTTCCAATCCAGCTTTCTGCTATGGCCTGGGATAGCAGTAGAAGACTGCCCAAGTCCTTTGGCCTCTGCACCTGCGTGGGAAACCCAGAAGAAGCTCCTGGCTCCAGGCTTCAGATCGGCTCAGCTCCAGCTGTTGCAGCCATCTGGGGAGTGAACCAGTGGATGGAAGACCTCTCTCTATGTCTCTATCTCTCTCTGTAACTCTGTCTTTCAAATAAATAAAATAAATATTTTTTAAAAGAAACAATAGCCTGATGGGAGAGACATAAATAACGGAAATGCAGAAAAACAGAAGTATGTTGGGAGCTTGCACAAGTGATCCCTAACAACACAATGACAAGTCTACATGTAGCTACATTTTGTAGTTGAAGAGAATATTTTCTGAGCTTTATCAGTGACTTACGACAAATGTTACCCCTTCTTTTGTTCAGTGTTGGGTATTTGTCACTCTGAAGGCCATTCACACAGCAGAAAGGGCACACAACCCTTTTATACAAGCATGGAGGGTACTTTTCTGTTTACTCGATAGAGAAATGAAACTTTACCGGAGGAAACACATCTATAAAGTGTATGGGCATCTTGAAGCCCATAAAGCATACACTGATGGAAAATAACACACTTGAGTAAAGTAAAATACAATGATCATTTTAAAATTGAGTTTCTTATTTTTAGTGGATGCCTCATGAAAAAGTTTTATATTTAGCCTGTGGTAAAGTCATTGGTAACCTCAGGAGAAAATAAAGCTATGTGGCTATCTGGCTACACAATTTGCTCAATTGTGTATTCTCTGCACAGAAAAGGTCACACTGCTATCAAAGACATTCTTCCTGCCTTAGGTCCTAACTATCAAATCTCAAGAGCCAAAATAAAAATTGTGGAAACTGGAAACAACTCCCAGTGGCCAGCTAGTAAGAAAAGGCTCCTTATTCAGAGTTATTTATTAAAATAAGTCTGAAAAGAAGGGCAGCAACAGAACTCATTCTGCCATAAAATGTCAAATTCTTCCAATTAGCTTCAGTGTTTTAGTAAGCATTTTGTTACATTACTCCTTGGTATTTCCTCACTATAAATGTAAGGAGGAAGAGCAATTTTAATCCTAATGATTCATTTTCTAAGGAAATTATGTTTCAGGGACAAAATTAGTGTAAGAAATTTTATAGGTTGTATCAGTGGCTATAAGGAGCTGTCTTCTGCAAAGTATTTTAAGCTCTCCCTGTCAGCTCCCACCAATACCCATAATACTCAGTGGAGGTGGTGGGGGTGGGGGTGGCAATGGCATATGTACCAAGAACTCCACATACTTTTTAAATAAAGGTTAGTTCTAGATTTTTGGATATAGCCCCTTTGATAGCCACCACATTGCTCTTGCATTGCACTTTACAGAAGATAATTTTCTCTTTCCCACTTTTAATATCTGTTTTAAAAGAAACCATACAATTAGTTTATGTCTATAGAATTTATCATTATGTAATCGGCAAGTGAATCCAATACAGATGAGAAAGTAATATCAAAAGGGAAGTGTATTTTATGAAACTCATTATACAAAATAAAAATTTACAGGCAGTAAAGAAGTAAATAAGGCACAAAGGGGCCTTAAGTTTTCCTTAAATAACTGTCTCTATGTGATGTGATTTTCCTTTCTTTTTAACATTATATTCATATCAGTGGATTTCCTTGAATCTCTATAGGGAAGAATTACAGAGTATAAAAAATTGGATAGTGAATTTCAGTTTTTCAAAAGCTTACAAAGAAGACACGTACTAATGTCAAGACTTTGAGAAAACATATTTATAAGAAAAACTTTAGGGTAAATTTATGACTACAGTTGGGATTAACACAAGATATGGTTAACAACTTGATTATGTAGTTCTATATATAAAACCTGTACTGAAGCTGTAGTGTTTGCACTATATCCAACAGTTGTATATAAGAAGCTCAAGAAGAGTACCCCATAGTTTGGAACCATAATTACCATTGTATACTTACTAGTCCTCCACTAGTAAAATCAACAAAAAGAGATAAGATTAGTTTGTCAAATGAAGTCAGGAAATATCAAATGAAGATTCTATGTGAAAAAGATTAGACTGGTTAATGCTGCAGACTTCTATAATAATGAGTATATCAACTGATGGCTTACATGAAGTCTAAGCACTGTTTCCGAGTCTTTTTTGCACTGTTTTAGAAAGAGGATGCCTTCCTGGATGCCACAGACTGCCACAGTCCAGTGATCCTGGCTATCAAGATCTTAGGGTCTACTCTTCTTTATTAAAATATCTGCTAACATTTTTCTGTTTATAATTTGGCTATCCACTGAGAGTTCCCAAAATGTGAGGGAATGTGATGACCATCTTTCTGTAAGGATGCTGAGCTGTACACAGATTTTCT
This sequence comes from Lepus europaeus, assembly GCF_033115175.1. NCBI lineage: Eukaryota > Metazoa > Chordata > Mammalia > Lagomorpha > Leporidae > Lepus > Lepus europaeus. The sequence continues at coordinate 58,473,302 of NC_084834.1, read as the reverse complement.
CCTAGGCATCAGAGATTTGAGTCAGGTCCCTGGTTCTCCTTCTTGGTGCTGTCACCTGCAGCAACCACACGCATGTCTGATTCAGACTGTGGCCCTATGATATTTCTAGTTCAGAAAGGCTGAAGTCAAGATGAGGGGACTCCTATCCTAGGAAATCTGCCTGTGGAGTAAGCTTCTCATCTCACTGTTGTGGTACAGAAAATGCTTCAGGATCACCAGAGTTTCTGCTTTTAAATATATCACCACTGATTAAAGATACTGCAATAAAGTGGAAGCTGTGACGACTGAACTGAATCGAGCACGGACTCCATGGCAAAACTGAGAGGCTAGTTTACTTTAATGTTAATGTTAATTAACTGCTCTGCTACCGAGAGAGGAAGGCATAAAAGATGGACAACATTGATTGGTCAATCGGTCACTTTCTGGTTGTTTAGAAATCAACATTTATTACATTCTGATATCTTAACCAATTAGCTTTCTAATAACCATAGCCAAGTCAGTTAATGTTGTTTTATTGTTATTTCAATAACCTGCAACTCAGGATCAATAAAAAGCATATGGCAAAATGTTCAGTTTAAAGCCCTATTTTTGTCACATCCAATTTTAAGCTAAGAGAAGCTTAGATTAAAAATGGGACAAAACAACTCAAAGCAAGGGGAAAAAAATAAGGATTCTGAACATCCTATTAACTAGTTATCCTGTCGTAATCAGTGAACTTTTCCAGATAGGCACAACCATTTTGTGTATTTCAGTACATTATTTCTTTTCAGAATACATGTTTTAAGAAATGGAAGTTAAGAAAACATTCAATAGCTTTTCAACTTATTTTAGGTTTTAACTGGAAATAAACAATCAGATAAAGGACAAGGACAACAATTTTGGTAACTGCTGGATGATGCAGACACCTGTGTAGCTGGGCTGCAAAGACATTTGTTTGATTGATAGAAAACTAGAATTGAAATCAGTTGCTGAAATTCAACGAATTTCAATGGATTACTTGACCTGCAAGCTATGTAGCCCTAAATTTCTCATTGCAGCTGCCAGAAATCTATTTTCCAAATGGAAGAGCAGATGGTTTTGAACAATACTACAATACAGCAATTTTCAGTTATTCTGACAGTGTCATTTCTGGCTAAAATTATAAACATAATTGAGGAAATAATTTTCAGATTTTTCTGAAAGACTACACTGTTTTCAAAGTGAAAAACGGGGAAAATGCTATAATCCAAAAGTTGTACTTTCAAAATTTATATTTATTAAATAAACATTTAAAAAAGATTAAAAAAAGCAAAGTGAAAAAGTTTAATATACTACTGGTTTTTTTTTTTTATCATTATCTTCAGAATTTACTAGCTTTTATTTATCTAAAATAAAACCTAAAGAGTGTAATCTTTCATTTTAGGACTAAATAACCTTGCAGTGTCTGTATGTTCTCCAATATGTATTTTTCTGTGTGATAATTTTCAAGTCACACTACACGTTTAGTTGAAAACTATATCCTCTTTTTTTTTTTTTGACAGGCAGAGTGGATAGTGAGAGAGTGTGTGTGTGAGATAGAGAGAGAGAGGTCTTCCTTTTTGCCGTTGGTTGGTTCACCCTCCAATGGCCGCTGCGGCCGGTGTGCTGCGCTGGCGTGCTGCGGCCGGCGCGTAGCGTGATCCGAAGCCAGGATCCAGGTGCTTCTCCTGGTCTTCCATGGGGTGCAGGGCCCAAGCACTTGGGCCATCCTCCACTGCACTCCCGGGCCACAGCAGAGAGCTGGCCTGGAAGAGGGGCAACCGGGACAGAATCTGGCACCCTGACTGGGACTAGAACCTAGTGTGCTGGTGCCACAGGCGGAGGATTAGCCTATTGAGCCGCAGCGCTGGCCAGAAAACTATATCCTCTTATAAAGAATAAATAAATGGGCCAGTTATGACTGAGGCGAATGATAAATTTCAATCTAGAAACCTTTGTTAAAACATTTTGGTCAACAACAGACTGCAAGTATGACAGTGATGATATAAGATTATAATGGAGTTGATATATTCCTATTGCCTAGTGACATCATGGCTATCATTACCTCCTAGTGGAGTGAATTCTTGGTGGTGATGCTGGCGTAAACAAGCTACACTTCCGGCTGTACAATTATGTTTAGTACATAATACTTGATGGATTAAAAAGTACACTTGGTTAAGTACACAAATATCTTAGAGCATGCCAAGGAAGTGCTTAATAAATGCAGCTGTTGTTAGCATTCCTGTCCTCTTGTTTTGGTAAAAGCAATGTCTCTCCTGCCTAGGCCACTTTAGAGCCCATGGCCTTCACTTGTCTGGGATTGTCTGTGTCACACTCACACCTGTACCTTCACCCATTTATCTCAGAACACACTGGCTCCCTTGCCTGTGAGAAACAAACTCACAACAAAACAAACAAAATACTTCACCGTTCAGCTAATCTTTCATATCTACTTCTCCACTCCCTTTCAGTTTTACATAAAAGTTATTTTTAAATATCTATTTATACTTCCTCCATTTTCTCATCATTGAAACTGCTTTCTCAAGAATCACTTCATTGACAAATCCATCAGTCTTTTCTTAGTCTTGTTTCTCAACCTTGCTACAACTACTGGGATCGCCAAACTACTCAGACACACGAAAGAATGAAATCCTGACATTCACAACAAAATGGATGCAATTGGAGATATGCTTAGCAAAGGAAGCCAGTCTCCCCAAAAAAGAGACAAGTATTATATATTTTCTCTGATGCGTGGTAATACATAGAATACAAAAACAATGTAATGTATATGAGTGGAAAAAAACTGTCCTAATTTGCCTTCTGTAGCACTGTACTACCCTAATCCTTTCTCTGTTATTAATTACTACTTCTTCATCTTCTTAGCTGGTTTATTTTCCTGCTGCTTCCATCTTAACCTGTCTTCACAAGAGTTCTGATCCCAGTCTTTTACACTGCTCTGTACTCTCTGCCAATTGATCCAGCCCTATGATTCCTCTACCATGGAAAGATAACTATTAAATCTCTACATCTTGTTCTTACCACCACCTCCTTACCACTCTATGCTGCCTTTTCTGATTGTTGAACATGTCCACTTGATTGTTCCACCAGCAACTCAAATTTTTCTTGTCCTAAATCAAGTATGCCTGTTTTCCTTCTTAATATTGCCACTTTTTTTGGTCAATAGCACTATTAATCTTTAAACACCTATATCAAAAAATCTGAGTCATGGATAATTTGGCTATACAATACTACAGCAGATGTTATACATAGAGCTTTGGGGTGGAGACCGAGCTTGTATCCTGTCCTGACTTCCCTACTCCATGGCTCAACGACTCCAAGCAAATTACTTGGTTTCTTAGGCATCAGTGTGATCTTTAATGTAGTTGTGCAGTTTACATGAGAAAATGTATATATGGGTGTCAAAGTTTTAGCATATTATGCTAATGACACTAGCCATTCACATTCTTTCCATTTCTTATGTGACTCTCATCACACTTCACATAGACCTTATGTATGTCATAGCCAATACATGAAATTCAGAAGGCAGACTTGGTTGCAAATGCATAAGTGCCTCAAATTTTCTTGACTCCAGTCAAAGTCATCTCATCCAAGACCTGGAACATATGCCATGTCTACTCACATAAAAATGTGTTTTTCTGTTATCATGTACCAAAAAAATAATGTGATGAGAATTTGTTAACTGACCTTATTTGAAACCAATTTCAAATAGCATTCTATAAGCCATTTGGACAGAAATTAAACTCACTCTCACTTCTTTGATAATGCAGAGTAGACTGTTGGTAATAAACTATAAAATCTATGCTGTCATTAGACAAACAACCAACCTGGTAGTCACCTGTCCTCATTTCCCCAGGAACTCAAAACTAAATTTAATTTTGGCCTAAAGTAGATGTAAAGATTATAACAATTACTGGGAAACACTGAAATCATGTGATGTACCACCAAGTCAATAAAAATTATTGCCTTTTACCTTGTACTATCAGTGAGTTTGTACCGCTCTTAGAAAGTAAACAAAAAAAGAGTTTTTATGAGTGTTTATCTAAATATTTATCAAATTTTACTAAATTTTTAGGGGATAACTACTAGTAAATGCAGCTATCCTGTGAAATGTATATTTGTGTATTAATTAGATGTATGTAGATGGTAATTTTTAAAGAGAAAGAGCATTACCGCTAAAGACTGGAGCTCTCTTGTTTCTTCCTCTGCTGCTGAAGCATGGTAGGACAGAACCTACAGGGCAAGAAAAGAGGAGTCCAGGTTACAGAGGCGAGGAATAAGGACTGCAGACTAGAGGCTCAAGTTTGCAATTCTGCTAAGACTTCTTTCAGAAATAACTAGTCTCCTCAGAAGAGCAATCCTCATTTGCTGCTTTGTTCCACAGATTCTGCTGCTACCCTCACAAAAAGTTATAATCCCTATGTTCAAAGAAAACCCTTGGAGCTTTTATTCTGACAGTATTGAGAGAATGAATACATTGTTTATAAGCCACATTACTCATAACTTTGGCTCTAACATGTAGAAAATTTTGAAGTTTTTTTTTTTTTTTTAATTCCGGCTTGTGTACAAATTTAGGGGGAAAACACTCTTTGCAAAAAGTGGTATTTTAATGTTGATATGTGGAAAGGGAATAGTTTAGAAGTAGCTCTCAGATGAGGCCTAGAACTACCATAGAAAAACTCTTAAATACAAGGCAACTATTTCAAAGATTAGAAAGTAGTAGCAAGGAACCTAGAAGATGGAAAGAGGAGAAAGAAGAAGGCAATTTTCTAAGGAAAAAATACCTGACCATTAAATTTCTTCAGTGGCAAATGAAAGAAAGAAAAGCATGTGTATTAAGTCTTCAACTCTTAACAATAAGAAACAGAAAAAAAAGCTAAAATAATTTGGGATAAGTGGAAAATAAAATAGAGGAATACAAAAATAGTGATTAAAGAATTCTAAAGCAAAAATAATCAGATCTTATTTTATAGATCTGTGGACAGATCTATGAACAGACAAGAGATGTATCTGATAAAGAAAAATAATTTAGGACACAAACATCAACAATATTCCTGACAGGAAAGAATTCATGAAAGAAGTCAGTGTAGCAATTTTGAAGTCCTTACTTTAGTCTCTCTGAAAGGCTGGTTAATGAAAATATAATAATACAAACTGACTCAAATATAAAGAGAGAAAATTATATAAGTATTGCTATTTGGTTTAAGTAAAACTTTTAAAAAATATTATTTATTTGAAAGGCAGAGTTATATAGACAGAGAGAGAGAAAGAGAGAAAATGAGAGAGAAAGAGAGAGAGAGAGAGAGAGAATTTCCCATCCTATGATTCACTCTCCAAATGTATGCAACAGTCATGGCTGGAACATACTGAAGCCAGGAGCCAGGAACTCTAAAGCCAAATGTTCTATGTATCTACCATCTTGTGAATCAGAAAATTTGGAATACTATGCTGCATGGAATCTCTTTTAGCATTTGAACATTAGAGACTAGGAAACCTCAGGAAGGCAGAGCTGCTGTCTTCTGCCCATGTGAAACTGACAGGTCATGGTTGGTCACCTGCTCCTGCTGATACCACAGAGGCAGTCTGTTGAAAAAGAAAAACTAAAACTGGCACTATGAACTGGCCTGTTATTAGTAAGTGTCACGCACATGGAAAAATGAATGAAAGAATAACCTAACACATTCTAATTTAAAACATTTTTATCACACTGAAAATAAAAATAACATTTGAGCAAAGATTAATTTTGCTAATACATGTTGAGCACTAGAACACGGAAGAAGCATTTGCTGAAGGTTGACTATTTTACTGTTGTTTTGTTTTCTTGTTATTATAATGATGATGCCTACTAGATCAAAGTATTTCACTGTCTTTGTAAGGCCTGAGGGGTCTGCATCCTTGCCTTTTGAACAAAGGCTTCATAAGGAAACATTATTAATAAGGTTAGACCCATGATCACAGAAATAACTCCACATAATGAACTGAAATTGAAAACTTTTTATACCAAGTGAAAGCTAATTATTCATATACTTAACTGAAAATAGAAATAAACTGAATCAGGAAAATATTTGAGATTCTGAACAAAATGGAATGATGTCCGGGATTTGCTTTAAAGTAATCCACTGGGAGGAAATGAGTGCAGAGAATCAGGGTAGGTACAGATGCAGGAATACTGGTCGTTACTGAAGATGGCTGCTGAACAAAGGGGTTCACAATGCTATTATCTCTATTTTCATATATGTTTGAAATTTTCCTTAATAAACAATTATTTAAAAAAGAAATGATAGTTCATAGCTGACTTTATTTGATTCTTCAATATACAACACAAGAAGACCAGAAAAATTAGATTTTATTTTTTTAAAATTTTATTTATTTATTTATTTAGACAGGCAGAGTGGACAGTGAGAGAGACAGAGAGAAAGGTCTTCCTTTTTCCATTGGTTCACCCCACAATGGCTGCTGCGGCCGGTGCACCGCACTGATCCGAAGCTAGGAGCCAGGTGCTTCTCTTGGTCTCCCATGCAGGTGCAGGGTCCAAGCACTTGGGCCATCCTCCACTGTACTCTCGGGTCATAGCAGAGAGCTGGACTGGAAGAGGGGCAACCGGGACAGAATCCGGCGCCCCGAACGGGACTAGAACCCGGTGTGCTGGTGCCGCAGGCGGAAGATTATCCTATTGAGCTACGATGGCGCCGGCCAGAAAAATTAGATTAAAAACTATATATATGGGCCGGCACCATGGTGCAGTAGGTTAATCCTCCACCTGCGGTGCCAGCATCCCATATGGGTTCTGGTTCTAGTCCCAGCTGCTTCACTTCCAATTCAGCTCTCTGCTGTGGCCCGGGAGTGCAGTGGAAGATGGCCCAAGTCCTTGGGCCCCTGCATCCATGTGGGAGACCAGGAGGAAGCACCTGGCTCCTGGCTTTGGATCAATGCAGCTCTGGCCGTTGCTGCCATTTGGGGAGTGAACCAATGGAAGGAAGATCTTTCTCTCTGTCTCTCTCATTGTCTGTAACTCTAACTCTCAAATAAAATAAATAAAATCTTTAAAAAAACTATATATAAAATATATATTCACATATTTGTATATATATTTGAAATCTATGTATATGTGTAGTCACATAATTGAAAGTATTTGAAATACGTGTGTGTGTGTGTGTATCTGAAAAATTTCCACTGGTTTACAGTCCAAGGTCTTTTATGCAATACTGTAGCAAATATATTAGTGTTATGCAATCATCTTGGAAAGGGTACCATCCTGCTTATTAGTTAATCTTGATGCATAATGTGTATCTTCTTATTTCCTGATATTTATTTATTAGGGATTGGAAGAAATGTTTCTACACCCCAAACATTGGTTTCCAACAATTTGAATTAGGTAAAAGTAGGTAAAACATTCAAATATATTTCAGAGCAATGAATGAATGCCTAAGTAAAGACATCTGTACTTTTTGAAAAGTCTATTTCCCTAAGCTGGTCTATAGTTTAAGAAATTTCCATGTCTTACAAAGTGCATACTTTCAAGGCAGCTACTGAAATATATGTGCAAAGGGCAGGCTACATGGGAGGGAGCCTGCTCGAGATCAGTCTCTCTAAGCCAGTGGTTCACTTGCTTCCTGCACATTCAGAATCTCTTGGGGGAACTCTGTAATAATACACATTCCCAGCCTCTACCCAGATTTACTGAATCGGAATTTTTAGCAGTGAGGTCAGTAATTTGTAGGTTGAAAAAGTTTCTTAGATGATTCTGAAGTAGCCTGTCCAGGGTTTAAACCATTTCTGTTTTTCATTGATTGTTTCTTTTTTTTCCTTTTCCTCACTTCTAATTCTCTACAATCATGGTTTCTGTTTCTATTTCTAATTTTTCATAAGTGTTCTGGAGAGGTGGGGACAGGGAGGGCAGGCTACAGTGGCAGCAGATGTGTATTCAAGTCTGGATTCAAGGATTACCTTCTGCAGAAAAGGCAAGAAGGGGTAAACAGCCCGAGCCTTGGTTTGGTCATGTGACTTCTGGGGACTTTCTAAAACGTTAGCTTCCTTAACTGCCTAAATAAGGGTAATAAGGCCTCACCATGTCACTCGCACAATTCGTGCGAGGACACTGTGATGTAACTAACATGCCACGAGTTGCTGGGAGGGAAAGGTAAGAGCTGTGTTCAGATGTGGAGACTGAGAGGGCAGGAAGCGCCAGCCCACCTCTAATGTGACCATTTGCTTGGCCATCGCTCTCTCCACTGCTTCATACATCTGTGTGTTCTGGATCCCCAAGCCACAGAAGATGACAAAAGCTTCCAGAAACTGTTCATCATTCCGGTTGAAGGGCTTAACCTTGCCTGTGTTCTCCTCCATCTTATTTACAAGTTGGCAAACCCCTACAACAATCCAAGAAATTGAGCATATGTTATTTTAATTAACATGGCTTTTATTGACTTTAACACACACATCCAGAATTGGCTCATAACTTTACTCTTTAAGCAAATGAATCCCCACAAATATGAGCTAGAAAGACAAAAATTATGTTACAAGAGTACTAGGTTCACACAATCCTAAATACAAAGTGCTTGTGTTCCAAAAATCCTAGAGTGCTATTTTCTTTTAGACTTGGTCACGAATTTTAGATCAGTTGAATCCCCAAAGACAATCTGTCCTTTGGAAACTAATTGGATTTTTGTACACTCGCCAAGAGAACAATTTTGATGCACATAAGAATTTTGGGTCACACAGATTGCCTTTTCGTACTGAGAAACCAGAAGCTAAAAAACACAAATACAGAATAGAATGCAAAAAAAAAAAAAAAAAAAAAAAGCAGGCAATTCACATAGACAATCTCAAATTTTAATTATGTACTTGCATATCCAGAAGAATCATATTTGCAGACAACTTTTGATGCAACAAATGCATGAAAATAAAAATGACTGTTTACTGAGAAATTTTAAGCAGATCTATTCTTTGAAGACAATTGTAACCCCTAATTCCCGCCTATCTTGGAAAACAAAACCAGCAGTCCATAGGAATGGAAGAGTTTATCAACATTATACATAGCTTCATTGAGCTGGTTGTCCTGTGGGATTCTGAGTCTAGTGCTTTCTCCAGGAGTTCAATGAGATAGCCTACCGCGGGATAAAACATAAGTCCTTATCATTTCTATTTCTAATTATGAAATAGACTTGTATCACATGCACACTGGAGGCACAGGCATTGTGTTAAATATGTTAATAAATGCATAATTGAGGAGCTCACAGTTTATAGTGTAAGGTGGGTGTAATGATCCCTATGTGACAGAGGGTTTTGTTATTTGCTAAAAGTCTCTCAAGTACTGGCCAGCGCATGGCTCAATAGGCTAATCCTCCGCCTGCGGCGCCAGCACCCCAGGTTCTAGTTCCAGTGGGGGCACCGAATTCTGTCCCGGTTGCCCCTCTTCCAGGCCAGCTCTCTGCTGTGGCCTGGGAGTGCAGTGGAGGATGGCCCAAGTGCTTGGGCCCTGCATCCCCATGGGAGACCAGGAGAAGCACCTGGCTCCTGGCTTTGGATCAGCGCAATGCGCCGGCCGCAGCACACTGGCCATAGCGGCCATTGGAGGGTGAACCCACAGCAAAAGGAAGATCTCTCTCTCTCTCTCTCACTGTCCACTCTGCCCACTCTGCCTGTCAAAAAAAAAAAAAAAAAGTCTCTCAAGTACTATGTGTGGATTCGAAATTTAAGCCTCCCACTCAGTTTGGTCCCCAACTCCACTGGGTTCTAAAGGTCTCTTTTTTCACCACGTTGTTGCCCATTTTCCTGTCGGATCACTGCCAGCAGTTCTGTTTGCATCCTGTCTGTGTACACCGTCACCTGGGCTTTTCCAAAGGCCTGGATCTTTCCCCTAACCGGCTTCCCACTTGATCCTACACTTCCTTGGGGAGTTCTGGAGGCCACCTGCCTCCCAGGTGTGGCAGGTACTTCTCTTTTCCATGCCTTTAACATTAGCACCTGATGTATCCTGATGGATTTTATTTCTGTCTCTCTGAGCAGCATATATTATGGGCTTAGAGATTTTTTTTCAGTTCCATTTCCTCAGCTAGTAACATGCCTGGCACACAGCAGAAACTCAAAAAAAAAAAAAAAAAAAGGCTCACTTCATAAGAAAGTACAGGACTGCAGCTATGACCCAAACTACTTTCCCATGAAGATTATAGTCTATTAGTCTTTATTTTTCCTGGAGCACAAAAGGATTGCATAAAATCTGTGATGACATGAGGGCACTTCAAAAAGTTCATGGACAATGGAGTTACAAGTTTTTTTTTTTTTTTTTGAAATCCATGCATAATTTTTTTCAGAATACACATTTTCCATAGTCTTTTTGAAGTACTCCTCATATGCATGGATTTGTACATGGTTGTCTCTTTATCACCACTGGGGTGCACTTCATTTTGAACATTATAAATGATCTATGTTCGGGGCTGGCACTGTGGCGTAGTGAGTAAAGCCGCTGCCTGCAGTGCCAGCATCCCATATTGGCGCTGGTTCACGTCTTAGCTGCTCCACTTCCGATCCAGCTCTCTGCTATGGCCTGGGAAGGCGGTGGAGGACAGCCCAAGTCCTTGGGCCCCTGCAGCCATGTGGGAGACCTGGATGGGGCTCCTGGCTCCTGGCTTCAGATCAGCACAGCTCTGCCCGTTGCAGCCGTTTAGGAAGTGAACCAGCGGATAGAAGACCTCTCTCTCTCACTGCCTCTCCTTTTCTCTCTGTGTAATTCTGACTTTCAAATAAATAAATAAATCTTTAAAAAAATAAATGATCTATGTTCTCCGTTCTCTTCTTATTTTGTCTACTTTAAGCAGTAAATACATCTGCATGTTTATTTATCATCATTAGTGCTGCAGTGATGACTTCTAACACTCCATTATCAAGGAAAACATTAAAAATGTTTAATAATGAATTTGGACATTACAAGTAAAAACCCTGTGCTAAATGGCAGTCAATGCAATTTAAAAGTATATATCCCATGTATGGTAAAAATGCAAGGGCTATGTCCTCCAGTCTTTGTGAGTCTCCAAATTATAAATATGGAACTGTTTATATAGGCTTCTGGCTGCCTCCCAGATCACATTTTCCTGAGAGTCATGTGTTTCATGCCCTTATATTCACATCACAGTGGAATTGCTTTTCAATTTTTACTAAACTTTTTGCCTGCTTGATGGCCAGCATTCATAAGCAAGAATTTTCTTTATTACTTCATAAGAATTCCTACATGTATAGCAAGGAAAGTACACACAAGGAGGAGTGGAGACATGGCTAGCAGGCAGTCTTCTAGGCTTATGACTTAGCTAAGTAACTGTTCTGAACAGCAGTTCAAACCTATGTCTCAGTCAAAATTCACCCTGTGAAGACATTAAGAGGTCCTAAGAGATACCTCTGGAATTGTTCACAAGTCATTTAAATGGAATGCTAAGTATATAAATATTAAGAGTCTGCTGTAACAACCACAGTTCAGAGCAGAACAGTTAACACACGTCTAAGTCACAATGCACCACTACAGAAATAGATATACAGACAGAATTATTTAGGTTCAGGGCAAAGAAAGGGACACTGAAAACAAATTATCCATGAATCTTATCATTTAGTTCTGCTTGGAAGGTGGAATGGGCAGCCATATTGATATGTAGTTGATATTGATGTCAATTACATATTGATATATTGTAATCCCATTGCTATCTTTACACCCTGCAGAAGATGTACTTATATCAAACAAAAATACCTAAGTTTTGTTTTTAAAGCTATGATAAAAGGTTATAACAAATGAAGTCTGTCATGGAGAAAACTTAAAGCTTGGGTTCATTTACAGATATAGTTTTCACAGCTTTCATTGATAATCTGAAAGAGTAAAACATAGTAATGAAATGTAAACTGGTACTTTGAGATGGCTTTCCTACTGGTAAGCCAAAGGAGCTCAGACTTATTTACATATAAAAACAAAGTGGAGGGAGGCGTGAGAGCCTGGGCAGGAGGCAGCCTAGGGTGGGCAGTCTCACTATGCCGTAAATCTGAATATATGTAATACATAAAATTTGTTCACTTTATATAAACTTAAAAAAATGACAAAAATCTAAAAGAAAAAAAGTAGTTAATGCAGAATCCAAAATAAAATCATTCAGCAAAAAATAAGTACAATCATAAGGGGGAAAACCAAGTAGTTAGATAGTAAATGAAAGGTTTTACATAACGTTGAGAGTTCACAAATTGCTTATATGATTTCATTTATATGGTTTCACTCCATCATCACACTGAAGTCACCACTGAAGATTACACTGAAGGGACCAACTAGCTTCTAAGGTCAACAGTATATTTCCCTCTCCACAACTCCTGGCTTTTCAGTGAAGCAGGGTCAACACTTGCCCTGGACTCTCAACCATACAACACTGACTCCACAATTAGCATCCTGTCTTAATAATTTGTAAAATCTACCCTAATTATCCTGTCATTTGCCAGTTATCGTATTTTAGGGAGAATTTTGCTTTACAAAAGATTTAATTTTTTTCAAGGAATCAATATAACCATCTTCCCAGTTTTCAACTATAGTAATTGTTAATTGTTTTTAAAACAGGCTTCCCTGTTTTAAGATTACATATAAAGCTATATTTTTTCTTAATACTTTTTTGGATCCATTGTATTACTTTTAAGCTTGTAATCCAACTTAATTTCCCCTACATTACTCATAGAGTCTTATAACACTTGAATTGTTATATATTCTCTGATTTTATGAAATGCCATCTTATATTAAATTCATATTTATTTTAATTACTATTACTGTTCTTTCTTATTTTTTAAATTAGATTGGATTTTCTAAACAATAGCTTATCATAGTTAACTATAATTATTTTCAATGATTTCATAGTTTTTTTTTTCTTGGAGATATATAACATCTCTTTCAACCAATGGTATCTTATTTACAAGCAATGAAATATACTCTATTATATAAAATAACACAGTTATATATACACCAGATTCAGTTCTACATTTAGACTTTCTGCTCTGTCCCATCAATCTCACCATCTCTTCTGGCATATATACTGTAATTTTTCTGGTTTTCAAAGATGTTGTTTGTTCTGTTTTTATTTATTTACTTCTTTGAGAGGACGAGAGAGTGAGGGAGTATTCACTTTGGTCCACTGATTTACTCCTCAAATGCCTGTGATGGCTGGGGCTGGGCCACATCAAAACTGGGAATGGAGAACTTAATCCTAGTCTTCCATGTGGGCAGCAGGAACCCAATTATTTGAGCCATCACTGCCTCCCGGGGTCTGCAGTAGCAGGAAGCTGGAACCAGGAGCCAGAGCTAGGAATTCAGTCCAGATGCTCCAATGTGAGATGTAGGTTTCTTAGTGGGCATCTTAATCGGGAGACTAAATGCCCAGCCCTACTACAACTTTTAATTATGTTACTTTTACAATATCATTTTAATGATAACAATTCTATCTATCCACTCTAATTCTTTTTACATCTTCCAGATGTAAATGTTTTAAATGTTGATAGGGAAAAAACTCTGATCCTGCCTACAAAAGTCTGACAAGGGTATGTATGAATTAAGTTAATGTAAATCTGATCTGGGAATAGTCAATACATTGGAAAATAGATTCTAATCATTCAGGAAACATTACTTCACTTGTTAAAGACTTTTAAATTAGTATAATTTTACAGTTTTCCTTTTACAGATGGTACCTATTTCTGGCCAAATTTATTCCTTGTTAATATGTTAAATGAAATTTATTTTCACTTTTTTTCTAACAAATTTGGCTTGGTATATGTTAAAATTATTTCTCTTTAATAATCTTATAACCAGGAACATACTAAAAACTGTCTTTTGTAGACAGGTATTCTCAGCTGAGTCTATCAGATTTCCATTTAACAATTATATCATTTGTAAATCATTTAGTTTTGCCTTCTCTTTTTCTGTATCTCATCTTATTTCATCTTTTCTACTCCTCTGATGGTTTTAGTTAGAATTTTGTTAAAGAGATCATATAAATAGCATCAAATGCTTGGCAATAATAATAGACAGAATTAAAAGGGAGATATGTTTCAACATGGGAAACAGTCCACACATCAGACTCAGAATGACAATCATTTTAAGTAACACTCTGACCTCAGAATCAGCCCTTAAGGTTTTTGGATGTGGCTGAAAAGCCCATGAGAGCATTTCAGGCATGGAAAGCCAAGACACTGTGGCAAAAAATATCCTACATGAAGGATCTCTGTGAGTGAGACCTCAGTGGAAAGAAGGGGTGATCAAAGAAGGATGTACTTTTCTCTGAAGGGAGGAAAGAACTTCCATTTTGCTTATGGCCTTGTCTAAATACTGACGGAGTTTGTGGTTACAAAGGGCTTCCAAAGCCTTGGCAGCTAATGGCAAAAGCCTCAGGTGATCACTGACATCATAAATAAGAGTGTTAATTGTTAAATTAACAACATAAGTCACTGTTCACTTATTTAACATTAGAATATTTACTTATGCCTTGGAATTATGTTGTAACATATAGATGAGATTATTTCTCCAACTATTCACCTATTTTAAAGATCCACATTTGCATCAGTTACTAAACAAGGTCAAAATAAATGAATAGAACAGATAAGATGACATGAGTCAGAATCAATGATTCCAAAGTGTATTGAGGACTACTCAGGAACATTCTGTAAGCATGCAGGTCTCTTGAATTTTGTTGACACAAAGGAAGTCAAAGAAAGTGCTTTATGGGGGCGGAAGCTATGGCACAGTGGGTAAAGCAGCTTTCTGTGGAGCCAGCATCCCATATGGGTGCCATTTCCGATCCAGCTCCCTGCTGATGTACCTGGGAAGACAGCAGAAAATGGCCCAGGTACTTGGGCCCCTGCACCCACATGAGAGACCAGAATGAAGCTCCTGGCTCTGGATTGGCCCTGCTCCTGTCATTGTGGCCATTTAGGGATTGAACCAACAGATCTCTCCCTCTCTCTTTCTCTTTCTCTCTAACTCTGCCTTTCAAATATTTAAATAAATCTCTAAAGCAAAAAAAGTGTCTTATAGAACATCAGAGTGATGCAGGTGTGTGGCCAGTTCAAATAGGCTAACAGAACAGATGTTAAAATATGGAAGACATGTGAATTTAATGACATGTTCTAGACATGTGTCATCAAGCAATTTAGTCCCTGTGTGAACATTATAGTGTGTGCTGACACAAACAAGGCAGCTATGTCACCAGGCAATATTATCTTCCATGTTTTATTCATACCACAGTAGCACAGTCCATAGTTGACTGAAATGCAGTCAATTGTGTAAGAGACTGAAAAATTAATTATGGAAATAAAAATATGTATGTATATATATGTGTGTGTACAGATAGATAGATAGCGAGAGAGAGAATCCATTTTAGAGCACACATTCAGTAACAAATATACATTGTATTTCTCACTCAAACAATGTGTAGTATAGCACTGTAATTTTTATTATGCATTTTGTTTGTTTATACAGACAAGGAGATAGGAATATAAGCTCTTTAAAGTGGAGAAGTTTTAAACATTGTTTTTTGATGGCTATGGAACTAATTTCTTCAAAATCTATCCTAAAAATTAAATTGGCAAATAAAAGAGCTGTCTACACCTCAATGTTTATTGCAGCTCAATTCACAATAGCTAAGACATGGAATCAACCAAAATGCCCATCAACAGAAGACTGGATAAAGAAATTATGGGATATGTACTCTATAGAATACTATACAGCAGTAAAAAAAAAAATGAAGTCTGGTCATTTGCAACAAAATGGAGGAATCTGGAAAACATCATGCTGAGTGAAATAAGCCAGTCTCAAAGGGACAAATGTCATATATTCTCCCTGATCGGTGACAACTAACTGATCACCTAAAATAAAACCTGTTGAAATGAAATGTACACTATGAGAAACAATGTCTTGATCAGCCCATGTCCTGACTGTCAAGGAACAACTTACTATTTTATTCCTTTTAGTATTTTTTTTTTTGTTCTCCTAAATACATTGGTTGAACTCTTTAATTAATACACAATTATTCTTAAATATTTAAAATTAACTGAAAAGTGATCCCTGTTAAAAATAAGAGTGGGAATAAGAGAGGGAGATGTACAGTTCAGCACATGCTCACTCAGACTTACCCCTAACGATAGAGCTAGAAACGTGCCAGGGGATTCCAATTCAATCTCATCAAGGTGGCATGTACTTGTTAAAGTGATCAGTTTAAGTTCATAAATGATCAAAAAGATAGGATTAAGTGACAAAGGGATTGCATAAATAAGACCAGTGTCTGCAAATAACAATTGATAGAATTAAAAAGGAGAGAATGGTCCTACATAGGAAGTAGGATACACAGCAGATTCATAGAATGGCAAATGTGCTAAACAGCACTCTGGCCTCAGAATTAGCACTTAAGGCATTTTGATCTGGCTAAAAAGTCCATGAGAGTTTTGCTGGTGGAAAGCCAAGACACTATGGCCAAAAAAAAAAAAAGACCTAAATGAAAAATCTCTGTGAGTGAGATCCCAGTGGAAAGAATGGGCCATCAAAGAAGGAGGTACCTTTCTCTGAAGGGAGGAGAGAACTTCCACTTTGACTATGGCCTTGTCTAAATAAGATCCGAGTTGGTGAACTCAAGAGGCTTCCATAGCCTTGGCAGCTCATGACAAGAGCCTCGGGTGATTACTGACATCAGAAATAAGAGTGTCAATTGTTAAATCAACAACAGGAGTCACTGTGCACTTACTCCTCATGTAGGTTCTCTGCCCTTAATGTGACTATGTGAATTAATGGTAAAACTACTACTCAAACAGTACTCTATACTTTGTGTGTCTGTGTGGGTGCAAGTCTGTTGAAATCTTTACTTAGTATATACTAAGTTGGTCTTCTGTATATAAAGATAATTGAAAATGTATCTTTTTTTTTTTTTTTTTAGGTGAAGTCTCTCACCTTTTTTTTTTTTTTTTTTTTTTGACAGGCAGAGTGGATAGTGAGAGAAAGACACAGAGAGAAAGGTCTTCCCTTTTGCCGCTGGTTCACCCTCCAATGGCCGCTGCGGCCAGCGCATCTCGCTGATCCGAAACCAGGAGCCAGGTGCTTCTCCTGGTCTCCCATGCGGGTACAGGGCCCAAGGACTTGGGCCATCCTCCACTGCCTTCCCGGGCCATAGCAGAGAGCTGGCCTGGAAGAGGGGCAACCGGGGTAGAATCCGGTGCCCCAACCGGGACTAGAACCCGGTGTGCCGGCGCCGCAAGGTGGAGGATTAGCCTGTTAAGCCAAGGCGCCGGCCTGAAAATGTATCTTGATGAAGAATGGGATGAGAGTGGAAGTGGGAGATGGGATGGTTGCGGGTGGGAGGGAGGTTATTGGGGGAAAGCTGCTATAATTCAAAAGTCGTACTTTGGAAATTTATATTTATTAAATAAAAGTTGAAAAAATCTATCCTATAAAGATGCATCAACATTTATGATAAATATGATGCAGGAAAAAAGGCATATTTTGCCTGATAAATAGGGGAAGTAATTGGGTAAAATAAATGAGTGTCGAGTGAAAAAAAATATTTTCCTAATAGTGCTGGAAGCAAAGTGGTGGAAACACTCTATATTAGCCAGAGCTCTAAGCAAACATTTGGTGATATGAAACAATACCTCAGGGAATAAATCTGACGATATAGCAGACCCTGTAATGGTCTAATGGCCGTAATTTCATCTAAATCTCAATAATGGAAAAAAAAATGACAGGGCCAGAAGAAAATTACAAAAAACACATGGGCCTGCCTGTCCTTCCTCATGCGATTCTATAGGGATTCTCTATTAGAACTACATAAGGGTGGAATCTGGTCTGTGACTTGTAAGACAAACGATCTAGAATCATGATATTTTCCATGCTGCATCTGTGGGTATGTAAGAATGGCCCAGAGCTCAAATTCTTAGTTCTGTAACACTTAAACAGCAGCCAGGAACGCGGAAGTTTTCTCTCTCGTAACTGAGATCAACTTGAGCAACTTCCCCCAGCTCCAACACCACTAAGTAGATCATTGCTTTCTTTTTTCTTTTTCATTTACTGAGAATTTTTCCTCCCCTCAAAACATTTGTTTACTTTTGGTTCAGTTATCAAGCAGAGTGACACAACATGCATGCCAAGAAAAGTCTGTTGATTTCAATAGTTCTTTCAATTTTGCTGCTCACTTGTCTGACACAGTGACAAGTGCATAGAATGTGAACTGTGAATAGATCCGAAAGGTTACTGAGTTCATCCCCTCAGAGACCCATAGTGGGCCCGTAATCCTTTACACTGAAAAAGGAAGAGGGGAGCCAATGTGAAGCTGGGAGTCCCCGTGCTAGTCCAGTGCTCTTTGCACTTCCCTTATCCAGCTCTCATGTATCATCTGCACACAGCATGAAAGAGCCCGAGCATAGCTTCTGCCAGCCAGTCCTGTTCTCAGAGACCCCACGGAGGAAAAGTGAAGGTAGGGCTCATTGTCTGGCAAGCTGCTGTTCTGTCTTCCTTCTTATGACAACTTGCTGGTAAATACTGTATCCCTCCTGGAACTGAACTACATATTTTCAAAGGTCACTGGCAGCTTTACCGTAAATCTTTGTACGTATACGAAAAATCATCTTAAAACGAACATAACATTTGTCATGTGGTTTTCCCCTTGATCTCCCTAGGAAATAACATTTTATAATGTAACATTTGCTTTGGATCATACACTGTAAGGTATACTCTGCATGCTCCTTTTAATGCTTGTTAGATAGCTGATTAGTGATAATCTTTAGAAGAATTTACATATTCATAAGCTTCTGCTTTTTTGCTCTCAGAATGATAGAAGAGTACAGTTGACCAAACAGCCCAGCAGGGAGTTGGCATGCTGGCTTCTAAGAGGCTTTAGCATGCAATTCATCAGGGTCAGGATTTGACTCTTCAGTCCTGCTGGCTTAGAGTCCAGATTGGTATGCTGGGTACAGATTCTCTCTCTCTCTCTTTCTCTCTCTCTGGGGTGAAGTCATGGTTACTAAGTTGACAAAACTGATTTATAAAGCCAGAATACTTACTAATGCACAACAAGAAATAGATCTGTCACAGGAACATGGGTCTGTATACCTGCAGCTGCAGCCTACTGCTTCAAGTCCAGTTTACTAATATACAGGAAGAAGCAACGATCCAAGACATCTAAGATATTCGAGAGGACATGAATAATGCATTCAATTCCTGTGAGCTAACCTACACTGGAAAGAAAAATACTGAGAACAAGGGACGTCAGAGGGATGGGCCTGGAGTGAGATCAAGGGAAGTCAGAGTCACGGAACGCTCCATGGCAGTGAGCCGAGGTACCCATCTCCCGGTCAGGATGCGTATTAACATTAGCAAGGGACTGGACGTGCTGAGAAATTGTTGGCTACAACTTGCTGCATCCATCATCTCCACCCAAGCTGTGGCCCATCATATGGTCAGAATCCTCAATGCACACTGATGCAACTCTTTACCTCCAGCTCCACATTAAGGGACAAAAGTTCCCTCGCTCCCTGTCAGAACCTGGATAGACACTTTGAATATCTGTCTTTTGCTCCCCTTTTCATTAATGATACTTCCTGCTCCCTCTTTTTGACTGATATTTGCCTTCAATAAAAGTATAGTCAAATCTTGCGACCTGAAATTATTCAGACCTTTTAAGATAAATTTATAAATCTAACTGCTGCTCCCTTTAGGTTTTTAATTTTTAAATTTTAATCTTTACAAGTCACTCATATTTCCTTTATTTTCAGGTTTTTGGGACAATGATAATAATTCATATGATCCATGTCAATCATGGATGATTGCCATATAAAACCCCATATTTTCTGCTATACTCAACATAAATGCAGTACAAGAAACAAGCATTATTCTATCTTTGGATAATGCATTCTTCTACTATTCCTGAACTAGACTTTCTTCCCTGTAACCTTCAGAGAAGACTGTAAACTCCCCAAGAGCAGGGATTTCTGTTACATTCACTGATTTATCCCAAATGCCATGAACAATGCAGTGTCTAATAAAAATTTATTGAAAGAATAAATTAATACAACCTAAATCCCAAACTACATAAAAAAAAACCCTGAAAACCAGGAAGTGAGATTTTAAAACAATACACATAATCAACTTGATATGTCCCAGTTAAGTCTACTAACTTTCAATATAGCATCATTCTAAGGTGAAATATTCTGCTCAATAAGATTATAATTATAGAGTAGCTAATAAGATATTTAAAAAACATCTGTTGGCATTTATCAATATTAAATGACTTCCAAATTCTTTTATTCCAATATTTTTTAGACATTTTATTCTTTACATTTATACTTGAAAAAAAGAGTAGCAGAGAATACATTTTAAAAAGTGCAGCATATAGGTTAATGGAAAGGCTTTACCTATGACTTTATTCTTCTTTCCATTTTTTATAGGTGTACAAAGCAAACTTCTAATGCACTGCTGGTTTATATTTCCGGTGTTTTCATTCTAAACAAAAACAAAAACAAAACAGCTAAAATGATAAAAAGATTGATTTGTCCATTAGAGATCATATGAACCATATGGCACATGTGAATCCACTAAGAGAGTCCCCTTTTATTAGCTGGAGAAAACACTGAAATGCAGAAAAAGTACACATTATAACGAAGTTCACATAAATGCAATGTGAAGCAACCAGTCTTTATTTAAAAATAATGTCCAAGATTTATATGTTTCCATGAAAACTTCCCAAGTACTTTATAGTTATTTTAAGTAAAATATTCCTGCTATTATACTGATAGAATACATGTCACAAATAATTTAATAAGAGGGGCAGAATTCAAAAGCATCCTTCCACCTAAAAAATGATGTTGCAACCTGTTCTTCTTTGGTAATACCAATGTTTCTATCACCCATAATATTAAAGTTCTAAAAAGGTCTCCCAGATATGCAAATCACAAGATCAAAGCACTTATTTTTCTGACATAAATGAGAGAAAATGCTAGAATGCAAAGTTTCTAGTGCCTGAGACATGATCCTAATAGCTTTTCTGTCAAGGAAAACAAATATTCATTTTCCTGCAGAACAAATCACTATGGTAGGTTACCAATTACAAATATTCAAGTCATATGCAATTTAATTTCTGTGGATAAGATGTAGAACACCAGCAATACTATCTAAGAAGTGTCACTTGACCTTATATATGTAATAAATTACCTAGAGTACCAAATGAATATATGACAGTCCACTAATACACGTTTAAAACACTGAAAATGGTGCAGAGAAAAATAACCAATACAGCTCTCAACAGTGTTGTAAGATATTTTGTTCTTTATCAGACCAGGGAAAGCATGGATCACTCTTAGTTCATTTAAGGACTAGTCTTTCAGTTGTCAGTAACTGCTTATGTACAAATTTAGGGGGAAACAGTCTTCTAGTCTGAAATCTAAAATTGGGTTACTTACAGTCCAAGGAAATCTTTTATCCTTACTGACATCTGGGATATTAAGTGGTTCCATAGTATTTTTGACATATTGAGCATACATATAATTGATTTTGTTTGAATCACGTTCCCTGTGAAAATAACAGATATGAGTTCCTTCTATGTAGTAAAAAAAAAGAAAACACAAAGTAAATAAATTATAAAAGATAAACATAACAGTCTTAAACGTAAAAATCTCTATCTTCACTAGAAAATGCAGCCTGTTAATGTGTTTGATGATTTACAATTCTGGTAGCTCCTACAAACATTTTAAAAATACAAAAGTCCACAACTACTTATTTATCTAAAATATGTCATATGTACAGGAGGCACATCCCTAATCTGAAAGTTGGAAATCTAAAACACTCTAGAATCTGAAAGGTCTAGAGCACTGACTAAGACCACAGTGGAAATTTCTACACCTGACACCATGTGATCAGTCACAATCAGATTTGCAGGTACACTAAAAATGTTGTATCAATGACCTTCAGGCCAGATTTATAAGGTATACACAAAACAGAAATGGATTTCCTGTTCAGACCTGGGTCCCATCCTTAAGCTATATTATTATGCTTCTGATCCCAAGAATTTTGAATAAAGGATATTTGACCTTATTTCTCAAGACTAAACTGATAATCTGTGAAGGCATGAAAATTATCACATATAGCAGTTGTAATCGTAGTCTCTTAGGGACCTATCATGTGAATATTATCTGAGTGACATTCAAGAAAAGGTTAAGAGAATGTTTAAAACTATTAATATTTTATAAACAGCAACAGACTGCAGAAAAGTAAATAAGAAGCTGCTCTACTAATGATAAAAAAAATGAAAATTACGTGAGAGAAGTCAGTCTTGTGTAATTCTTTAAAGTAACAATAATAATTATTCTTATCATAATTGTTAACAGTAAAGACCAGCAGAAACTCCAAATGCTTAAGTAACTTGTAAGAGGTTATAAATTCAAATTCCCAGGAGTTGACATAGAGATGGAAGCACTACAATTACCTATAAATCAACAGATACCTAATTCCGTTTGTAATTCTTTGGAAATCTTGTTTTTCTAATGGTTATTTTAGTGAAAAATGTATATCAGATTTATTAAAGTTACAAGATGCCATATTTATTTATTACTCTATAAGGAATTTTTGAAAGTTCTCAGTTCTGTACTCAGTAAATACAGATGGAACGCGTGCTCCATTAGGCAAACTTGTACAGGCTAGTAACTGTTATAGGGAACTTGCAACCTCTACTAGAGGGCTGTGCAGAATGAAAAATACAGTTTTAGTTGCAACAACTATTAGGGTAGGGTCTGGTGCAGGGCCTGCCAACTCTTCCCTCAATAACTGCATTTTTCTCCGTCTGAATGCACGGTCACCTAGAATAAAGACTAAATTCTAGCCACCCTAATGTTAGTATCACCACATGACTAAGTCCTGGTCAAGAGGATGTAAGAGGAAATGTGTGAGGCAGCTTCTAGAAACCTTACCAAAGAGGCAGCTTATGTCTCCTCTCAGCTCTTCTTGTCCCTATCCTCCACCCTAACTGTTTAAAACACACACATGATGGCTGCAGCTGTCTCCTTGATCCTGAAGGGAAGGATCCTACCCTAGACATGTACAGTAGAACACCCAAAGATGCCTGGATTCCTGAGGGCTTTGTGGTGTAGCAGCACCAACCCTGAGCTGCCACCCTCTGAGCTTTTGCAGCAGAGTAAGAATACTGCATTCTTGGTTAAGCTATTTCTGCTTTGGGCTTTCATGACTCATAGACTAGGATTTCATGCATCCTGGTCAATAGAGTTGGTACCTATGCAAGTACCACACATATAGAGAAGATGGACAGAGAGCACTTAAATGGAGTAGGTTGAGGAGGTGGCATTACAGAAATGCATAAATGGTTAGCTAAGAGTTAAAAAGAGAAGAGAGGTATCAGGATTGAAGGAGAGGATATTCCAGGCAGAAAAAAAGCAATATAAAACACTGTGTTCAAATGGAGGCATTCTCTGTGCATTTGGGAAACATTCAATGGTTAGATTGTCAGGATTAATGTGATGATCTCAAGCAGAAAATGCTAAGCTCGGAGAGACAGTGGAAGATTTTTGAAAGTACAATGTAAAGAATATGGATGAGCGAGCGGCAAGATGGTGGAATAGGAAGGGAGTACACTGATAGTATGGGAAAAGACAGTTTAATAAAAGTGGAGATACTGCAGGTTCAAGGAAGAGTAGGGGAAGAAACAGCAGAGGAAACTCTTCTGGAACTAGTGATTCACAGTGGACCTGCGTGGAGAGCGTGGGAGCCCAAGTTCGGGACACCAGCAGCATACTCAACACACCAGTGCTGGAACGCGAGGTGAGCTGAACCTCAATAGCCCGAGACACCAGCAGGAAAGCAGAAAGAGGAGACTAGAGGGAACGAGGACTGAAACTCTGTGGGGAAAAGTTCACCAGGCTAACTAGAAGAGAGAGAGGGGAAAAAAAAAAGTGACCGATACGGACACGAGTTTCTCTCTCACCGCTCACCTCTCAAAGACTAGCAAGACAAAGAGCAGGCGCCATTTTGACATACGTCATAAGCAGGGCGACCTCAGGTCTGCACCGGCCCTGAGCCTAGCAGAAAAACCTGACTCTGGGAGAGTGAAATAACAGGAGATTAGGATCTAACTTGGCAACCCAGTGGGAGACTGCAGGAGAATTGGAGCCCACACTGAGGGCAGCAGAGATTCCCTGTGTGGTCCTTGGGAAAGAGCTTCCAATCTCTGGCTCCTGTGGGTATATCATTCACCTGCTAACTACCTCCAATTCCATTCAGCCATACGGAATTACTTCCCTTTTGAATCAAAAAAGAAAAGAGAGAGAGAGATTTACCACGCCTAACCTGGGAGTGTCACCTTTGGTGCACCCTCAACCCTGAGGAACCAAACAGAGCTCTCAGGCCACGCTCATCTCAAGCCTCTCAGGCTCCACCAAAGCAGACAGTACACTTAATATAGAGCCATAGTATAACAAGAAAAAACACCGCAGTGAAGAAACCAAATATCTCCAACATGCCAAACAACAAACGCAAAAGCCAAGCTAACAAGAACAAGGAAGACACTATGACGCCCCCAAATGAAAAAGACACCCCAATTCAAGATTATGAAGATGATGAGATTGAAGAAATGCAAGAAGCGGATCTCAAAAATTTGATAAGAACATTAAGAAGTTCTCAACAACAAATTCTTGAACTA
Source organism: Lepus europaeus (assembly GCF_033115175.1). NCBI lineage: Eukaryota > Metazoa > Chordata > Mammalia > Lagomorpha > Leporidae > Lepus > Lepus europaeus. The sequence goes on along the minus strand of NC_084834.1, from coordinate 58,448,601 downwards.
CAGAAATCCTTAATGGACAAGATAGAAAATCTCTCTCATGAAAATGAAATATTAAGGAGGAATCAAAATGAAATGAAACAACTAGTAGAACAAGAAACTGTGATAGTGATGAGAAATCATAATGAAATGAAAAATTCAATAGATCAAATGACAAACACATTAGAGAGCCTTAAAAACAGAATGGGCGAAGCAGAAGAGAGAATATCGGACTTAGAAGACAGAGAACAGGAAAGGAAACAGGCAAACCAAAGAAAAGAAGAGGAAATTAGAAATATAAAAAATATTGTCAGGAATCTACAGGATACTATTAAAAAACCTAACATTCGGGTTCTAGGAGTTCCTGAAGGCATGGAGAGGGAGAAAGGATTAGAAGGCCTTTTTAGTGAGATACTAGCAGAAAATTTCCCAGGTTTGGAGAAGGACAGAGACATCTTAGTACAGGAAGCTTATAGAACCCCTAATAAACATGACCAAAAGAGATTCTCACCATGACATGTTGTAATCAAACTCACCACAGTGAAACATAAAGAAAAGATCCTAAAATGTGCAAGAAAGAAATGTCAGATTACTCTCAGAGGATCTCCAATTAGACTCACAGCAGACTTCTCATCAGAAACCCTACAAGCTAGAAGGGAATGGTGAGACATAGCCCAGGTACTAAGAGAGAAAAACTGCCAGCCCAGAATATTATATCCTGCAAAGCTCTCATTTGTGAATGAAGGTGAAATAAAGACTTTTCATAGCAAACAGAAATTGAAAGAATTTGTTGCCACTCGTCCTGCCCTTGCAAAAGATGCTTAAAGATGTGTTACACACAGAAACACAGAAACATGGTCACCAATATGAAAGAAGGTAAAGGAAGGAAACCTCACAGCAAAAGATCACAGGAAGCTCAGTTTCTCTTTGACATAGAATTAAAATCTGATTCTCTGTTAAAGCAATGTGTTAAAGTAATCTATTATGTTCTCTTGATGTCTGTTAAATTCTAATTGTTCAAAAACAGCTGAATTTTTATTAAGAGCTATGGGTTATTTAAAATGTGCTTATTTTCAAAGATTTGAATAATCACCTTGTAACAATGATCAGATTTGGTCTATGTTATGTCATGATTTTAAGGAATCTTATTTCAACCAGATATTTTGGATTTTGAGCCTTCTTGGCATTCTTGACAGGCATTCAAAAAATCAAAGTTTCAAACAATCTGGACTCTAAAATTTCCAATAAATCCTGGACTTTGGTTTCTCCAGTTTGGGGCAACTGAAAAAAATCGAAGGACCTATGTCTCTCATCTTATAGAGACACCAACTAATCAGGCTATTTGGATTATATTAGAAGTACTGTCAAGATATGACGTGGTACTAAATTTTAAGTTTCTATAATGGAAAATGCTATTAATACAAATGTTTGAGAATTAAAAAGTCTAATGATCTTGTGTTACTAGACATGATAGTTATCTTAATGAGAAAGCCCCAGAGGCCTAAAGGGTTAAATACTTGTAAAATCCTGAAGGTGCTTTCAAAAATACTGTGAAGTAAGCAAGTGCCTCTTGTTGATTGATGAGTTTATCATTTTAAACACGGCAACTTAAAGTCTTTTGTCATCCACAGTCATATATGATTTGCTGCTCATAAAACTAAAGCATTGTTGGTTCTGTGTTTAGCTGTTCTCCTATAGGTTCCTATGGACTTTTTCCAGCCACTTCTATTGTATTCTGTACTTTGGGATGGCTCTGTAAACAGATGAAGCCAATAATGTATTAACAGTACCAACTGAGAGAAAGTATGGTTAACTGAGGTTACTAAAAACAAAAAGCAATTCAAATCAATTGGCAATCTACAAAAAGAGTTAAAGATTTTAAAAGCTATTATTAAAATTGCTATATTGGTCTATTATGTTATGTTATATGTGTGTACATATTGTATGTCCACATGGGAAAATGTTATTAAGAGTTTTATTTTAATTGGCTTATAGATAAGATTGTCCATAAATTTAAGCTGCTAAGATTAATCAAAGATACATTTTAATTTGTGTGACCTGAATCTGTATATCATATGCTTTAAACTTGTTGGTAGAAAGAAACTAAAAACATTTTATATGGTTGTGCTTAAGTTTACTGGTTAAACAAACTACACCATGTTAGATATTTAAGAGGTGTTTTCAAATACATGATTCTTAAAATTTATAGAAGGCATTGGACCTTCTGGTAAATGTTTTCTTAAGTTGTTATCTAATGGTTGAAACTGTTTGCTAAATATTCATGTAATATTGCTATTGTCAGCAAGCGATCTAGGACTTCCTCCCTCATTTCTCTAAGCCCAACTTGTTCTTTCATTTCTCTATTCTCCTCAAGGTAGGAAACTAATTCTATTATGAAGGAATCTGTAGGACACACAATTTAATCTTTAGACCTTATAAAAGAGATGGCTAACATTTTTCTGTAATAGCATAGCCAAAATAAGAGCTTAAATAATAATCTCATAGCTAGATTTACTTTGCCATCAGCAAAGTAAAAAGTAGAAAAATTCTCCCTTTCAGACCAAAGGGAAAGAAAGTTTTTAAGTGGGAATATAATTTTCCTCATGGGCATTATCTACCTTAGAAAAACTACTACAGAATATGCCTGTGACTATAGACTTGTAGTTCAGGCCACCGAAGATTAGAGATGGGACATGGGCACTCCCTTGACTTGCATCCTCTGGTCTGCTTTAACAAAAACCAGGAGGAAAAGAAAGCTAGGCATCAGAAGCAATGGGTGGCAGGCCTATTAATGGCTGATCTGTACAGTGATCTGCCCTCAAGGAGACCCAACAGGCCAGTCTACTGCAGTGGCTTTCAATGTGGTAAGCCTGGGCTTCAGCAGAAGTCAACTTGTGAAGAGCCCTTGCAGCTCTGCCAAGAGTTGGATCACTGGAAATGGGCCTGCCCTGGAGTCGAAGGATGCCCAGGTCAGAGCCACAGATCTTATTGGCTCTAAGCTGAAAAGCCCTTCACTCAGCCCAACTTCCAAAGTGACCACTGCAGCTGAGGGGACGGCCAAGTAGGGTCAGCAACATTGCAGGCAGAACTGTAAATTTCTTGTTAGAGATGCCCCCTGCCTTTACCTGGCCAGCTCTCCTCCCAGGCCAGCTAAGTAATGAAAGTCAACAGAGTGCCTTCCCCTAGGAGGTTCACACCTCCCTTAGGATGTACCCCATGTGAAGAGATAGATAGGTCTGGGCCTCTTAACTTACAAGGTCTAAAGCCCACCAGATTATTATCAAGCCCCTTCTGTCAGGTTCTATTTGCCTCTCAATCAGAAAACTTAATTGTAGCTTAGACAGCACCTTTCTTAGCTCCTCTAATAATGACTCTGTCCTTTGTTCTAGACCCTGTCTAGCGCACTTGGGCCTCATTCCTTTGTAATCATAACCTCTACTCTACCACCAATGACTCTACTCCCAACCTGTGTGTACTGATGGTCCTCTTCCCCACTTAATGCTGTATAATTGTTCAGACCTGGTTAATGCCACTCTTAGGATCATTGGTTACTATCCTCACCCTGTCTTTTATGACCTTGTCTAAATATGATCAGAGTCAGCGAACTTGGAAGGCTTCCAAAGCCTTGGCAACTCATGACGAGAGCCTAGGGTGGTTACTGGCGCCGTAAACTAGAGTGTCAATTTGTTGGGTCAACAACAGGAGTCACTGTGCACTTGCTCCTCCTGTGGGATCTCTGTCCTTAATGTGCTGTACATTTTGATTTAATGCTATAACTAGTATTCAAACAGTATGTTTCACTTTGTGTTTCTATGTGGGTGCAAACCGTTGAAATCTTTACTTAATATATACTAAATTGATCTTCTGTATATAAAAAAAAGAATATGGATGATATAATTTTTTATATCATGGGAATATCATGGTACCTTGAGAATGTGCCTCTCAGCTGCAACTGCAAGAAGTATAACTGACCAGTGTCTCTGTGATATGGAACCCAAAACCAAGTGTGTATGTAGGCCACACTTCCCAGGGTTGCTCCTAGTCAAGGACTGAGCACAGCAAGGAGATTAAGGTAGGAGTGTTTCTGGGAGATCCAGAATTCCTCTGTCAGGAAACTGGCTAAAGACTCCCAAACAGCACTGCCAACCATTCGTTAGGATTGCTCCGCTACCACACTTCCCTTCTTCTTCCTTTCCCCCTCTTCTTCACTGTAGGGCACTTTGTATTGGTCAGCTGGATCTCCCAGCTTCTCCAGGTTCCTTCCGCTTTTAATCTCACAAGACATTTTCCCTAATAAATTTCTGCACGTTTGGTCCAGACTTGGCATCTGCTTCTTGGAAGACCTGGGCTAACTCAGCCATCTAAGGCTTTGTGCACAGGAGATACCAGATGGAGTTGCTTGTGAGTGCATTCTAGGGAAGACAGATTTGGGGACGCGGAGCTTGAAAAAAGAATAAGTTCTGTCTTTTAGAATTAAATGGAGTCAGTTTAGGCAAACCAAAATCTGAAAAGTACATCATACGAAATTATAAATAATTAAAAAATGAAAAATAAAAAAAATCAGAGACAGGAAAATAGCTAACACTTACTGAGTATTTATTATGGGTCTGATATCTATTTTTTTAACTCTGAGTTTAAGATTTATTTATTTATTTGAAAGGCAGAGTTACAGAGAGGTAGAGGCAGAGAGAGGGAGAGAGAGATCTTCCATCTGCTGGTTCACTCCCCATATGGCTGCAAGGGCCAGAGTTGTGCCGATCTGAAGGCAGGAGCCAGGAGCTTCTTCTGGATCTCCCAGGTGGGTGCAAGGGCCCAAGGATTTAAGCCATCTTCCACTGCTTTCCAGGCCATAGCAGACAGCTGGATTGGAAGTGGAGTAGCCTGGCCTTGAACCTGCACCTATATGGGATGCTGGCACTGCAGGCTATGGCTTTACCCATTATAACACAGTACCGGCCTCTGATATCTATTTTTTTAATAAAATAAAAAATTTATATGACAAGAAAGTCTTTTTATTGAATCATTAGAATAAAGGCTAACTTTGAAATATTTTGCTGACATAAGCCATTAACTTTAAATGACTTTTATGACTATAAAATGAGTTAATCAGGTAAATTGAGTATCTTTTATGGTAATCATACTGGTCTTATATATTCTTTTCTTTTCTTTTCTTTCTTTTTTTTTTTTTTTTGACAGGCAGAGTGGATAGTGAGAGAGAGAGACAGAGAGAAAGGTCTTCCTTTTTGCCGTTGGTTCACCCTCCAATGGCCGCTGCGGCAGGCGCATTGTGCTGATCCGAAGCCAGGAGCCAGGTGCTTCTCCTGGTCTCCCATGCGGGTGCAGGGCCCAAGGACTTGGGCCATCCTCCACTGCCTTCCCGGGCCATAGCAGAGAGCTGGCCTGGAAGAGGGGCAACCGGGATAGAATCCGGCGCCCCAACCGGGACTAGAACCTAGTGTGCCGGCGCCGCAAGGCGGAGGATTAGCCTGTTAAGCCATGGCGCCGGCCAACTGGCCTTATATATTCTTTATATTAAAAATATCTTTATTTTAGGACTGTATTAAGGACTGTCTTAAAAATCTTTATTTTAGGATTGCGATTCTTAAAAAAGGGGGTGGAGGGTAGAGCACTACCATGGTGGTGCAGTGGGTTAAGCCATTGCCTGTGACACCAGTATCCCATTTGGGAGTGCATGTTTGAGTCCCAGCTTCTCTGCTTCTGGTCCAGCTCCCTGCTAATGTGCCCAGGAAGGCAGTATATAATAGCCCATTGGAAGACCAGGATAGGACTCCTGGTTCCTAGCTTCAGCCTGGCCCATACCTGGCTGTTGGAGCCATCTAGTGAGTGAACCAGCAGATGGAAGATCTCCCCATCAGACCTCACTCCTCTGTCACTCTTCCTTTCAAATAAATAATTTTTTTTTTTTTAATGAGAAGATACCTTCCATTTTGTCTACAAAGAAGGAATATGGTATTCATTAGAAACAAAAGTGTAGTTTGCTTTGGTTGTTTGAAAAATCATATTCACCAGTAGAGGTCAGTATTATTACATCAAGTTACTGAGTTTGTTCTCCTATCATTAAAATTACAAGACCTGGCTGTATTAATAATAAAAATCAAAATATCAAAACATAAAATATAATTACACAGACATATCGTGCTTCACACATATCCACAGGTAAATGTAGATAATTCATCATTTTATACTTTCAATATGTAATATATCAGTTTTCCTATTGTCCTTGGAAGAAAAAGGTAAAGATGTAGGTGTAAGTGTATAAGTTTACATAAATAGAAATTCATTAATTATGCAATCCACATGGTAAAATATTCAAATATTTACATATGTCTTTACTGGAAGCTTTCTAAAATATTCATTTCCAAAAAGCAACTAAGATGTTAGAGGATCATAAAATCAAGATAATATATATTAGTGCCCTTCCAACAGATAAGAAATTTAATAACTGAGCAGAATTATATAGCCTAATACAAGAATTTAAGAACACACACACCAGGCCAGGCATATATTATCACATACTCAAAAAGGGTTCAGTGCTAACTAAAACAAAATCAAATATGCCAGAAAAAGCAAATGGCATGGGCCTTGGGAAAGCATAGGCCTGGAGATGGGATATTAACCTTCAGCTCATGACCAGTAAGACTAAGAAGGGATAAAAGGCCAGAAATTCAGTTATGCCCATGTGAACCAAAAACTTTCTGGATAGAGATACCACACTCTAGCTGCCAGGACTACTCACCCATACCCAATTCAGCAGAGAAGGCTTACCTCACGTACACTCTGAATATAATTAATTCCCCATTTGCCCCCAAGTTGTGATGTCTGTCCCCCTGTTATTTCTAAAACTTTTTTAATAGGAGAAAAGGTCTTTCATTATATCATATTGTTAACATAATAGTCTTATAATAATGTGTTTTGATTTTATTACACACACCTGCGGTTAACAGTGCATCTACCTCGATAGGAGAAGACTTAGGAGAACCAGCCTTGTGAGGGAAGGTAAGCGGGGCAGGAGAGCGGAGAGGCCGCAGGAGGCTGTGCAGCGGCAGCTTCTGCAGACCTCTCCGCACTGTGGGGCCGGCCTTGCTGAGGGCCAGCAGGAGCAGGCTCTGCACCCTCGGCCAATTCTGCCGGACAGGATCTGAAGCGATGACTTTCGCTTTATTTTGTTTTCTACCTATAAATAATTTCTTCCCATTTTTTTATGATGAACAGTTTGAAATGCACAGGAAAATTCAAAGAGGAAAGCAAAGTGATTATCCAATTTTTGGTTTCAACAATTTTTAATATTTGGTCATATTGTTTTATCTATACATGGATGTGTACATATATCTATTTGTTTAAATATACTAAATGTAAAAATATGTACTTATTTACCTTTGGCTATACCATTTTAAAGTAAGTTGCAGACATCATGACACTTTAGATATTTCAGCATGAATCTAAAACTAGAGCATTCTCCAACTAATGATAATGTCTTTTTAATTCCAAAAAAAAGCAATCCCTCATCACCATCTAGTATCCAGTCCATATAGAAATTTCCAATTTTCCCAAAAATGTCTTGGAGGACTGTTTTGTTTTGCTTTCAACCAGGATCTAATCAAGGTTTAAGTAATGCATTTAGCTATTATGTCAACAAGAAAAGTATCCTCCATCCATTTTATTCCATGATACTGAATAATAGACCAGGCCATTTATCTTAAAGAATGTTCTGTAGTCTACATGGGCACAGAGGTAATTTCTAAATTGCCACCACTGAGATGATTAGTTACTGAGAACCATATGGTATGTACTGTGATACCACTCATTACATGAAATAATTCTCTGATAGGTCACTTGCATTGCAAAAATCCTAGGACTTTAATGTCAAATAGTAAACTTGAAACCATGTTCTATTTCCACATAAGGTTTTTAGATATAATGTCAATAATTAGAAATAAACTAGTGTGAAACAAATGAATAGTAAACAATGAATTCCTGACACTTTAGTGTAAAAAATTTATATTCTTTAGAATAACCTATAACTTGAGCAAACAAAGCTATTTTTTTTTGCTAGGGGTGAAAAAGGGAATATGAGAAAGACTATTTGGTAGTTTAAATCCATTTAAAATTCTTCAGAAAATTGATGGCTATATACCATCTTTATATTTTATAATATAAAATTAAGACAATAACATCTATAAGCTCTATTACATAAACAGTTTATGTTGTTTCTTAGCAACATCACTAAAAATGAATACAAATTTAAAAACAATGACAAGTGTGGAAAAGCACTGAACTACAATGGAGTTATCTGATCTGTTTCTAGAGGGTATGTGTACTGGTTATGATGGGGGCCATGGATTCCTTCTGTTATTATTTAAATCCTCATGGCCAACTCTAAATCAGAACAGACGTACAGAAAACTCTGTGCAGGATACTATCAGATTTCCAGTAAGGGTTCAATATGCAATGAATAAAAACAATTGAAATATTGTACATATGGGTTTTAAATGAACCCATTTATAAAAATAAACACTGTATTGAGGGCTATAGTAATTGTAACACAATTCACATGAAATAATTTTCAGGTCAACTGTAGAGACATAGAAAAGTATTTTCACAAATCAAATTATTTTTGAGGGAGAAATGATCTGTAGATTATATCTATATGTTTAAGGTCAAACTGATCATAAAATAGTTCTTTAGCCAGTATTATATACCTCTGATAAAGACAAATAGAGAATAAGTTATTTTACCTTGTTAAAGTATCAGATGATTTTTCTAATTCCTCACATTCCATGTGAAACACACTAGAAAAAGAATCCTGAAAACAGAGTGACAACACAGATGAAGAAATAAGTTTGACAGGGTTATGGATACTATCTAGACACGCATATGTGTTGTAGAATTGATCAAAGGCACCAATACTTTTAATAAATTTTTACTAACTTGCAGATCACACTGGTTTAAGTAGTCATTTCATGACATCCTCAAAGGTGCTTGCCATCATTAAAGGCTTTGTTCACATAGTTTGATTGTCACTTGCTAAAAAGTTTATGTGAGTACTATGTGGTTTATTTTTAATTTAATTTAATTTTATTTTTTGACAGGCAGAGTTACACAGTAAGAGAGAGAGAGACAGAGAGAAAGGTCTTCCTTCCGTTGGTTCACCCCTTAAATGGCCGCTATGGCCGGCGGACTGCGCCGATCCGAAGCCAGGAGCCAGGTGCCTCCTCCTGGTCTCCCATGTGGGTGCAGGGCCCTAGCACCTGGGCCATCCTCCACTGCCTTCCCGGGCCATAGCAGAGAGCTGGACTGGAAGAGGGGCAACTAGGACAGAATCCAGCACCCCAACCGGGACTAGAACCCTATGTGCCGATGCTGCAAGCGGAGGATTAGCCTAGTGAGCTGCGGCGCCGGCCATATGTGGTTTATTTTTGTCTATGAAGTACTAAATCGATTAGTTTCAAATTCCCCTATGCTCCAGCAAGCATTCAGTCCAGCAGTTCAGGCACTGGTTTAGATAACTGCATCTTCTAACTCCTGCTTCCAGCTGGGACAGATCTGGGGAGGCAGCTGTGATGCCTTCAGTGATTGAGCACCTGCCATCCTGGTGGGACACCTTGGATTCTGTTCCCAGTTCCCAGCTTTGGCCTACCCCCACGCCTGTCGTGGGCTTTTGGGGAATGAACCAACAGATGAGAATTCTCTGTCTGCTTCTCAAATAAACTAAAAAAAAATATATTTTTCAAATGATTCTACACTTATTCAAAGTCTTTAAATTTTAGTGTTAGGCATACATTCCTTACTGCTGTTAGATTCCAGCTAAACATGTCTTTTTTAAAAGATGTATCATTAAGTAATATTTTATACTAAGTAATACATTATAAGATTATTAAAATAATTGTGAAGACTTTAGCAACATAAATACTTTAAAATTTATTTTGTAAATCAGAATACATATTTGTATCCATACTATATTTACAATGGAATAAAGAAGATTTAGAAGGAAATGCAGATATAGAACAATGATACTATAATCATGAAAAAACTTAATACTTTTTCTTCTGCCTACAATTTGATTTTTGCTCATACTGCAATATTTTTAATAAAAATTTTTGTAATGTAAGTGAATATCAGTTCACCTAATTCCTTTTCTAAATCCAACAACTTAAGTTGTCAAGAAGTGAACAAGGCATAGTCATGGGCACATTGTTGAGAGTTCAAAGTGCCAATGATCCAGCTGAATTTACCACCATGACAAGTGTTAAATGGTAGAAGCATGCACTGAATGTTAATTAAATGATATCTAACTTGTCTAAAAAAGGAATGTCTCATGTATAACTTTCAAAAATTAAATGCTAAAGCACAGGTCATAGAGAAAAAATGATAAATTGCCATATCACTTTAATGAATTCTGACCTGAACTTTAAAAGGATAGCTGTTATCTTATAATCATCTCTATATTAAGCATTATATAACAGATTGAAAATACAAAATAGTAGCTGCAAAAATATTGATTATGTTTTAGAACAGTGAATTATTTTTTGATATCATATTAATAAGAATTTTGTATTAATCAACACTTCCTTTCTGACATACACACATCTGAGATGATTCAGATCATGTTGGGTCACACAGTTTAGTCAGTATCTGAATCAATTAAAAAATTTTAGATATAAATTAAGCATTGAATACCTTTTATTATTCTACTTTCCTCCCAAAACATATACCCAGGTATACATACATTTAGTAATATTCCCTCTATTGGGTTATGCTTTCTGATTTCTAAACAATTCTTGGTGAAAAGAAATTTGTATAATCAGCCCACTTAGAATGGGGATCCACCTGTTCATAGCAACTCATGATCATGAAAACTAAGTACATCGTAACGACAATGAATTTCTCCATCCAGATGGTGTAACCTTGACAGAAGCCAACACAGACATTCATGGTAACTACTCAGCAGCTGGGGACAGAGGTAAAAGGGGGCCATCCTCATCCCCCACCTCTCACAAGCCAGAACGGCTCATATTCTGATTGGCTTTACATAATTACTTGTATACAGCTGGGTATGAGGCAGGGCTCTGAGGCTACAATAAAGTTTATAAGCATTGCTTTCAGAAATATAGGTTTTGAATCAGCCCTTAAGGCATTTGGATCTGGCTAAAAAGCCCATGGGAGTTTCGCAGGCATGGAAAGCCAAGACATTGTGGCAAAAAAAAAAAAAAAATATATATATATATATATATATATATATATATATATATAACCTAAATGAAAGATCTCTGTGATTGAGATCTCAGTGGAAAGAACAGGCCATCAAAGAAGGAGGTACCTTTCTCTGAAGGGAGGAGAGAATTTCCACTTTGACTATGGCCTTGTCTAGACAAGATGGGAGTTGGCGAACTCAAAAGGCTTCCATAGCCTTGGCAGCTCATGACAAGAGCCTCGGGTGATTACTGATGTCATAAATACAAGTGTCAACTGTTAAATCAACAACAGGAGTCACTGTGCACCTACTCCCCATGAAGGACCTCTGCCCTTAATGTGTTGTACTATGCGAATTAATGGTAAAACTACTACCAAACAGTACTCTATACTTTGTGTGTCTTTGTGGGTGCAGTCTGTTGAAATCTTTACTTAGTATATACTAAGTTGGTCTTCTGTATATAAAGATAATTGAAAATGAATCATGATGAAGAATGGGATGGGAGAGGGAGTTGGGGATGGGATGGTTGCGGGTGGAAGGGAGGTTATGGGGGGAAAAGCTGTTATACCTCAAAAGTTGTACTTTGGAAATTTATATTTATTAAATAAAAGTTGAAAAGAAAAACAAAGTAAATAAATGGTAGTGATAAAAAAGAAATATAGGTTTCTTTCTTTTTTGTGAGTTTATTTTTTGAAAGTTATTTATTTATTTGTATTTTATTTATTTATTTGCAATTATCAAAGCAAATACAAATACTTAGGTTATAGTTGTTTATGTAATCCTGCAAGGTGTGACCAATTTTGCATTCAAGTATTAGATTTGGTTCTGCTTCATATAAGATTCTCCATCTGGCATGTACCAATGCCAGTGCACTTGGTAAAGTGATAAGTATAAATACAAAACCGATCAAAAAGATAGGGTATGTGTCGAAGAGATTTCACAAATAGGACCAGTGTAAGCAAATAATGAAGGATAGAATTAAAAGGGAGAGAATGGTCCTGAGGGGGAAGCAGGACACACAGCAGACTCATAGAATGGCAAATGCCCAAAACAGCACTCCTGCCTCAGAATCAACCCTTGGGACATTCGGATCTGGCTAAAAGGTCCATGAGAGTCTCACAGGCATGGAAAGCATGACACGGTGGCAAAAAACAATCTAAATGAAAGACCCTGGTGAACAAGACCCCAGCAGAAGGAACAGGCCATTAAGGAGAGAGGTGCCTTTCTCTGAAGGGAGGAAGGAACCTCCACTGTGACACGGCCTTGACTAAACAAGTTCAGAGTCGGTGAAGTCAAGGGACTTCCATAGCCTAGACAGCTCATAGCAAGAGTCTCAGGTGATTGCTGACGTCATAAATAAGAGTGCCAATTGTTAAATCAACAACGGGAGTCACTGGGTACATGCTCCCCATGTAGGATCTCTGTCCTTAATGTGTTTTACTATGAAACTTAAAAACACTACTAGTCGAACAATACTCTATACTTTGTGTGGTTGTGTGAATGCAGCCTGTTGAAATCCTTGCTTAGTATATGCTAAGTTGATCTTTAGTATATGAAGGCAATTGAAAATGAAACTTGATAAAGGGCGGAATGGGAGAGGGAGAGGGGAGGGCCACGGGAGGGAGGGAGGTTGGGGGGGAAGCCACAAAAATACAAAAGTTGCACTTTGTAAATTCACATTTATGAAATAAAAAATAAAAAAATGAAAAAAAAAAAAAGATTCTCCATCTGTTGCTTCACTCCCCAGAGGGCTACAACGGTTAGGACTGGGCCAGACTGAAGTGAGTGAAGTGAGAAGCCAGGAGCTCCATCTGGAGGGCCTGTGTGGGTGGCAGAGGCCCAAACACTTGGACCATCTTCAACTGCTTTTCCCAGGTCACCAGCAGGGAGCTGGATCAGAAGTGGAGCAGTTGGGACACAAACTGGCACTCATACGGGATGACAATGTCACAGATGGCAGCTTTACCAGCTATGCCACACACTGGCCCCCGAGTTTCTCTTTCTAAAAATAAAAAAGTCATACTCTGTACTCACGGAGCAATCTTCATCCACTATGAAAATAGTGCATTTCTGCACCTGCATGAATGAGATAATAGTCGCAGCTATTTTCTTCAAAATTACTTCTAATGATTGTTGTTCTTCAAAAATTAAGCTAGCAAGGTCAAGTAGCACCTAATCAAAAAAAAAAATGAAGAGGTTATTATTTATTAATTGCAATTATCAAAGCAAATACAATGATGTACTTAGGTTATAGTTGTTTATGTAATATAGCAAGGTATGGCCAAGTTTGCATTCAAGTATTAAATTTGGTTCTGCTTCCATACAAGATTCCCTATTGACAGTTAATGTAGTTAGGATAGTGATTAAGATCACAGACTCTGAAGCCACAGTGATCAGTTTTAATCCTAACTTTGCTTCCTGCAAGTTTTGTGGCCTAAGGCAAGTTTCTGGAAAATAAGGATAATAGTAAAAAAATCACAGAGTTATTGTGAGAGTTAAATAATTTAGTATTTTAAAGCATTTTAGATAGTATCTTGTACACTATTACTGTTGTCCCAAAACTTCTGCGAGACATTTATTAACATTATCAATATTTTCAGAGTTTAGCAAATATTGTCCAAAGTCAACAGACTTTTCAGAGTTCCTTTTGTGTTTTTCCTGGCAATTTCCCCCTTCTCTGAACTCCATACAGAATTTCCTGTAGCTTCAGAAAGCACATATGTGAGGAGAGGGCAGAATAACTTTCCTCCAGAAAACCTACTAGAGGCAATAATATCATAGCCGGGTCTGAAAGACAAGTGTCATCATTCAGGTGAAGTGGGCAGGGAAACATTTTAGGCGACAGACATAAAGCAGCACACTGGAAGTTGTGATCAAGTTTTCTGGGAGCGTAGACTCTAAAGAGAAAAACAGATTGTTGGGTTAAGCAGAGAAAGAAGCAGCAAAGCCTTGAATGTTTTTAAAGCAATTTGGACTGTGACAAACTGCAGACAGAAGAGGTGTGATGATATCCATGTGTTAAAAATAGGGACAAGATTCAGGCAGGAATGAAGCGGGGTGGGGGTGGACAGGTAGGGAGACACTGCAGCTGAAGACAATGGAAGCCCCAATTCCTTACTAACCCATGTTCTAACAGGAGAAAACAGTGGCTGGAGAAGATGAATTATCAAAGAAATCAAAAAAAGTATCACAGAGAATTGAAGTCTCCAGACTGAAAGGAATGACCTGATATACAGGTACCATCATGATGAAGGAGGAGTCACGTTGTGCAATGATGAAAACAGAGAGAAATCATCGGAGCTTACAGGAAATAGACAAAAATAAATAATATAAAAGTAAAATAAACATGTATTATATAGTATATTAACATCTCACACATTATACATTATATGGATTATAAATTACATATATATAAAATATCTTCAACAACCCAATGATTAGAACCATATGGATATTAGAAGATAAAGCACTATCATCAAATTCTGAGACTGGTTTTTCTTTTTCTTCTTTATTTTTTTAAGATTTATTTATTTATTTGAAAAGCACAGTCACAAAGTGAAAGAGACAGAGAGAGAGGGAGAGAGAGAGACACACACATACACACACACAGATCTACCTTCCATTTCATTCCCCAAATGTCTGCAAAAGTTAGAGCTGGGCTGATCTGAAGCCAGGAGCCAGGAGCTTCCTCCAGGTCTCCCACATAGGTGCAGGGGCCCAAGCACTCTGCTGTTTTCCCAGGCACATTAGCAGGGAGCTGAATTGGAAGTAGAGCAGCCAGGACTTGAACCAATGCCCATATGAGATGCAGGCGCTGCAGGCAGCAGCTTTACCCACTATGCCACAGTGCCAGCCCCGGACTGGTTTATCGATTTACAATATTATATCTAGGCAGTAACAGGATGGTACAATAGATCTTTTCATATGTGCTAAGACTTGATCAGAGAACTTTATTTCATCAATACCCTTTTAAAGGTAAATTGAGAATGAACTGCAATAAAACAAGGAAGTAAACGGAGAAGTTATGGGATCCAGAAAACAGTGAAAACTTTGTAAGAAGCAATGAAAGAAAATTATATAATACCTGTGCAGCAAACAGGGAAAATAGTTTAGCTTGGAATACTAAACACGGGGAACCTAGGGGCAGGTGATTCACATAGCAGTTAAGACTCCACTTGGAACACCCACATCCCATATCAGAGTGTCTGGGTTCAAGTCCCAGCTCAGTTCCCAATTTCAGTTTCCTGCTAATGCACACTGGGAGGTAGAAGGTGATGGTTCAAATAGTTGGGTCCCTACCACTCACATGGAAGACTTGGATTGAGTTCCTGGCTTTAGCCTGACCCAGTCCTGGATGTTGCAGGTATCTGGGGAGTGAACAGTAGATAGGAGATCTCTCTCTCTCTCTGTCTCTCTCTTTCTCTCCCTCCTTCCCTCCCCCTCTTTCTCTCTGTCCCTTCTTCCCCTCCCCCAACATACTTCAAGCAAATAACAATGCTTGAATGGAAGATGGAGAACCTCAATTTTAACATCTCCAAGAAAAAAAGGGAACTCAATAGAATGACTAATAGAATGGAGAGTTTGAGCGGGAAAAATCACCAAAAAATGAATAAATAAGGGCAAACGTTTCAAGGGAAAAAGGAAGGAATTCAGAAACATCAGGAAAAAGTAAAAGTTATATATAAAAATGAAATGAACAATAATTACATGATCATAGTAATTATAAACACCTTATTTTAGACTGGAATTGTAGAATCAACCTAGACAAAACTTAAGAAAATGTCATCTTGGTTGTAGAGCAATATGCTAGCCAAGTAGGCAAAAAGGTCCAAATTGGAAAAACTAAGGAGTGGTAGAGAGAGATGAAGGGAAAGAGAGGGATGCTAAGAAGCTCATAAAGTACAGAACTACAGTGATATCCTTAGTGAATAGAGCAAGAACTCAAAGTGTTTATTTAAGATCACAAATGTGACCACCCAGAAACTTCAAACAGTGATGCAATGCTACTGGGAGGTAGAACAATGTCAGGTAATGGGTAGTGCAGACCAAATAAATTCTTCTCTCTTGAGTGATGAATATCGTCTAACAAAAGCAACTGAACATGGAAAACAGGACGTGAAACCAACTATTGAAAGAGACAGCTAAAATATTTAGAAACCGAATTTATACTATTTGGATTTTAATTACATGCATTCTTTATTTGGATAAAATTTTAATTTTTTTAAAATAAACTCTGTACTTTCTCTATTTACTAACCACTTACCTGATTTCTCCTATTCTCCAGCAAAGAAGTCTCATAGAGCTGAGCATTATGAAGAACAATACCACAAAATGCCAAATAAGCAGCAAAGTCCTAGAAAACCAATAAGACAACAGCCAAGTAAGAACTGTCCATACAATAGTTTAAGTATTATTTTTTGAAACACAAAGTATATCCAATAATATTTATAGCTGAAATAAATATTAGAAAGCCAAAAGTGTAGATATTTGTTCTGGATAAAATTAGAATGGTACAACTAGTAGATATGAAGTATTGATAAGTTCCAATAAGATCATGTGATAGGTATACATTAATAGGAGAAAATGGAGAGAGACTAAGATAATCTCTTTATATTATTTGGAATTGCAACTTGTTCTGTGAGAAATTTAGTGTAGCCTCTGCCTGATATTTAGACTTGGATCTATTCTGGGACTATATAAATAGATTGCAAGTTATTACTGAAGTGAAAGAAAGTTCAAATACTTAAGATAATATTGGCAATAGCAGCTTAACAGCAAAAATTATATAAACTTGCAAATACTAATTTTTTTAAGATTTATTTTATTTATTTGAAAGACAGAGTTACAGAGAGAGGCAGAGGCAGAGAGAGAGGTCTTCTATCCACTGGTTCACTCCCTAAATGGCCACAACAGCCAGAACTAAGCCAATCCAAAGCCAGGAGACAGGAGCTTCCTCTGGTCTCCCACATGGGTGCAGGGGCCCAAGGACTTGGGCCATCTTCTATCTACTGTTTTTCCAGCCCCTACCAGAGAGCTGGATCAGAAGTGGAACAGCCAGGATTCAAATCAGCGCCCATATAGGATGCCAGCACTGCAGGCGGTGGCTTTACCCACTATACGACAGCGCCAGCCCTTGCAAATATTAATTTGAATATTCTCTTTTTAACATGGACCTATTGCTTCATACTTCATTAGGGTAATATGCTTACAATTATATTAACTATAGTATAAAATAAATCTTTAGATGACATACTTTTTCATAATCATAGATGTATTTTGTTGATGTGATAGAATCCAAAAAGTGCATTATCAGTTGAAGAGGGTTTATGTTAATAAACTGTGAACAAAATAATGGATGTAACACAATCTAAGAAGGATGTTTCCCACCAAAGAATCTCAGGTATCTTTGATGGAACACAGGAAGTTAAATGTCTATTACTCTGATTTACAAAAGTCCTTAATATGTTCTGAAGCAATTAAATCATTGAGACCAATACAGGTGTTAATCCACCTACAGCATGGAGACAAAAATAACTGTCTTGTTTGAACATCTTCCAAATTCAAAGTTCCTTCTAATTTTCAATGGAGCAACATAAACAGCAATGGGATTGGGGCTGGCACTGTGGTGCACCAGGTTAAAGCCGTGGCCTGAAGTGCTGGCATCCCATATGGGCACTGGTTCTAGTCCTGGCTGCCCCTCTTCCTATCTAGCTCTTTCTATGGCCTGGGAAGCAGAAGATAGCCCAAGTCTTTGGGCCCCTGCACCCGCATGGGAGACCTGGAAGAAGCTCCTGGCATCTGGCTTCCTAGCTCCAGCCATTGCAACCATTTGGGGAATAAACCAGCAGATATATATATATATCTCTCTCTCTCCCTTTCGCCCTCTCTCCCTCTCCCTCTCTCTCTCTTTTCTCCCTTTTGCTCTCTCTGTGTCTCCACCTCTCTCTGTAACTCTGTCTTTCAAACAAATAAAAAAAAAAACTTTTAAAAAATAGCAGAAGACTTGGAATAGAAAGAATTTGGTCACGATGACATACATAGAATTACATTCAAGAAGAGAAATAATAAAAGCTACCACAAGGAAGTTAGAAACAGGCCTGAGAGCTCACTTAAATGGACAGCATGTCAATATGGTGTGCAGCACATACTCCTTCAGAGTTGGATGAGAAGAGTAATAAAAGAATGCTGACTGCTGCTTTTTCTGAAGCTAAATTCACAGCATCCAGACCGAATTCACACCATGGCGCCCCACCGTCTGTGTGCAAAGCTTATAAAACATTAGGAAATTTGCCTCACCAGGAAGCAATTCCAATTTTTAGCCAATCTGGCATGCTGAACTTGGAGCAGCACTCTTAGGGTGTTTTTATACCCAGGGTTGAATTTTTTATAGCAGCGATGGAAGGTAAATGACGTAGAGTACCATCAGTCCTCTTCTGTTTGGTCCCAACTGCGCCAGGCACAGTGGAGGCACAGAGATGAGGGCATTTGGGAGTTTCTGCTGGTTGAATTACACAGATGCAACCAAGACAAATCATTACTGTATTTAGCCAAAGAGACACTTCTGAACACTTCAGACCATTTTTAACCAGAGTGCTTTTTGCAATCAACCATTTTGGCAATAGTTAATCCTAGATTACACAGTGAGGAGATAGCATTTTCCTAAATCAGCATCATGCCAGACACAGATTTTGGTACCTTTTCATCTTTTTCAGTGAATGTCCCACCATTTCCTGATTTCTTGTTGATGGCTTGGGCTACACCAACAACCTGGTATAAGGAAAGAAAAGTGACAAGTTTTTCCTTGACTTAATTATTAATATAAATTCATGAAATTATATGATACGCCACAGTGTTTTAAAATAACATTAAGCTACAAAACACTAAGCACAGCATTGAATTATACTAAATAAAAACCGCTCATCATGTGGACAAGTCCTATATCTCTTACTACATTTTTTATCCCCAACACTCCTAAGAATTTCAAGGTTTTTATCTTCCTGGGGCTCAAACTACATTGGATTCTGTGATGTTACCCTACATTGTGAGTAAATTTATGAAATTGTTGGCAACTACATTTTAAGTGAATATTTTCCTCAGATTTTGAGAATAAAGAATATATTTCTATTATATTTCAAATAGACCATATAATACAATGCACATTTTATATTAGCTCTAAATACATTTCAAGAGGGCTAAAAGTTCTTTCACTGGAAATGAAACAGGACCCAGCAGCCAACCACAGGAGGAATGCAAGAGGATCAGGAAGGCAAAGA
This sequence comes from Lepus europaeus, assembly GCF_033115175.1. Taxonomy (NCBI): domain Eukaryota; kingdom Metazoa; phylum Chordata; class Mammalia; order Lagomorpha; family Leporidae; genus Lepus; species Lepus europaeus. Next base: position 58,429,140 of record NC_084834.1, on the reverse strand, counting down.
AGCATTTTTAAAGTAGGGAGGTAGTCCAGCTTCATTTTCACATATTTTGGAGAAAAGAAAAATCAAAACAGAAGTTAACAGGCTGAGCCTTATTTCAAATAGATCAGAAGCTTTCTGAAAGATAAAGTAGACCTTAAGATGACTGAGCTGCACTCTGTGAATATGTTTTAACTTTCTACAAAAAATTTAATAAGACTTTAAGAATCCTCTCATTCAGAGTATTTCACTTACTTGCTTAGTTCCAATTTCAGTTTAAGTTATGTCCTTTTTCCTATAAAGACCTTCAACTAACTTACTTTTGTCTTCTCTTTATTGATTGTAAATTCTACTTTTTCCTTCCTTCAAGGTAGTATCTGTGAAACAAAATATTATCTCCTAAATGGTTATATTTTAGGAATATGCAGTCCCTGGTTTTGTGTGGAAGGTTCATCCTCACTTCTCACCTCATTTTAGGTGCTCAGCTTTAATAAAATGATATAAACCCCCCCTCTAGAAGAAGGAGAAATACATCTTTGTATGATATGGTTTCTGCTCTTTTTTTTTTTTTTGACAGGTAGAGTTATAGACTGAGAGAGAGAGAGAGAGAGAGAGAGAAAGATTTTCCTTCCATTGGTCACTCCCCAAATGGCTGCTATGGCCAGTGCGCTGCGCCAATCCAAAGCCAGGAGCCAGGTGCTACCTCCTGGTCTCCCATGTGGGTGCAGGGCCCAAGCACTTGGGCCATCCTCCACTGCACTCCCAGGCCACAGCAGAGAGCTGGACTAGAAGAGGAGCAACCGGGACAGAATCCAGCACCCCAACCAGGACTAGAACCCAGGGTGCCGGCGCTGCAGGCAGAGGATTAGCCTAGTGAGCCGCGGCGCCAGCCTTCTGCTCTTTTCAACACCTTTCCTTTCTCCATCAGAAAGAGAGACAGAGAGGGAGAGAGGGAGGGGGTGTTGACAACAATAAATCAAATTGTACAATTATCCTAAGCTTTACATCTTGTGAAGATTTACTTATTTGAAAATATGAAATAGATGACAGCTTGCTAGCTAGCTAAAGAGACATCTTCCATCCTCTGGTTCATTGCCCTAGTGGTCACAACAGTTAGGGATGAGGGATGAAGCAAGCCAAAACCAGGGGCCTAGAGGTCTACTTGGGTCTCCCATGTGAGTTGCAGGGACCCAAGTACCTGGGCCTTATTATTGCACATAGCTCAGCTCTTATGTTTTTGTTCTTTTACATTCTTCAGTTCTTCAAAATAGCTGATAGATTTATACACATTTTAGCCTCAGTGACTAAACGCCTAGGAGAGCTTCTGCCTTAATGCCAAACACGTCTGAACTATAGGCAGGCGCGTTTATTTGAAACAAAACTGATGAAAATCACCTAAGGGTCACTGGGTCTAATACACAGTAGCAGAGGTCTAACTTATTTTAAATGTTCATTAATTCACTTATTTACTTAGCAAATACTGAAGTGCCTATATATCAGAGTGTTAAAAACTTTGAAGACTACCCTGAAGGGGCTGAGAATCAAGAATGGGCACATCAACATACTTACAGCATATTGCCGCAGTGTGTTGAGTTTCTAGGATGCAGATGCCCTTAGACTGCTAGTGCACTGGAGGGCCATCCACTGTGGGGAAGGGGGGAGCTTCTCAGAAATGATGACATTTGGGGCAGGTGTTGTGGCACCACGGGTAAAGCCAATGCCTGTGACACCGGTGCCCGGTGTACGTCCCTGGATTATGGCTCCAATCCTGATCCAGCTCCCTGCTGATGATCTGGCAAAAGCAGTGGAAGATGGTCCACGTATCTGGGCCCCTGCTACCCACATGGGAGACATAGATAAGGCTCCTGGATTCAGCCATTGTGGCCATCTGGGGAGTGAACCAGTGGATGGAAGATCCTTTCTCTCCCCCTCTCTCTCCCTCCTTCCCTCCCTCCCTCTAATACTTTCAAAATAAATAAATCCCTTTTCTATAAAAAGGAAATGACTTCTAAATTTCTATTACATTTTAAGTAAATGTATATTTTATTTGAAAGGCAAAGAGAGAAAGAGAGAAGTTGGGGGGGAGAGAGAGTTGGGGGGGGGGGAGAGAGAGAGAGAGAGAGAGAGAGAGAGAGAGAGAATTTTCCATCTATTAGTGAATTCCCCAAATGCCCACACCTGCTGGCACTGAGCCAGAACAAAGGAGCTGAAACTCAATCTAAGTCTCCCAGGTGAGTGGCAGGGATCTAACTACTTAGGTGGTCACCTGTTGCCTCCCAGAGTGTACATTAGAAGACTACTGGATTCTAAAGCAGAGCCAAGACTTGAACCCAGTTACTCAGACACAGGATGCATGTGTCCCAAGTGGTATCTTAACTGCTACACCAAACACCAGCCCTAATAAATGGCCTTATAAAATAAAGATTTAAATTCTAAATCCCCAGAAAGTGAGTTTAAACCAGATATAGAGACTTAATGCAAAATTTTCCTGATAATTACATGGTATGAAAAGTATATGCTGATACTCTGTTTGTACTTGAAGTTGTGTGAAATAATGTACTCAGCAAGAAAGCAAAGAAAAAGCTCTGCTCACTCAAAAAATACAATGCAGGTGTGGATGTTTCACCGAGTAGTCAGGCTGCCCCATTGCTCTTTAAAATATAACAGCTTTAAAAATTACCTGAGAGGCAGAGAGACTGACAGAGAGCGGGAAAGCTCCCAGCTGCTGGTTTACTCCCCAAACGCCCATGATAGTTGAGACTGGACTCACGCTAGAACCAGGAACTCAACCCAGGTCTCCCAAGAGGGTGGCAGGGACCCAAATACTTGAGTCATCACCACTGACTTCCAGTGTCTGCAAACAGCAGGAAGACAGTCAGCAGCCAGAGCCAGGCATCAAATCTGCGTACCCTGATATAGGCTATGGGAGCCTTAACTGGCATCTTAACCACTGGGCAAAGCACCTGTCCCTGCCAGCTGCTTTTAAAATGTCCAATAATCAAACTATGGATATTTTATTCCGTCACTATATTACCATAAATTGACAGAGAATAGTTTCTTTCCAATTCTTAAAAGAAAAATAAAATTGGCTGCAAAATGTGTTTTTCTAAAATCAAGACTTGTAAAATTGCTATTATTTAGATTAGTTCATTGGAGTCCCTTAAAAATGAGGTCAAAGTCAGCATGTGCCAATTAGCTCACTGTGGTCCATGGCTGCTGGCTGGAGATACCCTTGACCTAGTCAATGATCTGTATGTGGAGTGACTGAATGATTAAAGGGAAGACAATGTAAAACAGTTTATGCTTGGGTCAGGGAGCATCAGTCCTTACTAGAAAGGCAGAATTAAAAAAGAGCCTGCTCCCAGTGGATATGCAGGCTCTCCCATGGAAGTATAAGAACACTTAAAAGCAGCTTCTTCAGTAGACAGGGGGATGGTCCCCGGAGCTTTCCCTTTATTAAAATCTGAATAACAGTTTCAACTTAGTTCTTATCTGCATGTTTTATACTGGGGATTATTTATAGGATAAGCATTATTCCCAACTCTAGACTAAAAATCTTCTCCGTGGTTAAAAGGACAGTGTCCCTGAAACCATACTGATTATATGCCATTGGTCAGTTTTCACCCCCACACAGTTGTGTTCATGCAGTTTAATAACTATTTTTAATTTCTAAAATTTTTGATTTTTTTAAACCTGCCTATTCTTTCTTCTCCTTTTAGATGCTAGTTTCTGTTCTCCTTTTTCAAAAAATTCTTTTTGTTAATTTTGACTGTAAGGTCCTCCTTAGCAGGATCTGTTTCCTATGGGACTGTCATGTTCACTGATTCATGAAGTGTCCAGAGCCTGTGTTTCTGTTTTTCACTGCACCAGAGGTGGGAACTTGAACTTCCTACCTGTGTGTGCCACAGTCTTGTGTCTTCATGGTCTACAAGAGTCTCTTCTTTCTCTCATTGCTGTAGGCAGAAGGCAAGCATCCTTGCTGCTTCTCCCAGCTGCCAGTAGAGTTGTGCTAGGCGCATGGTCATGGAAGGAACTTCACAAATGTAGGTTTTCTGTGGGCACCAATTTCATCCCATGGACTGCAGGCATTACCCTCACACATCTACCACACTACACAGAACCTTGGGCCTTCATGGGCCCATATGGCTTTTGGTCACTCACTTTTCTCACCTTAGATTCTCCTCTGTTTCCAGGACATACGGTTTTCCCTTTCTTGAGCTCATTTGTATGTTTTAAAAACTGGTTTTGGTGGAATTGTATCTGACTCCTGTTTGCGGTGTGGAATATTCTACATTATTCAGACTGTAGAAGTCTAGTTCAAGGGGTTCAAAACATACTTTGTATCCCTTGAACACCAAATATTTCCTATTTAGTCTTTTTCCTCTAATATTAATGAAAGTGTTTCCATCAGGCAATTTCATGGAAAGAGGACTTCCAAGAACAATTATATTTATCCTTTCTGGTAACTGGTTATTGAACTCACTATTGATTCTAAAGACTTTGACAGTACAGATTAGTTCATTAAGGGATGATTAATTGAATATAACTGCTATAAAAAACAAAGCAACCAAACAAGTTCTCTTAGGAGACTTATCAGATGAGGAAAATCTATCTCATATGTATACGCGGCTCCATCTCCAAATGGTTGACATTTTAAAATATTGATGAAAACAACACACAAACATAGAAGAAAGAGCGTCCAAAGTCAGACAGACAATGAAAGACACGGAACAATTTAATTCTCTGAATTTCAAGATCCCAAGCAAAACTAGCACTCTCTGCCCTCCATGTGTTGATCTAAACTCATCTGCTGCTCCTTTAAACAAATGAGTTCATTTTCTTCAGGTCAAACTGCTAACTAAGGGTCTTTAAATGTCAGATTTCAAAGACAGCTTTCACTGTAAGGACCTGTCTGCCTTTATATATCAAGACAAAGTCGCTAACAATGTTAGGTTCTGCATCAGAAATACGATTCACTGCTGGCTATTGGCTGGCTACCTGGACCTTCAGAAGCAGGTCCTCTGTGTTATTTTTTTTTTTTCTTTTTAACCACAAAGAAGCATCTCTGTTTTCTATTGTAGTGGTACTTCTCACAACACAGATGTACATTTGGTCCTGATAGGATCAAGTGTTATTTTAGGAATGCAAAGGGCAAGACCTGACTCCCACTAGGTGAGTCATGTGGAATGTGACAGCTGGTTGTTTTGGGGCAACTGATCACCACAGTGAGCGATTTCTTCGATAAGCAGCTGCCTCCGACATTTACTGAGGTCATGCATCAATCCCACTACTTGTCACTGTTACCAGCTCCAGGAGATGTCCAGCATGGAGATCGAGTAAAGTACAAATCTTAGCTATCTCTCTGCACCACAACTGTCTCCACCATGATTCCAGGCAGTCTCACCTGAGGCAGAAAGTCTACTTCACCAAGAAAACAAGAGCCAGGGGAGAATGCACAGGAGCCAGGGGAGAATGCTGGCCCCACCACCATCCCCATGCTCTTCTCAGACTTTTATTTGACTCATTCATTCAGTTTGCAAGAAATACCTTATTCAACAAATTACTGAGTGCCTGATACATAGCAGCTATTGTTCCAGGCAGTGAAGACACAGTAATGAGCAAGACAAATAAAAAGGCCTGTCCTCATAGAGCTTGCAGTCTGTCAGGGACTGTTGGGCTTGGAAGGGAATCCCACCCCCATACTCTTCTCGACTCCAGTTTTAAAGATGAGCAAACTGAAAGGAACACAACAAATCCATAATTTTTAAACTCTTCCAAATCCTGGGCAGTCCTCAAATTATGGCAGTATTCCATGCGATAGGCAAAATAATGGCACCTAAAGATGTCATCATCCTAATCTCTGGAACTTCTGACCATGTTATCTCAAATGGCAAAAGTGACTTTGCAGATTTGGTTAAGGAACCAGAGATGATCCCAAAGCATTTGGTTGGCCCAACACATGCACAAGGGTCCTTGCAAGGGACAGAAGGCAGGAAGGTCAGAACCAAATACAGATTTGAAGAAATGGTGCAGGTTTTTGAAGATGGAGGAAGGGGCCATGAGCCAAGAGATGCAGGCAGCCTATGGGAGCTAGAAAAGGCAAGAGAATGGATTCCTCTCTGAAGACTCCTCCCTGGAACACAGCACCACTACACTTTGATTTTGGCCCTAAGAGCTATTTTGGATTGTGACCTCCAAAGTTATAAGATGACACCTTTGTGTTTTAAGTCACTAAATTTCTGGAAGATTTTTAATAGCAGCAATAAAAAAATCCTTCATTAAATTATTACTACATTCTTCCATTCCTTCTCCTCAACTTGTATCTTCTGTTTCACCAAATAAATCTTTACTTTCTTTGAAGGCTCTGGTATCTCATTCCCCGTTGTCTTGTCTTTAGTCCATCTTAGACACTTAAGTCATTTATCCTCTTAGGACACTGTTTTGTATACCACAGGTCACCTTATTTCTCAATGATTTTTAATGGATAGGCCGGCTCCGCGGCTCACTGGCTAACCTGCGGCGTCAGTACCCCAGGTTCTAGTCCCAGTTGGGGCGCCGGATTCTGTCCCGGTTGCTCCTCTTCCAGTCCAGCTCTCTGCTGTGGCCCGGGAGGGCAGTGGAGGATGGCTCAAGTGCTAGGGCCCTTGCACCCGCATGGGAGACCAGGAAGAGAAACCTGGCTTTGGATCGGTGCAGCATGCCAGCCATACTGGCCATTTGGGGGGTAAACCAATGGAAGGAAGACCTTTATCTCTGTCTATCTCTCTCACTGTCTAACTCTGCCTGTCAAAAAAAAATTATTTAATGGATAAAAATTAAAGACTGCCAAACATTCCATACCATCAATTTAAACTAAGATCACTGACATGAATTAGAATGCTGCAATTTCCTTTCTTCATGTTATTCCTGGAAATAATGCCTTCTACCTTCTCTACTGAAGCTGAGGCTCTATAAATCTTTCCCTTCAAACCTAGTCCTCGGGAACGTCCTGTGACAGCTGTGTATGCCAGACATCTGACAGTGAGATATCCTCCTTTCGAATCTCATTTTATCTATTCACACACTGAATTTCCAATTAGATCCCTTTTTTAGGACATGACTTATATCTTATCCCTTACGGGATCATCAATACTTTGCATTGTTCTAATGCACTCAATGCTTCAGAGATATCTGTTGTTGATGATAATGGGAGAATCGTTAAAAAGGATAAAAATATTTAGAGTGATGTATTTATTGGATAACAGGTATTCAGTATAAATTATATATGCCCATTTTTCTCTACTCTTTTGCTTGATAGCAGGAGATCCACCTATATCTGAGAACTTTTTAAGGCAGTGAGAAGTTTCTGTCCTTAACAAGCCTTTAATTATTTGGTTAATAAGTTTCAACTTACAACCTAGAAGGATTTTGGAGACAGGGAAAAGCAAGCATGATGTTATTAAGTTTTTAAGTAAAAATATAGCAAAATCACAGAGAATAAGAGGGCAAACATCCCTGTCTCTGTAACCTGGAACAGTGGCAGTGTGGGGCTTATTAAAACAGTTTCTGAGCACCATCTCCAGAGTTTCAGATCAGCAGACCTAGGTAGGGGCCTGAGAATCTGTGCTTCTAAAAGTTCTTAGATGACGCCATGTGCTGTTGGGTCAGTGACAAAAGACAGTTTGATAATTACTGATATATGAAATTACTAATTGTTAATATCTGGTGATGTTTTCCTCATTACTATTACTATAAAATTAAGATAAAATTAAATTGAGCTGTCTCTTCTCAGTCTCAATCTTTTTCCTCCCATCCCTTTCCCAACAATCCATCTTGTTCATTATACTCTCTTAATATATAAACTTATAAGTAAGACATAGTATGCTTGCCTTTCAAAATTAAATTAAATTACATCAAATGTATCAGTTAGCAGCTTGTGGATCTATTTAATGCTACTTATTCCAACATATTTAGATCTGATTCATTCAATGTGCATACAACATTGCAAGGATATTTGGGTTGTTTGTGACATTTTTGCTACTACAAATGATCAATAGTGAACATTTCTGCATATGTCTCCTTATGCACATAGGCAAGAGCTTCTCTGGTTACATTTCAAAGGGATTACAGAAATATATACTTTTACTTGCAATGCATAAGAGTTTCTGTTAACTTGACATCCTCATCAGCCCCCAGTATTATCAGGTTTTTTTTTTGTATGTTTGCCAACCTGATGGTCATAAAAGTAGATCTCATTGTTGTTTCTATCATCATTTTGCTGATTACTAGAGATACTGAACACCTTCATTTTTTTTAAAAATTGGCTACATCGAGGCATGGAAAGCCAAGACACTGCGGCAAAACAAAAAAAAGAAGAAGACGACGACGACGACTTAAATGAAAGATCTCTGCGAGTGAGATCCCAGTGGAAAGAACCGGGCCATCAAAGAAGGAGGTACTTTTCTCTGAAGAGAGGAGAGAACTTCCACTTTGACTATGACCCTGTCGGAATAAGATCGGAGTCGGCAAACTCAAAAGGCCTCCATAGCCTTGGAAACTCATGACTAGAGCCTAGGGAGATTACTGGCGCCATAAACAAGAGTGTCAAATTGTTAAGTCAACAACAGGAGTCACTGTGTACTTATACTTCTCATGTGGGATCTGTCCTTAAATTAGGGTCCAATGTGAAGTAATGCTATAACTAGTACTGAAACAGTATTCTACACTTTGTGTTTCTGTGTGGGTCCAAACTGATGAAATCTTTACTTAATATATACTAAATCAATCTTCTGTATATAAAGATAATTGAAAATGGATCTTGATGTGAATGGAATGGGAGAGGGAGCGGGAGATGGGAGGGGTGTGAGGGGGAGGGAAATTGTGGTGGGGGAAGCCATTGTAATCCATAAACTGTACGTTGGAAATTTATTTTTACTAAATAAAAAATTTTTAAAAAATTGGCTACATCGGTTTCTTCTCTGTGTCGCCCATGTGTTCCTTCACTAACTTTGACCTTTCCAGTTGTTCAGATAGGCTGCTGGGCTATTATTGATCATATTTCTTTGAATGATCTGTAAGACCGATTTTATATGGTTGTTATCCCTTTTCTTCATCTGCTTGTACAAATACTGCTGCACCTATGATTTATCTCAGACTGTTTATGGCTCTCCCAGGGTTGGGGCTAAGACACGGATGGGTCCAGGGCAACAGTGACTTAGTTTACTCTCCAAGCCTTGGCTGCAGGCAGCCACGCAGATGAGAAGCTTCTGAGAAGTTACAAGATAGAAAAAGCAGTGCTATGAAGATAACTAGTATCAGAAATGCAAAAAGTCTTCAAAAAGTTTGTGAAAAATGGAATTAAAAGACAATGGGAAGTTTCCATGAGCTTTATGCAGCCCCCTCAAACATAATCAATGCTATAGCTAACACAGTTAAGTATGTTAACATAGTCCTATCATAGTTAATACAACTTTTCCCAGCCAAACACAGATTTGTGATGATAAAAGGAAACAGGATCTGCATGTGATAGGCATTTTGTGCCTGTTCATTCAGGGCTACAGCCCTGGAGGGACCTGTCCTTATTTCCACTGTATGGCAGAGGGAGCTGAAGTCCAGAAAAGTCCCATAGTGAGTCCCAGAGTACACAGACCCAGATGCTCACCTGTGCTGTTCTGAACTCCCATGACCCAGGGCAAAATAGAACCAGCACCTGCATGAAATACAGGCTCCTAAGGACTGTTCTTTTAAACTAAAAGAATCACAAGAACCAACTATACCATGGCTTAGTCTTCAGATTCCACAAGTATGCTCGTCTTGTTAATGCATGTTTTCATCAAAGGAAAAGGAGCAACTTCAGAATTATAACTTTAAGAGACAAAAACAAATCCAGTGTGGCTGTTTCAGGTTTTATTTTCTTTGATGTGGATGACAAATCTTATGAAAGTTTTTATGCCAAAACCATTTATCCAACAGGAAAAAAGCTGATATATCTGGAAATAATGCAGCCTCAAAAATAGATAATTCAAGAAAATGCAAAATTAACTTACAGTGATTGCTATGAGAATAGTGGGTTGTTAACGTACACAGATACATACAGACTTGTCAGAACTCATCAAATTGTACAGTAAGATCTGAGTTCTGTGTATTTCACTGCGTGTACATTGTAAGTCTGCTATTTAAAAAAAAAACCGCATGAGTTAGTGATCACTGAAAGTCTGTGAGTAAGGAGGCCCACAGAGTTCCCAGCTGTCTGGGTCATGGTGAAGCAGGCTGAGTTTCTCTGATCCTTTGCTCTGTGCCACCTGGCAGAGTGGATGCTCCCAAAAAGATGGGGCCAGAGCAAGACCAGCCTCTGGGGGGCAGTAGATATCCTGTCTCTGGACACTCAACCTGAGATTGAGTTCCTTCCACTGTTCCTCAACAGTGGAGAAAAGGGCTGGTAAAGATCATCACTTCTCAAATTGTCAATTTCACTCCTATAGATTACCTTTTAGGTACTCTATTAGTTACCACAGATTGGGAAGGACATATGGTATGTGTCTTTTGGGGACTGGCTTATTTCCCAAAGTCTAAATGGTTTCCAGTTGCATCCAGGGGGATGCTGGCCACAATTTTTTATCTTAGTGTTTGTACTCATACCTCTGCATACACACACACACACACACACAAAATCCCTCATCCTTGCCAAATACTAAACTCCAACTCCCTACCACACTAGCTTTTAAGCAATGAGGTAAGTTCTTCAACCTAGAACCACAGGACCCTATTGCCTTTGTATTAGACCATTCTGTCCCCCTTGGGATACAGAAGTGCAGCCCTGAGACAGAAAAGCGCACAGCCAATGCAAGCAAAGTCTCCTTATATGCCCTTTCAAAAGAGCCGGAGACACAAAGGTTACATAGCAGAAAACAGCCTGCTGTCTTTCCCAGGGCAGGATCTGTTCCGTGTTTACTGTTGTTGAACTTTCCATTCTTCCATTTGTCTGCCCTTGCAACATCCTCAAAAGGAGGAAATGGACATTTTCTGAACACCCATTAGGTGAAGAGCTCTGCAGTGGGAACTGTCACATTCTTTGTCTCATGAGGACTTTCAAAACCACCCTGTGGGTCTGGACTTCAGACAGATGCCTACTGCAGAGAGAGGCAAAGAAAGTTGTTCAGGGAATCACTGCTCTTGAGGCAGCATTTAAGGCCAAGTCACTTCTGTTACAAAGTCTGAGCTTTCACACTCTTCGCTCTAGTTAACAATGTGTATATCATACAAACTGTCCTTTGTATCAGAATAACTCCACCACTGTTGGTACCCACCTTTTTACATGATATTGCCTAAAATGACATCAAATCCTTGGATTTACTTCATAACTAAGATTTATTTTAAGGGTGGTGTTCTGCATGCCTCTGGGTACTGGCCTGCAAAAGAACAGGCATTCCCTGGATAATGTTGGATTTGGACTCTGTTAAATCAAGATCAAGTTTGTTCCAGCATTGCTTGCACTCACAATAGGGTCCTGTCTTGATAGCCTGGTGAAGTGCTATGCTAATAAAGCTTCCCTATAATTACAGGGTGAAGGAGTGTGCCCATGATGCACACCTCATACAAACAAGAGAAATAGCACAGTGAAAGTGTCAAAAGTCACTTTTCACACATTAAAACATTGAAGAGGTAGAATCTCATGTCAAAAAATTGGTATCAAAAGGGCTGAGAGGGCCGGCACCGTGGCTCAACAGGCTAATCCTCCCCTAGCGGCGCCGGCACACCGGGTTCTAGTCCTGGTCGGGGCGCCAGATTCTGTCCCAGTTGCCCCTCTTCCAGGCCAGCTCTCTGCTGTGGCCAGGGAGTGCAGTGGAGGATGGCCCAAGTGCTTGGACCCTGCACCCCATGGGAGACCAGGAGAAGCACCTGGCTCCTGGCTTTGGATCAGCGCGGTGCGCCGGCTGCAGCGTGCCGGCCACGGCGGCCATTGGAGGGTGAACCAACGGCAAAGGAAGACCTTTCTCTCTCTCTCTCTCTCTCTCTCTCTCTCTCACTATCCACTCTGCCTGTCAAAAATAAAAAAGGGGGCTGAGAGAATACTACCTTTCTTATACTCAAACTGAAGATTCAGACCATTGATAATGCAATTCTGCTCATCCAACTAACCACACTGTTAGCCACAGAAGGCTGGATATCCCTATTATTGTGTGTGTATGTGTGTATGTGTGTGTGTGTGCATATAATTTGTTTATACTCAACAAGTCCTTCACATAGAAAAAATATTCTATCATGTCCTCACAGCCCAAGTAATTTTCCAAGTATATTTCCTCCAAATAGAAGATGAGCCTGAAAAGCTAGTAACATCCAAAAGCTGAGGTGCAAACCTCTGTCTCACCAGTAAAACTCCTAGCTGTAGGTGTTACCAGCAGAAAACACATATCCTCCTCCACAGAGCTCTGCCACATATTATACAATAAAATTGCTAATGGTATTTGGGACCATTGTACTCAACTCTATATTTTACCAGATGAATATTATTCCAGTCCATAAATTGTATTTGCAAAATGAAATTGTTTGTGGGTGGCTTTTAAGGAACCACCACTAATAAAGGTGGAGAAAGGCAACTGCTCTGTGGTGAAGAGAAGTTCAGCTTCAGAATTTGATGACGTGGGGTCGGCACTGTTGTGTAGCAGGTAAAGCCACTGCAGCACTGGCAAGCCATAGGGGTGCCAGTGTGTGTCCCTGCTGCTCCACTTCCAATCCAGCTCCCTGCTAATGCACATGGGAAAGTAGTGGAGGATGGCCCATTTCCTTGGGCCCCTGCACCCATGTGGGAGACCTGCATGAAGCTCCTGGCTCCTGGCTTCTGCCTGGCCCAGTCCTGGCTGTTGTAGCCATGGGGGGGGGGGGGGAACCAGTGGATGGAAGATCTTTCTCTCTTTCTCTCTGCCTCTCCTTTTCTCTAACTCTGACATACAAATAAATAATAAATCTTAAAAAAAAAAACAAAGGAATTCAATGATATGGGTCTGAATTCCAGCTCTACTACTTAAATGAGAGGTGACATTGGACAATTTCCTTAACTGGACCAAGCCCACATTTCCTCCCCTAAAATGGGGATGCTAGTATCAATAAACAAGTTATATTATTCATCTCTAAGTCTCAGAATGAAGATCACAGCATTACTGCTCTTTATCACAGAGCTTTGGCTAAACTTCTACTCACGATCCTTTCACTTGGCAATCAGTTTTGGGTACCACACTTCAAGATGGTAAACAAACACCCTTGAGCAAAGAATCACACTACAAATTCTCAGGCGAACCAGATTACTGCTTAAACGTCCCCTCCTTTATGAAACATTCTTGTCTGACATTGCTCTCATGCAGCTTCCAGTCGACTGGAAAGAGACAGATGGTAAACAACCCAGGCAGCCAATATGTAGTATGTCAGGTGGTGACTGTACGCTTAAGTTTGACGGAGAAAGCAGAGTAGCAAAGAAAGACAATGGCTGGTATTCAGTAAGGACGGTCAAAGCAGGTCTTACTGAGGTGTCCTTTGAGTGAAAACTCAAGGTAGGTGAGGGAGTGGGCCATCTGGGGCAAGAGATTTCCAGATGGTAGGAACAGCAGGTGCACACCTGGGCAGGATATGTTCAAAGAGAGATTAGAAGGAAATGTGAATGGCAAACAGGGACAGGACCACTCTTTCAAAGAGTTTTACTCTGATGGTGATCAGAGAAATGAAGGGACATGTGTGGTCAGTAGGTCTTTTGTTTTAAAGATGAGAGAAATAGCAGTGTATATGTCTACTGATAAACAGACTGACTAGAATGGGAAACTTTGATAATTCTGGACATAGAGGGAAGACCTGCCCTGCTGTGTCTTTGAGGAGGAGCTGAGATGAGATCTGGTGCACAAATAGGAGGCTGAGCTTTACTTGGTTCATAGCTTATCCCTAAAAGCAAAAAGGAAACAGGGCCTCAAATGCAGGAACTGGGGAAGCAAATAGCGAAAGTACTTCCAATGGCTTTACCTTGCACTGAAGGGGAGCAGTGTACATTTTAGAAGGGAGAGCAGAAAGCAATAAGCTGTCAAACAGCAGATGCAAAAAAATAATATAGCTAATTGTCTTTGTTCTCCACGAACAAGCCTCCCTGCTCTGTTTTGTTTTAGGGAATATCACAAGCCTAACCCCACTCCCATCCTTCTAACCCTATCTCAAAACCTACAAAGTATTTTAGGTTTAGATTTATTGCAACAAACTAACCAGCTCTCTTGCCTCTAGACAAAGTAGTCTAATTGTGAAAGAACATAGAAATTACTAAATTACTGGCCGGCGCCGCAGCTCAATAGGCTAATCCTCCCCCAGCTCAATAGGCTAATCCTCCCCTAGCGGCGCCAGCACACCAGGTTCTAGTCCTGGTCGGGGCACCGGATTCTGTTCTGGTTGCCCTTCTTCCAGGCCAGCTCTCTGCTGTGGCCAGGGAGTGCAGTGGAGGATGGCCCAAGTGTTTGGGCCCTGCACCCCATGGGAGACTAGGAGAAGCACCTGGCTCCTGCCATCGGATCAGCGGCCGCAGCGGCCATTGGAGGGTGAACCAACGGCAAAAAGGAAGACCTTTCTCTCTCTCTCTCTCTCTCTCACTGTCCACTCTGCCTGTCAAAAAAAAAAAAAAAAAAAAAAAAAAGAAAGAAAGAAAGAAAGAAATTACTAAGTTATCAATATCTATCCCCTGTCAAATTCTGTGGCTCTGGGTTAGATGTTACAAAAAGAAAATGTTAAGATTTAATGCCATTGCCACACAGATATTCAAATAATAGCACGTGTTTCCTGGCTTTAAAAAAAAAGAAAAATACCCAGCACCTCCTTTGCATGTGCTTGATGCTTCAGGATCTGCCCCCATCTGTATGGCCTCATTTCCAGGCACTTCTGGCCTTCCAGTTTATACTCAAGCAAACACTGTCACAAAGTAATAGACACATTTCCTCTGCTCTCGCTCCACGAATAGAGGCTTAACACCACGGTGCAGAAAGACACAATAAAGACTCAACAACCAGCATTCCCTGTGTGTAGTTAAGTGGTAAAATACCTCTATTACATGTAAACAAGTCACTTCAAATGTTGTCAACGGCATTGGTGGCACAACATTTTAAGTTTTTAATAGCTCAATCATTTGCCACCCTATAAAGAAACAGACACCTTCCTCTTTTCTCCTCAGTCTTCCTCTTTTGATTCTCTACTTCTTCTCTACCCTTTGACTCAAGCCAATCTTTTTCTGTTTGTTTAAAGATTTATTGTACCTTTATTTGAAATGCAGAGTTACAGAGGGAGAAAGGGAGGGGAGAGGGAGGGAGAGGGAAGAAGGAGAGGGAGGAGGGAGATGGAGGAGAGAGAGGGATAGGAAGTGGGAGGAGGGGGAGGTGAGGGGGAGAGGGAGAGGGAGAGGAAGGGGGAAGGGGGAGGGAGAGGGAGGGGGAAGGGGGAGGGAGAGGGGGAGGGGGAGAGGGAGAGGGAGAGGGAAATGGACCCATCAACTATCCTCTGGTTCACTCCCCAAATGGCTAAAATGGCCAGACTAGGCCAGGTTTAAGCCAGAAGCCTGGAACTTCATATGGGTCTTCCACATGGGTAGCAGGGGCCTAGGTAAATTAGCAGGGGGCTGAATTGGAAGTGGAACACCTAGGACTTGAAGAAGCATTCCTATGGGATGCCTGTCTCAGGCACAGGCTGCACCATAAAATCCAGTCCTGAACAGCAATTCACTCCCTTTTGATAAACCCAGTCTCTGATTGTTCATATTTTTAGTACACAAAAGATTGAAAATAAATGACTGGTGAATATTATTTTAATTAACAAGTAGAGCACCTCTTGTATCACCTGATGATGATGAAAGAGAATAATAAATATGGATCAATCTTACATGTAACAAATAATAACAGTCCATCAGTATCACCTCTGGTGGGTTTAAACAATCTGCACAAATTCTTTGATGCCACTCTCTTTAATAGGTGGAGTTTCTGTCCCCTTAGCTGAGTCTGGGCAGAACTCAGCGCCTTGATTCTACAGAACAGAATATGCAAGAGGCATAGTGGTTCTGCAAACCAGGCCATTCCTTTCTCCTGCAAAGCACACTGTGGAGAAATTAACTGCCATGGTGTTCTGTTGCAAGGACACCAAGCAACTTACAGAGAGGCCTGCATGATAAGAAACTAAGGTCTCCAGCTCACAGCCTTTTGGGAAGCCAATGTTGAAGCACAAGTCAGGCAGTCTTGGCCCATAGCTTGACTGTAGCCACCTGCAGCTTAGAAAAGTCCCTCCAGGATTCCTGAACACCAGAACAGTGAGATGAGGAATGTGTGCTCAAAACCACTAAGGGCAGTGAAATTTGTTATGCTGGATGAGATAGCCAATATAGTACTCCTGATCAGGAAACAATTTGTATTAAATAAAGAGGTCTGCAATTCTAAATCCAGGTCATTCTCCTTTTTCATCCTTCACTACTATGAAGGAACACAAATTTTTTAAAAGATTTTTAAGATCATCATCTCCTGTCCTTTTATTCAAATTCAGCCTAGAATATTAATTTCTACTCAGTGGCTGAAGGGAAGAAAGTAGGGATTTTTGGATGTGGTTTTGTAAGAAGAAATACAGTATTTAAGAGTTTATTAAGCATTCTGCCTATAATCTTTTCTCTTAATAGAGAAATACAGATGTTTGCACATCCATCTAGTGAGAACAGTGTTTTCATTGGTGACTACTTTAACTGGAAGAATGCACAAAAATGTGCCTATAAGGGTTGGCACTGTGGTGTAGCAGGTAAACCCATAGCCTGTGATGCTGGCATCCCATATGGGCATTGATTCACGTCCCAGCTTCTCCACTTCCCATCCAGCTCCCTGGAAATATGCCTGGGAAAGCGTTCAAAGATGGCCCAAATGCTTGGATTCCTGCATCCACATGGGTGACCCAGAGGAAGCTGTGGGTTCCTGGCCTCAGCATGGCCCAGCTCTGGCTGTTGCAGACATTTGGGGAGTGAACCAACAGATGGGTGATCTCTTTCTCTGACTCTTCTTCTCTCTCTCTGTGACTCTGTGACTTTCAAGTAAGTGAAGAGTAAATCTTTTTTAAAAAGTGCATATCATTTGCTAGTCCAAATCCATCCAAGGATCTAATTGTGTGATACTGGGTCACACATTATACAAGAAAATTGTCTATGCTTATCTGCACCTGGTTTCAGGCCTATAATAATTAGTCATGGACCAAGCAAAACTCCCCCAAATTAAAATTAGGAATGATTTGCTAAGCTAGAAGCTTAATGCATTCCAACAAGTGTTGAACGATTATCCTGAAAGGACCAATGAAAACAAACCTATTGAATAAAACGCAGCAGCCCTCTGTGCGAATCAAACTTTCTGAGCATTAAACATCAGATATGATTTGGGTTTAGAGAGCCCAGTGTTCACTTAATTTTCAGTCTCAAACTTTGATGCGCGCTGTCTTCTTCTCTTGGGTCAGCAATGTTGACTCAGGGATTTACAATTAGCACTGTGTTTTCCATTTTCTGCTCTGAAATATTTTTTCCTTAGGAAAGTAGTTAATGTCTTCTTTGTAAAATACACTTGTTCATTATTCAAAGGGCAACGTGGAAAAGAAGAAAGAAAGGATCCTCACCATTACAACACCAAGTCCAGAACAAACAGAAACTTTGTGGAGCACTTCTGTTTTGTTTCTAAAATAAAGCTACAGGAAAGAATACTGCCAAGGAATAAAGACAATTAACAATTTATAAGTTTTTTAAAAACACATTACTAGCCAATTCTTTAAGACTAAAATGGACCCAGATCCAGTGGCAGAGTTTGTTATTAAACTCTACTTTTTAAAAATTATATTTCATTTATTTTGACTTAGAATTAAGCCCTATGCATAAAACTGTAGTGTTTATTTGTTTCCAGGTTTACTTGTCCAATTTCAGAATGCCACATTAGTACTATGAGCATGTGATCACAGGCAAGGGTCTGCTCTGTATCCATCTCCATGGAGACCAAGCATCTGTCACCACAGCATTTACCTGCTTCTTTCCTTTAGGCCAGGGATCAACACAGTATGGAGTTGTCATCCCTCCTCAGTAGTTTTTCTATCTACCCAATCCACTGTCTTTCCTTGAAATTATGCATTAAATATCAGACCCACTTAACAGTTGTTACATTGTATAGATTCAGAATTTTTGGGATACAAGTTCTACCTTTCCAAATTGAAAAAATTTAAAAGCAAGTATTTTCTTTGCCTAGATAGTGCACTACAAATGAGGGTACTTCAGAGAGTTTGTGGGGAAAGGGAACTAAAAGATAAGTTGCAGCAGGCATTTGGTGCAGTGGGTGGGGTGTCATTTGGGACACCCATGTCCCATACTGGGGTGTGACTGGGTTTGAGACCTGGCTCTGCTTCTGATTTCAGCTTCCTGCTAATGCACACCCTAGGAGGAAGCAGGTGATGGCTCAAGTAGCTGGGCTTAGGTCACCCACCTGGGAGACCCAGATTGAGTTCCAGGCTCCTGGCTTCTTCCTGGCCCCACCCTGGCTGTTGTGGGCATTTGGGGAGTGGACCAGTGGATGGAAGATCTCTGTTTCTCTCTGCCTCTCAAATAAATAAAATATAAATTAAAAAGTTTAATTTTGTGAAAAATTCTTGAAATCCATGCACAGTTTTTTTATAATACTCACTTTCCACGAACTTTTTTGAAGTACTTTCATATTGCAATGGTATAATAATTACTTCTCTTTTTTTTAAAAGATTTATTTTATCTATTTGAAAGACAGAGTTACAGAGAGAGGCAGAGACAGAGAGGGAGGTCTTCAATCTGCTGGTCCACTCCCCAGATGGTCACAATGGCCAGAGCTGAGCTGATCCAAAGCCAGGAGCCAGGAGCTTCCCCTGGGTCTCCCACGTGGGTACAGGGGCCCAAGGACTTGGGCCATCCTCCACCACTCTCCCAAGCCACAGAAGAGAGCTGGATTGGAAGAGGAGCAGCCAGGACCAGAATCGGTGCCCACATGGGACGCTGGCGCCCCAGGCCAGGGCTCCAACCCACTGTGCCACAGTGCCGGCCCCTCAATAATTACTTTTCAAAACAAGTTTAGGGAAAATAAGGAAGTATTTTTAAATGAGCAGATATAAAGTCTAAATTCTAGGAAACATACTTTTGTATATTGCAGTTGGACATACACATATGATTATCTT
This sequence comes from Lepus europaeus, assembly GCF_033115175.1. Lineage (NCBI taxonomy): Eukaryota > Metazoa > Chordata > Mammalia > Lagomorpha > Leporidae > Lepus > Lepus europaeus. Next base: position 58,409,976 of record NC_084834.1, on the reverse strand, counting down.
CATACCTTATTTGGTGATTTTCAGCACACTGATTCATCAATGTATTTATGTAGTAAACTTTAGCTGTTTTTTTCTTTTGAGTTTTTTAATTAGAAAAGAAGATATAGATGATTAGACATTTCTCTAAAATGCTCCTTTATCACACGGTAAAGAGCATGTCATAAATTCTCTATTGTAACTGTCTTGTTTGCACCAAGAGATTGCCAGGCCCATCAACTATGATAAAATAAAATCAAGTTGATAAAATAGAAATAGAGGAAAAAACAGCTCGGATTCCATATTGAATTTCTGCTTAATAAGTGGAGCTGACATTCAGCTGTGGTGTTTCAGCCTAGCCTGAAGAATATTATTGAACATAATCTCCCGCTCGGATCAATAAGAAATTTCCACAGAGCTTGTATTATTTCATAATGTCCTGCCTTCCAGCCCCGCTCCTCCTTCCTGAATGATATACAAAGAAAAAGTCAGCAGGCCCAGAGCAACAAACAGGGCTCTGAGTAAGAGTTAATATCTGGGGTCAGTTACACTGGTGCAGCTCCTATAAATAAAGAACACTGGTCTCCACCGTGTCATAACGAGCGATACTTCAAGGGAGACCGGGATTTCAGAAATAGGTCAGCTGAGCCGGAGGGAAGAGTCGCATTGCCCTGTATTTCATTACGAAACAATAAAGAATTCTGTCTGATTATAGATATAACTAATGCAAATGACAGAACTAAGAACTGGTCCAAGTGCCCCCATGTGAATAAACCAGAATTAAGTCTGAAAGAAATTTCACAGCAGTCCTAAAAATCCACATACTCGCTGAAGTTTTTTTTTTTTTTATTATTATGCTTCATGTGCATATGCTAGTTCTTCTCTGGAGCACGATGGCCCAGATTAATACAAAACACGCTCCTGTAGCTCTTTTATCCCTGCTAGAAAGTCCTCACGGATTCCTGTTAAGAGGCTACAGAGGATGTGACCACAATTCTGTGTGTGTGTGCGTGTGTGTGTGTTTTAAAAGGAGTCTGCATGCAGAGCACTTTGAACACTACCATGGACGGGCCATAGGAACACAGTCTGCTCTCCTGCTGCAGCCCGCCAGCCCTGCTTCTGCACGGAGCCGCATTAAACAATCAGCATGGCTCCCACCCCCACCCCACCAAAATCAACAGTAATGTAGATGTTCACTGCAGTGTCTCAAGAAAACACCATTTGGGAGAGAAGTAGAGCACCCTCAGTATCCACAGTGTAATATTAAAAAAAAAAAATCTTCTTTCCCATTTAACGCCCTTGTGGTCAGACTGGATTCAAATATGAGTTTTACCTGTGTGAGACTCTAAGTTCCCAAAATGCAGCCAAAGTGTTTCCTCAGCCGCTAACTGGAACTCAGATGATGACCACTTCCTATGACTACTGTGATGATGCCATGAATTAGTATTTTCCAGGTCCTTAGAATGATTTCTCCAGGATCTGCGCAATACACATCACACACCTCAGACATCGCCAGCACAGAGACAGTTGTTTCAGGGTCCTCTCCAGAGTGCCGCCCCCGACTCCTCCACGGTTGTTCCATCTGCAGCCAGGCCTGGCTCTCTTCTCTCCCCTCGCTGCTTTCCCTTTTCCCCATTCATTTTCTGCAGCATAGTTTCATGCTGGCTCCAGCCAGCAGCTCTCTCTGACCTTTCCAAAATAAATTGTTTTAGCTTCCTCAGGCTTCTCCAGTTTTGTTTTTTTGTTTTGTTTCCACTTTGCCCATTTGACCCCATTCTCTTAGAAGGAAGCAGGGAGAAGGGAAGATTGCAAAAAACTTCACCTCTAATTTCTCTCAAAGCGTACTGTTCCAGAAGTTTTGGGATATCTGTGGTCCTACTTTTAACAAAGCACTGCTATATCTATTTCACTTAAGATTGAAACATTATTGAAAAGAAGCTCGAATGGGCAGGCATTGTGGTGTGGTGGGTAAAGCCACTGCCTGTGACAGTTCCCGTCCTGGCTACTCCACTTCCGATCCAGCTCCCTGCTAATGGCCTGGGAAAGCAGCAGAGGATGGCCCAAGTGCGTGGGTCCCTACCACCCACGTGGGAGACCTGGAAGGAGCCCCTGGTTTTAGATCAGCCCAGGTCTGGCTGTTGTGGTCATAGAGGGAGTGAACCAACAGATGGAAAATCTCTCTCTGTCTCTCCCTCTCTCTTTCTCTCTCTGTTAACTCTGCCTTTCAAATAAATAAATAAATCTAAAAAAAAAAATAAAAGAAAGTCCTGAACATTTTTAAGTGGTTGGAATATTTCACCAGAAGAAAAGGCAAAAAGCTTTGTTATTTTAGTGAGTCTTCAAATTCTCTGGGAATTTTCTGGCCCACGTTACAGTATTCAACATTCAACTGCTCCATTGAAACAGCTGTCCAGAGCTGGTACGTATGCCTTTAAAAAGTGGTGTCATTAAAAGGTAGCAGAGTATTTTGGAAACAATCAATGAACATAATTTAACAATCACAGTTTTTTTGTAGGCTCCTTGGTAATTCGATGGAATGGGTGTTGGTTACTCACTACCATTAGACTTACACAAAGAGAAGACACCAAGTTCACTTTGCCACATTCATGAGAAAAAAAAAAAAACAGCAAAAAAATTTTCTTTTAAGCTTAAAGTTTGCTGCAGGGTAATAAATAGATAAATGGAAATAGTTAAGTCAGGAGCTGTGCATGTTATCTAGTCCCAGCTGGCTAATTATTACATGGCTAATGACTTTTTCATACGACTCTTACTCTTTGCTTTTCTTAAAAGCTGTTAGCTTGGTGCCTCTTTTTAAACAACACAAATCAAAGCTCATCATTCACATCCAGTATGCATGGCACGATACTAAGCCCCTTGCAGCACATTTAATCTTCCTAAGAACTTTTTGAGGCAGGTCCTCCTATTAACTCCATTTGGTAGAAGAGGAAATCGAAGTTCAAAGGGATTAACCAGTTCCATCCTGCTTAGTCATCAAGAGGGTGGTGAAGATGGGGTTCAAGCTCACAGCAAGCAACCTTAACAATTATTCCCAAAACCTTCACTGTAACTCTCCTGACTGGTTTCAGATATTTCATGGGAGAGAAAGAGAAGCTGTCTGTGCAAACAAAAGCAAATACTGCCTTGAGTTTGTTTACATAGCTGTAAATTCAAAGATAACTCTGGAAGTGGTACATTGCATCATGTTAGTGGCCTTGGTTCGTGGTCAGCCAAATTATACTTTATGCTGCAACAGCCACACTGACAGTGTATTCGTTCTTCAATAGTTGCTCCTATTTCTTGTGTCTGACGAAGTCGTTATCAGAGGACATAATTTTGAACCGGGCAGTGCGAATCTGAGAAAAGAGGGAGCAGGAGGGAAGAGGATAGAGAGTGGGCTGGGTCAGCAAGATGTTTAAAAAGCTGTGTTTGGGGAACCCTCTCTGAGTAAAGTCTCCAGTGAAGTTACTAAAGGTTTTTAATCTCACAAAATGCAAATATTTCTGGAAACCAGTGAAGAGCCCAGGCTGCACATCAAGTAAAGCAGAGACAGCAGGAAAGGGCCTAGGAGCACCGGCGAGAGATGCGAGGAAGCTTGGGCACCTGAGAGAAACCCGAGGAAGAGCCTTGAGCCACTGGGGACCTGGGCTGAGCTTGCTTAGATCAGATCTGTGAGTGACGAGTGGGCCCCATGCTGAGAGTGGGGTTACACATTCATGTAAACAAACTCAAATAGTTCCCTACAGGTACTACTAGAATGCAAACCACTGCTACACCACATGTTGCCAAGGACCCAAAGCAACTGGGACTCTCATAGGTTGCTGGTAATGATGCATTAAGGGGCCAGCACCGTGCCACAGCAAGGTAAACTCGCCTCCTGGGATGTCCACACCCCATCCTAGAGCTCTGATTCAAGTTCTGACAGCTCAGCTTCCAATCCAGCTCTCTGATAATGCACCTGGGACGCAGCAAAGGCAGCTCAGGCACTTGAGTCCCTGCTACTCATGTGGGAGACCTGAATGTAGTTCCTGGCTCCTGGTTTTGGTCTGGCCCAGTCTTGGCTGTTGGGGCCATTTGAAGAGTGAACCAGCAAATAGAAAATCTCTCTCTCCTTCTCTCTGCCTTTCATATAAATATTTAAATTTATGGTACAGTATGGCACACCTCTTTGGAAGATAGTATGGAAGTTTCTTATAAAATTAAATATATACCTATCATATTCCTTTCCTAATATACTGACCCAAGAGAACAGAACACGTGTCATACAAAGTCCTGTATGCAAATACTGGCAGCAGCTTTTTTCATAATGGACAAAAAACAGAGACAACTCAAATGCCTATCAACTAGTGAGTGGATAAATGTTATGATATATCCACACCAAGGAATAAGCCACTCAGTAATAAAAAGACCACAGCATCGATACATACAACACTATGGATGAATCTCAAAAGCACTGTGCTAAGTGAAAGAAGCTAGGTACAAAAAACTACATATTGTATGATTCCACTTACATGACGTTCTAGAAAAGGCAAAACAGTACTGCAAAAGGCAGATGGATGGCTGTCAGGGCTGGCGGTTGAGGAAGGAGGAGGCCACCAACTTCAGAGGAGTACAGGGGAGGACCTAGGTGACGGCCATGTTCTGTATCTTGACCGCAGTGGGGGTTACACGGCTCCTTAAATATTTGTTACAACTCTCAAACTGCACATTTAAAATGGCAAATTTAAAAAATTACTATTTATGTGTATTTATTTGAAAGCCAAAATGACAGAGATAGAGAACGAGAAAAAGAGATTGATCTATCACTAGTTCACGTCCCAGATGACTGGAGTTATCAGGGCCAGACCAGGTCAAAGCCAGGAACCCAGACCTCCATTCAGGTCTCCCACGTTGCTGGCAGGAAGCCAAGTACTTGAGTCGCCACTATGGCCTCTCAGCCCGGACATTGGCAGGGAGCTGGGTCAGAAGTGGAGGCGTCAGTGTCCCAGGCAGGCTTCGCCAAAGGCCCGCCCCTTCAATGGGTATATTTTATTGTCTATCAATATACCTTGATATCCTTGGCTTCTTTTTGTCACTGTAGTTTATTTCCATTTAAATCATCCTCACGGGTAGTCACACAGAGGAAGAACAGGGATCCTCAGTATACTTTTATAGAAGGGGAAGTCCCATTCATTTCACCATAGTGATTTTATTCTCACGGGGTCCATCAATGCCTGCTGTTGGAGAGACTCTGCACGCTACTCAGAATGAGCACAATTCAGACAGAATCATTTTGCCAGCACAAAGTTGTTTTGGGGGCCAAAGTTTTCATGTGTATTACTAACTAAATGCCAAACACTGTCTCTTTAAGTGCAAAGCATCATAGTCATTGGTTTATAAGTAGGGCCTCCAGCTAAAATCAGAGTCAGATTTGAGTTCAGATGAACAACAAATGTTTTTTTTAGTAAATAATGTCACACATATTGCATAGAACATGTTTTTGTTTGCAATCTATTGGTAACACTATCATCACCAGCCCATGTATGACATTTTCAATTTTATTTATTCAATCACACACTTAGCTAATTATTTAATTAATCTTATATGTATAACTTAACTGCAGATATTTTTGGTAACCACTGCTGTAATGTCCCTCTTAAATACTGTAGCAATATTCACGCATTAAGAACTTATTTTAGACTACTGAGAAGTAACTGACTTAGGACTTTGTGAGTCAAACTGTAATCTGCCCATCAAGGCATCATCAACTTGGTGTGATTCCTATGCATAGTAAAGTTGTAGATACACTAATGTAGAAAAGTGTGTTTAGGGGAAAATTCCCAGGGCCATGATATATAGCGTGGATTAAAGATAAATTAACTGCCAGTACAGAAACCCCTTACAAGGACATTTTAAAAGCTCAAGCATTACTTCAAGATCTGAATTACGGTGTGATGAGCCATGGGAATGAAAATAAAAGAATTGAAATGATAAACATTCTAATGGGAAAAAAATCAATGGGACTTGGTAACAGACTGGATGGAGGAAGGAAAAGGACAATGTCAGGAGTTTAAAACAAATCAAGTACATCAAGAAACATTAAGTACAGATGCACCTTGACTGTGATGGGGTTACATTCCTAGAAATCACAAGTTGAAAATATTTTAAGTTGAAACTGCATTGACTAAGGCTAACCTAGCAAACAGCACAGCTCAGGGCACAGCACACTGCAGAGTAGGGGTATTTCCCCTGAGATCGTGCGGCTGATGGGGTGTGCAGCTGCTGCACAGCTCTGCAAGAGAGTATCTTACTCCACACAGGAAAAGATCAAAATGAAAGCATGGTTTCTACTGAATGTCTATCATTTTTGCATCATAATGAAAGTGAAATACAGTCATCCAGCCACTGTTACATTGGAGACTATAATTATAAGAGGAAGGAAAGTGGTTTTCCACACTGGCTGTACACTGAAATCACTTGGGAATTTTTAAAAATGCTCATACCTGGATCTCAGTCCCAGAGGTTCTTATTTAAGTTAAAGCCTGGGCATAAGAGTTTGCAAATACTCCCAGGTGATTATAATGTACAGTCATTTGTTTTCACTTAGAGTAGCAGTATATCTCAACCGCAGTTATACTTTAGAATTACTTGGGGAGCTTTTAAAATATATTAGTATCCAGATCCTGTCTTTAGAGATTCTGATCTAATTGGTGTTATGATTAATTTTCAGCTCACCTATGGTTTGGATATGGACTAAGCGTCCCCAAAGGGCCCACTGTGATTGGAAGCTTGGTGTTTAAGTCACAGGGGGTGTGCTCTTGGAAAGCAGTACTTGGGCAAAGCCCTTGCTGGCCCTCCCAAGAGGACTGTTTTAAAAGGAACAAGTCCAGCATCACCCCGCTTTCTCTGCTTCCTGGCTTGTCATGGGAACCTTCCTTCTATACATTCTTTGCCACTCATCAGCTGCCATTTATTATGAGGTCCTGACTAGAACTGAGCGGATGCAGGCACCAGGCTCTTGAACCCCCAAGATTGTGATCTAAATAAACTGCCTTACAAAGCTAACTGCCTCAGGTATTTCACCATGTTAACACAAAGCTGACTAATGCACTTGGGTTAAGGAATAATTAGCTGGAGAAACGTTGTTTCTGGAAGAGAACAGCATTTAAAGCAGTAGCATGAGAGGTTCACTCTCAGGAGAGTGGGTAGACATTTTATTCAATCTACTGAGGGCCTGGATAGAACAAAAAGGCAGAGAAAGAATAAATTCACTATCTGTTCTGGAGCTGAGGCTTCTACTTGCTCCTGTCCACAAGCATCAGCACTTCTCAGCTTTGGAGTCTGGGACTAACACCAGCAGCTTCCCCCAGCTTTCCTGGCCTTAGGGTTCAGAGTGATCACCCCATTCGCATTCCTGGATCTCCGACTTAAAGGCAGAAGACCATGGAACTCATTAGCTTCTGTAATTGCAAGAGTCAATTCCAATAATAAATCCCCTCTTATATGATTGTACTCCAAAAGGTTTAAGGAAAACGGAATTACAAGATGTTTATTTTAGTGCAAAATTTTTTGAAATCCACACATAAAAGCAGTCTTCAAAAGGTTCATGGAGGGGCCGGCACTGTGGCATAGCAGGTAAAGCTGCCACCTGCAGTGCCAGCATCCCATATGGGCACTGGTTCAAGTCCCTGCTGTTCTACTTCTGATCCAGCTCCCTGCTATGGCCTGGAAAAGCAGCAGAAGATGGCCCAGGTCTTTGTGCCCCTGTACCAGTGTAGGAGACCTAGTAGAAGCTCCTGGCTCCTGGCTTTGGATTGGCCTAACTCTGGCCATTTTGGCCATTTGGGGAGAGAACCACTGGATGGAAGACCTCTCTCTCTCTTGCTCTCTCTCTCTGCCTCTGCTTCTGCCTCTCTGTACTCTGCCCTTCAAATAAATAAATACATCTTTTTTAAAAAGTTCATGGAAATGTCTATTATGCAAAAACTATACCCAGCTTTCAAAATCTTTTGTACTAAAATTTATTTTCCACAAACTTAAAAATTACTTATTTTAGTTATTGGAGAGGCAGAGAGAGAGAGAGAAAGAGAGCATGAGAGAGAGAAAAGCATGCTCCTTTTTGCTGGTTAATTCTTCAAATGCTTATAATAGCTGGGGCTGGGCCAATTTAAAGCCAGAAACTGGGAACTCAATCCAGGTCTCCCATGTGGGTGGTAGGGACTCAGGTATGTGTGAGCCATCACCTGCTACCTTCCCAGGATGTGAATTAGCAGGAAGCTAAAATCCCAAGTGAAGCCAGGATTTGAACCCAGGTACTCTGATAGGCAATGCAGGCATTCCAAGCAGCACCATAACCCCTAGGCCAAACACCTGCCCTTCCACAAACTTTTGGGACACTTGTATAGCTATATATATCCTACTAATTCTGCTTCTCTGGAGAACCCTGACATACAATTTGTAATCTTGTAGAATTTTCCAGTTAATTGTAATGCAGAGCCAATGTTCAGAATGTGCAATTGAAACATTAAGTTTAATTGATAATGAGTTAACTTTTTTTCAAATAACTGTAAAATGAAGATAGAACTCAGTACCAACAGAATCCCAATCTTCTAGGTAAAATGTAGGCCAACATATTATCATTTGGTAGTTATAATTTCATACTGAAATTAAACAATTGGAATTCACCACAATTTCCATCTCTTCAAGACTTTAATTTAAATCCAAATAAATCAGCTAGTGACTATTGAAAGTAGATGACTATTTATGAAATGAGTATGATTCAGACAGTTTGGATATAATGTGGAATAAATTAATTTCGAATCACAGACATAATCACATATTTTCAGAAAGCAAAAGGCCTCTAGGGAAAGAGGGGGGTAAGATATGACATGTACAGGACTTTTTCAAAGGCCACAGTAAAGCTGGTCAAGGTTCAACCTCATAACCAAAGGTCATATAAGAAACATCAATGAGAACGTTTACATAACTCACAGCTACCTTGTCACCATAGTATTATTTCAGATACCTGCAAAGTAAATAATTTTTTTCAGAGAAAAAAAAATTTCCAAATGCCTTTTTATAAAATGGAAAATTGGCTTACCTCTTCCCTATGATTCTTAATTGGCATACAAAGAATACTTTGTGTCTTGTAGCCTGTAATTTGGTCAACTTCTGCATTGAACCGAGGATCCTAGTAAGGAAAAAGAAATTCAATTTAATGACTGACTGGTTCAAAGATTGATTTGATCCTTCAGATTTATTAGATTAGAGAAATCTAACCTTTGACTTACCTTGTTACTCTGAGTAACAATTTTATCATTGTGAAAGGCATCAAATCATGTAGGTATACATAATTTTTGACAATGATAAATCTGTTTTTTTCTCTTTTAGCAGCTAGCGTTTATGAGAACCAAACACAGACTTGAACAAATGTAAAGAAATAAAAGAAATTCAAAACATTAACCTCTTTTAGACAGCCTTACATAAATTCAGGAAAAAGTGGCATCTCTCCACCTCTTTAGAGCAATTTGCCTGTCTCCATCTCACTCCCTGATTTTACTGTGCCTTCTCAAGACAAACATTTGTGCTCCACAACTTTTCTAAAAACCTTCTACCTCCAAAATGACCTTTCCATTAGGTGACTTTCTTTAAGTAGTTGCTTTTATATTTCCTCACTATTCTGTACTTTCAGTTCAGGTGTTCACAGGAATTAAAAGGCTTTTTTTTTTTTTTTTTGTATCTATAAAAAAAGAGACATTGACTCAGATTGTAACGAATTCCTTAATCTTTTCAATTTTGCAAAGTACATTATGTACATCTAATCATCATCAACATCATCATAGAGGGCTTTTGAAAGCTATAAAAGTTCTAAATGTGGGTTAAAGAAAGAAAAGTAAAAAGAAACTTTCCATTATATTTTAGAATGGGAAGATGTAAAATTAGGCTCTCAGCTCAGAAGGATTTTGTTGTTGATTACTGAATTCCCAATACTTAGCACAGAAACTCAAAGCATTTGTGAAATAAAGGAGGGAACTGGTCAACAAGTGATATACAGTTATCAGATGTGATCACTGTGAATTTAGTATAGTGGAAAGCAAATCTTTTGGGTTGAGGGTGGGAACTAGTAGAGGAAATAAACATAGAGATACAAGTATCTGAGGTAAGATCAGAATGGTAAAACACACATCTCAGAACATATACATATAAATGGGTATTTTCCCTTCAAAGCAAGAGCCTTGGGAAGTAAAACACTCAACCTAGTAACAGCAAGGCTGCCTCCAAACCTCTGCATTTGGAATTCCCTCCAGAGAATATGGAACATCCGCATTGGAACATCCTCATCTTTTGAAGGTCTTAGCTTTTTTTTTTTTTTTTCAATTAGTCTAAAGTCACTCAAAGCCAAAGCTGTGAATGAAGTAGGTGATTACATTAGATTCCATCAATTGGGGTCAGAAATGAGGCCAATTTTCCCCTGAGAGGGACAAACTTGGCTTTCAAGGTAATTTCACAAGAAAAGTTACAAAATGATAGAAATCAATGGCCCTTTCTTTCTACTGGGATCTCACAAAGAAGGAGGTACCTTTCTCTGAAGGGAGGAGAGAACTTCCACTTTGACTATGACCTTGTCGGAGTTAGCGAACTCAAAAGGCTTCCATAGCCTTGGAAACTCATGATAAGAGCCTACGGTGATTACTGACGCCATAAACAAGAGTGTCTATTTGTTAAGTCAACAATAGGAGTCACTGTGCACTTACGCCTCATCTGGGATCTCTATCCTTAATGTATTGTACTATGTGAATTTATGCTATAACTAGTACTCAAACAGTATTTTACACTTTGTGTTTCTGTGTGGGTGCAAACTGATGAAATCTTTATTTAATATATACTAAACTGATCTTCTGTATATAAAGATAATTGAAAATGATCTTGATGTGACTGGAATGGCAGAGGGAGCGGGAGATGGGAGGGTTGTGGGTGGGAGGGAAATTAGGGGGGAAAGCCACTATAATCTATAAGCTGTACTTTGGAAATTTATATTTGTTAAATAAAGTTTAAAAAAGATACACAGTGTTTAACATACAATGAGAAATTACTAGTAAAGAAAAAGGAAAATGCAACCCACTGTGAAGAGAAAAAGAAGTCAATAGACAATGACTCGAAGGCAATTGAGATGTTGTAACAGGTAAGGAATTTAGAGCAGCTATTATAAATGCAACTAAAAACTTAAAGAAAAATAGGGTAATAATGAACAGGTGGAAATTTCTGCAAAGAAAGGAAAAACTATTGAAATAGCCAAAGAGAAATTCCAGACCATAAAAGCATAATGTGTAAAATGGAAGGTTGATGAGATTTCACAGCACATCACAAAAAGCACAAGAAAGGGCTATAATCAACAGATATTATCCATTCAGAAGTGCTGGGAGGAAAAAAATGTGAAAGCTAACACAATCTTGGTATTTTCTTAGACAATATCAAGTGTATATACACTTGTATGTGTGCACATGCATATGTGTGTGTGTGTGTGTGTGTGTGGAGAGACAGAATTGAAAAGTGTTTAAAGGTATTGGAACAATAAATTTTCCCAAGTTAGTGGAAACCTTAAGCTTATACAACTGGTGTAAAAACAAAATATAGAGTGAAACATTTAAGGCAGAAATGAAATAAAGCATGACTGACTGACCTCTCAAGAGAAAAATGAAGAGCAGAAAAAAAGGGAAACATTCTTTGAAGGCACTGAAAGAAAATTATTGTCAGCTCTAAGTGGTTCATTCAGTGAAAATGTCCATCAAGAATACAAATAAAATTGTGGTATTTTCAGATAAACTAAAAGAGAATGTTTTACTACCAGACAACTACAAGAAGTATTAAGTAATGTTATACAGTCTGAAGGGAAACATAGTAGAGTCTACAGAATAAAGAGCTTAGAAGCTGATTTGAATACTTGAGTAAATACAGAAAGAACAAGGAAGATTATTTTTAAATTTTTGGAGAAACTCTCAATAGAGAAAAGAAGAAGAAAAAGAATGCCATTTGAATATGCACTGTGAAATAATAGCATTGTATCTGATTAGATAATCATATTGGATCAATGTAAAATATTCTGATTTTGGTACTTTTAATAGAAGAGAACATTCTTGCTACAAAATGTTAACAAAACATATCTAATATTTATTAAATGACTCAGAAATGTTATATACATATATTATTTATAAGTACTAGGGAGAGAACAAGAAGAAGAGAAAAAAATGATAAGATAAATGGAGCAAAAGATAAACCAGTGGACAATATGGGTAAGGAGAATATGGAAGCTTCCTTATCTGGTCTTGCAAATTTTTTGTTTGAGTTGTATTAAATAAAAAAAAAAACAATAAAAAGAAATACCACATAGGTCTTGGTAAATTACAAGGCTCATTTTCTTCCAAAGAGTGTTCTTTTTTAAGATAATGCCTAAAAGTGATTAGACCCTCGGACAAGCACTGACACAGCAGTTCCCAAATTGTTTCCCCAGGGCACAAATGCTCCATGGTGGATTAGATTTATCTAAATTAAAACAGTTGCTAGTGTTCTTTTTGTCTTCCAAAATTCATTTCAGAAATCATTTTATTCAGCAGGAATTCACTTGAGAGAGTTCCTATTTCTTTAGAAATGATCCTGCAGAATGAGAAAAGGGGAAAATTTTGTTTCTTTGGACAAAGAAAGACAGAGACAAAGTGCTGCTGGGAGGAATAGCAGCTAAGTGGCGAAGACTACACAGTGGCCATGAGGCCCTTCTACAAGGCCTCCGAGTGTTTTCTGGAGAAATCATGGTACACATGGAGTGGCAGTCCTGTGGAAACAGAAGCACCTAGGTTTTGCATTCCAGCTGACTTGGGAGGAAAGGGTGTTTTGACAACCCAAATGCTTAAGGAAATGTTGGGGAAGCTTAAGACTTCTCCAGGACAGCCAACAGGGGTTCAGGATAATGTGGTGTGTAGGTATTACAGGACATCTTGTTTTCATTCAGAAGGAAAACACTAACACATTATTATTCTGATTCTGTATCTTCTTTTTTAAAATATTTATTTTCTGAAAGGCAGAGTTACAGAGAGTGTGAGAGATGGAGAGAGATCTTCCATCTGCTGGTTCACTCCCCAAATGGCTGCAACAGCCAGGATGGGGCCAGAGCAAAGCCAAGAGCCTAGAACTCAATCTGGGTGTCCCGCATGGGTGGCAGGGGCTTAAGCACTTGGGCCATCCTGAGCTGCTTTCCCAGGTGCATTAGCAGGGATCTGGATTGGAAGTGGAGCAGCTGGGAACTTGAACCAGGCACCCAAGTAGGGTGCTAGCATTGCAGCCAGCAGTTTAACCTGCTATACCACAGCACCTGACCCTGATTATGTATCTTCTTGCTAACAACTTTATATCTTTTTACTATGTGTTCATATCTTCCATGTTCTTATTAATAAATGTCTTACTATCGTATTAATAAATGCTATGTCACATTCAAAGAAACTTCATGGATGACTGGCTGATGCCGAAGTGTCACTGAACACCATGGTTCAGGCAGCAAGCACCAACTGACCTTTTCACTGGTATCTGTGGTCTAGTTGAGAATCACTGGGTGAAGCTGTCTTATACCTTGTCTCACACTTTAAAATTAGGAATATTAATTATATCAGCATTAAAATAATTGCATTTTTCCAGTCTGTGTCATTTTGTATCATTTTCTGTTACAAAGTTTTAAAAAGTGAGTCAAATGTTCATAACTTCTTTCAATTAATTTACCTGACAGTATAATTTTTATTAGTAGTAATATTAATGTAAGCATTATTATTTTCCAGAGCCACTTCTTGATATTCCCCTGTTCCATTACAACTTTTTAAATTGTTCTGTGGTTGGGGCTGGCATTGTGGCACAGTGGGTTAAGCCGCTGCCTGTGATGCCGGCATCCCGTATCAGAGCACCTGTTTGAGTCCTGGCTACTCTGCTTCAAATCCAGCTCCCTGCAAATGTGCCTGGGAAAGCAGCAGAATATGGCCCAAGGTCTTGGACCCCTGCTATCCATGTGGGAGACTTGCATGGAATTCCAGGCTCCTGGCTTTGGCCTGGCCCTTCTTAGCCATTGTGGCCATTTGGGGCATGAGCCAGTGGATGGACTCTCTTTTTCTGTCTGTCCCTCTCTGTTACTTTGCCTTTTAAATAAATAAATCTTTTTTTCCCAAAGTATTCTGTTGGTCACATACCTTAAGGAATATTGTTACAGAGGATCATTTTTACAGATGTAGGTTTATAGAGGTAGGACTCAGAAAATATTAGAATGTATTTCCATATTCTGACTACTTTCACAAAAGGCTATGAACCAGTTTTTTGTTTATTCAAATTATGAGTAATGCTGAGTTATAATCTGTTAACCAACTGACTTTTGCTAATACCAACATAAATTAGGTCACAGATCAACGCCTACAATTTTTAATGAAATTCTTGGAACATGAATAACTTCAACAAGGTCACCATCAACACAGATCCAGGGTACCCAGAGTGAAGCAGCAACATAAGGAATCCACAGGCTCAAGAGCTTCACACTGGGAGCAGGGCAAATCAAGGACACTGGCTGTATTAGACAGCAGTACAGAAAGCAAATCACTAGCAGCTGCAAAACAAAAAGTACTCTGTCGGGGTAGGCATGTGGCACACCAGACAAGATGCCACTTGAGACACATGCGTCTCAGATCCAAGCGACTGGGTCCCTGTCCTGGCTGTGCTTCCAATCCCAGCTTCCTGATAACACACAACCTGGGAGGCAGCAGCCGATGGCCCAAGTACTTGGATTCCTGCCACCCACATGGGAGATGAGTTCTGGACTCTTGGCTTTGGTCTGGAACAGCCCTGGCTGTTGAGGGCATTTGGAGGGTGAAGTAGTGTACGGAAGATTTCTCTCTTGATTTTCAAATAAAATACAAGTAATAAATAAGTTTAGTAATAATACTGTCAAATGCACTTAAAGATGGCAAGCAAAAGTGGACATTCAGCATGGAGGTTACAACGCTATTTGTGATACGGTCAATCCGTATTGGACTGCCTAGGTTCAAGTCCTGGCTCCACTTCTGGTTCCAACTTCCTGCTAATTTAGACCCTAGGAGGTAGCAGGCAATGGTTCAAGTACTTAGGTCCTGCCAGCCACATAGGAGACCTGAATTGAATTCCTGGCTCCTGGCTTTAGCTTGGCCCAGCCCAGACAATTGTGAGCATTTCTGGAATAAGCTAGTGGATAGAAGATCGTTATCAGTCTCTGTCTCTCTGCCTTCAAATTAAGTTTTTAAAAAATAAAAATAAATTAAAGACCACAAACAGGTTAAATAAAATGATGTAAATGAAGAATTCTCAGGGTTGGATACACATAGCACCACAGTGACAAAACAAAGGCTTTCTCAACAAAGCTGAAGAGTATCTATGTTCCTACAGTACTTGGGACTTGAGAGCCACTGAAAAGCAGAAACCAAGCTTATCAGGAAGGGACTTGTGCAAATTTGGCAGCAATCCTTTGGCTGGGTCCTTAATTCCCTGTTGGAGCCTACAGTGTGACGTTATTCCAGAGCTCTGAGAGGTCATGGAGATAGCTCCATGAGAACTGGAACATGTTGCACAGAGAATCAGAATTGAATCAACTGTTCATACAGAAGGCATTGTGACAGAACATCTCACACCCGAGTCCATGCCCCCAGGATCCCTCACCAGATCCATTACTCATTCACTTCAAAATCTCGAGCAGCCCGGAGTCCTCTTTTCCCTTTATTTCCAGCTGTTATCAGCTGGCAAGTTCAGCAGATTTAACTTTTTCACCTGAAATCTATCCTCTCCTTTTGATCTTCAGGGTCCTGGTTCAGATCCTTGCTTTCTCAAAAGTTAAACTATTAAACTTCTCCTCCACCCTCCCAGCTTCTAGGATTTTCCCCCTATAATTCATTTAATGACTATTATAAAATTCATGTTTCTAAAGCACCATTTAAATCATACTAGTCTCCCATCCAAGTACTAACCAGGCCTGATCCTGCTTAGCTTCTGAAATCAGATGGATCAGACGTGTTCAGGGTGTTACAGCCGTAGACCACTTTCCAAAACATCTTCAGTTACTTCTTGGTATGGTTTGGATGTGGTCTGTTCCTCAAGGGTCCATGTACTTGAGACTCAGTCCCACTCAGTACAGGGGTGTGGTGTGAAACCTATAGGAAGTGAGGCCTGATGAGCGGTGTCTGGGTCATTGAGGGCATTATCTTCAAAAAGAAATAATGGTCTCCTGGTTCTTGCTAGAGTGACTTATTAAGGAAGCCTGGGTCTGACCCCAGATTTGCCCTCTCACTTCCTGTGTGAAGATGTGAGCTCTTCCTTCCACTGGAAATCCTACTGTCAACCAATGTGACGCAGCCCAAAGAGCCCACTTCAGAACTCAACTGATGAAGATGTCTCCTTGAACCTACAAAAAGCAGCTTAATAAACCTCTCATGTTAGTCAGCTTTTGATGCAGCCATGAAAATCTGGCTAATATGTTCCTCTTGGATATGAAAATATCTATTTCTCAGCTCAGCATTCAAGATCCCAATGGTTTTCTGGTCTTGCTACCATGGTTATTCAATCCCTATGCTCTCACCCAGCCATTTCCATTGTCCCAATTCCCCATCTCCTCTTCAAACCTTCTCTTTACATCTTGATCTCACATGGACACATCTCAACTTATCAAAATGTGTATTTTATTTTTTTTTAAGATTTCTTTATTTATTTGAAAGTCAGAGTTACACAGAGAGAGAAGGAGAGGCAGAGAGAAAGAAAGGTCTTCCATCTGCTGGTTCACTCCCCAGATGGTCACAACAGCCAGAGCTGCACCGATCCAAAGCCAGGAGCCAGGAGCTTCCTCCCAGTCTCCCACGTGGGTGCAGGGGCCCAAGGACTTGGGCCATCTTCTACTGCTTTTCCAGGCCACAGCAGAGAGATGGATCGGAAGTGGAACAGCCGGGTCTCGAATCGGCACCCACATGGGATGCCAGCGCTTCAGGTCAGGGCATTAACCTGCTGTACCACAGTGCCGGCCCCAGTGTTGTGTATTTTCCAGGGTCCACAACAAGCATTGCTTCTGCAAAGAAATCTATCTCTACCTGCCCATCTAGATGTCACATCCTGACTCTCTGAACCCTACCATGTTTTCCTTAATGTCTATTATCTATCGCATCTTCTATTATTTTCATTCAACCAATATTAAGAACAGATTGTATGCCAGACACTGGACCAGGCACCAGAAATTCAGGGGTGAAAGAAACACCTGTGATCCTTCAAACTACACAAAGGAGATCAGAGTTACTACTGAGGCTTTATAGTGTACCAGATGCTATAACATTTGTTTTATCAAGAATGCTATACAGTTCCTCATAACATAAATGCCATTCACTTGAGATGGTTTATTTCAAAATCACAGTTCTATTATTAAAAAGCATAATTTTAAATGGGAAATTTGAAGAGTCTTACAGTGTAATCTGTAAGTACATAAAGACTGAGGTATCATTGTAGCAGAAGTAGGAGAAACATCAAATCTTTCCAATAAAATATTTTAAGCAATAATTTCCACCTTTAAATGGCATCCATGTTTATTTGTTTAAAAAGAAACAGATGAGAAGACAAGGGAAAGAAAACTGGACCTTGGTATCAATGGGACTTGGAAGGAATAAATGAAATGAACCGATTAAATGAATGAGTGAATGAATGCGAAAAGACTATGGATTGTTTTAGAATCTCAGCAAAATCCTCAGAGGTTCATATCCAGATAACACAGATAGGGCTATGTACAGGGCTTAGATGAATGAAAGGATACAATTATTAGATGAGTTATTTTAAATTACCATTAAGGAGAATAAAAAGATTTTGCTGAGGCCCATGTCTTTGAACCACCAGAGAAGAAATGCTGGCATTTAAAAGGGACAGAAGTTATTATACAGTCCAGGCTTAAATAAGTATACAATCATTACACTTCACTTTCCAACCTTCCTACCACAATTGTTGTCCAACGCCCAAGACACATTCCCTCCCCACTGCCAGCCTCCACTCCCTGATCCCCTGTTTACCTCATAGGCATCTTTGATGTTCAAGGGCTCACCCAGTGCTGCCACATGGCCCACAATGCCTTTGTTCCATTCTAAGCGGATACAGTTATTGGAAGCTTCCTCCAGTGTTGATCCTTCAGCCACATCAAAGAGGCGGCTGATAAGAAACTTGTCGTTGGAGCTGTCCTCACAGACAAGGAACAGGGAGTAGCGGTCAGCGGAGATGAGTCCATGGATATGCAAGAAGATTTTGTGACACAAGGCTGTGACATCCAAATGACTGGAAATGTCTTTCACTAATTCCAAGAGTCTTGAGCACTGGTCCCCTTCATCATGCTCAAACCTCGGAGGGGTTAGAGGCATCTGTTCCTTCTTTTCCGAGTCAGAGAGGAAGCTCACGGTGCCCTCAGAATCCTTGACTACAATGGGTCTAAGGGGCCGGTCAAATTCAGATGCAGAGATTTTCCTGGTAGGTGTTCCTGGAGCGCTGCTGTCAGCACGAGGAGTCTGCTGCAAGGGGCAAGAGCAAGATTCGGGGTGGCCTCTGACGCCTTCCTTGCACACAGGGATGGTGTGGACTCTCTCAGCAAACCATGCATTGACCATTTCTCTGCAGAACAAAACATGCAGACACATGAGACACTGGAGGGGGAAGACAGCTCCCCCTGAGAGCTGCTACAAATCCTGTTGCAGGAAACGGACCAGATAATAATTGGATTTGTCACAGAAAATAAAAACAAGACGGTTTATTTAAGACAGACAGTTGTATTCTGAAGAACTATAGAGGACAATTGCTTCAATGAAAATCTTAATAAAGTCTAACTTCAACATATATAATAATTTAGATATCTTATTTGCAACATATCAAGCTTCAAGCCGGCTTCTCTCAAAATTAGTTTATTTCAAAATAAAAGACATTAAATTTCACAATTGTCTTAAGAAAACATATATATGGATGCTCATTTGATGTTTAACACAACTTGCTCTGAAGTTAAAATATTTGAACACTATAAACAATATTTCTCTAAATTTGGCTTGCTAATATGCATAATTTTATATCTATATTGCAAAAATAAGATTTAAAAGGAGAAATGGAAAATATAAGGAATTTGATCCAGTGTATAGAAAGATAATAAACTTCTGTAAATATTCTCCTGATAATGCTTGTTATTTAATGGCAAAATGATTTCTTCTAGTCCTTATATAAAGGAAAAAGTTCAAAATAAGCATCACCTAAGTTAACAATGCTGTCCAAGAAAACTGGGATTATTGGTTTTTAAGGTACCATCCTATGAAAGAAATCTGTTTGAGCTAAGCCCTTCACAGTGGGTGATTCTTTAAAACAAACATACCAGACCACACACAATCCAAATGAGTGTTGTTCATTTCAAATAATTTCCCTTGGACTGCTGTTCTAGTACACCAATTAATAGTGCCATTACTTCAGACATTTTTGGAACTCTTCTTTTGAAATGTACTTTTGAGACGATTTATAACCAAAGAAAAAAATAACAGTTTTTTAATGCTTATTTATTTTCTATACTCAAAAGGTCGAGTCTTTGTCTCTGTCTCTCTCTCTCTCAACACACAAACACACAGAGGGAGGTAGAGAGACAGGGGGGAGATATCTTCCATCTGCTTGTTCACTGCCCAGATGCCTGCAACAGCCAGGGCTAGACCAGAATGAAGTTAGCAACCTGGAACTCCATCAAGGTCTCCCACATGGGTGGCAGGGGCCCAAGCACTTAAGCCATCATCTGCTGCCTCCCACGATGTATTAGTAGGAAGCTGGATCTGAAACAGAATAGCTGGGACTCAAAAACAGGCACTGCAATGTGAGATGACCCTGTGCCAAGTGGCTTAACCCACTTCACCACAATGCTTGCTCCCAAAACATCAGTTTTATCTAAAAGTCAAATCTTGTTTTCTTTTTTTTAACTAATCCCTTCTCTCAAAATGAATATACAAATAAAATAAAACCCCAAAATCCTAGGATAACAGCTAACTTCATTATCCATCTTCTGATGAGACTGGGCTTTTTCCACAACTAAAACTTACCTTCAAAACATAAAAATTTGCTGGCACTGATAATGTTTAAAACAATTTGCTTATAATATGAGTGTCACAATCTACAATGGCATGATTGTCTTTACCAAACAAATGGTCAGAACTAAAAGGCTTGGCAATATATGATTTTGGAGAGAGTGTAGAAATATTGTCACTCTCCCATCTTTTGGGTTATAGTAAAAATTGCTATCACAAAGGCAAGTAGGCAATATCTAAAATTTTAAAATGCATCTATAGTTTGTTCCAGAGATTTTTACACACGTGGCAAAGGAAATATAAGAGTAATTATCTGTGGTATTGTTTGATATAGCAAAGATAAAAATCAACAATACTACCAATAGAAGGGTAACTATATCACAGTACATTTACGCAATGAATGCAAGACAGACATTAAAAACAGTTATACATAATGACATGTGTGATCGCCATGATTTACTAAATGAAAATAGAAGATGTGGAAACAGAAATGAAGCAACTGCTTATTTCTGAGTTTTACATTTATGAGACATTCCCTTAGTTATTTTAAACAATGATGTGTTATTTGTTAATCACATCTGAAACGTTAGGGTCAAAATAAAAAGAGGACATTACCTCATAATTTCAATGTTGGATATAATTATAAAAATCTTCTAGAGACCTCTTTAGAAAACTTTGTCAAAGATGTAAAATTTCAGTTAGGGGAAATAAGTCCAAGAGATCACTTGTACCACACGGTAACTACAATTAATAACAAGGGACGGTATACTTGAAAAATACTGACAGTCAACTTCAAGTGCCTTCATCACATACACATGAAAGGAAAAGTATGTGATGTAATGTGGATGTTAATTAGCTTAAGATACATACATACAGGGCGGCTCTGTGAAGTAGTAGGTTAAACCTCTGCCTGTGATGCTGGCATCCCATATAGGCTCCCATATGAGCTGCTCCACTTCTGATCCAGCTCTCTGTTAATAGCCTGGGAAAATAGTGGAGGATGGCCCAAGTCCTTGGGCCTCTGCATCTGCGTGGGAGACTTGGAATAAGCTCCCGACTCCTGGCTTCAGATCAACCCAGCTCTGGTCACTGCAGAGGGCATGAACCAGTGGACGGAAGACCTTTCTCTAGCTCTGCTTCTCAAATAAGTAAATAAATCTTTATTTAAAAAAATACATGTATCAGAGCACCATGTTATGTACCATAAATATGTACAGTATTTGTCAATTACAAAATTTTAAATCCTCTATGTAATTTAAAAGAAATAGCTTCATTGGTCTTATGAATTGTCTGACTTTATAGGAAAGAGATGTTAAAAATTTGGACTACAAAAGAAAATAACAGTGCACAGATTACAAGGATTTCTCTACACAGATTTAAAAAAAAAAAAAATATATATATATATATATATATATAACTGTTCTCATGTTTTATAACTACATTCTGTGGCTTAGGATAAATTCCCCATGAGGACAACATGCATTGATCAAAATGAAGTTGTACTTCAAAAACATGACTAGAAATGAGGGTGACAAACTGTGGGAAATGTCTATGTAACTCCCAAAATTGTACTAGTTGTGGCTAAGACATCAACATCAAAAATACATGTAAAGCTGACAGAAATGAAAGGGAAGGTTTTCAACAGAATTGATTTGTTAGGGGCTGGGGTTGTGGCATAGCAGGTTAAGCCACTGCCAGAGACAAGGATGGAGTTCCAGATTCCTGGCTTCTTTGGCTTGGCCAAGCCCCCACTGTTGCAACCATTTGGGGAGTGAACCAGCAGCAGATGGAAGATCTCTTTCTCTCTCTTGTTCTTTCAAATAAAAAAAAAAAAAGAATTGATTTGTGAAACGTCAGGAGAAAAGTAGTGTGTTTAACATATCTGGTGTGATTTTAAATATATACATGTAACTAAATTGTTGCATCAGTATGAAATAGGAATTTGAGTTATTTCAAAAACAAATCTAAGACTTGGCCCAAATGTATCTCTTGCCTTCTCAATGGAAAATGAAGATATCCTTTATAGTTTTAAAATTTAAACAGATATAATACATATACTATATAATATATATTAATATTATATAATTTAAATTACAATTTTAATTAAAAATTATAAGCAAATTTTTATATTTATTTAAAAGGCAAAGACAGAGACAGAGAGAGCCTATCTACTGGATTACTCCCCAAATGCTTACGATAGCAGGATTGGGCCAGGGCCGGTGCTGGGAACTGGTATGACCATATACATCTCCCAGGTGGGTGGCAGGGACCCAGTTATTTCAGCCAGGGTGCGCATTAGCAGGAAGCTGCAGTCAGGAGTCATAGAAAAGTACTGAACTCAAGTACTCTGGATGGAGGAACGGACAACCTTAACCATCATTTCAATAGCCAAGTTAAATGCCCACCACTCCTTTTAAGTTATTTTAATTAAGCCACGTGACAACTGTGTGGATGTCTAAATAAATAAAATGGTGATAGGTTGAGTGAATGGCCTAGTGGTTAAGGCATTGTTTGGGACACTTGCATCCTTTATCAGAGTGCCAGGGTTTGAGTCCCAATTCCACCCCCAATTTCAGCTTCCTCCTAACACACAGCATGTGGGAGGCAGCAGGTGATGGCTCAAGGACTTGGGATCCTGACACCCACATGGGAGGCTGCTCCTGAGTTCCTGGCTCCCAACTTTGACCTGGCATAGCCTCAGCTGCTGCAGGCACTTGCAGAATGATCCAGCAGATGAGCATTCTACTCATCTCCTCTCTCTCTCCCCCTCAGCTTCCCAAATAAATAATCTTTTTTTTTTTTTTTTTTAATGGTGAATACAGAACTAATTCCCTACTCATCAAATTCCCCAGTCTCATTCCCTGCCTGTTCTCTTCATGGTAATAAGTAGCACCTTCACCTCCCCAGTTACTCAAACATATAAGAACTCTCTAAACTTATTTACTCCAATTCTCACATTCAGCCAAGCAGCCAAGTTCCATTAACTCGTGTCCCAAAAGTCCTCTATCCCAACCTGTTCACTTCTTCTCCCGTGACTACTGCCCTGGTCTGGTCCTCACCATCTTTCACTTGGATCTTGGCCACAGCCCCCTAATTGGTCTCTTTGTTTTTTTTAATTTTTGACAGGCAGAGTGGACAGTGAGAGAGAGAGAGAAAGGTCTTCCTTTTTGCTGTTGGTTCACCCTCCAATGGCCGCCGCGGTAGGCGTCCTGCGCCGATCCGATGGCAGGAGCCAGGTGCTTCTCCTGGTCTCCCATGGGGTGCAGGGCCCAAGCACTTGGGTCATCCTCCACTGCACTCCCTGGCCACAGCAGAGAGCTGGCCTGACAGAACCCGGTGTGCCGGCGCTGCAAGGCGGAGGATTAGCCTAGTGAGCCGCGGCGCCGGCTTAATTGGTCTCTTTGATTTTGTGCTGCTTTCCATCCATTCTCCACACAGTGGAAGTGGTCACAGTAACCCTGTAGCAAAGTAAATCTTGCATCCTAACTACAGCACTTGGCTTCTCATTAAAGCGGGAATAAAACCTGAAGGCTTTTACTCCTCTAGCACTCTGTAAACTCCTCACTCCTGTGCTGGCCTCGCGGCATTCCGCAAGCACACGGAGCTCCTACTGCCCCTCGTCTTGATGCTTTCACTCCACCTGCGCAGCTGCTTCCTTCCACATGCCACTTTGAAAGGTCTTTGCTGATCATTCCACCTACACTTTCTCAACATCTGCTATTTTTCTAGTTTACTAGTCTGTTGGTGTATGGTCTGTCTCCTTGGACAAGATATAAATTTCTTTTTTTTTTTTTTGACAGGCAGAGTGGACAGTGAGAGAGAGACAGAGAGAAAGGTCTTCCTTTTGCCGTTGGTTCACCCTCCAATGGCCGCCGCGGTAGCGCGCTGCGGCCGGCACACCGCGCTGTTCCGATGGAAGGAGCCAGGTGCTTATCCTGGTCTCCCCTGGGGTGCAGGGCCCAAGCACTTGGGCCATCCTCCACTGCACTCCCTGGCCACAGCAGAGAGCTGGCCTGGAAGAGGGGCAGGCGGGACAGGATCGGTGCCCCGACCGGGACTAGAACCCGGTGTGCCGGAGCCGCAAGGCGGAGGATTAGCCTGTTGAGCCACGGCGTTGGACAAGATATAAATTTCACCAGTGCTATTTGTCTACCGCTGACCTCTTGCACTTAATCAATGCCAACCACATCGCAGGCCCTCAGTAGATATTTCTTTTTTTTAAAAGATTTATTGATGTATTTATTTAGAAGAGAGAGACTCCCCAAATGCCCACTATAGGTAGTGCTAGGCCAGGTCAAAGCAGGAGCCAAGAACTCCATCTGAGTCACCCACATGGATGGCAGGGACCCAAGTACATGGGGCAACATCTTCTGCTTCCCATGTGCATTAGCAGGAAGCCGGCAATGGAAGTGGAGGCCAAGACTTGATCCCAGGTATCTCAATTAGTGGCTTAAACTGCTTGCAACACAACACCTGCCCCAGTAGATATTTCTTGAATGAATAAATGAAGACTCCTAAAGCATCAAAAGAGATGACAGTCATTTGAGAGGCTGGCATCGTGACACAGTTGGTTAAGCTGCCGCCCGTAGTGCCACATGGGTACCAGTTCGAATCCCGGCTGCTTCACTTCAAATCCAGCTCTCTGCTGACTGGTAAAGCTGAGGAAGATGGCTCAAGTCCTTGGGACCCTGCATTCTTGTGGAGACCCAGATGAAGCTCCTGGCTCCTGACATTGGCCTGGTCCAGCTCTGGCCATAGCAGCCATTTGGGGAATGAACCAGAGGATGAAAGAACTCTCCCCTGCCCTCTCCCTCTGCTTCTCCTTCTCTGTAACTCTTTTAAATACATAAATAAATAGCTCTTTAAAGAAGCAGCCATTTGAATATCTGAATGCTGGCATATTTGTTAGACAAAGTCAACATCCTGTTTTAGCTATTGATGTTCCTCATGCCTTGGATATAAGCTTCCTAACTGACCATGGCTAATACATCCTTACACACCCTTTTGTGCCTAGTAAATGTCTTAAGAAGATTCAGTGCTAAAAACATTCTCTAGGGGCAAGTGTTTGGTGTAACAGTTAAGAGACCAGTTATGAGGCCCACATCCTACATTTGAGTGCCTGGGTTCAATTCCCACCTCCTGTTCCTGACTCCAGCTTCCTGCTAATGCAAACCTTGGGAAGCAGTGATGATGACGCAGCTGGTTCCATTCTTGCCACCCACTTGGGAGATCTGGATTGAGTTCCTGGCTCTGGACTTTGACAAAGGCTGCCGAACGTTTAAGGAGTGAATCAACAGATGGAAGCTCTTTCTATGTGAGTGTGTGTGTGTGTGTGCACGCGTGTACCTGCCTGCCTCTTGAATAAACAGAAATTTTAAAAACTCTTTGTTTTGGGTTAATATGTTTAATTTTTCTCATAAATGTCTGATTTGTAGATATTTTCTTACAGGGAATAACAGTATTAAATGGCACAGGAAAAGCTGGCCTAGTGTTTTCATTCATTTAATCAAGAATTTTTTTTTTAATCCCGAGTAATGGAAGAGGAGTTCCCATGACCACATTATTGATTATCTAAATTCCTGTAATTACATACCTACTAAAGAAAACTCACATTATCATAACATCAAAACTTCACTTATGAACCAACCGCAAATCCAATTACACCATCTCTCATACCTCTCTCTCTAGGCATTCTTTGCAGTTTTGCATGGTATGACCTATGTTGTTGTGTGAAGTGGGTCTTTCCTCCTAAGACTAATAACTATCCTTTTTCTTTTTTTGATTGAGAGGTATCAAGAGGTGGGGCCTTTGGGAAAGCTCAGCCTCATGGGTAGGATTAATGCCCTTATAAAAGAGGCCGGGGGGTTGCTAAACCCTTTTGCTTTTCTACCATGTGAGGATATATCAAAGGTACCATCCATGAAGAACAGGCCCTCACTAAACATCAAGTCTGTTGGCACTTTGATCCTGGACCTTCCAGCCTCTGGAACACGAGCAGTAAGTTTCTGTTGTTTATAAATTACCCAACCTAAAGTATTTTGTTATAGCAGTCCAAACAGACTAATATAATACAGATTTTCTTGTAGTTAAAAGTGGTGGTAGAAAAAGAACCATTCTAATATTACACAAAGCAATTGATAACAAAGGTTTAAGACCAAAGAAAGACCAACTAATAAAGAAAGAAAACTCAGTAAGGATATTGACATGACAGATCTGAATATCTGGAAAAGAATAACATTCAAAGAATTACACTCTGATTATTAAGAATGAAAGCTCCTTAGAAAAGCTGAAGCCTTCAATTCTTTATTCAAAAAGAATTTTTGTGAAAGATAATTCCTTTATGATCCCACTGCAAAAGCCAAACATAAAGTGAAGCTCTTGTTTGTGGTTACAGCTTTGCCAGAAACTTGTTTATTCTAATAATTAGCATGGAGTTTTCATTATAATTTAAATTCTATTAGATTGAAACTATATTTATTTTCAAAATCTGTGGTTCCATGTTTCAAGATAAAGTCTGAATCAAGATCTTTTCACTAATTTCTTTTTCATTTGGATAGGATTGACTTTTAAGTGTCCTTTCTTTGGAATGAATTATTCCCATAAAGCCAAGATTCCCATGAGACATTCTGCTGGGTGCCAAGGGTACAGTAAATAATGAGCAACCTCAGACAAACAGTAAAGCGATCTCTCCCCTCCAAACTTTAAGTTCACATTACACTCAGCAGCTAAGTTATACACATATGGGATTTTGCTGGTATATGAAGTTAAGTGTATACAACTAAGGATGGAAAAGATGAGTGTGAACATGTTCAGTATAAGTGATTCAAGAAAACCAAGGGGTAGATCTGACTTGAAAAATCACTTCTATGGTCTGGGACAGGATCTCAATTTTCCCTTCTCTGCCTTGATTTTAAAAAATATTCAATTAATGCTATGTGGGGAAGCATCATTTAATTTAAATCTAGTGAGGTAGGCATTAACAATTCTACTCTCTAAATTATGAAGCTGAATTAAGTGGCTGGAAGAAAATCATGCTACTATTTGGTGGCAAGGCCAGCAATCAAATCCAAGTTTCCTATTGCAGATTCTATGACCTATAAGAATATATAAATTCCCACAGCATCAGTGCTCATCAGGAAGAAAGCACTCCCTCATGTCTAGCTGAATGTGAATGTCAAAACCAAATTCCAGCAGAGAAGGCAGAGAGAGAACAGGACCACCTACAATAAACATACGCTCTAATTTTCCTCCACATTCAGACCATGAAAGGATGACACATTATCACACTGAGAAAAATTCTATCTCAAAAGATTCAAAGAACAAAGACTCTTGAAGATAGTACCCTTCAAAAAGCCCAACTGAGTCCCATCATGTCTGTTTCTCTGAAAGCAGGTCATGTTTTAAAAATCTAAAGCACTGCACTGAAAAGAATGTATAATAAATGTGTTCCAGACGAGTCTTAAGGTTGCTGGAGTCAACAAACAAAAATACTGGACACCCAACTGAAACTGAATTTCAAATAAACCATGAACAATTTTTATAGCATAAATAGTATCAGGAATTCAAATTGAACTGGTGCCCTGCATTTCATCTGGCCACTGTGGTCATTCTATTTTTTTTTCCTTAATTGCAATTCTTAGTGACACAAAACCAAAGAAAAGGTAGGTTCTCTGCAGCACACTAATGCATCTTAAACTATCAAGTTTCTAATGTTATCACTGACAGAGCACAAAGGACTACCACACTGTGCCCTAGGTATGATCACTGGGTCTTCTGATGCTCTGGGATTAATAATTTGCTCTTAGAGCAGAACATTGCTCCTTAAATCAAGCATTTATTTTGCTCTCAAAGCCACACCGTATATTCTACGGGTGGGGGATGGAGGGGGACCACAAAAACAAAACCTGTAGTCTTTTTACAGGAAGGAGATATGCTAACTGCTAAAAATTCTTTGTAAAGAAATTTAAATTTTTTATTTATTTGAAAGACAAGACAAATCAACTGACAAAGAGATCTCTCCTCCTCTGGTGCACTCTCCCAATACCCACAACAGTTGGGGCTGGGCCAGGCAAAGCCAGGAGCTGGGAACTCAAGCCATGTCTCTCACACAGGTGGCAAGAATCCAATTCCTTGAGCTATCACCTTGCTGCTTTGCACAGTGTCTGTGAGCAGGAAACTAGAACTAGGGATAGAGCCAGGACTCAGTCCTAGGCACTCTGATATTGGAGGCAGCTGTCTCAAATGGTGCTTTTACTACCCCACCAAACACCCACCCTCTGCTTACTGACAATTTTTGAGAACACAAAGCATTCAGAGTCATGAGTTCTAATCTTAGCATTTGCTACTAATGGAATGTGGGACTCCTGGAGAGCTATTTTCTTCCTCCAAGTTCCAATTTCATCCTTGATAAAATAGGGAAAATACTTACCAGGTAAGTATTTTCTTTATGAAGTACAAGTTGCTGTCTTCAGCATGGTGTCAAGTCGAGACCACCAAGCAAGCAAGCAGGAGGTAACTAGTTCCAGCTACAACACCACACAGACGTGATGGTAAAGAAACCGCAAGTCCTCCGGAGTTCTGAGTTCTTTAGTGATAAAAATGGACTGCTGCGGTAACAGCTCGGCACACAGCGGCCTGCACTAGCAACAGGCCAAGGAGGTAGTCCTCAGGTCTGTCCATTCACCTAACCCTGTTTTGTGCCTCAACTTTCTCATCTTTAAATATGGGAAGCCTCCAGACTCCTTCACTTTTTAGGAAATGCCTATGGAAACACATCAGAATCTTCCACATATGTGAGCTCTTTGTCTCTCCTGCACCCTTGGGGCTTATTCCAGTGGAGATGGAGGGCTGGGGTAAAGAGCCGCTGCTGTTCATGTCCTCAAACTTCAGCCCAGAGATTCAGCAAAAGGATGGGGGTGAAAAGCTTGTGTTCCTAGTGGAACAAGCCCATGGCAGAGGGAACTTAACAGGGTCTGGGTGTAGGCTAACAGCATGCACTGTGTACACTGTGGATGTACACCTCGGCCAAGCCAAAGCAGATACTTCCAACTGCCATTCTTTACAAAGACTCAGAGTTTAAAAAAAAAAAAAAAAAAGGTTAAATTACATCATAGCCATCTGAGTGAAAAAACCAGAGGCAAGCTCCACTGAGGTATTTTCCCCTTTGCTACAAGCACTAATAATTTAGAGTCTCTGAGCTTGCTTGTCTGAGCACGTCCTTGCTAACAGCCTGCAAACCTGGGAGCAATCAGAAAGCACAGCGGCTTGAAGTCTTTCAGTTGATTTAACTTTTACAAGGCTGTTAATGAAAGACAACAGGCCATGGCCAAGGGAAACGCAATGAAAATGGATGCCAAGAATGCATAATCAATGACAGGATCCTGATGTCTAACATCCTATCCAAATCTTCCCGGCTCCTCACCAAATTCTGTTTTATTATTCTCCGGTCTCTTATTTCCTACCTTATTTTATTACAAAAAAAATTTTCTTACCTCATAAATGAATTGTAGTACACATCCTTTTTTTAAATCGGTAAATTGCTTTTGTATTTAAACTTTTACAACATGTCTTAAACTGCAGAAATTCTGAAGGGTACCAGAGTCATTGATGAGAGTTATTCCAGTCAGGTGACACTAATGCCATTACCACCTGTGGGTTCACACGTGTCTGTACCCCAGATACGGGCTGAGGCTCACTAATACACCCTTTCCCACACCGAGCAAGCAGAGAACTCACAAAATTCAGATTAATTAGACGGCAGGAAATAAAACCAAATGGAAGTTCCAAAAAACTTGCCATGAGCGCCTGTCATAATTGTGACTTAAATCTTTTTAAACAATGAATACAATCCCACATTTATTGTCCTAATTTACGACTTCAGGGAAGACTCTTGCAGCTCAAAGTGCTCCTGCAATAGTGATTTAGGATCAAAACCAGTGTCATTAAGAATGATGGTTAACACATTGAATTTCAGGAGGCGGCTTCACAGCGCTGAGCCCCTCTAGATGAGGTTGCCATGCCGTGCAGCATCCAGCAACACTCAAGCTGCTGCGTTTTCCAGCATGGGACCCTGGACGTCTTGGGTAACAGAGCTGGAAGGGTAAGTTCACTTGTGAATGAGACAGAAAGATGAGGGCAATTCTAGGGCATAGGAAAATCAGAAGGTGAATGATCATCAATGTTTACAATGATTTTGACAGTTTCTCAAAATCACACACATGGCTGAAGTGAGTGCTATTTCTTTCATTCTACACATCCTGTGTGTTCATATTTGTAGAGCTGATAAAAAGCAGCATTTTTTTTTAAAATGCCAGTCTCAATTAACTTAATCATCAAATTAAATGCTGCCAAACTGGTAGCGTCTCTTTTTACAGCCATTGAAAGAGGTGGGGCCAGTGCTGTGGCATAGTGGGTAAAACTGCCGACTTCAGTGACAACATCCCATTTAGGCACCTGTTCGAGTCTTGGCTGCTCCACTTCCAATCCAGCTCTCTGTTATGGCATGGGAAAGCAGAAGATGGCCCAACACCTTGGGCCCCTGCACCCACATGGGAGACCTAGAAGAAGCTCCTGGCTCCTGGCTTCAGATCAGTGCAGCTCTGGCCCATTGTGGCCAACTGGGGAGTGAACTGGTGATGGAAGATTCTCTCTTACTCCTTCTTTCTCTCTCTCTCTCTCTGCCTCTCCTTCTCTCTCTGTGTGTAACTCTGACTTTCAAATAAATCAACCTTTTTTTTTTTAAAAAAAAGAAAAAAGAGGTTTAAGTTGTCAACTCACCTCTCAAAATTTATAAGTTGATCAATAATATTCATTGAAAACAATGTGTCACCTGGCACATGAAACATCCCCCAATTTCCAATTTCCCATTTTCACTCAAGATTATAATTCCATCCCAGGGATTCAGAGTCTGTTTTAGAAATTTGTCACTAATCTAGACATGTCACAGTTTCTTTCAAATGCCTACTATCTAGAAGTATTAACTAGGACATGAAAACCAAACAGTGTTTTAAAAATGATTAGCAAAAGGGACACACAGAGAAATGCCTGTGTCCTTAAGGGTCTCTGTGTCACAGAAGCTACTGTCTACCAGAGGTGAACTATTCACTCATCTTTTCAAAAAAATGAGTCTTGAAAAAGACAGCAGTGCCTTGAAATATATATTTGACATTTTGAGTGTCTTGAAAGGGAAAATTAATTATAATATGCTGTCTAGGTTTTATGGAGTACTGGCTTCTAGAAAAGTAAGCAGAAGAAATATTTACAATACAAAGTAAAATTCTGATATAAACATAATAACCCCACAAGTTAGAAATATAATTAGGTGAAACCGACTTGTAGAGTAACTCGTTTATGTGTCTTGCACTTTGGCCAAAAATAATTGCATCAAAGGTTAAATATTCTTTGAAAATATCCTGTACTTGGGACATTTGTGTTCTAATACTAAAAATAAAATTGTGATGGCCTAGTACCTAAATTTCCAGCCACTCTATTTTAAAATGTCATTTGAGATTTTCCCCTTTTTATACTCTACAATTATATATGGAAACTAAACTCACTTGGGCAAAGTCTCCAGGCACATCATTAAGTAACGTGCTTACATATTAAAAGGCCCTGGGAGAAACGTTAACCTCTTCCTGAGTACATTCTTCCCAGTATTCAATCTTTGCTTTGCTTCCATTAACATTGATGGTGACTTTCAGTATAGCATAGTGGTTCTTCAGGGTCCTAGGGTGGAACAGACTCACCCTTCCACCCTGGGTCCAGTTATTTCTAACAATATGACATTGGGTACATTATTTACGCGCTTTGTAAAAAGGAAATAATGGCTACTTACCTCTTAGGGCTCCCTAAGAAAATGAAAGGAAATGTGATAAGATGGAGTCTGACACACAGTGTTTAATAAATGATAGTTATCATTTTTAAGTTAATTGAAAATTAAATGGTGTCTATTTTTTAAACATATTTATTTCAATAAAAAGTATTTATTCAATGGGCTTACATGGAATAACTAGATGTCAGCCATTGCTTCGTTTTAAGTTTCTAATATAAAAGCACCACATTCTCTACAGAAACACTTTGTATGGAAAAAAATTGATTTAATGTTACTATGTTTTGAAATTAAAACTGAAAAAATGGATTCCCTACACCAATAAGTACAATTAGATATGGCAAATTTTCTGAATTCTACATAAAGATTAGGAACTGCACATTTAATTGAGAAAAAATAAATGCAAGACTGTATGTTATTGTTGTTCCATTAATTACTTACAAATTAATTTTCCCCTCAAATAAGTTAGTTATTGGGAACTTTCTTCCCCGAAACATCAATAATAAAATTGTTTGACAACAAATGTGAAAAAATATACAATAGTTATCAGTGATGGAAAACACAGCAATATTTCAATAACCATGATTCTAGACTGGAACATGTTTTTAATACTTCATAAAACAATGCTTTAGCTCCTTGCTGTAGGTGATTTGGGAATAAGTTGACTTTTTTTTTATCCAAGGGGACTTATGTGGGGGAAATTCTAAATATAGCTTGATGCCACCCTGAATCTCAAGGGCAGCTACACTTCAAGTCCCTTTGGCAGTCACTTTTTGGGGCATTTCTAGGATGGCTCAAACAAAACACAGGAAAACTTTCCAGGCTGTATTTGAAAAATTCATAAAGTCCAGTGCATTTTCATGTTTACAACTCTACTATTAAAATGTCAACCTTTCATCTTTCAATGCTTTTTTCATTAGTCATGTAAATTAATCAGTAATTATAGAATTACAAAAAGTGCACTAAATTTTCTGACTGGGAAGGAAGAGTGACAGCTTATGTGCAAATCTGCTAAAATTATCTGTAGGAAAAATGCGAAAATAACTCCTAGAGAAAATAATGTTGGATCTATTTCCTGCTCTTGGATCCTTACTTTACACAGTTGTAGTTATGTTGTTTGCATAATTTGATCTGGATCCACTACTCAAATTCGGAAAAATACTTAAAAGAACTAAACTGCTCAATCTGAGAAGCTGATACTCTCCTAGCAAAAATCAAGAATTCTTGGAGCAGATGGAGATTTTTAAGCTACTTTATGAATCTCTCTGCTTTGATTCCTCGGCCCCTCTTGCCTCCCAGCTGAAGGTCGAGGTTTATTAACTTGGGCCAGTCACAAAGCCCATAATTGCAAGGCTGGGAGCAAAATCTGGGGGTCTGGACTCCCTTTGCAGTTCCCTTCCCAGTATCTTCCTCAATCCTACCAAAGCTTCTGTCTAAACCATTAATAATGTTTCATGTGAAAATAAGAAGGGTACTGCAAGTCAGCACAGTTGCTACTGTGTTCTGATTGCCACATACCAGAGTAAGGGAACGAGTGTTAAAGTGTGTGATTATATTTAAGACTCTGATAATTCTCAAGGTAAATTGGTAAACTCCTCAAAACCACTACTAACACAGATCAGGACATATGCACCATATCACTTCATTTTCTTAAGATCCCTATGAGGTCAATTCCATTTTACAGAGAGAGTAAATAACGTTCCCAAAAGCATACTTTTAGAAAGGTCGTTCTAGAGTTGAAGTCTAAGTTTGTCCTATCTAGGGCCCTTCCTCATCATAAACAGAAATAAATTCTAAAGGGCTCCCACCAGGAGCAGTGCCAGCCCCTGGGGGGACATTTGGAAAGGTGTGGGAACAGACTTGCTGTCACAAGTATGGGGGTACTCCTGCCATTTAGTGTCTGAGGTCCAGCTATGTTTAATAATCTGCAATGTGCTAGGCAGTATCTCTCTCACAGAAAAATCAGCATCACCATCAGATGCCAACATTCTTTCCTCTTTGAAAAGCACTGGTTTATATTAATAAAAGGGCATTAGACAAAACGGGACATGTGGGGCACCTCCGCGTGATAGATATCCTGCCATAATCTACTTTGAAGCCACAGTGAGTAGTTCACTTGGGTTTGGCATGGTAGGGAAATGCATGCTCTGCCTAAAATTATTTAGCATTTCCAAGTTGTCTCCAGCTGTGAAAACATCTGAGAAGCTTACTGGGACCAAATATAAATAAAATCCAGAATTGCTTCATATGGTTTTACACTCAGATTTGAGAGTTGGAAGGGACATAGTGTTTTGTGATTTCCCATGCATTCATGGTCACATGGTATGGACTATGTCTCAAGGAAAAACTACTATGTCCGAAAGAAAACAATAACCAAAATCTACCCAGTAAATATGAAAATTGACTTCCTTTACAGCTTAGATGGACTGGATTGGTGTTTCTCAATCCATGGTTTTAAAAAAAAGCCCTAAAAGATCAAAACTAGCATGGTTTGAAAATCTGTACATTTTCTATGAAAATGTTTTCACTTTGTGTTTTCAAACTGATCATAATTCAAACAAACAAAAACAAGATGAAAGAAGTCTGCTTGAAATTACTAGGATAAGCAGCTGATGACCAAGGGCTGCCCTACAATTTTAGTGTCCCAGTTTAGATTTGTGTTAATAAGAAAATAAAAGCAGTAAATCTAATACACAAATATGGTTTTGCACCAAGTATAAACTAAAAGCCAGTATTCTGTACCAGCTCCAGTGAGAGAAGTGACTCAGCATAGGGCGATTGTAGCAAAGGCCAGCTGACCTCACCAGGCTGTTCACTGGGCAGTCAGGGCCATATTTACTTTGCAAGGGTGATTTAACGAATGCTGTCAATGTGCATTTGGCTGAGGTTTTATCATTTTGTTCATAATTAGCTTCAAATTTATTTTGGTATTACACTGGCTTAAATGATGTAACTATGCTTAAATTATATTTACTTTTATTTACTCGACTTTGAAAAATTCCACATTTAACTAACCTTAAAATAAAACAAAGGCAACACTAAATATAGTAGATATTAGGA
The DNA here is from genome assembly GCF_033115175.1 of Lepus europaeus. Classification (NCBI taxonomy): domain Eukaryota; kingdom Metazoa; phylum Chordata; class Mammalia; order Lagomorpha; family Leporidae; genus Lepus; species Lepus europaeus. The sequence continues at coordinate 58,375,029 of NC_084834.1, read as the reverse complement.
ACTTCTGCAACTGCACACATCGCTTTCATTTGGGATTTTTTTTTTCCTCCTCTCCAATGATATGTCTCACTATGGGCTACCCACCCCTCAGGATCAGCCAAGCAACTCCACCAGACTGGATACAATGGTTGGTCCAGAGCAGGCAAATGACCAAGTAAGGCCAGAGGATTCCGGGAAGGAATGACATGGAAAAGAAGATGCCTTTCTAAAACTAGATGCTTAAGACCCACACACACTGATCAAAAAGAAACTTTTCCAGCCTATGAAGAGAGCACGTGGGGAATAAAGGCAATACAGATCAGAAGCAAATACAGATAGATGTGGGTAGATAGAAAGATGGAGAGATGACAGATCCGTGGCAGGGAATGTCTGATTGGCCAGCCGTGTAAGACTCGTGAAACCATCTGATCTGGCCCTGCCAAGGCAACCACAGGTGGGACCCAAAATTCAATAATCTATACCAGGCTAATTTTTAAGCTGATGATTTTTGCATGGCCTGTGAATGCTGTTACAAATATCCAAATGGCCCTCAGCAGGAAAAAAAAAAAAAAAAAAAGGGCTCTGCACCCCTGGAAGAAGGATGGATTGAAAGAAGCATGGGCGACAGATGGACAGATTAGACAGATAAATGGATGGATGGATCTTGACAAGGTTATTTGATCAGCTGATTTCACAGCTAAACCAATGCCCTGATGTTTCAACAGTTATACTGTTTCTGTCACTTGTGACCAAAAGCTTTTTAATTAATATACTGGAAATCATTAAAAGCATCTTTCTTTAATGGGAGTAGATTACTTATACTTGAGAAATTGGACTACATGACCCCTCTAACAGCAATCCTGTATGTCTGTGTGAGTTAATTATTTCATCACTTCAAAAGATTAGGACCTTGTGTCTTCTTACTATAACTCTAGCATAGGTGTTCGACAGACAGTAGAGAGGATGGTTCTTATTTTTTATAATTATCTCTGGAGATATAATATCAAATGAGGTTTTTTTCACTCCCAAATTTACATATAAGAAAATTATTCAGAAAAGATAAGTTGCAACAAGTTACTCTTGTTTTGAATTCAGAATCAGGAGAACAGTCCCTCTGTCAAAGAATAAAGATGATAACAAAGGCACATGAGACTGTAATAAAACTGTTCACTACAAACTAAAAATCAGAGAAATATACTTCTTTAAACCCTTTAATGAAAGGTTTTGGAAAATTTATCAAAATGACTCTAATGGACTTAACATTCAATTTGCTTTACCTACCTTAAACATTTGGTTGACAATGAACAGAAATTTCTACCATTCAGAGAAAATACTTACATTGCTAAACAAAAAAAAATTCAAAATAAAATGAGAACACCAAGTCAGTAAATAAGATTTACAGAGCTAAATATCAAATGAATGACTCATGTGGAAAGATTTTCTTCAATTTTTATTCCTAGGTATGTTGCTCACAGGCACTTTTTCCTGAGAACATGATATAACAGATGTTTCCAGGCCACATCCATCAGCTGTAACACTGGTCAACTGAATCTCTGTTCAGCTAAACTAATTTCATAGGAAGTCCTGCAAAGTCAGTAGCTGGCCCGCATCCTAAACTCAGAAATTAGTCATTTTTCAACTGTCCAATTATCAGTCAACCCATTGATTTATTTAATTGTCCTATAGTTCTTACTGAGGTTTTTGTTTTGTTTTTATTATAGGAAAAGATTTGTATCCTATGATCAGCTCTGAAAACAAATATATCTTAATTCAGCAGTAATAGATATAATGACTTATTAGCTTGAAAACGGTTTTGTATTTTTTTGTGAGGCGGAGGCTGGAGCAGGCATTTGGTCAAGAAGTTAAGCTGCGCTGGGAAGCTGGCATCCCGTATCAGAGTGCCTGGGTTTGAATCCTGTTCCTACTCCTGATTCCAGCTTCCTGTAAAGGGCACCTGGGAGGCAGCAGTGATGGCTCAGGCAGCTGGATCCTGGATCCCTGCACAGGGTGGTGGCTCTTTACCACCACTTGGGAGACCCAGCCTGAGCTCCCAGCTCCTGATTTCGGCGTGGTTCAGCAAGGCTCTTGTGGACGTTTGGGGCGTGATCCAGAGGATAGGAGGCCTCTGTCTCCATGCCTCACAAGTTAAAACAGAAAAGAATAAATTTGTATGAAGGATAAACTAATATATGTCATGCAGGTCTCTTTAGCCTTTTTTGGTTACAAAAGAAGTCTTTCCCAAGCAATATTAAAATACACCAGGCAGTTCTAGCAAAGTTCTAAACAAATCCGCATTTTCACATGTAGAGGAAGAAGTGCATCTTACTCAGATGTAGTCTCTGTAATCAGATAGGGGTGAAGGTTCAAATTACATGTACAACTCGAAAACACTGTCAAATACTTTAAAAGAAATTATATTAGAGACCAGAGTCCACACTTAGGTAGGTGGAACTAGCTAGAATGGAAACTTCGTGGCCTAGCCTAATCAAAACACTGAAAACACTGCCGGTCTGGAGGAGCTGAGGACATGATCTCCTGAAAATACTGGCAATGTCCACAGATCTTCAGATCAGACTGGAAAAAAAAAAAGCTACTGAATTTTGCAACATACCTACTTAAGTCTGTATTACACTTCACAAATGGATTTATTTCAAGCTATCTGTCTATGACTGACTGCCATAGCATTCATTCTATCACATTTTCAGTTTGGCGATCTAACCTCTGGAACTTGGAAAGTGCTGGAGATAGAAGGGTAATCAGAAACATCCTTTCAGGGGCTGCTACAGCTTCCTCCAAGGGGGAAGAATTCAATCTATAAGAACTGCTTCAAGGGAATGAAAAGACAATTTAGAGCTGGCTATGTGGACAGCGCCATTACTACAACATGATTTCCATCGTAAAAATATTATGTATAATATCGGAGTGAGACTGGGTCAATGCGCAGAGGGCTTTATTGTCTTCAGCACTAACATGTGCCTAACAAAATACGCTTAGCAAATCACTTGTCTGAAAATTGTGAAAAAGTTTATATTCCATCATAATTCTAGAAAAATTTTAATTATGAGTAGCAATATTTATTGTATTTCCATCACTTGATTTTAATATAAACACCTTGCAAACAAAAATGGTACAACTTCTAGAAATGAGAAAAGAATTGCAAAGAAACAGAGAAAGAAAGAAAAAAAAATCCCAAACAGAGCACCTGGAACCTCACTGAATTCAGCATAGCTATTTGCTGTCAAATGTCTATCACAGAGAGCACGGGAGTGTAAAACATCGGTTTCTGGACTTTGATCCACACTGTCATAAAAACTTGTCCTCACTTAATATTTCCTATTTCTAGTATATGACAAATATTCTCAAGCTTTTGCCTAGTACAAAACAAAGGAATAAAAAGTCAATCATGTCACCTTTATAATATTAAACAACTAAAACAACACCCACAATCCCAGAGCTGATTAGTAGCTAATGAAAGGTAACATTATTCTAATAATGCTGTCAAGAATAACAACAGCTGCTAAGTGGTATTAGCACCAGGAAGGGCTTCAGTTGTAAGCACATTCACGTTAGAGTCCTCAGTTAACACAGGATCCCAGGCCTGCAGCACAGGAGGGTGAGAGGTTTCCAGATGTGGTTTATTAGCCTAAAATCAACTTGATGCCAACAGATAAGTCATGAACTGTTCCAATGACACTCCCAAATGTACCTAAACAGGTTGTGATGAAGAAAGCCCATGTATGTCTATGCTCCAAGGTTTAGCTTTTAATGAGGTGCTTAGCTCTGTATCGGAAGGTAGGAAACAGTGTGATACAGCAGCATCACTGTTTCAAAGACAATGGAAATTTACAGGTGTTTGGGATTTAGGAATGCTAGAGCCTCCACTCTGTGCAATGACTCCAGAGCCAGGGACAGGCAGGATGAAGAATGCATGAATGTCAAATGACAACTAAATAATGCAGAAGTACCTTCATCAGGAAGCCTGCTGACTGGTGCAGATGAACAATCTGAGTGAATCTACATTTATTTTATTTCTTAAAATGGGCCACATGACTCTCGTCCCCTTAGAACTATTCAAGGGTTCACTGAATCACATCCAATACTCATTTTACACTTGTGCACTCTAAGGAAAGCAGAAAAAAGCAAAGTGATCTGACTTTCTACTTAAAAATATTTCTTTGAAGCTAAGTTAGAATGTATGCAATACGCTTTTACCATCATGTGAATTGCACTGCGCTTAGTAGCTTGACATTTTTATCATCAACTGAAGTCCAGCCTCTCCGTTAAAGCCACCAAATACACAGCCAAACCAGAATACTGTTTCATGAGAAACTTTTGGGTATACACAAATTCTTAGATTAAATTATGTTCTTGACACAAGTCTGAAACCTTTACAAGTTTTAAAACTGCAGGCCTGCATTACTCTCAAATACTTTACACTTTCGTTTCCCACTGTACGCCCAACACACACATACACACACACACACTCGAAAATGTTCAGCCTGCATGGCCACCATCAACTAACATTTAAAACCCCAACTGTTAAACAGAAGTCGCTGGCAGCCTCAGATGACCTAAACTTCAGAGTATGCACTGTAATTTTGAGAATTGGGATTCTAACCTGATATTACACAGGAGGAGAAGTAATGGGAAAATAAATGTGTCTTCATTAACTCTTTCCCAGTAAGAAAGCTGTGATACTTTCAAAGTTTTGGCAGGTTCTGAAAGTGTTCTTATCTCTGACTAGTCACACACTACCGCTTTCTTCTCCAAACTCTTGATCGTCCCACAAGCACTGTAAAAATCAGCCTGCTTCCAGACGCCCTCCCCATTCTCTGCGCTCTAACTCAGGGTGGGCCAATGCAAGAGCGAAAGGAAACCGCACAAGGAGTAGCAGGTGACCCCCTCCAGAAAGCTGTGGGTCCACAAGCGGCCTCAGTGCCTCACCCCAAGCTCGCAGAAACAGTGCCTTCAGAAAGAAACCACTTCCCTTTCAAGGTTACCCTCTGACCTCTGCAGACTTAGGATTTTGGAGGAAGAAAGCGAAAGCAGGGAGGAGGACTTTGAAAAAAGGAAGTTTGAGTAATGAAACAGCAGATCAGATTTGCCTCTATCAAAAAGATCTTGCGATTAATTCAATCCACACCAACTCTGAACGTTCGTTAGGAAAAACAACATTAAGGGGACCCAAGCCAAGATCCCAAAGTAATGCAAGGGAGTAAAGGCAAAAACCCAGAAACTCACACGGTCCATTTTCGATTGGGCATCACCTCGCCGGTGTGACCAGTGCGCCACCACTCCGCGCAAGGTCCCTACCGCGCCCCCAGGGAGAGTGGGAAGGGGGTGATGCTGCAGGAAGTACCTTGTTTTGTCTCCAAAAGGCAACATAGCAAATGTGGGAAGTTCGTTTCCGAACTCCGCGGATCCTGGGCTCCAGGAGGCTCGGAGTGGGGCACGCGACGCGCCCAGGTGAGGTCGGTGTCACCAAGCCCGCTCCCCTACTGCCCCCGCCGCCGTTCCGCCGCCCGCGGCCGCGAGCTCTCTCCGCGCTGCGCCGCCCCCTGGCGGGGAGCGCTCGGCAGAGCCGCGGCCGCGCGCCGGCGGCTTGGAGCCCAGCGCCCAGCCCCGGGCCGCTCCTCCACCATCACAGCCTCCGCCAGCGTCGCTCTCCCGGCCCCAGCGGCCAGCACCGGCTGCCCGACAGCCGCAGCCCCGGATCGGCCGCGGCGGGTCTCCAAAGTGCTGCGTCCTGGAGCCAGCCCCAGAGCGCGCGCAGGCCTGCCTCGCCCCGGCTTCGCTCCGACTCCCAAGGCTTCGCGGGACCCTCCCGCCGCGCTCTCTGCGCGCCACCCTTCGTGTCCCTCTGCTTCGGTCTCAGTTCCTCCCCAACTCTCCGGAGAGCAGTTTCCACGCACGCCCCGACTGCCCGCTGCGCAGCCGCCTCCAAGGGGACAGGCTCCGTCCTCCCCGCCCTCCGCAGGGGCCGACCCCGGCGCTTGGCTACCGACCGGGGAAAGCTGGCCTCCGGGGTCTCCGCGGGCCGCACGGGACCTGCCAGCCCCCGGGGTCCGCTCGCTGCCGCGCCTCCCCTGCGCCCTTTGTGTGCGCGCCGCAACCCTCTGGGCAGAGCCTTCCTTTAGGCGGCGTAGCCTTTGGAGGAAAAAAAAAAAAAAAGAGGGCAAGGAGGCGCGCGGGACCACGGGGGGCTGGAAGGGGTGGGGGCCAAAGGCGCTGACACTCACTTTGGGAGGGCTCCGTCATGGTGCTGGCTTTAGGGTTCCTCGTGGTCTCGTCCCTACCCTCGGCTTCCCCGCCCCGCGAGGGCCAGGGCGTGGGGCACGGGGGAGGAGCGGGGCCGCTGGGACCGAGCTGGAAACGGTGCTTCCGGAGCTGCGGAGAAGGGGCTCAGACCGCGTTTTGGCTTTGCCCAGAGGACTTAGGGCACACAAAAGAGGGGCTGCAGGGTACCCTCTCTTTCCGCGGGGACGCCGGGGGCCGAGGGGGTGGGCACACACACTTTTGTATTTGAACTTTGCGGGCAAGTTGGCTCGAAACCGACGCTTGGGGTTTTCGACTGTGCTCACTTAAAGTCGAGGAGGTCGCTACCCAGTGAGAGGACCGAAGGCTTCTTTCAAAAGCAAAGGACCCGGGAACGGTTGTTTTAAGAGTGACCCAAGGGGGAAATTCAATAGGGGAGAGAGGTCAGCCTCAGGTCACGCTCCGTGCCCAGGCCGGGTCTTCCGAGGGTCCTCTTCTTACCTGGTGGCTTTCCTAACAAAGTAAGAGAAGGTAAAGTCCCAGTGATCGTCCAGCCACGCTTCCACCGTGTCCGTGTCGCGCTGCTGCTGCGGCCGCCCAGAGCTGGGGCCGGCCGCTTCCATGATCTGCGCTGCGCGTCTCTGCGGCTCGCCGCGGCCGGCTTCGCACCCGGGCTGGGGTCCCTGCCTCGGAGGCGCAGGACTCTGCCCCGAGAGCCTCCCCGTGCGCCTGGCTCGGGTCTGGCCGGCTTTCAGTGAATCTGCCCCGGCGCTGGGCCAGCCTCCTGCCCCGCCCCTCCCTCCCGGTTCCTCGGGGCTCCCAGGTGTGGCGGGCGGGGCCGGGTGCCGCCGCCCCGCGCCCTCCCTGGGGTCTTTCCGAGACTGGTTCTCGGGTGCAGTGGTTCCCAGGCGACCGCGACGGGGACCCGCGAGCTCTCCGGAAGCCAAGTGGCCGGGCTAGGAGGCGGGCAGGCGGCCGCTGGGGTGCGCTGTGTGCCGGGCTGGCTCCAGGGGAGCGCGCGAAGGTGACAGTGGGTGTGTACGCGCGTGCAGCTACAGGGCGGACCAGGGAGGCGAGAGTCAGATGTAGAGGACCTAATCCAAGCCCAGAAAGCGACCGCTCGGGAAGATTTCCCCCAGAGGGAGAGCAAAGTGCTGCCCTGGGCGCTTTCCCTCTGGCCTGGGAATACAACCACACGTCCCGCTCGCTTTTCTCCAGTCCAAGGCTCGGATCAGGGAGGGGCACCGATCTCTCCCTGAACCAGATCTCACAGTGGCCCGAAGCGCTCCAGCCAGGAGCCGCGCGCTGTTGGAGAAATCCGGGCGGGGGGCGGGGAGGGTTCCCAGGTGAAATTTGAGAATGGAAGCCATGCCCCACCCTAAAGGTAACAACCACGATGACTATGAATTGCCTGTAACCATTGCACCAGATATAAATTTTATAAATGGAGAGAGATTTCCTAGGGAAATAAGGGCACCTCGGTACAAGTGGGTAAAGTTGAAAGCACTTCACCCGGATACAGCGGAGAGCAACCAATTGGCCCAATTTTGCATGACTTCGTCATTTTTTTTTCCGTTGACTGGAATTAACAGCCAAAAGGGCCCAGTCCTCCTACCGTAGTGTGTGTGTCCTCTGATCATGCTTTTAAAAAAGGATTTAGTGTCTTCCTTTGCTTTGTCCTCATCCTCATTTCCCTGTCACGCAGCAAGTTGGAGTTTTAATGTGGCATTTTGCAATGACCTAATTTTTTTGGCAGAATTAAATTTGGAGTTTTATGTTGCACAATGTGTGAATGACACCATTAGCAGTAATATATCAAAAGTGACTCAGCTGACATATTTTTAACAAGCTCCCTTCAAAATGCTCCTGGCGTGAATGTAAGGTGTTACTCACTACATACATACACATCATTCAATTGGTAATATGGAAACTTTAAAGAGATGCCTTCCAGGAGCCGGCGCTATGGCATAGCACTGAGGCCGCTGCCTGTGAAGCCGGCATCCTGTGTTGTGTCCCAGCTGCTTCGCTTTGATCCAGCTCCCCGCTAACGCACCTGGGAAAGCAGCAGCAGGTCTAAGTGCTTAGCACTCCAACACCCACCCCCCCCACCCCCACCCCCGCCTCATGTGGGAGACCCAGGTGAAGCTCAAGGCTTCCATCTGGCAGAGCTCCAGCCCTTAAGGCCATTTGGGGAGCGAACCAGCAGATGGAAGAGCTCTCGGTTTCTCCTCCTCTCTCTGTAACTCTGCTTTTCAAATAAGTGAATAAATCTTTTTTTAAAATGTCTTCCAGTCCCTACTTCAATGGCTTATCTTTTCTGCATGAATAATTTTCCTTTTAGAACTTAAGTTCCTCTGAAACTTCACTGTTGCAGTCAAGTAACTACAACTAATTCAAAGCAAGCAAAGCATTAGGATGGGGGGAGGGAAGTGCAATAAATTAGATCAGCTTTTAAAATGACTGTTGTCTCCTGGTTTGTTACTGTGATGGTGATTATAACACTCAGAAATAGAGACTTTCTTGGTGCTCATTTTTTCCCTGTGGAAATTCGTGCTTTCCTCCTAACTGGAGGCCAATTATGATTTGAAAACTCTATTTAACTACTGGATATAAAATGAATTTTGGGCTTGGATTGTTTGCATTGGTTGGTTATCTTGATTACTACTCAAATGCGAGGCCTGTGTTGTGGTACAGCAGGTTAAGCCGCTGGCAGTGATCCTGGCTGTTCCACGTTTGATGGCCTGGGAAAGCAGTGGAAGAGGACCCAGGCACCCACATGAGAGACCTGGATGAAACTTCTGGCTCCTGGCTTCAACCTGGGCCAGGCCTGGCCATTATGGCCATTTGGAGAGTGAGTCAGCAGATGAAAGATCTCAGTCTCTCGTCTCTCCTTCTTTCTCTGTAACTCTGCCTTTCAAATAAATTTTAAAAATTAAAGGAAAATGCAATGATTTGAATACGTCCTCTAATTCCCAATGCAAAAGGTGGTGCCTTTAGGAATTGATGAGACCGAGAGGGCTCTGACCTCCTTTATGGATTAGTGCCTTATGGAAGAGCTTAGAGGACAAGTTCAAGGTTCCAACTCTTCAACAAGTGAGCGCAGCCGGTGCCTGTGGAGGATGCAGCCACAGGGTGCAAGCAGCATGGAGCAGCCTTCACTAGACACCCGCTCTGCTGCAAGCTCAACGACCCGTGACTTCTCGCCCACACTTACTGTAAATTCTGTGCTGTGGATGGTAGGTTGGGGGTTACTGTGAGTTCTGCTACCTGAGGAACGGGCGTGTTTCAAACAGTTCTGGTATTTGGGAAGCTCAGATGAAATTTGTAACAGTAATCTCTTCTAACATTAAAGTACGTCCTCAAAGGTAATCATATTTTTATCTGGCCTTACCATGGCCTCCTAGTTTCCAACTCTAATCTATTCTTATCCCCAATTTTTTGATCAGTTTGTATTTTAACTTGTTGGGATGGATTACACTAAGCAATTCAAATCTTGTTTTGGAATGAATTATAGCCAAGTAAATAATAAACATTGCCAGGAAAGAGCGTGAAAATGTTTTTACTGTTATTTATAATAAACAAATGTCAACAACTTTAGGTCAAGACCTCCAATATAATCTGTTCCCATTGTACTAGAATAAAACTCAAACTCAAACATAACTTACAAGATTCTACATTATTTGGCTCTTACCTGTCTTCACAGTTAAAGGTTTTGGTTATCTAACTAGAAAAAAGCACAGATGACCAAATTCCTTTTTCAAAAACAGCCTACATTATCTTCTGTTTCTTTGGAACACTCTTATAACATGTAAGATAAAATAAAACTAAAGTACACCAAGCAATTTTGTGACAATAAATTTAACAACTTGGATTAATCATTTGAAAAAAAAAAAAACACAGCTAACCAAAGCTAAGATAAAATTAAGAATTGCATTGAATTCATGGCATATTGAATTTATTTCAGTTATATATTATTGGTTTAAGTTTTAAAAGTCATTTAACACAACTCACCATATGAACAAAAATACACAGTGCTCATCTCAATTGATGCAGGAAAAAATTGACAGAATTCAATACACACTCATGATTTAAAAAATCCTTGACCAAGAAGTAATAGAAGCATACTTTTCAATTTGATAGAGAGCATCTTTTTTTTTTTTTAAGATTTATTTATTTACTTGAAAGTCGGAGTTATAGAAGGAGAGGCAGAGAGAGATAGGTCTTCTATCCACTGGTTCACTCCTCCCCAGCCGCAACACCTTGGAGCTGTGTCGATCCGAAGCCAGGAGCCAGGAGCTTCTTCAGGGTCTCCCATGCGGGTGCAAGGGCCCAAGGACTTGGGCCATCTTGTACTGCTATCCCAGGCCATAGCTGAGAGCTGGATTGGAAGTGGAGCAGCCAGGACTCGAACCAGTTTCCATAGGGGATGCTGGCACTGCAGGCAGTGGCTTTACTCGCTATACCACAGTGCCAGCCCCGAGAGCATCTAGTTTTTAAACAACAACAACAACAAAAATCTTCCCTCAGGGATGGAATAAGGACAACCACTCTTGCCATTTCTATTCAGTATTTTTTTTTAAGATTTATTTATTTATTTGAAAGAGTTATACAGAGAGAGAAGGAGAGGCAAAGAGAGAGAGAGAGAGAGAGAGAGAGAGAGAGAAAGAAAGAGGTCTTCCATCCACTGGTTCACTCCCCAGATGGCCACAATGGCTGGAGCTGTGCTGATCTGAAGCCAGGAGCCAGGTGCTTCTTCCAGGTCTCCCATGAGAGTGCAGGGGCCCAAGGACTTGAGCCATCTTCTACTGTTTTCCCAGGCCATAGCAAAGAGCTGGATCGGAAGTGGAGCAGCCAGGACTTGAACCAGCTCCCATATGAGATGCCAGCACTGCAGGCAGTGGCTTTGCCCGCTACACCACAGTGCCTGCCCCTCTATTCTATATTGAACTGAAATCCTAGCTAATGCAATGAAAAATAATTAATTAATTAATTAAATTTAAAACAAATGCATGGCATAAAGATTGGAAAAGAGAAGATAGACATTTCTCTGTTTGCAGGCACGAGTGCCTATGACAGATATCCTAAGAAACTGCAGGAATTCACAGGTGATGTAGCAAGTTTGCAGCATAAATTGCCAATATACATAAAAATCAGTTGTATTTCTGTATGCCAGTGGCTGGGCTAGCTTGTATCCTCATGTGCAAAGTTCACATGTTGAAGTCCTGAGTTTCAGTGCCTCACAATGTGCCTGTACCTGGAGACTGCCTTCAAAGATGTAATTAAGCTAAGGCAATCTGGGTGGGCCTTGCTCTAGTCTTGTCCCTTCATCAGAACAGGAAGTTTGCATACACACACAAAGACATACCAGGGATGCTCTTCACAGAGGAACAATAATGACAAGAGACAGCAAGAGGACACACATTTGTAGGCCAAAGAGGGAGCCTCAGAGGAAACCAACCTTGCTGGAACCTTGATCTTGGACTTCTCATCTCACGAACTGTGGGAAGAAAAGTACCTGATATTTAAGCCACTCAGTCTGTGGTACTTTGTCATGACAACTGTAACAAACTAGTACAACTAGCAAAAAACAAGTAGAAAACAATATTACTGACAATAGCATTAAAACATTCAGTATTAGAATTAAATTAAGCAAAATAAATGTAACAAATATGAGGGTACGCGGAATGTTTGTAGAAAAATGGAATCTCTGTCCTTAATGTGCTGTACATTGTGATTTAATGCTATAACTAGTACTCAAACAGTATGTGGGTGCAAACTGTTGAAATCTTTATACTAAATTGATCTTCTGTATATAAAGAGAATTGAATATGAATCTTGATGCAAATGGAAGGGGAGAGGGAGCGGGAGAGGGGAGGGTTGTGGGTGGGAGGGAAGTTATGGGAGGGGGAAGCCATTGTAATCCATAAGCTGTACACTGGAAATTTATATTCATTAAATAAAAGTAAAAAATATATATATAAAAAAATAAATAAAATTTGAAACTAAAAAAAAAAAAAAAGAAAAAAGAAAAATGGAATTGGGCTATCATTGTAAGGGCTGGCATTGTGGCCTAGCAGGTAAAGCTGCTGCTTGCGATGCTGGCATCCTATATGGATGAAGGTTCAAGTGTCAGCTGCTCCACTTCTGATCCTGCTGCCTGCTAATATGTCCGGGAAAGCAGCAGAAGGCAGCCCCAAACCCATGGGCCCCTGTACCGACATGGGTGACCAGGATGAAGCTGCTGGCTCCGGGCTTCAATCTGGTTCAGCCCTGGCCATTATGGCCAATTGGGGAATGAACCAGCAGATGGATGATGTCTCTCTCTCCCTCTCCCTCTCTCTTTCTCTCTCTATGATTCTGCCTTTCATAAAAATAAGCAAATCTTTAAAAAGAAAAGAAAAATGGAAATAAAAAGTAATGTACATTATGAACTTTTCCATAACTTTTTCAAAACTTGTTATATAAAAATTTTGTGGAAAAGATTAAGTTAAAAAGACCGAAAGCATTGGACAGATACGTATGTTCATGGATTGAAAGACTCCATATTGTGATGCTATGTCTTTTCAAATTGAATAACACTATCTTAATCATAATCTCCCCAGGCATTTTCATGGAAAAGCAAAAGTATTTATACAGAAATACAAGAGACATAGAATGGCCAAACAATCTCTAAAAAGGATAAAACTGGAGAACTTCAGCTACATCGCTTTAAGATTTATCTTGTGCTTCAATAATCAAGACTGTCTGCTATTTGCAAAAGTTTAGTCAAATAGAACAATGGGATAGAGAGTTTAGAGGCCGGCGCCGCGGCTCACTAGGCTAATCCTCCGCCTTGCGGCTCCGGCACACCGGGTTCTAGCCCTGGTCGGGGCACCGATCCTATCCCGGTTGCCCCTCTTCCAGGCCAGCTCTCTGCTGTGGCCAGGGAGTGCAGTGGAGGATGGCCCAAGTGCTTGGGCCCTGCACCCCATGGGAGACCAGGAGAAGCACCTGGCTCCAGCCATCGGAACAGCGCAGTGCGCCGGCCGCAGTGCGCTACCGCGGCGGCCATGGGAGGGTGAACCAACGGCAAAAGGAAGACCTTTCTCTCTGTCTCTCTCTCTCACTGTCCACTCTGTCTGTCAAAAATTTAAAAAAAAAAAAGAAAAAGAAAAAGAGAGTTTAGAAATGTTCCTTATACAATTAACTGATTTTCAACAAAGATGCCAAAGTTACTCAAAGAAAAAATGAAGTCATTTCAATAAATATTGCTAGAACAGATGGATCACTGGGCTCATTTTCATTAATTAGAAACCAAACATTATCTAAAATGTAGTTTCTAGAAGAAGATGTAGGTGAATATCTTCACACGTTGGAGGTAGCAGTGAGTTCTCGGGGAGAAACTGAAATAAATAACTATAGAAACAAGAACAAAATCTACACTTTATTTAAATCTGCTCTTTGAAAGCCATCACTGCAAAAAGAAAAATTAGTCCACAGACTAGAACATATTTGTAAAACATATATATAACAAGAACTTGTGTCCAAAAACAAAGGGCTCACACAACTCAATAACGAAAAGACAAACGCCCAACTAGGAGGAAAATTGTTAAATGAGTTAAGCAGATTCTTTCCAAAGTAGACGCATGAGTGGCCAATAAAGACGTGTAAGTATGCTTGGTACCATAAGACTTCAGGGAAATGCAAATCAAATGACAGTAACACACTGTTGCAGCTTCTAGAATGATCAAAATTAGGAAGATTTACAATGCCAAATGCTTGATGTAGAATATGTGGCAGCTGGAACCGGGTACATTGCCTATAGGAAGATAAAATGGTACTACCATTTTGAAAACAGGCTTTATTTGTTTATTTATTTATTTATTTTTACAAAGTTAAACATAATCCTACCCTTTTCCTTATCAATTTCATCCCTTGACATTTAGCCAAAGGAAAGAAAATTTATATCTAAAAATTTACTAAAAATGTTCAAAGTGGTTTATCTTTTTGCTTTTTAAATTTTTAATCAGTTTTTTAAACATAGTTAACATAGTTTGTAGATACAATTATAAGAATATACTGATATTCCATTCCTCTCTCATCCACTCCCCCAGTTTTATCCTTAATAACAGAAAATTCCAAAATGTCTCAAATGTCCCAAAAGGAGAATGAATAACCAAATTGTAGTATATTCATTAAATGCAATATGACTTAGCAATAAAAATGAATAAACCACTGGTCTATTCAGGAACATGGATATACATTATGCTATGTACACAAAATAACATTACATGACTCCATTTATATGAAATTCTAGAACAAGTAAAACAAATCTACAATGGAAATGATTTAAAAAGGTAGAGATCTCCGGCAGGGAAGCCAATTAAGACAAGGCATTGGGGAACATTCTTGGGTGTTAGTAAGATTTTGAGTCTTTCAAGTAGTATGGGCTGGGTACCTGCATTTTTCAAAACATCAAATTTCAGAAATCTCTACATAAATTTTATCTAAAAAACCTATTAAAATATTAAAATCTAGCTTGTATTCTTGCTTTTTGCAATGGTATGAGTAAACAGTTCTGAAACTAGTTTCTGTATATCTTGGCTTGAGAAAAATGAATATTTACATATATAATGAGATTCAAGTTTCTCACTATTGGAGAAGGAAGTTATACATATGAAAAGGGGTAGATTCAAATTTACATTGTGTTATTGAAATAGAATTGAAAACATTTTAAAAATTAAAATTATATTATGTATTTACAAATATATATGGGGAAAAGTTACATCATAAGGAAATATAGGCAATTTCTAAGAGCTTAGAGCAGCCTTCAGCTAACAGCCTACAAGGAGCCCCAGCCAGAAAATGAATCCCTCAGACTTAAAACCATGAGGAACTAAAATCTGTCATGAACTTGAGTGACCTCAGAAGTCGATATTGCCCCAGTCAAGCCTCAGATGAGATCACAGTCCCAGACAATACCTTGAACTCAGATAAGTAGAAGGCATCTGATAATTGATAATATTATTGAGTTCTGGAATCATGAACATAGTGTATATATCCATTTATTTAGGTCTTTAAATATTTATTCCAGTTTTTAGAGCAAACATCTTACATATATTTTAGTAAATTTATCTCTTTAGTCTAGAGAGGTACAAGAAGTCAAGGAATTTGAGCAGTAATGAGTATATTTAGTGCCCAGATTTGATTTCCACATACTATTCTCCAGTAAGAAACCAGGAGTCTGTGCAGAAAAAATTCCAGGTCTGAGACAGGGAGCTTACAAGATGCCCCAGAAAAAAATCTTCAATTTTTCAGAAAACAGGAAAGGACAGAGGCTCATTGGAACAATCTGAGAAGTATAGGAGATGCATCTTGAAGGACACTCCTAATAAACAAATGTGGAACAATTTGAAAATCAAAATTATAATATTATAAAAATTATAAATTATTGAGTAAAAATAAGAAACTGTGACTCCATACTGATATAAGTAAATAAATAAGATTAAAGGGAATGTTCCTTGGGGCCCCTGCCTGTGAGGTTCATGTCCCCTCCTGCTCCACTTCTAATCCAGCTCCCTGATAATGAAACTGGGAAAGCAATGGAGGATAGCACAAGTGCCTAGGCCTCTGCACCCATGTGGGAGACCCAGATGAAGTTCCTGGTTCCAGACCTGGTCATTTGTGACCATTTGGGTGAGTGAACCAACAATGGAAATGTCTCTCTGTTCCTCTCTCTCTCTCTCTCTCTCTCTCTCTCCGCTTTTCAAGTAAATAAATGAATATTTTTAAAAAGGGAATACTTCTTAGTAGAATGCCAACTAATACACATAAAAGGAGACAAGTAGTACAGAAAGTCATTAATGGTTGCTAGTAGGTCAGAGTTTGATGATGAATGGGTTATTGATATAATCCTAAATTATTTCCTCACAAGTTACTTATTAGTGAGCATGGGAAAATAGTAGCTTCACAAGTGATTAATGTCATTTACAATGGATAAAACAAAAGTTTATATCTTTTAATAGAATATATTGAGAAGGACACTACATCCCTTCTGGGTTATTCCTTCCAAAAACGTAAAATCTGAATCTAACCATGAGGAAACATCAAATACCCCCAGACTCAGAGACTTCCTGCAAAATATCTGGCTTGTTTGCTTTGAAGCTTTCAAAGAGGAGGGCAGGCAGAGACTGAGGAGCAGTGTGGCTATTTATTACTGTGTAACAGTGTTACCACAATCTTCCTGGTGGAAAGCAACACAGGTTAATGATCCCTGAGCTCCTGCGAATCAGGATTCCAGGTTTAGCAGGTCCTCTGCTCAGCAGAGTCCCAGGGGGCTGCAATCCAGGTACCAGCAGGACACATGGAATCCGCTGAAGCTCATCCTGATGAAGACTCAATTCCCAGCTCACTCACATTGTTGGCAGAATTCAGTACCTGGCGCTTGTGGAATTGAGGGATTCTCTTTATTTCTCAGTGCTGGCTAGAGAGCTTGAGAGGCTGGAGGGTGGGACTGCTCTCAGTGTCTAGGAACCTTGAGACTCCCTGCTACAAAGAGCAGGACTGACAACTTCCCCAAGCTAGCACAGGAGAGACCACAGCAAGATGGGCTCCGTAATCCTGGGTAACATAATCCCACATCCCCTGCACATGCTCACATCCGTCCCAACACCTTTGCTGTATTCTGTTTTGGAAACAAGGTCTCTCTCCTTCACAAGGAAAGGGGGTCACCCTAGGGCAGGAATCATGGCAGCCACCTCAGGGGTGAGTCTACATGTTGGAGTGCTCTGCTTCCCACCCAGCTTCCTGCTAATGCAGCTGGGAAGGCATACACGATGGTTTGAAGACCTGGATCCCTGCCACCCATGTGGGAAATGTGGATAGAGTTTCTGGCTCTTGGCTTTGGCCTAGACTAGCGCGGACTGTTGCAGCCTTTGGGGAGTAACACAGAAGATGAAAGATTCTCTCTCTTTCTCTCTCTCTCTCTGTGTGTGTGTGCGTGTCTTCCCCTTTCTCTACTTTTGGCTTTCAAATATATCAATAAATAAATATTTAAAAAATCAGAGTCTAGAAGAACACAGTGTAATTAGGCATGGTGTAAGGTAGGTATTTTTTTGGGTCAGTTTAAGAACAAATCAGAATGACCTCTTGGGTTGACCATGTAGTGTATATAAATATTGAGGGAATTAATCTTTGAAGAAGGGCTGTTTCTTTTGATGGTCTTTTTGAGACTTCTCACAATTTATCTTATAAGATAGCCCTTTACTCTTAGCAGCCCCAGGCTTGTGCGGTTTCTGTTCATTTGATTTTCTGTTGATAGTTCTAGAGCCTGTCTTTCAAGTTGTCAGCAGAGATCAGCCTCATACTTCAGGTGGAACCTAATATTTTCATTTTTATTTATTTTTACTTATTTGACAGGGAACCTAATATTTTCAGTATATGAATTTAAGTCAGATTCTGATTCTGAATTTTTTAAAACAATTTATCTACTTGAAAGACATAGCAACAGAGAGAGAGAAAGAGAAAGAGAGAGAGATCTTCCATCTGGTCTTTTACTCCTCAAATGCCCACAACATCCAGGCCTGGATCGGGCCAAAGCCAGGAGCCTGGAACTCCATCCTGGTCTCTCACATGGATAGCAGGGGCCCAAGTGATCAGGCCATCATCCACTGCCTTCCCAGGAATGTCAGCAGGGGGTTAGATCAGAAGTGGAGCAGTGCCTATAGGAACCAGTGCTCATACATGCTATGCCGAGATCACAGTGGTAGCTCCCCAGTTGGCACTAGATTTTCAGCACAGGGCCAACATGTGAGGAGCAGCATCTTGTTGTGGTGCAATGATGCCCACGAATGCACAGCATTCCCTTCCCCAGACCACGCACGGGGTTTTCTACCCAAGTCTCTTGTCATGGCAGACAGTTCAGTTTGATTACAAAGGCTGATCCACGTGGAAAGCCATTGCACGGAGGATGGGGAGCAGCTGCTCATCGCATCAACAAAAGTCACATGTAGAGGAAATGGACCCACATTAAAACAGGAGGGGTTTTGGACAGATACTAGGCACATTTTCTGACACAGGATGTAATCCACATGGATTCATGATGAAAAACAACTGTGGAATTTTTCTTTAAAGACTTTTACATGTGGGGTGGACAAGCTTCTGTGTTAAGGCTTTGAAGTCCTGGCTAAGAAGCAGCAACCTAATGAGTTCCTGGGGTGCCTCACTGCCCTTTCCCTTGCCTATGGAGAGGCTGTTACACTGAGGAATTACATCGCTCTTATTGATAAAGAATACTAACCACCCGCAGAAACATAAACTAACATCAATCACTCGCAGTCAGAGCAAAGCTGTGTTCCTCTGGTCCATGCTTCTATTAGAGAAGAGATCCTATTCTCTGAAGAAAATCTCCTACACTAGCCAGTGACTAAAAATAAAATAATTAGTGTAGAAAGAAATAGCAAGGAGTGAAACTTTTAAGTCTACTGCATCAAGGTGTGACACACTTAACTAAAAACCAATTTTAAAATAGGCCATTTAAAATAGACGCTTTAAAAACTGAGAGAACAAAGTTATGTGTTTTTAAAAGAAAATTCAGAGAAATAGAGATTTACCAATCTTTAATTTCTACTCTGGAGAGTAATTTTTCTTTCCTTTATAAATTAGAGGTAAAAAGTTTTTAGTTGATGCTCAAAGTGTCACTTAAAAAATCTCAAATGACCCCCAAGACACAAATATGGAGCCAGCTCTCTCCCAAATACATAAGGAAAAGTGCGATTTAACTATCATGCCTGAGAAAAAAGAGAAACTCGTGACTGCACATGATTTTTATTTTTTAGGGGTAGTTTTTGAACAAGATTCTTTGAATCTTTTTTTTTTCCTTAGAATAAAGATCAACATTTTATAACATAATACAATCAGTTAAAATTCAAGCAAGTTCTCAAAGTAAGTTGTGCAAAAATTTTCACTCAATTAATTTATGTCTTAAAAATATTCCATTTTAAAAATCAACCAAAGGTTAAATGGAGATCTGGACTAAGTCAAACGTTAATTCTGTATAGATACAACCATAGCAACTCAGTTTTCTCAGCCCTTCCTAACAGGGTGCTTACAGTGTCTTGAAAGGGAATGACTTGCAACCATTCCAGCCGGGGAGATCCAGGGTACAATTTTCCAGCTATGCTTACAGAAAAGGTTCTCTTTAAGTGCTAGCATGTCTACGAAGAGTAACCAATAAATCAATAGAAAGAAGTAACTGAAGCCACAGAGCAGGCCCCAGTGTTTCTTCCCTGGCTATGAAATCACTGAGGAGTACGTAGATTAGAAGTGTTACCCAAGCTCTCAGCCTGGCAGAAAGGCGAGCACAGTCACTTAGGTTATGGCTAAAAGTTTCTTGTAGATCTGAAAAAACAGTCCAATAATATTTTAAATCACAAGAATGTATCAGTGCAAGTGAGTTTCCATGTGAAATAGGTACCTTAGAAGGTTGGAATTTATTGAAAAAAATTTTGGACACTATTCTATCTTTCACATTTGTTATTCCTGTTCTTTGTAAGCTCTATAAGATGGAGTTTGTTGTTTTCAAAAAAAAAATGGATCTCTGGCTCCCACATTACTTCCTGGCATATAGCAGATGCTTAGTGTTAAGTACTGAATATAAGATTATAAAGTCTTTGAGAACAGCACACTATGTATGTTCCCCAGTGTCTCCTTAAAATGCTATAGTATACAACTGAATAATAAATACATACTTATATTAATTGAAATCACTTAAAAGTTTATATATGGGGGTAGGGTTGTGATGCAGCAGATTACACTGCCAGCCTCAATGCCTGCATCCCATATGAACACTGGTTCAAGTCCCAACTGCTCTACTTCCAATCCAGCCCTGTGATAATGGCCCTGAGAAAGCAGTGAAAATTTGCCCAAGTGCTTGGGCTCTGCTATTCCCGTTTGAGACCTGGCTGGAGTTCTGAGCTCCTGGCTTTGGCCTGGCCCAGTCCTGGCCATTATGACCATGTGGAGTGTGAAAAAATGGATGAAGATCTGTCTGTCTCTTTCTGTCTCTCCCACTGTCTCTGCAACTCTGCCTTTCAAATAAATAAAGCAATTTTTTTAAAGTCTATATGGGCCTTTTATGTCTTTTCAGAGGAGTTGATTTCATGAATGAGTAACAGGATGCCTTCTGAAGCAGACGTTGATTGTGGGTGTTCTTAGTGATAGAGAGTCAAATGAATTAAGTTTAATTAAAAGAGGCAGAAAGATTCTTTGATTCAGAGTTTTGTTCTGCTAAGCGTCATACTAAATGTTGCCCTTAGTCATGGAAATATAGTATAGACGGTTTTGCCCTCTTTAAAGTAAAGGATGGTAGTTTAAACAAAAGGCTGCTCTCTCAGTCTCCGATGAGCAAAGGAAGGTCCCTGAGATAGACGTGGATTCATTTACAGAGAGTGCTTGGAACCTCTGCAGGAGAGGTACAAAACATGGGAGTTTATTCCCTATGATTTAGCATGGGGGCGGTGGGAGCATGTCAAGTTGAATCAGGATGCCCCTGACCTAGTCAGAGGCAGAGAAGAGCAACGGCTACTTTGAGGGACACTTAGCTGCCAGAAGGTCTCAGGTGCATCATTGACTCTAAAGGTAGGAAAGCTCTCCAGATCCTCCCTTCTGAGACTCTGGGCAGACCCCGAGCAACGTGTCTGCCTGATTGCAGTGCCTTTAACTGCTGATTGGTTAAGGCAACTGACTCCGCACTAACATTTCCACCTCAGACTGCTTCAGTAATAATAGCAGGCATTTGGAGATCCAGCTAAAGGGGAGTTGAGTTAGGAACAGATTTAGTTTGGTTTAAATGGGATTTCCTTACTCGATTCAAAGTCAATTCTGTTCGTTGTTTAGTTTTAGCAAGCTGCACTGGAGTGGAGATGACTTACAAATGTTGGGGTTGGGAAAATGTTACACCCAATCCTTTGAGTTGAAGGACATGGGGAGGGTCTCAGAAGTGAGAAGGTCATTATGATCTCCCACCTTTCTGTGTACAGCTGGTCACAAGGGTCACTCTGAAATACCTCCCCGGAAGTAAGTCTCTCATTTGAAAGGGGTCCTGCTCTACACCCAGGGCAAAGGAATGGACAAGGAGAGGCCAGGAAGAACCTGAGCACACAAGTCTTTTTTTTTTTTTTTTTTTTGACAGGCAGAATGGACAGTGAGTGAGAGAGAGAACTGCGGCCGGCGCACCATGCTGATCCGAAGCCAGGAGCCAGGTGCTTCTCCTGGTCTCCCATGTGGGTGCAGGGCCCAAGGACTTGGGCCATCCTCCACTGCACTCCCGGGCCATAGCAGAGAGCTGACCTGGAAGAGGAACAACCGGGACAGAATCCGGTGCCCCAACCGGGACTAGAACCTGGTGTGCTAGCGCCGCAGGCGGAGGATTAGCCTATTGAGCTGCGGCGCCCGCCGCACACAAGTCTTGCTAGGTCCCCCCCGCCCTCACTCAGTTCATTACCATTAACTTACACTGTCTTGGTCCACTCAGGTTTATACACAACTGCCTACTTCTTTGATCAGACTTAGCACACAAATTCACAATTTTCCCTAAGTCTTTGGATCTTTACTCTTGAGAGCTTCAGTGTCATGTAAATCTTTGTTAAATAAATGTATTATGCTTTTCTCCCTAATCTTTATTTTCATGAGGAGAATCAGTGTTATAATCAATGAAGAAAAGAATACCCCTGCCACCCAATCTTCAGGATCATCTGGTCACAGAACAAAAGGGCAAAATCTTTAGTGTGATGTGAATGTGCCCTCATTCCCTATTGTCAGAACAACATGCATAGTTCAAGAGAAACCAGATCTTTCTGATTTGAGGAATCTGGAGGACCACAATGAGGCTTAGTTTAAAATGAGACTACAGGGTTGGCACTTGACATGGCAGTTAAGCTGCTGTTTGGGAAACACATCCTGTGTAAGAGTGCCTCATTGGAGCTGTGGCTCTGCTCTGCATTTATTGCAGCTTCCTGTCAATGCTCACCATGGAAAGCAACAGGTGATGGCTCAGGTGGTTGGCCCCAGCTACCCCCATAGGAAACTCAGGTTGGGTTCCCAGCCCCTGGTTTCATTTTGTCTTACAATCACTGGAGAGGTATTCAATGGTTAGCAAAAGATTCTGGAAGAAATGGAATGTTATTTTTCTAGACTTTGCTATGGAAGGTATCAATTTACTTAGTCTTTAATATTAAACCAAAAGGAACAGGATGTAGAATCTAATTTTAAAAATTTATTTTATTTTATTTCATTTATATGAAAGGCAGAGAGAGACAAAGAGAGAGAAAGAGATCTTCCATTTACTGGTTGACTTCCCAAATGCTTGCAATAGCCAGGTCTGGTCCAGGCCTAAGATAAGACCCCACAACTCAATCTGGCTCTCTCACATGGGTGGCCAGAACTCAACTATTTGAGCCACCATCTGCTGCTTCAAAAAGTGCACATTTTTAGTATGCTGGAATGGATAGCAGCCCCAGGATGTGAACCTAAATGCTCTGACATGGATACATGCGTATTCGTAATGGCTTAACTTGCCTGTTCCAAGTATGATTTTTTTCAAAGGCCTTTACTGAAGTGATATCATTCTCTGCTCTTCATACAAAAATGTTCTTTTAAACTGAACTTCACAACAATAGAGGACACACAGTGTTTGATGGTGCTAGACTCTGAAGGTACAAGCATGACATCCCAAGTCTCAACATGCTGGCTGACGGACTGATGTGTTGGGGAAGGTGATTTTTCTTGTAAAGAAAGGTGATTTTGTGGTGATGGTGAGGAACTGACATCCCAGAAACAGTGAGTATGTTGTGGGGATGAAATTATAGCCCCAAAGAAAGCTCTATATAAATACTGATTAACACTGTAAGATTAGAGTAAGGTTAACCATAAGATCATTAAGTATATTGAAAATAGATCATTGTAAAAATTAAGAGTGGGAATTCAAGAGAGAGGAGGAGGAAGGGTTGGAGTGTGGGCAGGAGGGAGGGTAAGGGGGAAATCCTACCATGTACCTAAATCTATATATATGAAATACGTGAAACTTGTATAACAATTAAAAATTTAAAAAATTTCAAAAAAGAAAAACAAACAAAAAAGCTACTATACTGGGAACACAAAAGTAGAAATGGAGGGCTTATAGGGGTATCACCTAGGGATCATCTCTGTGTGACCAGGAACACTGATACACAATCTGGCACCATGCCTGGAAGGCCTAAAACAAGTATTTGAGGAATGACAGAATCATTGGCTATGCTGGATACATTCCCCTGGTCCCTCCAGGTACACTCTAATCCCCGGAAGGCTGAACTGTAGGCATAAACTGTTCCTTTGCCCTCTGGCTATTGGTTGTCCTAGTTAATAGAAAGCAGGTAGGGCAGGAGGAGAACGAGGTCAGAGTGGTTATTAACCTGATTTAGCAGAATGAACACAGCGGGAAGTTCTTTGCTGTTTCTCTCCTTGAAAAGCAGAGTCTAATTCTCCTCTCCTCTTTTACTGTGGACTCGCAAATGGGACTTGTCTGAGAAACTGAACTCAGACGTCCAAGGCTAGGTCATCACATGAAGTCTTGCAGCCCACATCTGTCCAGGTCTCTTGGAGTGTTCAAGCCTGGGCTCTGAGCTGCCCTGTAAGAACTCTGACATCTCTGGGACTGCCCCACTGGAGGGAGCCACAGGAGGTGAGCTGTAAGAAAGAGACTGTGTGGAGAGGGCAGTGTTGGCTATTGCCAAGCTCTTGCAGCCTTCCCAGGGAGAAATATGTGAAGATGACACTTGGCAGACATTCCCACCCCAGCAGATGCACTGTGGAGAAGAACCAAGGAGCCCAGCCAACAGCAGAATGGAGGCCCAAGACATATGACCCCATCAAGCTGTCCCAGCCATCTCCAGCTGTTCAGGCCAATCCAGCCAAGGTTCCAGGCACTGTGAGCAGAGATGACCCATCCCCACAGTGCTCTGCCAGAATTTCTGACCCACACAACTGTAAGCACAGTGCATGATAGTTGTCTGACACTAATACGTCTGGGGGCAATTCTACACAGCAATAAATAACCAAACACTTGGAAACCTCCAGACTGGGTCACCCTGGATTGGTCGTGTCTGATTGCCAAAATTCTTCCAAGATAACCCTCCCTAGACAGGAGGGTAATTGAAAAAGTTTATAGAAAATGGAATTCAAAGATAAGTTTATAGTTTTTCATAATATGCATTTTAATGTACTTTTTGAGGCACTTGTGCAGTTTCTCTTGGATTCTATCCCTTGGGAGGTAATGGCTCCCCATCATTGCTAGGTGTAGTACTCTTTCTTGTTGGCTGTTTTCAATAACGTCCATCTTTTAAAAAGAGTCCCTCATTAAACCCTTCTGAATTACCTGGTTTGGTAGTGACATATTTTTCCTGTTGGAATGTAGGCTCATATATCAAACCTCATATACATTTCTTAAAGATTTATTTATTTATTTTGGAAATCAAAAATTACAGAGAGGGAGAGACAGAGAGAGGTCTTCCATCCCCTGCTTTTCTCTCCAGATGGTTATAATGGCCAGCATTGGGCCAGGCCGAAGATAGGGGCCAGGAGCTTCATCTGAGTCTCCCACATGGGTGGCTGGGGCCCAAATACTTGGACCATCATCTGCTGCTTTTCTCAGGCTATTATCAGGGAGCTAGATCAGCAATGGAGCAGGTGGGTCTCAAACCAGCACTCATTTGTGATACTGGCATCCAGCCCCATCATATACATCTCTTTTTCTTCTATTTATTTGTTTTTAAAAATGTTTAAGGTATACAAATTTCATATGTTTCATATATACAGATTCAGGAACACAGTGATACTTCCCACCCTAACCTCTCTCCCACCCATGCTCCCACTGTTCATTTATTAAGATGTACTGGGAGCAAAGACGAGAGCTGATAGTGTGGGCAATGAGGTTCAAAATTAGGCTCAAAAAATCATAGAAAAAGATAGTCATGCAAAACAGTATGATCATTTACTTATATTAAGTACTTACATCAGGTAATTAACATGCTACTCTAAATGAAATACTTCAGAATACTTTGTGATAGAGTAAGTCTTTAAGACTATTTCTAAGGTTTCCTGGATTCCATGAATGTAGCTTAGAGTTGCTCTACTCGTGAGGAAATTGGGAATTTTCTGACATACTCTATGTGTCTAGTTACACTTTCTATTCCCAGGCTCTCTTTACAAATAATAACTCATTTAACCCTCATTTTATCCGAGATTTGCTATTGTTACTATTTTGATGGATGAGGAAACTGGGGCCTGCAGAGATTATATAATGATCTGAAGGTCTCCCCACTAGTACATGACAAAGCTGGAACTTGAAGCCACACAGCTCAGCTAGAGTGTGCAGGTTTTGCCACCACGAGGTGCTTATAAGGCTTGCCAGGGTATATGTAGAGAACAGGAGAAATGCGTATGCGTACACTTGGTCTGATATGAGATGGACTCAGTGAATGCCAGAGGCTTCTCTTCTCATGGGCATCAGGAATGATGGAGGGAGAAAGAAGATGTGTGTGTGTATAGGGTGGGGGGCAGCGGCTCTGTGGGCAGTGGGTTAACGTCCTGGTCTGAAGCGCCAGCATCCCAGATGGATGCTGGTTCTAGTCTCAGCTGCTCTTCTTCTGATCCAGCTCTCTGCTATGGCCTGGGGTAGCAGTAGAAGATGGCCCAAGTCCCTGGGCTCCTGCACCCACATGGGAAACACAGAAGAAGCTCCTGGCTTCTGGCTTCAGATTGGCACAGCTCCGGCCGTTGCAGCCATCTGGGGAGTGAACCAGCGGATAGAAGACCTCTCTCTCTGTCTCTACCTCTCTCTGTAACTCTGTCTTTCAAATAAATAAAATAAATCTTAAAAAAAAAGAAAGAAAGAAGAGGTGAGGGCCTCAGATGATAGATTCTGGAGGACAAGTGCAGTCATTTCTGTTGCAGTGTAAGTAATTACCCCAACTTTTAGTGGCATAAAGCAACAATAATACAGTTTGCTCTCTCAGTGTTTCTGTGGGTCATGAATTCAGATGGAATACAGCAGAGTCTCTCTGGACTCTCAAGTGGAAGACAGGAGACTAGGGCGTGAAGGTTCATCCACTCCGATTTGGCCCTCTGTCTGAAGCCTGAAATGCCCATCACAGCCTCACAGCTTCTGTCTAATCCCAGGAGTGCCTGGAGAAATGCTACCCACAACCCACAAAATGAAATAGACTGGACAGGGGTATGTGCAGTGAGCAAAGGCTCCCACGTTTTACTGAGGGTGCAGTGAAGGGTACCAATTGTACCTTGTAGAGATTTAGGTGAATGCTGTTGGAATTTGCAGTGCTCTATTAACAGACTCTGAATTACATTAAGCAATATGAAATGTCATTTTTGCAGGTAAAATAATAGCTAAATACTTATGGGTAATTTCATATAGTTGAACCTAGAGTTCTGATACTTTACAATAATGTTAACAATAGGCATGTGGCATGTGGCACAGCAGGTTAGACCACTGCTTGAGATGCTGACCTCATGTTTTGGAGGCCGGTTTGAGTCCTGGTTTCTCTGCTTCTTATCTGGTTCCCTTCCTTCCTTTTTTTTTTTTTTTTGACAGGCAGAGTGGACAGTGAGAGAGAGAGAGAGAGACAGAGAGAAAGGTCTTCCTTTGCTGTTGGTTCACCCTCCAATGGCCACCGCGGCTGGCGCGCCGCGCTGATCCGATGGCAGGAGCCAGGTGCCTATCCTGGTCTCCCATGGGGTGCAGGGCCCAAGGACTTGGGCCATCCTCCACTGCACTCCCTGGCCACAGCAGAGAGCTGGCCTGGAAGAGGGGCAACCGGGACAGAATCCGGCGCCCTGACCGGGACTAGAACCCAGTGTGCCGGCGCCGCAAGGCGGAGGATTAGCCTGTTGAGCCGCGGCGCCGGCTCTGGTTCCCTTCTAATGTGCCTGGGAAGGCAGCTGAGGGTGGATGGTCCAAGAGCTTAAGCTCCTGGGCTCTTGGCTTCAGCCTGGCCCAGCCCTGGTTGGTGTGGTCATTTGGGAAGTGAACCAATGGGTGAGAGATCTCTCTCTATCTTTCAAATAAATAAAATAAATCTTTATAAAAATGTAGTAATGAGCCAATTGTTCATATTTTATGACTAAAAATGTTACTTTCCATTGTTTTATTTTTGGGTACTTTCAAAGTTAGGATTACCTAAAATACTTATGTAGGATGGATATTCTAATTGGATAACATTAAACATTTTTATTAATGTTGTTTAGGGATAAGCAAAAATAATATAAATTCACATGTTAATTAGCTTGATTTAGCCACTCTACAATGTGTACATATTTCAAAACATCATGTGCATGATAAACTGTGCAATTTTAATTTTTCAATTAAAAGTGATATATTAGAAAGATATGAAGTCAGCAAAACTTTGGGCTAGGCATGTTGTTTGGTACAACTCATCAATGCTGTACTTGGTGCCCAGCTGAAGTGCTTTAACCTACATGACAGTTTGTCCTTCAAAGGTGGATAACCTTGAACAACCCAAGTAGCCTAATTCCTGGATTTCATCTTTATGAAACCAGCAAGAAGTAGGAGAGCTGAGGGTAGACCATGGAATGGCAGGTTTTGAGTTTTATATTCAAATCATATCTTTGACCATATTTTCTTATAGTAGCTAATATATTATTTAGCTCCTTATAGGTTAAAGAAATGCTGAGATTTTGATTTTTTTTCTCACTTTACATGCAGGTAAGAAGGTGCAAGTCAGTATATTGATTAATGTAGGTTTTCAAGGGAATGTCCATTTAGACACACATTGAAAAATTCTGCCTCTTTTAATCATGCTCAGGGTAGAAACAAAAAGTCCCCCTCAAGTAGATCTTTGTTGTCTAAAGAAATTCCTGTGAACAGAATTGTGGGCTTCCAAAGGCGTTCAGATCTGAACCCCCAACACCATTGTGGCCATTTGGGGAGTGAGCCAGTGGGTAGAAGACCTAAAAAAAAAATGTGAGGAGCTGTCGGGACCACATTGGGGATGCAGCAATCCTGGACACTTCTCTGTAAATGGGACTGGAGGGTAAACATGGGCAGAGTTTAAGATGGTGTGCTGGAGAACTTACTAGCAAGACTTGTTTTGACTGGGCCATCATTTAGAGCAAAATAAGAGATGTGCTATAATTACTTTTATTCTCTGGGCTTCTGTAGGTGGTCACTCTAGCAACACTTGCTATTTGGAAAATTAACAAAAGGATTTCTGGTCTAGTCTATGTATTTTTTGAAATCTGAAACTAACCTATATCGGTCTCTATATTCTTTACTTTTGCCCTTAATAAACACACACACACACACACATACACACAAAATCTTGTAATACCACAAATCTAAATGATTTGCATTTAAATGCCTCATCTTGAACATAGGTAATCTAAGGGCACAATCAGGACATAACACAAATATAAGATGTAATTATAACAGCAGTTTGTACTTCTCTTGTTCCAATTACTTCTTTTTTTGTTTTTAATAATTTTATTTTTTTCTAATGTTGTTACTTTAATTTCCCATAACACCTTGGCAATGTTGAAAACAAAACAAATACAAGGGTGTACTCAGTTTAACATTTTATGCATGAGCATGTGTCACACCATTTGGAGTGGGGGTGGGGGCAGTTTTGACAACAGAAACAAACCTAAGCAATGGACACCATAGAAGACAGATAACTGGTTCTGATCTCCACTCCCCACCCTTGGCCCCAGCATTTAAGAGATAGCACTCAAGGGACACCTGAATCCATATAAAACAACAGAAACCCTTTGATGTGGTTATTTCTTTATGTTTACCACCAGTATTTGTGCTGCAAAATTGAAAGTTAAACCATTTAACACACAGCCTGTTGATATCTGAGTTACACTTTTAGAAACGGAGTACTCAAAGATTCATAAAAAGTTTGCAGCTTTTATTTTTTTATTTTTATTTTTTTGACAGGCAGAGTGGATAGTGAGAGAGAGAGAGACAGAGAGAAAGGTCTTCCTTTGCCGTTGGTTCACCCTCCAATGGCCACCGCGGCTGGCGCACCGCGCTGATCCAAAGGCAGGAGCCAGGTGCTTCTCCTGGTCTCCCATGGGGTGCAGGGCCCAAGCACTCGGGCCATCCTCCACTGCCTTCCCGGGCCATAGCAAAGAGCTGGCCTGGAAGAGGGGCAACCGGGACAGAATCTGACACCCCAACCGGGACTAGAACCTGGTGTGCCGGCGCCGCAAGGAGGAGGATTAGCCTAGTGAGCCGCGGCACCGGGCAAGTTTGCAGCTTTTAAAAATAAACTTTAAGTTATTTAATAATGATGTGAGTTTTTAAAGAAAATTTGTTCTATTCTACGTTCATTCCCTTCTGTTAGCAAGTTGCCAAGTACACCCCTTTTAAACTTTGCTTCTGTCACCAATTACCTGACCTCTAGATATGCCTTGAAAGGATGATATATGGATAAATAGAAGATAGCTGGGCCAGTGTTGTGGTACAGCGGGTTAAGCTGTCACCTGCTATACAGCATCCCATATGAGCACTGGTTTGAATCCAGGCTGCTCTATTTCTAATCCAGCTCCCTGCAAATGTACCTGGAAAAACAGCACAAGATGGCCCAAGTACTTTGGCTCTTGGTGTGCATGTTGGAGACCTGGATAGAGGTCCAAGCTCCTGGCTTCAGCCTGGTCATAGTGGTCTTTTGGGAAGTGAAGGAGCAGAAGGAAGATCCCTCCCTTCTTCTTCCTCTCTCTCTCACTCTCTCTCTCTCTCTCTCCCTCTCCCTCCCTCCCTCCCTTCCTCCCTCTCTTTCTCTTCCTCTTTCCTGTAACCCTGTCTTTCAGATAATTGAATAAACCTTTTAAAAGAGAGCCTAGCACTGTGCTGTGAATGTGAGAAATACTTGTTACATTTTGGTTGAATAAGATGTTAGCAAATACGTAATCTGAAATGCACAGTAACAAGTAGGGATGGTAAGGAAATAATGCTTGGTAGCATGTCTAAAGTTACAGACTGATTTCAAAAACAGCAGCTACAGAATGACCTGCCTGGTATACAAATCTTTTCAACAAAAAAGTGGGACGCACACTGTAAATTTGAGCAATAGGACTGCAAAGGTCTCCTGACTGAATAACTCTGCAGCTACAAAAGATAAATCCTAGATATAGGGAAGACTATTGTCCTCTCAGGCTTTCTATTTGCTTGAAGGGCTGTATTCCATACGTGACTACCAATCACCGTTTGAAATAGCCATTTCTGCTGCCTCCAGCATTCCTCCCTCCCTTTCTTCCTCTAATACTACCCAGACTTTACGGAGATGTTTTCCATTTGCTCACGCCTAGCCTGGGTTTCAGGAGGACCTGACCTCACTGTGGCTTCAGGGTTCTCTGGTGTATGTAAGGCTAAGCCAATCCTGCAGCCAAGTGCCTGGTGCAGAGGATGACATGTGAGCTGATTAATGTGAGGAGGGGCCTTAAAGGAGCCTGGGGGAAGGACTCATCGTGGTCATGAGATGCTCAGAGTAAGTCTTCTTTGAATGCTGTCTGGATTCTTCTGCAGGCTGTTTTGTTACCTTGAAAATCGAGCTTCTATTCAGAGTAGGGAAGTGAGCGAGAGTCAAAGGATGAATACCACCCGAGAGCCAGTCTTCCTTCCCTTCTTCTAGTTAATCCAGCTAATAAATCCGATTGCTTATGTTGCTGTGAGTTGGACTTGCTGTTACTTGTAGCTGATAGTATTCTAACACTTTATTTTGTTTTATTTTATTTAATTATTTTTTAAATATTTATTTATTTATTTGAAATAGTTACACAGAGAGAGGAGAGGCAGAGAGAGAGAGAGAGGTCTTCCATCCGATGGTTCACTCCCCAAATGGCCACAACGGCTGGAGCTGTGCCGATCTGAAGCCAGGAGCCAGGAGCTTCCTCCAGGTCTCCCACATGGGTGCAGGGGTCCAAGGACTTGGGCCATCTTCCACTGCTTTCCCAGGCCATAGCAGGGAGCTGGATGGGAACTAGAGCAGCCAGGACTCGAACCGGCGCCCATGTGGGATGCTGGCGCCTCAGGCCAGGGTGTTAACCCACTGCGCCACAGTGCGGGCCCCCTAGCACTTTATTTTAATCAACACTTCTGCTGTAGATGTACTTCTGGTGTTGAGTCAATTGAAAAGGTAGAAAAAGACTATTGTAGCTCATGATATCAAAGGGATAGGACTGGCACACAAACCCAGAACTCTGTTCACAGGGGCCTGCCAAGTGAGATACACACCCTTTCAAGATTACATTAGTTTAAAAATTTGCTAATTCAGATATGCCTGTTCATCTGAAATCAGTTGAGTTCCAATTCTATGACATTGCACATTGTATTTTTTTAAAATTATATATTTCCTGTGATAGCAAGAAAGCCAAGTAAACATTTTTCTAGCAAAGCAAAGTGAAGAGAGAAGATGGGTATATAATTTGTGTCTGAATTTTGTATTTTAATGCCATGGGAAAAATATTACAAATTTTTAAAAAAAGCTTAGCAGATTTTAAAACAGAATAAATGAAGCTAAGGTCACAAATTGTTTTTTAAGCACATGGACTGGCATTGTGGTGCAGTGGCTTAAGCTGCTGCCTGTGACGTCGGCATTCCATAGCAGAGCCTGGTTTGAGACCCAGCTGCTCTGCTTCGGATCCACCTCCCTGCTAATGCACCTGAGAAAGCAGGGGGGGATGGCACAAGTGTTTGGGCCCCTGCCAGCCATGTGGGAGACCTGAATGGAGTTCCATGCTCCTGTCTCTGGCTCTGGCCTAGGCTTTGTGGGCGTTTGGGGAGTGAACCAGAGAATGGGAGTTCTCTTTCTCTGTCTCTCTAGGTCTCAAAAAACAAAACAAAGAAAATATATTAAGTGGTAATGAAACTGTTTACTGTTAAAAAGAGCATTTGACCCTTTGGAAGGTCATGGTAATCTATAAAACACTCCCAATTTAAATAGTCTCAGAACTCTCAATCTGGGCTTTCAAACGGAGATTGCGTTAAGCAATTAGCCCAAAACAACGTGTTAATTTAGTTCAAAGATCTAGTGAGGAAGAATAACTACCAATTTAAGAGCTACCATTTTACTTATAATTCTGAAAGCAGGCTTACAACTTTGGTAGATATGCTCTTGAGTATAAAACAGATCCAAATTCATGTTAACAATTTGAAAGGTTTTATGTTAAATGATTATTTTTGGCTTTAAATGAAGCTATTTCCTGTAAAAATGAGCAATGACATTTGATGTCTGTAGGCGAAGGAAAGCTATTTCATATGTTTGCTTGTTTTTCACCCTGACTAGCTTTTATGGCACATTTGTTTGGAGTAAAGGAATAAAACCTAATCCATCTCTTAGATAATCTGCAAGATTAGCTTTTGGAATCCCAGAGATATTTCTTCTAATATTTTTTTTGTATTTTCTAGAGTAAATAATGGCTCTATTTTTAATAAAATTGAATATCTGATCAGATTTTGTTCATCTATAATTACAGTGTTATCCCCAATTGATCTTACAGTATCTATTTTTCAACTCATGCTTGAATTGATAGTTCATTATGTTAAATGTTTATTACTTTATGGAAAATAGTTACAATCTTTAAACCAAGTCAACAGATATTCATTGACTATATGTGCAATGTGCTATACTTAAATATTCTTATCTTCCTTCTTGGACAAAAAAAAATCCAGATTATTTAAGCTGCATCCTCACCCCGTAGGTAGAAATAGCGTTCCAACTTCTTTGTTTAGAGAAAACCTCATCGCTAACTGTAGAGAAAATCTAGTTGCAAAAAAAGCCCCTGAAAACACGAATAGTGACAATGATCATAATACCTATCCTTCAGGTAGTGTTTCAGTTAGAAAATAAAACAAATCCTAAGTGCCTTTTGAAATCTCTGTCACCTTGCCTGTTCAAACCTTTTCTCAGTACTTAGCAAGAATATGACTCTACACAGATAAATTTAAGCTTTATATTATTTTTTTCTATAAAAACTTAAGTTTGAAGTGTATAAGGTTGTTTTTGCTGCCTTAGAACACATACAGGCAATGCTCTGGAAGGGGAATAAGTCATGGATCCAAGAAGAATTCAGTTACTTATGCATAGGATCCAGAAAGGTCCTTATTGTTTATTCAAGGTTCACTCACTTTTTTGAGGGTATTAACTGACAGAGAATTTTGAATGCCTCCTATGTAAAATAAACTGTAATTACTTAAAAATGATTTGTAAAAATAGACTGTGATTGGGGAGGCAGCTATTAGACCATTTATTTTCCATTCATTTTGCAAGGAAACGTATCCCCCTGAGCTTGTTTGATTTGGATTTGTATTCCTAAAGTAAATATTGCTGTGATGGCTTCCTGTTTAATGTCAGGCTAGTCAACTGACCATAGAGATCTTCCAGTTGTGTTAAAAATTCCTTCACGTAGATTCCAATGTAAAGGCTTCATATTACTTGATATGTAGAAACCAACTTTTATCCATGTTGAAACATTCATAGCATTGTGTTCTTACACTTACTAAGAGATTGGAACTACTTTACAAAAATAATAATCTTCTTAAGCAATGATACTGAGTCCCATTTGGGTCAGCATTTAACATATGTCACATTCATTTTTAGACAGAAATTAAATTAGCTATTCTGGTTTCCTGGATCTTGGGAAGTTATTACCCTCTGTCATTTCTTATCTGCTAAATTAAACCCCACCAACCCTCTCACCCTTCCTACATCTCTTGCCACATGCTCTGCCTTTCCTGTTGGCCTTGGGGATAAGCGTGCCTGCCACTCCTCCTCTTGGGCACCAGCTCCTGTTCCTCCTTGACTTCCTGGAGGCTCTGCTGCCCCTTCTCTCTTCTGCATCCCCATTTTTTATTTCTGTACCATGTCGTCCCCAAGGAGAAAACCATGCTGTAATGTCCTCCACCGAATGTCTTTTTCAAAGGCCGTTCCTCAATGCCACTCCCTTTCTCCTACCATAGTCTGCTGATTTCTCTGCTTTCCATCAGAGTGGACTCAATCTCTCTCTTTTCGTTCCCTTCACTCCCTCATTCTCTGCCTGCTCTTGTAGTCCCTCACAGAATCCTCTCTTGAAGGCATTATTGCATAGGCTTCCTTCCCTTTCTACTCCACAGAAAAGCACTCATTAAGGTCACAAATGCCCTCTGCTCTGCCACGGCCATCGTAGAAATCTCAGTCCTCGGCCAGCGCTGTGGCTTAACAGGCTAATCCTCTGCCTTGCAGTGCTGGCACACCGGGTTCTAGTCCCGGTTGGGGCACCGGATTCTATCCCGGTTGCCCCTCTTCCAGGCCAGCTCTCTGCTATGGCCCGGGGAAGGCAGTGGAGGATGGCCCAAGTCCTTGGGCCCTGCACCCTCATGGGAGACCAGGAGAAGCACCTGGCTCCTGGCTTCGGATCAGCGCGATGCGCCGGCCGCAGCGGCCATTGGAGGGTGAACCAACGGCAAAAAGGAAGACCTTTCTCTCTGTCTTTCTGTCTCACTATCCACTCTGCCTGTCAAAAAAAAAAAAAAAAAAAAAAAAAAAAAAAAAAAAGAAAAAAAAAAAAAGAAATCTCAGTCCTCATTGAACTTGACATGGCCATAGCCTTTCACACAGTGGGGCATCTTTTACCATTTGCTTGGCTCGGTTTTCACACCGCTGCTCAGATCTGCTTTTCACCCTATTTGCAGGCTACCTTTGTCTGTTGTTGGAGCTTCCTTCTTTTCCTGAGCAGGAGCCAGTCTTCAGTATTCTTCTGTATTCATCCTCATTTTCCTGGCTTTCTTAACTCTAAACTTGAAATTCCCGAAATTGAATGCTCAGACAATGTTTAGCAAAACTGATTTTTGTATCTTATTGTGACATATAAACATTAGAAATCGAGAAGACTCTGTAGTGTCTTTCTTGGTTCTGTTTTCCTCCCCTTACCGTATCTGCCATCCTAGGGACCCAGTTTGATGTTTATTTGTTCATTCATTTGATAAGCTCTTATTGAGCAAGATGCGAGTTCTGTGCTGCCCTTCAATGATCTAGGCTTCCAATAGTCTCTGGTCTTTGCCTTTGTTTTTCTGTTTTTCTTGGGGAAGCCCATTCATTCCCATTACCTAAGTCCTAATAAGCCCTCAAATTCATATCTCCAGACCACACTTTCTCCCTCAAGCTGCACACTCAAACCTCTGTCTTCTAGATTTCTACACCAGGGGCAGACATTTCAAATTCAATATTACAATTTAAATGCAATTTTGGTAGAAATTGAAACAGCACAAACAGACCTTGATGTTCTTCCTGCCCGATCATACATGACTCATTCTTAATTCCTCCTCTTCTCTCAGCTCACAGTACTTTTCTCTGTACAGGATCTGATCTGGTCGCTTCATCTCTCTTTCTACCAATAGTGCTTCAGAGTTCACTTGCTCTAACCATTTATTCTCTAATGATCTCCTGGCCTCCAATCTTGGATTCCTCTAATCCTTGCCCCACATTTTTGCCAGCAAGTTCTACCTAAATCGAAATCTGAATATTTCATTTCCTGGGATAGAATCTTTGATGACCTTCAACCT
The DNA here is from genome assembly GCF_033115175.1 of Lepus europaeus. Taxonomy (NCBI): domain Eukaryota; kingdom Metazoa; phylum Chordata; class Mammalia; order Lagomorpha; family Leporidae; genus Lepus; species Lepus europaeus. Next base: position 58,339,208 of record NC_084834.1, on the reverse strand, counting down.
CCTATGGATGAGAGCTCACAATTTCTTTCACTATAAGAACAAAAACCTTAAAGCTTCATCAATCAGCTCGTCTGCAAAAGTTCTTAGGTTCTCACCCAATGGAATGATCCATGAAACTGACAGGATCTCTCAGGCCTACTGGTCTTCGCTCTTGCCCTGCATGTCTTGTGAATATATGTTCTTAATTAAATTGAAATTAAACTGTCTTTGATGTTCTTTAAGCCCCAATGCTACCAGAGTTAGCTCCTATCCCCTCTGTGGTATGATATCTTGTATAGAGCTGTTTATTTTCTCATGTAGTGTCTTTATTGTTTTTCATATTGTGTCTGCCTATTCTGATGGACAGAGAAATCCATATAGGCAGAAATCATGTGTTTCTTTATTTTTTAAATATTTATTTATTTGAGAGGGAGAGTTAAAGACAGGAAGAGACAGAGAGAAAGATCTTCCATCTTCTGGGTCACTCCCCAAATGGCTGCAATGGCTGGAGCTGGGCTTATCTGAAGCCAGGAGCCAGGAGCTTCTTCTGGCTCTCCCATGTGGTGCAAGAGCCCAGGCTCTTCTGCCATCTTCTGCTGCTTTCCCAGGTGCATTAGCAGAGAGCTGGTTTGGAAGAGGAGCAGCTGGGCATGAACTGGTTACCATATGGGATGCTGGTGCCACAGGAGGAGGGTTAACTTACTATGCCACAGCGCCAGCCCCTCTGATGAATCTTATAATTCAATCTTTTTATATCTTCAGGAACAGTTGGTATACACTATTCTTTCAATTAAAAAGTTTATAAACTGGAGCTGGTGCATGTGATGCTGCGGGTTAAAGCCCTGGCTTGAAGCGCCGGCATCCCATATGGGTGCCAGTTCTAGTCCCTGCTGCTCCTCTTGCGATCCAGCTCTCTGCTATGGCCTGGGAAAGCAGTGGAGGATGGCCCAAGTCCTTGGGTCCCTGTACCCACATGGGAGACCCGGGGGAGGCTCCTGGCTCCCGGCTTTGGATCAGCACATCTCTGGCCATTACAGCCATCTGGGGAGTGAACCAGCAGATGGAAGGCCTCTCTCTCTGTCTCTACCTCTCTCTGTAACTCTGTCTTTCAAATAAACAAAATAAATATTTTAAAAAAGTTAAGGTTTATAAACTGAGAAGGTTTAAAATCTAAGGGAAAACACTTTTTGTAGAACTTAATAGTTAATGTTAGTTACTCATTTGTCATTTACTCAGATTTTTTTTCAAATTGAAATATTTCACATGTAATAAAGCTTGTCCTCTTCGAATAGATGACTCAGTGGTTTTTAGTACATTTCCAGAGTTTCAGAATCATCACCACTAATTCTAGAACATATTCTTTAGCCCCCAAAGAAACTCTGATCTCTTTCTCACCATCCCCACCTTCCAGGTCTATTAATCTGCTTTCTAACTTTATTGGTTTTCCTATTCTGAACATTTGATATTAGTGCAATTATATAATATGTGGCCTTTTGTGTTTAACTTGTTTCACTTAACATAATATTTTCAAGGTTTATCCACATTGTAATATGTATAGTTCATTTATATGACTGAATAATATTCCATTGAAATGATACACAATGTTTTGTTTACCCATTCTCAATTGATGGACATTTGGGCTTCCTCAGTTTTTAGCTTTTATGGATAATGCTTCTGTGAGCACTCATGTACCAGTTAGTCTGTAGACATATTGCTGTCCATTTTCTTAGATACATGTTCAGGTGTAGAATTGATGAGTTTTATGGTAACTCTATTTGTAACTTTTTGATGAGGTACCGAATTGTTTCCCAAAGTGACTGCACCATTTTACGTTCCCGTGAGCAGTGTACAAGGGTTCCAAACTCTCTACATTCTAATCAATACTGGCTATTGTACATCTTTTTTTATTATAACCACATTAATTGGTGTGAAGTGATTTTTCATTGTGGAAATATAGGATTTGATAGCTTCATCCCAAGAAAGGGTTATAAAGAGTTCCATTCATTTGAAGTCAGTAAGCAAATATTTAATTTTATATTAAGATGAAATAAGAGGGAGTCAAGCATCTCAGAAAACAGACTTTTTCCCCCTTAACTATACATCTATAATGTTTCATAAGGCTTTCCATATTTTAAATGATTTCTCATTCTTTCTAAGTTCTCTCATATGTCTTTATTTTTGTCAATCAAGGTTCCTAAATGCAAATCTTTTAATTTCTTACCCATGTTGATTTTGAGTGAAAAGCAGTTCCTAGTGCCCATCTTCCCATCTGTCCTACTTGTAAGCATTATATGAATATATAGGCTTAAAGCTTGGGACAATGCAGTTAATTTGTTCTTCCTTTTGACTCTCCTATTTTCTTCATATGAGGTTACTTCAAAAACTTCATAGAAAATGAAATTTGAAATATGACTTTATTTTGGCACAAAATTTTTTGACATCTTTGCATAGTTTTTTTTCTATAATATGCATTTTCCATGTTTTGTGAAAAAATTTTTTTGCACCAGAAAGACTTTTTAACAAACTTAAAAAAATTATTTGAATTTATTTGCAAGGTAGAGAGACAAAGAGAGGCACAGAGAAAGATCTCCGAATCCCTGGTCACAACAAAAATGCCCTCATTAGGCCAGGACTAGGACAGGCTGAAGCCAGGAGTTTGGAATTCAGTCCAGGTATCTTAACGTGGGTGGCAATGACCCAGGCACCTGAGCCACCACCTGTTGCCTCCAAGGGAACACATTAGTACAAAGCTGAAGTGAAAAGGGGAGCTGACATTCAAACTTAGGCAGTCCCATATGGGATGCTATCTTCCTAAGCCATGGCTTAACCTTTAGGACCCAAATCCATCCCCATGTCTCCCATATCCTTTTACATTGTTAACTCATCTTTCGCGGTAATTGGTTCTTTTTTTCTTTTTCTGGTCTTAACTCATCCAAGTTAGTAGGATTTGAAAATGTAAATGTACTATAAATTCCTTTCTGTTGCGAAACATGATGTTCAGCATTTGTAGTACACTTTAGCAATTGGATACATTTACGTGAACATATAGAGGGGGTAGAGTGACATTTGTTACCACAGCAGCTTGTGCCTTGATGCACACGTTTCCCTGACTGAGTCTCACAAATAAGGTGACTGTGATTGTGATCAGCACTCCAGTCTCTGCTTGAGATTACACAAAAGATGAAAACAGTGACTTGCCCAGAAAGATCCCGCAAGCTGGTCAGATGTAACCAGGTGCTGCAGGCCATTTTCTGCAGTATTTGTTAGGGATTTCTAAGGTATTTCTGTTGCATATTCTGATAGCGTATTGTTTTGTATCTTCCATGTTTATGTAAATACTCATCCAAAGATCTTGTGTTTATACACTTGGAGCATTTCTCCATTTTGTTTGGAGGCTTTTGGTTTAGTCATTGACTGAAAGTTTCCTTTGTTCACTCACTATTCTCCCTGTAGCCATAGTAGTGTGTCCATAATTTTCATTTTATTATTGTAAAATGTCAAGATATTATCATCTCAAAGACTTCTTTAGGGGCAGGTATTCTGACATAGTAGGTAAGGCTGCTGCCTGCGACATTGGCATCTCATGTAGGTGCAGGTTCATGTTTTAGCTGCTCCATTTCCAATCCAGCTCCCTGCTAATGATCTGGTTGGGCCCTGCCACCCACAAGGGAGGCCTGGATGAAGCTTGTGGCTCCTGGCTTCAGCCTGGGCCCAGTCCAGGCAGTTGTGGTCATCTGGGAAGTAAACGAATAAATGGAAGATCTCTCTCACTCCCTCTGACTTTCAGACAAATAAACGAATCTTTTTTTTTAAAAAAAGACTTATTTGACATTTCCTTCAAACTATCATGTGTCTATATCATTGTATGTATCCTAATTCTCCCATTCTACACAATCTTACCTCGGATATCTTTAGCTTAAATGTAATAACATTATGTTTATGAGTGTGCTTAGCTGAAACAGTGAACCATCACCCTGGTCAGTATAAACAATTGTTAAATCATTATATAATCAACGTTACCAATTATACACAATTATTTTATTTTGCACTAGAATTCAAAAGTTAGAAGCATTTAGAATAATTTACTTGAGTTATTAGCTAAAATATGTCTCATCAGGGATGCATCATCAGGCTTCCTTCTTACCCATTGATCCTGACTAGTGTATTTTGATGATAAAACACTTTTTTGAGGGTGTATTTTGCAATTTCTTTGTCACACTGAATTTTTTTAAGAAGGAGTTGATGTGAGTTGATTCTTGAGTTTAATATTAGCAAGCATCTAACCTCTCTGGTTCAAGTCTATTTTTCTCACAAGTAAAATTTCACTCATTGCTTGCATTTTTTAACAAAACTCTATCTAATTTGTGGTACTGAATCTCTAATAATTGACCACAAAAAAGTCATCTTGCTTCATCCCTCCCTCTAAGTGATATTATGCTTATCCAATCAGTAATTGGAGAAGTTTTCTTTTCTCAAATAAATGAAGAGCAGGAATAGACAAGCCGTATGTTAGGAAGTGGAATTAACATAAGTGAAACCCAGTTCACATCCCATTGATCACACAATTTATATCATGAAGGAGCTTCTCATAGCGGCCGTTCATACCTACATCTGCAAAGCCTGCGTCTCTCAGGTATATTTGTACACTTGGGCAGTGGTGTCCAGAATTCCCCCGCACATTGCTTTCAATTTGAATATGTCATCAATCACATACCCACAGTCTGTAAACTTGAGCAGAGTGTAACGTTCAGCGTGGATGACATGGTGCTATGGTTACAGATGTTCTCTAGTCTTTCGAATTAGCTTTTCATTAGATGAACCACGAATACCATACTTTTAGAAAAGCTTTTCTTTCAGTGTCATTTGCATTCAGTTTCTCCATAGAGGAAGAGGCACCCTGGCCTCCACAAATGGCAATTCTTTAGGAGATCCACTTAACAGAGTGGACCTGGCTGTGTAGCAGATCACACACTGTTGAGTTCGCTCATCACAATGGTGATCAAACTCACCCACATACTACATTCATTTAAGTCACCAGAGTGTACTTCTACAACCCAACTGACAAAAATAAATAATAGCTTTTAGAAACCAGCCCAGAGTATTCATGCTGCTTTTCTCTTCTAAGGTGGTGTAGATAGAGTTTAGGACTCCAAGTCAGAGGTTGAGGAGAATGGTTTTGGGCTAAATCAGTAACTGACGGAGAAATCAACACAATGCATCAGCTACAATTTCCTTTAGAGATGTTGCCTTCTCACCTTCCTCTCCTCTTCTGTCACCTTGGATCTGAGCTAGATATCAAAAGTAAAATTAAGTTCTAATCATTATGACTGTTATAGAGGCTGTGGGTAAAGAGCCAAGAGCCAATGGAGATGGTGAAATGATGAGAAAGACAATTGCAGGCCGAGAGTACATGGTTCTCAGAACTTGGATGTGCAGCCAAACTGAACCTTAGCTGGGATGACTGTTGGTTTCTTCCCTTTGACCCCTCTATCCTTGTTTCTACTTTTAACCTATATTTTAAAATGTAGGTTACCAGATCAGTAGATATTTTAGTTGTCTGGTCCAGTGCTTCCCAAAATTAATGTGCATGAGGTTCTTCTGGGAATTTTGCTAAAGTGCAGGTTCTGACCCAGTGGATCTGAGGAGGGACCCAGGGAGCTCCACTTCTAACAAGTTTCCAGGTGATGTTGATGCTCCTGGCCCTGGGCCAATGCTCACACTTTGAGGAGCCTGGGAATCCAATATTCCCAGGAATGTCAGGTGGGATGAAGTTAAAGGCCTTTTTGATGAGTAAGGAGAATAAATGTAGTTCTCTGTTTATTGACATTAGTTTACCACATGTCAGGAAAGGAAATTAAATTTGCTTTTCCAGCACTATTTGAGCTTGCCAAAGCAGGCTAATTACTTTATTTCCGGCCCTTCAAGGACATTTCAAAATGATGCTGTTCTACTTTCTTCCAGGTATTAACATTAAGCTGTCTCATCTAATTTTGCTTTAACAAAATTGTGAAAGTAGATAGTCTGACTTTCCTGGTTTCCAAGTTACCTTGAGATCTCTTACACTTTCCCCTCAATGCAACCCCTAAACTGGTAATTGCTCTTTACTTTAACCCAGTGAGATGCTGTTCTCATTTTGCAGATGGAAATACAGCAAGTTAAATACCTGCCACAAAAACAACTGATAAGAGATAGAGCTGAGATCTGAACCCAGTTCTTTCTGATGCCAAGATCCTTGCTAAACATCCTGAACTCATTCTGAGTAGGTATTTGCCTATGTCCTTCCTACAACAAATAAGTAGAATGGTTGTGTCCTCTGTTGTTCAAAAACATCCCTCCATTTTTCTTAAACTTTCAGAATAAAGCCACTGATGCTGCTATAGCAGCTCCCAACACATTTTGTAAATGAAAATCCTGTCTTCAAGCCCAAGTTATCCAAACATAGATAATATTTCAGACTGCCTTTTCTTTCTCATTTTAGTGTGATTTCCTATCTTTCTAGCTCTTGCCCCAGATAGTGGACTAGAGTTGATATTTTTCAACAAGACAAAGGAAAACCCTGTTGTTCACAGAAATCAATTCCAAGTGTTACGATATAAATGTGGAAGATCACACAATAAAGCTACAAAGATCACCTATGAGAACACCTTTCTGAGCCTGGACTACAGCAGACCTCTTAAGAAGAACTCAGAAAACACTGATCATAAATGAAAATATTGATTAATTTTGTTGTATTAAAACTTCTGATGATAAAACATAGTATTAAAGTAAAAAGACTAGCCCCAAAATGAATGAAGACACTTGAAACACAAAGTGACAGAGAACTGCTAACCATATATGAGAAAAAGAAAGAAGAAAGGTTCCATCAAGCCAGTAAGAAAAAGATGGAAAACAATAGAAAATGTTGCAGATCGTGATGGGGAACTTCACAAAACAGCATGTATGTATTTCCAGAAAACATGAAAATGCTCTCAACCTCTTTTGTCACCAACAAAATGCAAAGTAAAAACACAGTAAGATACCCCACTCCTCCACACACAAGACTCCAGAATTTCTAAAATTAAAAAGATTGACAATGCCAGACTCAGCAAAGGCATGGAGCACTTGAGCTCCCACACCCTGTTAGTGGAAATGCAAATTAGTACAGTAACTCTGGAAAAACATTTGCCAAAAAATATTAAAACTGAACAAATATACAACCAATGACTCAGCAATCTTACTACTAGATATATATGTAACAGATATGTTGACAACAGAATGTCAAGTAGGCGGACATGCATAAACTTACACATTCATAAAAATCAGCTATGGGAGCAATCCAAATGTCTATAAACACAGAATGGTTTCATAAACTGTTTTTGTCATGGAATGGCATACTGTTTGGCAATGAACATGAACAAACTACTACATCCAGCAATATGAATGAACCTCAAGAGCCCAATGTCCAGCAAAAGAAATCAGACGTAAAGAAGCACACATCGTGTGACTATGTTTATATGAATGTAAAAAGCACACAAAGCTGAACTGTGGTGTCAGAAGTCAGCATGATCACTTTAGAGAAGCTGGATGGCAACTGACAGGGGCATGAGGAAGCCTTCCAGGGTGCTGGGAAGGCGCCGTTTCTTCTATTGTCTATCTGTCTAGCTATCATGTCTCTATCTATCGATCTATCTATCTGTCTGTCTGTCTATCTATCTAAATATCTAACTTGAGAAGGGGAGAGAAAGAGTGAGCCCAATCTTATCTGCTGGTTCACTCCCCAGATGCCCACCACAGCCTGGCTGGGCCATGCTGAAACCAGATATCAGGATCTCAATCTGGTCTCCTACATGGGTAGCAGGGCCCCAAGAACTTGCACTATCACATGCTGCCTCCCATTATATGTGTTAGCAGGAAGATGGAATTAGAATCAGAGCCATGGCTTGAACTCAGGCCCTCTGATACGGGACATGTATGTCCTAACCCCTGTGCTAAGCACCTAATCCGGAAATATGCTATTTCTTGATCTGTGGGGTGGTTATCTAGGTGTGTTCACTTTGAGAAAATTCATTTACTTACATAATACCTATATTTATGGATGTAATGCATATATTGCTCTATATATGTATATATATAAGTATATATGTATATATAAAAATATATATTTTAAAGATTTATTTATTTATTTGAAAGATGGAACTATAGAGATGCAGAGGCAGAGAGAGAGATCTTCCATCCACTGGTTCACTTCCCAAATAGCCACAACAGGTGGAGCTGGGTCTATCCAAAGTCAGGAGCCAGGAGCTTCTTCCGGGTATCCCACATGGGTGCAGAGGCCCAAGCACTTGGGCCATTCTGTTTTCCCAGGCCATAGCAAAGAGCTGGATCTGAAGTGGAGCAGCTGGGTCTCATACTGGCGCCCATATGGGATGCTGGCAATACAGGTGGCTGCTTTGCCTGCTATTTCACAGCACCACCTCCCATTATATTTTAATAAAAATAAAATTTTTGAAGGAGTAAAATTAAAATATTTGTGTTTTCAATGTCATCTGTTACTACTTCCTCTCCCTCTATAGCAAAGAAGCAAGAATTTCTTTATTCCATTCCTTTGCCTTGCATAACTGAAATCTGTTTTTTAAAAGTGTTTTAATGACACTTGTAAAACACATTTTTATTACTGTTTTTCCTGCTTTTATTCCAATTTTCCCTTTTCTACATAAAACTAATTTTGTATTCTTTTTTTGAGTTCTGACTTAACCATGTTTTGTGTCACTTTTCCATTTGCTGTTTATATTTCAGGACAGTTGTGGTGGTAATAATCCTATTTGACCTAAAGACAAATGCATGATCAAACATTAAACAGAAACCAATCACCGTGGCCTGATGCGCTACCTCATTCCACCTAAGGAAGCAAAGGTCCTCTGTGAATGATGGGACAGTTGCCTCCTGAGGGTGTGGACCTTGGATCTGAGTGGATGCTCTCTGACAAAGAGCCCAGCTGATGGGAACATACAAAGAGCGTATCTGGCCGCAAGTGAAAAGCCACCCTGTCATCACAGTGTGCTGTGGATTGCTTCACATATTTTCTGTGGCCACCACCCAAGGAGTCCAGGGCAGCATGGTGGGGGTTGTTTGGAAAAGACCTAGGATCTGAGGTAGTCAGCCAGGGATTCAAACTCTAGATCTTACTGACCATGTGCTCTGGAGGAGGGCATTCAGTCTCTCTGCACTTCAATTGACTTCTCTATAAAAATGGGAATGAAAATAGCTACACCACAAAACCGCTGCAAAGATTTAAATTACATAGATATATAAATGTCCCAAACATAGTATTTAGCATTTCTAGACATTCAAAATTTAAACTCCTTTCTCTTCCATTTTTTCCCCTTTTTAGGTAAACTATGTCACTGCAGTATTTTGCAGTTTAGATATTTGATACAGCCATCTGGCTTTGGAGACGATAGGCCTTGGGATATTTATTTCATGAGTACATGTTGTATCCACACATCTTTTCACATCTTTGTTTTTTTCTTGCTTTTTGAATTTTCCAGGTGAAACTTGTATCCCAAATGGGATAAGAATATAATAAAGATGTTTGTAAAATTTTTTGATAGGAATGCAGATGCTTGATTAACTGCTTCAAAGGAATACAAAGAAATATTATCGATGAGATTTTATTTTGTAGTTTTAATTCCTACAGCTAAAGCATCACAGATGTGGAGAAACCTCTCTTGAAGAGCTGGGTGTAATTGTGGTGATTTCAGAGAAATGCACATTTGACTACTTTTGATTATAACCAGTTACAACTGACTTTCAAAAGAAATGCAATACCTAGAAAAGTTGTAAGTTCAGTAGGTAGAGGGGACTTTGGTCATGATCTTATTTTATATATGAAAAACTTAGGGAAGTGAAGCAAGTTGCCCAAGGCAGCCATTGAAAGTTAGGAGCCAATGAGTCATTCTGCTTCTCGGAGTTCTGAGCAGTAGAAAGTAGACATGAAAGCTGAACAAAAGACCAGAGTCTGTGTGTTAGTGGCTGGGGAAGCCAGACTGGACCCTGCAGCTGGGACCGAGGTGAGAGTGGCAGTGCCTGGTAATGGAACTCCCGCATCTGCAGGGAAAGTTGGCGCTGCAGCACAGACTCCGTGGACACTTGCCAACTACGTGGAGGACCCCAGGCTGCCCGACCGTGGCAAGCTGCAACACTGTGGAGTAAAGTTTAAGAGAGGAAAATGAGGCCTCTAGAGTTCTGTACCCTTCCCAGTCCGAGCAGAGCATGAGACGTCTTTAAAATGCAAGAGAACACTAATTTACATTGTTTCTTTTTTTTTGGACAGGCAGAGTGGACAGTGAGAGAGAGAGAGACAGAGAGAAAGGTCTTCCTTTTCCATTGGTTCGCCCCCCCAAGTGGCAGCTGGGGCCAGTGCGCTGCGGCTGGCACACCGCGCTGATCTGAAGCCAGGGAGCTAGGTTCTTCCTCCTGGTCTCCCTTGGGGTGCAGGGCCCAAGGACTTGGGCCATCCCCCACTGCACTCCCGGGCCACAGCAGAGAGCTGGCCTGGAAGAGGGGCAACCGGGACAGAATCCGGTGCCCCGACCGGGACTAGAACCCCGGGTTCCGGTGCTGCAGGCAGAAGATTAGCCTATTGAGCTGCGGCAGGCTCTGTACTCTCACCCAGAGTATTACTTTGCCTAACATGCAGCTTTCAACTATTTATATACTATCCGTAGTAATGTCAACCTAGCTTCTACCCAAATCATTATAATTTCAGTTTCTTATTTTAAACATTTATTTGAAAGGCAGAGAGAGAGAGAGAGAGAGAGAGAGAGAGAGAGAGAGAGAGAAAGATCTACTTGCTTGTTCACTTTACAAATGGCTACAACAGCCAGGGCTGGGCTAGACCGAAGCCAGGAGCCTGGAACCCCATCCTCGTCTCCCCCATGGGTGGCAGGGTGACAAATACTTGGGCCATCACCCACTGCCTTCCCAGATGCATTAGCGGGAAGCTGGATTGGAAGATATTGGAAATGGCACTCTGATATGGGATGCAGGCTTCCCAAGTACTGGCTTAACCCACTGCACCGCCATTCCTGCCCCAATTTGCATTTTAGTTACTACTTTTCTCATTGCTTGATTGATTTCTCCCTTAGCGTCAAACAGCTTAGTATAATACCTCACAAATGAAAGTCCATGGATTCTACAGAATGCTGACATTTTTGCTTATCCACATTGACATGTGATTAGTTCTTTAAAGTTTCAAGGATCCAGTTCCAAATTGTCAAACTGCCTCATAAAACTGCACAACCCAAAGAAAAGCAAAGAGAAAAATAACCCACCCTGGGGGCAGGGACTATTTACCACAGGGCAGTCTGTGTGAAATGGGACAAAATATTGAGTTTCTGGGGACGCACAGCAGGTTATCCCCTAAAGTTAAGAAACCACAAATGAAATAAAAGTGACCATTACTTTATTAGGTCACTTCAGCAGGCAGTTGGTTTGGCATGAGGGCAGGAACAACCACAGGCAGATCCTGAGGGCACAGAATTTGTGTCCAGTTCTTTCTATTCCCATTATGCCGCAAAGGATTTGAAACATTTCAGCCATTACTGAAAAAAGGGGCAACTCTTGTTCCAGAATATGGCTCCTAATGCATTTGTATCTAGCAGGGCAGAGAACAATGGGAAACCCGTTGAGTAGCCCAGTGACTAAGGCGTATACATGATCTCTGTAATTCGTTAAATCGTTGCTGCTTTCTGAAAACTCCGGGAACTGGAATCATTGTGAGTTGGAAGTCTGACCTTCAAAAGCAATGCATCATGTGTCTCCCGCACAGCCACCAGCCCTCCCTGGAAAACACACTTTAGCTTTAGTTTATCATTTGTGATACTTTGTTCCGTCTCTTTCACTTTGTTCCCTTGCTGTCTTCCAAATAAGCCATGTTCTTGAGTATAGGGTCAATTTGTTTTGTACCTTCAATCTCTGTGATCATCTATGACAAATTAAAGTTGTTAAAGATACTTTGCATAGTTTGGACTGAAAAAAGTACGTTTAAAAGGACATTCTTTTTCCTGTATTAAAAACAGAGGTTAGGCAGCTGTACTTCAGCTGAGTGGGTGGCTGTCTTATGATGGTATTTCTTTCCATTTGTGCTAATTGAAAAGTGTAAACAACAGATGCTATAAAAGAGCTATTGCTCCATCTGCCCGCGTGCACTCTGAACTATTTCTGTGTTCCCTTGAATGTAGTTAGCAACTCACTACGGTTGCAAATGTAGTCTTTTGTTGGCAGGTGAGTAGCAGCTCAAGGCCTGTATATGGCTTAGATTTTTTGGCAGTTATAATTTTTTATTCTTTTATTTTTTAAGATTTATTTATTTGAAAGTCAGAATTACACAGTTACACAGAGAGAGAAGGAGAAGCAGAGAGAGAGAGAGAGAGAGTGGTCTTCCATCCAATGGTTCACTCCCCAGTTGGCCACAATGGCCGGAGCTGTGCCAATCTGAAGCCAGGAGCCAGGAGCTTCTTCCGGGTCTCCCATGTGGGTGCCGGGGCCCAAGGACTTGGGTCATTTTCTACTGCTTTCCTAGGCCATAGCAGAGAGCTGGATTGGAAGTAGAGCAGCCTGGTCTCAAACCGGTGCCCATATGGGATGCTGGCACTGCAGGCCAGGGCGTTAACCCACGGTGCCACAGCGCTGGCACGATTTTTTATTCTTATAACCATTTAGTCACTATGACATTGTCTGAGTTTTCATAGCTTTTGTGTAAAAAAGATGGTGATGAGCATGCCTAGGATGTAGAATATATCTTCAAAGTCCTTGCTGATCTTTAGTTTATGACCAGAAATAGATGGTTCAAGTATTTCAATGGTTCTTAACCAGAGGGCAAGAACAGAATCACTTGTGGGCCTTTCAGAAAATATAGATGGTGATGTCTGAATGGGGCCCAGACATCAGAATGGGTGATCTCCTGCCCCCTTCTGAGCATGAATCTGCTGGGCCTTCAGTGCTGAGTCACAGAGCTGTGTACACAACTGGCTTCCACTGTCTGGAGAGGCCATACTCGACGGTGGTATAATTTACTGCAAAGTCAGCCAGCCTGGCTTCAGATCCAGGCTGCCACTTTTCTACCCATGTGATTTTAGGCAGCATACTTAACCACCCTTATCCTCCATGTTCGTATTGTAGAGTAGGAGTGGTGGTAATAATAGAACACACATCAGAGAATTGCTGCGAGGGTTCCCTGTACTGATCCATGTGCAGCAGGTAGAATAGTGTCTGGCACCCAGTGTGTAGTATGTTGAGGGCAATAGTGGATATCTAATACTCATTTCCTGCAATTTCTCATTTAAAATTTTCTCCCAAACACTAAGAAGAGCATTTGACTTGTGATTTCTGCATTTAAAACTAGTTTTGAAGCTGGTACTCTTGAACATGCTTACTCAGTGTGTGTGCTCAGGAAATCCAATGAGTGGTTATGTTGCTTCATTAAAATCTGATTATTTATACCCTCACTTTATGTATTGCAAAAGGACTAGGGGGCTAGTATCTAACAAACATACATACAACAAAACCATACTCCTGGAGTAGAGAAGAGACCAAGGAAGGAAGATAGCCTTAGCCTTACAAGTTTGGAGCATGGGAAGCTCCCTGGGAAGTTCTGCACTCTTGCAGCCCATGCCTGAGGCGTTCAGGCCTAAGTTTGCACAGGAGAGACATTTTCCATTATATGTGCAATGACCCTTTGTTCACACAAGTAACAGAAGGGAAATAGAAAGATGACTTGTATTATTGCTGTTTTTATAAGCAGGAAATGGTAGGCTCTAGAAAATGAAGCAAATTTTTCAGGGCAATGAAAATGAAACAGCAACTCAGATGCTATTTGCTTTACCTGAAAATGACACTATTTATATCAAAGTGTTAGATAAAACAAGATTCTTTTAAAATACCTGCTGGATATTATTACCCCATAAAAGACAACTCTATTTGCAATCATTGTCAAAAGAAATGGGCCTAAAATATGAGCCAGACATTGCGTTTATTCCCATTTCTATGATTCACTTTTATCAAAGCATGCAACAGCCTGTGGTTAGCTCTCAAGTCTATAAAAGGAGACTAGTGAGAAGTCTGGCTTGACATTCATGCACAATCTCCCTATGCCATCCTTCCTCTGTCAACTGTCATGGGTCCAACCCTACAGCCAGATGCACAGAACACCCTTCCTGCATGGCCACCTGGCAGGCAGATAGGATGGCGTGAGTTCCTGAGAATATGCGGTGTGCTCGTGGGCTAATCTGCTAAGACAAGAGCAAGACAAAATAACTGTCCCGTCTAAATTTGTTAGAAAGTCATTTCATGCTCCAGTACTGTTCCCTTCAGGCTTGATTGTGGAAACCTTTTGTTCTCAGTGGCTGAGGAGGCAGTTATAATGTTGCACATTCATCACTGATGATGATGCTAAATTCTTCCGGATTGTTTTGCTGGTGAATGTATTCCCAGACGAAGAATTTTCCAAGATCTTTGGTTATGATGACCTTCAGGTCTTCCAGGAAAATTCGTGTGTATCAGGACATAAACATGAAAAATTCTCCTTTCCACTTAGCTACCTTAATCTAATTGAAAATGATGTATTAGCAGGAAAAATGAGAATGGAAAGGGTCTTAGTCCATTCTGTGCTTCTGTAACAGAACACCATGGATGGGTAATGAATAAGGAAGAGAAGTCTACCTGGCTCACTGTCTGGAAGCTGGGCTGTCCAAGAACGTGGTGCCAGCATGTGCCGAGGGCTTTGTGTTGCATCATAATATGGCAGAAGAATAAGCGAGCACACAGAGAGAGGAAAATTTGACTGAAGCCATTCATTATGACAAGAACCTGCTCCTGGAATGACTAACTCACTCCCATCATTTCAGCCTTAATCCATTCATGAGAGCAGAGCTCTCATCTCAGACCCATCTCCAAAAGGGCCCACTTAATATGGTTAGAATGGAAATTAGCTTTGAACATGACTTTTGGTGGAGATACTCAAGCTATAGCATACTATGAATCTCCTGGTGCTTTAATTTTAGTTTTGATCTTACATTTGATGGTGCCCATATTTCTGACTGATAATTTTTCTAATAGCTTTTTAATCTATTCTGAAGGGTTAAAGACATCACCCTGTAGGAATTCTGTGTTTTTGTTTTTAGCACATAGATAATTATACTTTTAATTTCTTAAGTTTCGGACTTAACTGGTGGATGGTACTTAAAAATAAATTGGACCTTCTTTATACACCCTTTACTGCCTTATAGAAACACTGTTCTTTGATTCATTGGAGAGTCTGTAGTCCTGCACTAAATATTGTGGAGAATGTGGTAAACAATATTTTCCAAAAAGTACTGATGTGTTAGTGGAAAAAGCACAGTTTTATGTCTGATCTGAGTTGGAATCTCAGCTCTATCATTGATTTGCTGTGAAAATTCTCAGTTCTCTTCCTTTAATCTATGCATTTGTCTTTTTGCCAGTTCTACAAAGTCTTAGTTACTGCGACTTTGTAGCAAGTTAGAAATCAGGAAGTGTGAGTTACCTACTGTTTTCTTTTTTGGGATTGTTTTGCTATTTTGAATCCCCTGAATCTCCAACAAATTTTAGGATCAGCCTGTCAATTTCTGCAAACAATACCAAAAAACCCACAGGTTATTTTGAGAGTGATTGCCTTAATTCTTCAGATAAGTTTGGAAAGTTTATTATGTTAAAAACATTTAGTCCTTCTGCCCACTAATCAGGAATATCTTTCTGATGTCTAGAGTTTCCAGTGTAATTATGTTGCAATTATTTTGTTAGCTTTTTTCATAAATATTTCATTGTTTTAAATGCTGGCATTAATGGAATTGTTTTCTTTCTTTCTTTCTTTTTTTTTTTTTTTTGACAGCCATGATCCCCAAGTGTAGCTTTAGAGCAATATTTGTAATCCATAGGACCCTAATACAAGTTGATCCTTCACAAAGAAGGCACATTAAGTAAGTTTGAGAAATTCTTTTTTTTTAAAAGATTTATTTGATTATTTATTTGAAAGTCAGAGTTACAGTGTAAGGGGAAGAGACAGAATGAGATTTTCCATCCACTGGTTTACTCCCAAAATGGTCAATACAGCCAGGGCTGGGCGAGGCTAAAGCCAGGAGCCAGAAGCTTCTGAGTCTCCCACATAGGTGCAGGGGCCCAAGGATTTGGGCCATCCTCTGCTGCTTTCTCAGGCACATTAGCAGGGAGCTGGATCTGAAGTGGAGCAGACAGGACTCAAACTGGTGCTCTTGTGGGATGCTGACCCTGCAGGTAGTGGCTAAACCTGCCTGACCCCAAGTTTAAGAAATTCTGGGTTAGAAACAGATTTCCCTATAGAAGAATAACTTATATAATGTATTAATATGCCTGTGAATCCTCAAGAAGGTATGGCATGCTACTATCTTAAGCCCATGTGGCAAGGATATCTTTTGAAATTGAATTTCCATTAGACACAGTTCAGATATTTTGGTCTCAAAAATATTGACTAAACTTCTCTATCAGATGAAAGGGACCTAGGAAACCTTAGACCTAATAATGTTATCAATCATCAAACTATATATTGCTGTCTAGAAAAATTCACTCAATATTCAATAAATAAAATAAATACGTTATGTGCCAGGTAGACTTTTGGCATTGTAAAGACAGGAGTAGGGATAAAAGCAACAACAAAAGATATCTCTGTTCTTGTGGAGCTTAAATTCTGGAAGAGAGGCAAGCAACAAATCTGCAAATTATAAAGCATGTTTGAAATCATTGTATGCTACATAAAAAGGAAAAATCTGCTTAGGAGGTTTTGGAGACAGTGAACAAAAGGATGAGTAGAATGTTGGAATATTTAATCAGATATTCAGAGTAAGCCTTGTGGAGACAGTGCATCAGAGTGCCAGATGACAGAATAGCCAGTGTGTTCAATACCAGTGAAGAAGTCAATATAGCTGAAGAAGGGCAGAGCAGTAGGAATGTGTGTGTGTGTGTGTGTGTAATCTCTCTCATGGATTAGTGCAATTGTCCCCTAATGGATTTCACTACCTCTGCTTTTTCTCCTGGATCAAGAGTAACTTTGCCTCTCTTTCTCCCTCCTTTCTCTCTCTCCCTCCCTCTCTCTCTCTCTCTCTCTCTCTCTCTCTCTCTCTCTCTCTGTGTGTGTGGAGAGAGAGAGAAAGAGGGAGAAGGTGGGAGAGAGAGAGAGAGGTGGGGACTACATAAAAGTAGTTAGGAGGCTGTTTTAGTTATCCAGGTAAGAGAGGCTGGGAGGCTGAACCAGCAGTGAAGATGAGGGGCAGCGTTCTGGATGTTTTCAGTGTAGAGTCAACAGGATTTTCTGACAGCTTGGATAAGAAGTATGAGAGAAGGCGATGAATGCAGGATGACTCTACAGTTTGTCTTGGGCAACTGTTAACAACATAAAGTTGCATTTATAGAGAAGAAAAAGGAGGTGAGTGGGGCAGGTCTGTGGAGGAAAGTCAACATTTCAGTATCAGAACATGTTGCATTTTGTGATTTCTATTACACCTTTAAATTATAGTATCTTAGCAGGAGTTAAGACACAATTATTGGCTTGATGAAGTATCTTTTTACCCAATACCAGAAGAGTCATCTGTTTGCTAATACTCTACTTCATGAAATATCTAAGGAGAAGAGAAAGGAATCAAAGGAATAGATGTTGCTTACAATAATTTTTCTTTATTTTTATCCCCTCTCCATTTCTAAGAAATTGACTACTGTTTAGAATGTGCCTCATTCATGGAATAGGTTGCTTTTGCTTAAAACATTTTTTGATTCTGTTCTACCCTAAAAACAGGAAACTCCAAGCCTTCTCTATTGGTTTCCTTTTGGGGTGAGTAGTCATTCTCTATGACCCTGGTTTCAAAATGTGCATCCAGGACTGACCCATAGCTATGACTGACTAAAGGAAATTAAAAAGAGGAGGGAGGAAGCTGGGGGTCACTTGTGACCCAGGAGGAGTAACTATTCTCTGTCCTGTGCAGGTCATCAGGAAGGATATGATCCTATTTTTTGACATCCTAGGTGTGTATCAAGCTCCATTCCCCAGGCTCCCTTCATAGTGAGCAGTGACTTTAGGGCTGAGTTCCAGCCAATGCAATATGATTGTTAAGTGGTAATGGTCTGACTCCCAAGTTGGGTCCAGGAAGCCTTCCCATTTGATGCTATTAGTTTTCCCCCTTTTGATTTGATGAAGATTAGCATGACTGTATTAGAAGTAACATGGTGGAGGTAATGGAGTTAATATTGGAAGCAGCGTGAGTCATTAAATTTCATATTTCAGTTGCGCTCTCCTATTTTGAACTTTACATAAGTGACACATATATTTCTGCTGTGTTTGAGTTATGCATTTGTAAGCTAATTTATTACAGTAGTTGATGCTCTGAAAACTAATATAAAGAAAGAAATGGAGGTTAAAAAGTGACCCTGGCTGACTGCCCACATTTCTCCATTTAGCTCTGCAGTTTACAGTCAGTTATTTCTTTCAAATATCCTATAATTGTACACTGATAGTAGAATTACAAATGTGAATTTTTATGTATTTACTTTTTTAAATAATAGAGCAAGTGTTAGAGAGAGAGAGAGAGAGAGAGAAAGGAAGGGAGAGAACTTCCATTTGCTAGTTCAGTGCTCAAATGCATGCAATCCATTTTCCCATGTGGGTGACAAGAACCCAGCAACTTGAGCCATTATAGCTACTTCTCAGGATCTGTGTTGGCAGGAATCAAGAGTCAGTAGCCAGAGTCAGGACTCAAACCTGGGAACTCTGAAGTGAGAAACAGGCATCTTTACTAGATCAAACACCCACCCCCAAGTGTCTAATTTTAAATATAAGGTTTAAGCTCATAAAACATTCCGACTACTAAACAGTATTAACAAGTTTGATTTCAAAGATGTACATCTTTGAGGCCTGAGCAAATTAGCAACATTATTGAGATGTTCAGTCTCCCTAATTTAATTTGCATTGCCAGCTAAATCTGTTTACAGAACGCATGGTGGCATTTAGTAATCTAATTCAATGCTCTACTTGAAATTGTCTTTGCTTTTGGATCAGATCTTTAATGAAATATTACATCCTTTCTAGGACAGTATTTGTTATAAAAAAGTTTCCTTAGATGTTTTTTCAATTTTTAATATATTCATTCTGAGTAAACATATTCGTACTGAGTAAAGCTCACATTTAAAGTTTCATATACGCGTATCTGCCAGAGAAAAATAAATTTGATTTCCACATGAAGTCCATCCTCTGCAATGATGCCATGTCAAACATGTACCCGTCAAAATATAGAACAAAAGGTAGAAAAGTCTATGGATGTTCCAATCTTTTTTTTTTTGACAGGCAGAGTGGACAGTGAGAGAGAGAGAGACAGAGAGAAAGGTCTTCCTTTTGCCGTTGGTTCACCCTCCAATGGCCGCCGCGGTAGGTGCGCTGCAGCCAGCGCACCGCGCTGATCCGATGACAGGAGCCAGGTACTTATCCTGGTCTCCCATGGGGTGCAGGGCCCAAGCACTTGGGCCATCCTCCACTGTACTCCCTGGCCACAGCAGAGAGCTGGCCTGGAAGAGGGGCAACCGGGACAGGATCGGTGCCCCACCGGGACTAGAACCCGGTGTGCCGGCGCCGCAAGGCGGAGGATTAGCCTAGTGAGCCGCGGCGCCGGCTGGATGTTCCAATCTTGTACTTAGAGGATAAAGGTAAGTAAATTAACACTCAAAAAAGAAATGAAAATGTTTGAAGTTTTTAATCTATGTACTTAGGTAAGATACCAATGAATAAAAAACTCTCCTGGTATTTAAACTCTAGCTTAGTTTTTTTGTGTGGACAGACACTACCTGGTATATTCTATATTGAGTATTGGCACGCAGGCTTCTTTTCCATAGATAACTCCTCTACAAAGATGTCAGGACATCACATTTATTTATTTGTACTATTTCTAATAACTAATAATACCACTACTACAAATAAAATTTTATTGAGATTTACTATGTTTCAGGGACAATGCCACTCAAGCATTGTTCACAAATTTTTATATTCTGCACAATGATCCTGTTAGGAAGTAGTTATTACTTCCCACCTTCCTGGTGAGGAAATTGGAGCAGAGATAGTTGAATGATTTGATCTGAGTTATCTAGTATATGGGAAAGCCAGGAGTTGAATAGTCTGGCAATCTAGTTCAATAGCCAATCCTCCATATTCCTGAAAAATAACATATTAAAGTCAGTTCATTAAATGTAAATCAGTTAACCATTTTTATTGATAGTGCATATTGAGCATTAAAATAATAGTAGTGCAGGAAATTAAAAAAATAAGCCATGAGTGCTTATCTCTATGACTACTAGTATGGTTATGTAGGTATAGTTAGAGTATTTAATATAAGTAATACAATACGTTCTTATGTCAGTGTATATATATTTATATTAGTACATTACTGTTACATACAAAATTAAATTAGGGTTTAAATACTGAGAAATATTTTAACAAATTGTTAACAGAAAATTTAAACTATTTTATATAAGTATACACACATATAATATATAAACTATGGGATATACATTAATATAGTATACTAAAACCATATAAATAATAATCAGTGTAATATACAAGTAAATAAAATATTTAAAACACTCATTTATACTCTTTGGGAAAAATTAGCCCCATTTGTGTGAAAAGTACAAAATATGAAATACGTTTGATATTACATATTTAAAAATTAAAAAGAGCTTTTTGAGGGGAACATGTTGGTTTAAAAATTATTTATTTATTTGTCAAACAGAGACAGAGAGAAAGAAAGAGTGGCCATCTGTTAGCTGCTCCCCGCAAATACCCACAACAATGGGGTTGAAACCAGGAGCCAGGAAACCCAGGTTTCCCACAAGGAGTCCTATTCTAGAGCCCTTGCTCCTGCTTCCCAGAGTCTGCTATAGCAGGAAGCTGGTGTCAGGAGCCAGAGCAGGTAGGCGCTGAACCTAGCATTGTGATGTGGCATGTGGGTTTCTTAGGTAGTGTTTTTACCACTAAGGTTAAATGCCCATCCCCAAAAGCTTTTAAAAAATATCCTCACACCCCGGGTTCTAGTCCCGGTCGGGGCGCCGGATTCTGTCCCGGTTGCTCCTCTTCCAGTCCAGCTCTCTGCTGTGGCCCAGGAGTGCAGTGGAGGATGGCCCAAGTGCTTGGGCCCTGCACCCCATGGGAGACCAGGATAAGCACCTGGCTCCTGCCTTCGGATCAGCGCGGTGCGCCGGCCGTAGCGGCCATTTGGGGGGTGAACCAATGGAAGGAAGACCTTTCTCTCTGTCTCTCTCTCTCTCACTGTCTAACTCTGCCTGTCAAAAAAAAAAAAAAAAAAAAAGAAAAAGAAAAAAATGTCCTCAGTACAAGCCCAGTATCTCTCATACTGTTTGAATAAATAAACAAAGTTTACAAGCAAAGTTTCCTTTAGACTTACTTCACATTAATGATAAGTTGATAATAAATAAATAATTATCTAATAAATGTACTATTATCTATAAAAATTCCTAAATAATTACAGTATTTTTAGAGATTCATTTCATTTTTATTTAAAAGGCAGAATGATAAAGAGACAGAAAGAGATCTTCCATCCTGTAGTTTACTCTCCAAATTGCTACTACAATTGAGGCGGAATCAGGTTGAAGCCAGGAGACAGGATCTCTATCTGGGTCTCACATGTGGGTGTTAGGAACCCAAGTTCTTGGACCTTCTTCCTTTACTTTCCCAAGAGCATTAGCAGAGAGCTGGATCAGAAGCAGAGCAGCCAGAACTTGAACTGGCATTCTGATATGGGATGCTGGCATCACGGGTGGTGGCTTAACCCACTGTACCATAATAGTGACACCATATAAATAATTATAATAATTCTGAACTAGTTCTTATAACTAGTTTATACCCCTAGATATTTTAGTCTTGGTCTAGAACATGTTTTACATTACTGTGATTGGCAGATATTCTCTTCCTGGTACAAGTCAATGGCAATACATGTCAAATGCTCATGATTTTTAAATTAATGTGTTTAGAGTTAATAAAATTATATTGTACAGCTGAATATGCTAACTAGGAAGACCCATGCTAGGCCTGCACTACCCAGTGTGATAGGTATTAACTACATTTGGCCATTTGAATTTAAATTTAAATAGATTAAGTTGATATAAAATTGAAAATTCAGTTACTCAGTTGCTCAACTACAGAACATTTCCATAATCACAGAGCTCCATTAGAGAATATTGTTCTAAAACAAGGGATATTGACAATATGAATCAATTCAATTCATAGATAATTTGCAAACTTTACTTTTCTGGGCATTTCTTATTTTCCATACTCTTCTCAAGGCATTCCAATAAAAATAACTCAACTGGACTGAGTTTTAAGTCTTGCCTTCCCCTTGTGCTAGCTGTGGAGAAAGTACTGACCATAGGTAAAGGAAGTCTAAAGTAGATGAGAATGAATGCAAAAGCAAGAGGCAGAATAATGCACAAATCACACAACCAGCTTCTATATGCTATCATACCTCATAGATGAGTAGCTGAATTTTATAGCTTTTGGTGAATGAAACTTTTCTTAAAGGAGTTTGGATTGTGCTATATGACTCATCAGTTGAGTGCCTAGCATAAAATCGAATGCTATACATAGAAAATGGAATTAGTAGTAGAAAATATAGATGTATAGGTAAATAGCATCTAAATTATCAAGACAACTGATGATTGGATTTTTTCTTGAAGCTTCCACACTTATGGGATTGGGATTCCTGATGTTTTTTTCCTTCCAGCAATCATCTCTTTCAGTTTTCTGTTGATTACCAGGTTTGTAAATAAGACCACTATCTCTTCCCTAGATACTAGCCTCCTATTCCGAATGTTTCCATCTGGGATTCCTTTCTCAAACCCAATATGAAGAAATGACTCATTCCATCCCAGTGAGTTTCCAAGGCGATGGCACAGTACCAGCTGTGTTCCAGATGAGTTCCCACTTCCATTGTGAGTGCATTTATTCCTACCCTCTTGCTGACCCAATTAGGGTAGATCACTGTAATTAGATCTCACATGGTCACCATCTTCTCTCTTTCAAACTGCATTTTAATCTGTCTCTTTTTCAAGCACAATGTAATAAAATTATATTTCAAAAATTCACAAGGACAAAGAAAAAGAAAAAATGTGTGCACATCAGTGCAGACATATTTCATTGCATTGTTTAAACTTTTGTCTTTTTAAAGCAAACTCCAGCTTTGGGAGAAATACAGCAGGAAACAATGTCTCATATATGTTTCTAAACATAGCTGAGGCAATGGAGATCAAATATTTAGCAATTTAACCAAAGTTTTCACATTCCATCACCATGCAACCCTGAGTTTTGTAACTTACTATGAATTGTTAATACACTTTTATTGTGTTGGATACATTACTTTTTATCTTGAGTAGAATTAATGGAGAGTGTTTCAGGAAGGTTTGCATCATCTTGATGCTTTAGTCTGACCTGAGCAAACAAAATATTAAAAGATTATAATTTCTAGTGGTACCTTTTTAGGTTGCTGCGTCCATTCACCTGCTGCATGTCACCTGGTATGAGGTGTGCAAGTCATAAGGAAGAAGACTGAGCCTTACTGGAATTATTTAATTTATGTCATGTTTTTCTTTAATAGAAGAAGAGCCACAGTATTTTTGGGTTGATGACTCACTGTGTTGTAAAACTTGGAAGCGTAATCATTTTTTTCAGAAAGTGAAGAAGTTACAGACTGGACTCTGTTCTAGATCATTATTTCACTGTTTTTACTGGAATGGAGGGATAGATGAGGAAATGAAATGAATGAGTACTGGAAGTCCATTCTTGGGCTAAGCTATGCATAGTGCTAGAGTTCAGAAATTTGCTGGACATCTCTATAGATTATCTGAAGTCTCTTTGAGTGGGGAATTTAAGAATCACCTTGGTTGTTTATCTTCTTCAAAGAAAGATGGATTTGGGTATAACAAATTTATTTCCATAACAATCTGAATTTTGTTTTAATTTTGAGTGTAACAATGTTGATCTGGCTCCTATGAGCTTAAGTTTGATTCTTGTGGGAATAAGAAATGTGTCCTCTGGATTTCCATTTTGCTTTTTTTTTTTAGTATTTTTAGTGATAAAGTCTTTGTTAGGGACTTTGGAACTTGATGAAGGTCTTTACCTGCTCCTTCAACGGAGGCCACAGGGTCAGTTTTATGTACATTCAAAGGAACAGACAGTTTGATACGAACATGTAGGTGATCTTTCAATTTCTTCTTTTTCATTTTAGGTGACACTCTTAAATACAATCAGACAACATTAGAGGCCCTAACGTATAGCAAGCATTAGAAATACAATGAAAACAAAACAGAAGGCTGCAGTGGTCTAAGGATATCAGACCACAGAGGGCTCTGTCCATGTCTGAATCTTATCCTAAAAAGAATGGGATGTCATAAAAGGTTTTTGGGTACATGACATGATTAGAATTGCCTTATTGAAAGCTCACTTTGGCTAAGTGCTGATGAATGGATTACAGGTGTTCAGATTGGATTTGGAGAGCATGGTTATGGAGATATTGCAATAGCCAGACCAAGAGACAACTGTGACTTTGGATTAGGGTCGTGGTTCTCAAAGCATTGTCTGTGGATCCTAAGGGATTCGACAGATCCCTTTGTAGGGTCTACAAAGGGAAAATATTTTTGAATTGACACTGAGACATTATTTTTTCTTTAAAAATTTTTTAGTGGGATTTAAATTTAGTGGGATCTTTAAAAAATTTTTTGATAGTTACACTGATGGTCTGAGAGTCTTAGTTCTGGAAATTAGCTCCAATTGAGGCCGAGACAATCAATTGTGCTCCTGGTCATTAAATTCATCATATCAGCATGTTCTCAGTGAAAAACATTAAACTTTCCTTAAGGATATCCATTGAAAGCAGCTCATAGGACACCACCAGTGATACCCATGGCTGGTGGCTATCAGGAAAAC
The DNA here is from genome assembly GCF_033115175.1 of Lepus europaeus. Lineage (NCBI taxonomy): Eukaryota > Metazoa > Chordata > Mammalia > Lagomorpha > Leporidae > Lepus > Lepus europaeus. The sequence continues at coordinate 58,314,229 of NC_084834.1, read as the reverse complement.
CATCTTCTCAGATCAAGGGATTCTGAAGAAGCCTGTGCTTCTTCTGGTGATTTCACCTGGAGGAGAATCTTGGAGTCCCCACTGACCTTGAGTCCAGGCAGAGGAGTTGGCAGGGGGCAGGGTGCTCACTTAACTGTGAATGGAGGGCACATTGCTTCCTTCCCCTCACCCCACTAGGGTTCCCGGCAACCAGCAGGGGAAGGGCCATCTTCCCAGAATAAGGCAAATGGAGGCTATGGTGACCTCTGTCCCTCTGGGGACTTTGTCAAAGGGAGAAATCTGTGGTCCCCACAAGTCGGCAGATGAGCTGGTGGTGTGCAGGGTGTCTACCTAACTCTGTGAACAGAGGGCACACTGCTTCCCACCCCTTTGTCCCCAGGGCACCCAGTGACGAATGGGTGAAAAGCCATCATTCCAGGATAAGGCAAGTAGGGTCTGGTTTTGGTGATTTGGTGGAGTGGGGGGAAGGATACCCACTTGGCACATTACCCTCCTTCTCTCCTCCCATCAAAGTGCCAGACTCAGCTTTCAGGGTGGAGCACCAATTGACCTCTAATGGGCAGTGGCTGGTTCCAGGTATGGGGCAACTATCTCTCTTTGGATAGGAATGTTTGCAGGGCAGAGTGGATCTCTTGTGGCCTTTGACTGTGGGAACCCTGCACATTGTGGCTGTGGGAATCCTGTGGCTATGGGATAGGCCAGGCCAGGAAACTGATAAGGGCATGTTGTGTGTCTGGGTCTTTGGGATATTACTGAGCTTGTCGCCAGAGGTCGGAATTCCTTGAGTGTTGGGAATAGACATCATGGAGGGCTCCATGCTCACACTACAGAGCACATAGATTCTTTGTGTAGTTCATGGGCCCGAGTGGGTGGGTATTTGCAGGATAGAGAGGTTCACCTTGACACAGAGAGGGAGAAAGCAGTGATCACATTTGCCAGGGTGATCATCTCCTCTCCCCTACTGACAATGGAGGAGATCTATCCTGCATAACTTGGGGGTAGCCTTGGACTCTTACCCCACCCACAAGCACTGGTCAGAACTCTCTGGCCCCACCCAGTACCTAACTCTGGGTAAGACTTCAGAGGAGACATCAATAAATGTTTCTTATGGATAAAAATAGGTATAAAAATATAAAAAACATTAACAAGGAACAATATGACTTCCAAAAGGCAACACAATAATAATTCAGTATTAGGCTGTGGCGATGAGTTGATTGATGAAATACCTGAAAAGAAATTCAAAAGAATGATTGTAAGATTACTCAGAAACACATAGGAGCAATTACATGAGTTAAAGAAATCTTTGAAAGGTATGGATGAGGAATTTGCTGGGAAATAGAAATATTAATGAAAATTCAAACTGAAATATAAGAAATGAAAAATTCTTTGCCAGAGTGTCTTGGCTTCCCTTGCCTGAAATACTCTCATGGGCTCTTCAGACAGCTCTGAATGCCTTAAGGGCTGATTCTGAGGCCAGAGTGCTGTTTAGGACATCTGCCATTCTATGAGTCTGCTGTGTATCCTGCTTCCCATGTTGGATCATTCTCTCCCTTTTTAATTCTATCAGTTAGTATTAGTAGACACTAATCTTGTTTGTGTGATCCCTTTGACTCTTAAACCTATTAGTATGATCAATTGTGAACTGAAATTGATCACTTGGACTAGTGAGATGGCATTGTTACATGCAACCTTGATGGGATTGAATTGGAATTCCCTGGCACATTTCTAACTCCACCATTTGGGGCAAGTCTGATTGAGCATGTCCCATATTGTACATCTCCTCCCTCTCTTATTTCCACTCTTATATTTAACAGGGATTACTTTTCAGTTAAATTTAAACACCTAAGAATAATTGTGTGTTAATTACAGAGTTCAACCATAGTATTAAGTAGAACAAAAAAAATACTAAAAGGAATAAAATATTAATTAAAAAAAGAGGACCTAAATGAAAGATCTCTGCAAGTGAGATCCCTGTAGAAAGAACGGGCCATCAGAGAAGGAGGTACCTTTCTCTGAAGGGAGGAGAGAACTTCCACTTTGACTATGACCCTGTCGGAATAAGATCGAAGTCGGCCAACTCTAAAGGCTTCCATAGCCTTGGCAACTCATGACTAGAGCCTAGGGAGATTACTGACTCCATAAACAAGAGTGTCAAATTGTTAAGTCAACAACAGGCGTCATTGTGTACTTACTCCTCATGTAGGATCTCTGTACTTAATGTGTTATTTAATGTGAATTAATGCTATAACTAGTACTGAAACAATATTTTACACTTTATGTTCTGTGTGGGTGCAAACTGATGAAATCTTTACTTAATATATACTTTACTTATATATAAATCGATCTTCTGTATATAAAGATAATTGAAAATGAATCTTGATGTGAATGGAATGGGAGAGGGAGTGGGAGATGGGAGGGGTGCGAGTGGGAGGGAAGTTATGGGGGGGAAGCCATTGTAATCCATAAACTGTAATTTGGAAATTTATATTTACTAAATAAAAGTTAAAAAAAAAGAGATGAAAAATTCAATGTCTAATAACAAATACAGTGGAAAGCCTAAACAGTAGACTTAGTGAGGTAGAAGAAATAATATCTGAGCTGGAAGACAAAGGTTTTGAGATATTTCAGTCAGGCCAAAAAAGGAAATAGAAAATGAGAAAAGAAAAAATTGGAAAAATTGAAAACAGTGTTCAGAATCTATGTTATACAAAATATTCATGTCTTAGGCATTCATGAAGGAGTGGAAAAGCATAATGACTTAGATAACTTATTCAGTGAAATAATATCAGAAAAATTCCCCAAATTTGGACACTGATATGGACATCCAAGTACAGGAAGCACATGGAACCCCAAACAGACATGATGAGAGAAGATCTTCACCATGACACATATTCAAACTTTTACACTTTTGTGTAAAACACACAAATAAAGGATCCTAAAATTGGTAAGAAAGAAATGCCAAATTACCTTTAAAGATTTCCAATTAGATTAATAGAAGATTTCTCATTAGAAACTTTACAGGCTAGAAGAGAATGGAGAACTATAGTCCAAGTTCTTAAAGAAAACTTTTAGCCTAGAATACTGTACCCAGCAAAGCTCTCATATAGAAATCAAGGTGAAATAAAGACACTCCAAAACAAACAAAAATTGCAAGAATTTTTCACCACCTGATTAGTCTTACAAACGATACTTAAGGATGTACAGAGAAACAGAAAAAAAAAAACAGCATCACATTCTTTTTATTTTTATTTTTTTAAAGATTTATTTATTTATTTGAAAGGCAGAGTTACAGAGAGGCAGAGGTAGAGAGAGAGAGAGAGAGAGAGAGAGAGAGAGAGAGAGAGATGTCTTCCATCCGCTGGTTCACTCCCCAGAACTAGGAGCTTCTTCCAGGTCTCCCATGTAGGTGCAGGGGCCCAACCATTTGGGCCATCTTCCACTGTTTTCCCAGACCATAGCAGAGAGCTGGATTGGAAGTGGAGCAACTGGGACTTGAACCAGTGCCCATATGTGGTGCTGGCACTGCAGGAGGCAGCTTCACCTGCTATGCCACAGTGCAGACCCCAAGCATCACATTCTTATGAATAATAACTACAGAGTAATAATAGTACAGCTATTATTCTTATGAATAATAATTACAAAGTAATAATAATACAATGGCCCAGCTCTGGCCATTGTGGCCATTTGGGGAGTAAACTAGCAGATGGAAGACCCCCCACCTCTGCCTCTCTGCAACTCTACTTTTCAAATATATATATATATATATATATATATATTTGAAAAAAAATAATAATAGTAATAAATGCTGGTGAGGTTGTAGACAAAAGGTTCACTATTATCTTATTGGTGGGAATATAAACTAGTACAATCATTATGGAAGACAATAAGGAGATTCCTCAGAAATCTGAAAGTAGATCTACCATGTGACCCAGCCATCCCACTCATGAGAATTTAGCCAAATAAAATGAAATTAGCACATGGAAGAATTATCTGTACCCTCATGTTTCTAGCAATAGCTAAGATACAGAACCAACGCAGATGTCCAGCAAATGATGACTGGATAAAGAAAATATAATACATAAAAAAAAGAATGAAATTCTGTCTTTTGCAACAAAATGGATGAAACTGGAGGCAATTATACTTAGCAAAATAAGCCAGTCCCAAAAAACAAAATGCCATATGTTTTCTCTAGTACATGGTAGTTTATATAGAATACAAAAAATCTACAGCATACAATATTGTAACTGACATCTTATAATTTAGTTATTGTCTATAGTCCTTATCTATACTCCTGTGGAACTGTGTTCTTTTTACTTTTACTTATTGAACATTATAGTTATTAGTGCATTATGACTGTGATCATAAAGTAAATTGAAAATATGTTATTACCAAAATTAAAGGAAGCAAAAGAGAGAAAGGAGGAGGGGGTATTGAGGTAGGGCGAGACAAAGGGAAGGAGGGAGGGCAGTATGATTATCTTCTTAGAACTGTATTATGAAATACACGAAATCTGTTCTCTTTATATTAATAAAAATTAAAAATAATTATACATGCAAAATGTATGCTTTCCAACATGATAAGAAAAATATCTTCATGGAACTAAGTGAAAGTTAAAAAAATATGCACCAGGAAGCAGAAACATTGATTTCATTTAGTAACCTCACTCCCGAGTTCACATTTCTTTAATATTTTGTGTAACAAAATAGTAAGAACCTGTGCTGAATTGATTGTCAGTTTCCCTAACTAGAAGCTCTTTTCTCTTTGTTGTAGCAGTGGCTAGATGCTAAAGTGAGACAAGGTGTGAGGGTGGATGCACATCCACACAAGAGAAGTGAAGATATTGAAGGCACAGATAAATCTATCCATGTGAGATTATTAGTCACTCTGCACAAATATTTAACCCCAAGTGCCGCTTCCTATGGAGCTGTTAAAAGGCTCTATGGGTGGCCCTTGAAAGCCATCATTTGGTGACAACTAACAGGGATGTGCTAAAGAGGACTCACAGTGGATCTGCAGACTGGATTGTCGGCATCTATTTGTAACTCCACATTTGTTAATTTCTGCTTACTGGCTTCAAATGCGATCCAGTGTTCATATTTATGCCATATTAATTGAAAAATGCTATGAGGCAGACTTTTTGTTAACCCTGGAGAATAAGTTGACAAAGATTTATCAGCACATCTGTGGTTCTCTCTAGGTCTGTGAATACTCTCTCCCTCTCATGTTCCCATGGCAAATCATTGACTCTCTCCATTTTAATCCTCATTTATTTTGTAATCTTTGAAAAGAGAATTTGATGTAGAATCTTGCTGTAGAGCTTATATGGCAAATGTTACTATTTTCCTAGTCCAAGACTGGTATTGAGAGATCACATCATAATCCTTGATACAAGGAAGAATGATATGCTTATGGATGGCAGAGAACTTCTCAAGACCATAGGTGTATATGCCACAGAAGAGGGAATCAGGGAAGTTCATGCCATCAAAACTGTCAACAATCTCATTCCTTTTGGCGCTATCCTATTAGGTCATTATCTCTGGGTCAGGGATCCTGACTGTGAGACACAATCCTTAGAAACCCCATATAACATGTTGTCTGCCCTCTTATATCATGTGTTTTTAATGTAACACTTACATCATATTAAAGTTATTTGTTCATATATAAATGCCAAAATCTAGCCATTGAGACAAGAAATAAAGTCATTGATTTCTCCTGTCTCCTGTCTACTTTTGTGACAATATATTTAGAGAAGAAGCTATAATTTTACTATTTTTTCTCAATGACATATTGCTTTAAAAATTCTAGTGTTGGCGTCCACTTAGGGAAAAATAAGGATTTAAGAATTTCGGGAGCAACTTCATTTGATCATGTCTTATGACACTTTGTAAATCTGATAATTGGGACAAGAAAAATTAGTTTACTAATAAACAATTTTCAATCTTTGAAGGATTAATGGCAGAGTATGTGGAGTTGCTTTTATATCATCTTTCGTTTTCTTTATCCTCTTTTTGGCTTCCTGCACTGAATCTTTGCATTATTCATCAGAACACATGCTACTGCCTGACCAGGGGAAATAAAGGGCTCTGCAACCCAACTCTTTCTTGTACTAATTTTTTAGAAGTTCTCCAAAAAGTGATATTGCTGGGGGAAATCAAACCAATTAACATAATTGAAGCTTGTTTCTGTTTCATTTAAATAAATGATTTCATTAAATTTGTATTTGTGAGTTTTAAATATCCATTTGCCATTAAGATGGTTCTACATAGTTTTATCAGTTTTAGGCAAGAACACTAAAGAGGGAATAGAAAGGCTGCTTCAACAAAGTTTGTTTAAAATGTCTAAGAATCTTCTATTTTGTATCTTCTACAAAAAAGGATAAAATCATTATAAAAATTTGATAACACTTCTTCCTCCAAAAAGCCTTCTCATCTCGCAATTTGAAGTTTTATTTCCACAGCAGGTACTCTGTCATGATGAGTACATCTGAGCATGTTCCTTGGAAGATAACCAGTGGAAGATAAACAGAGTGTTGGGCTTCAGTTATACCAGAGCTTTCCAAAAGAAATAAAGTGACTGCTTAATCCTTGGAGCACTGGAATTTGTTGAACTGTTGGCCAAGCGAATATTTAGGAGATTGCCTATGTGTCTGTGTGTGCATATGCTCAAAGCTTGACGCTGCTTGAGGAGAGAACAGGAGGACAAACATAGGACTGCTGATCCCAACCTAAACAGTGTTAAGGGTTGTAGACATAGCTCCTATTCAAGAGTTCACATGTGTGTATGCATGTGAAAGAGAAAAAGAGAGAGAGAGAGAGAGAGTGATGGAAAATAAGAGTAAGGAAAAAAGAGGGACAGAAACTATTAGTATCACTGTACTTTCTGACACTCTTAGTCAAGCAGCCAAAGTCTAAAAGGATATTTTCCCATAATTTCTGCTGTTGTCATGAAAAAAACTGGTTTGGGTCCTTGTAAGCATGAGTGAGGCTTCTGGCAGTCTGATTTTGAAGTTTTTGGTGTTGGTAATGGTTGTGATGCCATAATTCTTGTTTAAAAATTCAGCCATGCTTTGCTACTTCAATTGCTTCTCAGTTGATCTTTTTGCGCTTTCACTAAGTCTGTGTTTTTACATATGGGTATATTTTTCAGCTATCTTTCCAGATATTGGAAAATTGCTAGCTTCACACACAAAAACATACAACTAACATTAAATTTAAAATGCAGCATCCCAGAACAGCATAGAAATTTATTCTTATCACCACAGAAAAATACAGTGCTCCTTACCCATTCTTGGTTGTAAGACTTTAATCAAATCAGTATCATCAAGCTCCTCTTTCCCCCAATCTCTCTTATCTATAGCAGCCACACAACTGGTTATACTGGGACTAGGGAAAAAAGCCTCCATTTGCACTGGCTTACAGGGCATAGAAAAATAAGAGCCAAACAAGAAAACCAAGACACGGTTGATACAATTATCAAGACTCTCATCCATGCTGTATGGTTTCCAGCAAAACTGCTTCCTGCTCTGAGTAGGTAAATCTTTGCGTTCTCCTTCTGGGCCACTGAATGGTGAAGGCCAACATTCTAGTGGAATGGGGCTCAGGGAAAAAGAAGAAAATATACTTTCTCTGTTAGTAGTTGTTGTGGAAATTTTACCTCTACTTTTCAATCCATAAGCTTATTTCAAAATGAAATACGATTTCAAATATTTACTCCAAGGTATACATTGGTGTCAAATTGCAGTAATTGTACACTTTTTTATTTTTAGGCCCATAACATATTTTCCTGTATTCCTGTAATTTCCCTTAATTCTTAGCATATTTCCCATCTTTTTTCATGCTCTTCAGCTTCTTTCCTCACTACCAGTTCTCAAGTTTGATTTTGTAGGTCAAGCAAATGCATGCTGAGTCTATAGAGGTATGCATTTTGAAAATTTGCTTCTGATCAGCTATTTTACCATGTTCTTTTTCCTACATCAGCCAGTATCCTCTAATGGGGATTGTATCTCTTAGTCTCATCAGACAGAGTTTGCAGTTCAGGAACATGTATGCGTTATAAATCAAAACTAACACGAAGCAGAAATATCCATTGTGAAAACTAAAAAGGAGGGTGAATTAGGCACCTTTCTCAGTTTGAATTTTGTAATTAAAATTTGAATTTAATTTTGTAATTAAAATCAGAATCATAAAAGCAGCTTTGCTGGAGTTACACCTTCACATGTAGGTATAAAGGCTCTAGGGCAAGAGTGTGGGCTGAGCTGCTCCTTGTGATGCCGGCATCCCATATGAGTATGAGTTTATATCATGGCTGCTCCACTTCTGACCCAGCTCCCTGCTAATGTGCCTGGGAAAGCAGCAAAAAGATGGTCCATGTTAGTTGGGCTCCTGCCACCCATGTCAGACTAGGATGGAGTTCCTGGCTCTTGGCTTCAGCCTGACCCAGATCTGGCTGTTGTGGCCAACTGCGGAGTAAACCAGCAGATGGAAGATCGATCTCTCTCTCTCTCTCTCCTCTCTCTCTCTCATTCCCTTTTCCTGTCTCTCTGCCTTTCAAATAAATAAATAAATAAATAAATAAATAAACTAACTTTTTTTTAAAAAGAAGCCGAGTAAAATACATTCAATTGCAATAATTACTTATTTACTTCTTAAAAGTGTCATAATAAGACTATCAAAGAAGTTACCTCAAATGGCAATGAATCAAGGAATAATTTTTAGTTTGATCATATGTCAAAGTGCTAGGCCCAAAGTTTCTATAAAATATTTTTATTCTCATCTATCAGGGTGAAGGATTTATGCTTCCATCCTCTTCAAAATGACATGTAAGCAATTTTATCTGGAATTTAGTAGCTACCTAAAAATGATTTTAAATGTTTACTCACAATTATTTGTGATTTTTGATTACCAAATCTGATTCTTAAAAATTCAGTTTGAATAATATTTCAAATAATTAAAAAGGACTCAGCAATTGTACAACTTCTCCTACTGAAGATTTGTAGTTATTCTCTTAGCAAGGTACATCATCAAAATGAGCAAGACTATATTATTTCTCCTCTCCAAAATGATTGGCAGGTAAAACTTACAAGACTGTACCAGCTGACTGAGGAGGGTATGCAACTTACAATCCAGTTTCAAACCTAGGAATCCCAGGAAAGCCCAGGACTATCCACATGTTCCCATTACAATCTACTTGCCCCTATTTGTTGCTTCCTGGGCTAACTTCCTCTATCCCTGATCAGACTATAGTTTTCTTCCTCATCCTTGGGTTCTCAGGCTGTGATGCTATACTTTTAAATACTAGTGATTTGGATCCTCGTTTCCTTTTCTGGAGTTTCTTATTGAATTCCTAACCTAGCTTTAACATGTCAAGCTCTGGTACTCAACCTTTTTGGTATTTGGCTAGTGCCCTGGTTGACCCCAATGAAGTTCTAGCAGAGCTATATTTTTAAAAGAATGAATGAAATAAGATTGGTAGTGGACACACAGGCAGTTTTATCTTCAAATGAAAAACCACTTTTCTAATATATTTAGTCCAAACCTTTATCCATTCTTTCTGGTAGTACACACAATTTCATTACCAGAAAAATGATATTAAGAGTTACTTGAAGTTGAAGGAGGTTCCTTTCTCTGAAGGGAGGAGAGAATTTCCACTTTGAATATGACCTTGTCTAAATAAGATTGGAGTTTGTGAACTCAAGAGGCTTCCATAGCCTTGGCAGCTCATGACAAGAGCTTCGGGTGATTACTGACATCATAAACAAGAGTGTCAATTATTAAATCAACAACAGGAGTCACTGTGCACTTGCTCCCCATGTAGGACCTCTGTCCTTAATGTGTTGTAGTATGCGAATTAACAATAAAACTACTACTTAAACAGTACTCTATACTTTGTGTGTCAGTGTGGGTGCAGTCTGTTTAAATCTTTACTTAGTATATACTAAGTTGATCTTCTGTATATAAAGATAATTGAAAAGGAATCGTGATGAAGAATGGGATGGGAGAGGAAGTGGGAGATGGGATGGTTGCTGGTGGGAGGGAGGTAATGGGGGGGGAAAGGCCGCTATAATTCAAAAGTTGTACTTTGGAAATTTATATTTATTAAATAAAGGTTGAAAAAAATAAAGATTGAAAATAGAAAAAAAAGTTATTTGAAGTATGAACATAGTGTTTTCTCTGAATTTTGAGCAATCCAAAATAATTTATTGACGTTTGTAACAACTTGTGATTAAATGATAAATGATAATGTGTGAATAGGCATTTTAAATAATGTAAATATTCATCACTGGATTATGGTTATATTATGTTTAAGGAAAAATTGATATTAGAAATATAAGTACAATGGTTTAACATTAATAATTTTATAACTGAGTCAGATTTCTGAAGAAAGTGCCCTTTTCACCTCATCAAGTTTAATATAATAATGTATTAATCAAGATATAATTTTATAAGTGTTATACATTTATATATATTTTACAAAATGAATTATAACGGAGAAGATTACCTTCAAATATGCTTGCCTATTTTTCAGTTTTGTGAATATGCTGAAATAACCTGAGCAAATACTGAAGATTTGAGTGGAAACTTTTATACTTTCTAAATTGTCCTCCTTAAACTGCACACAAAAGTCTTTCAAATAATAATGCCTGTTGGTGAAAACTCAAGGTTATATCTAAAATCATATTACAATAATTTGAAGAATAATTAGTTATTTACTTAGCAAAACGAACTCGAATTTTTCTAAGTTTTGAAAGATAGGAAAGTTAGGTAAATGTGGGTTTGTGTGTGATTCTTGTTATTCCACAGGAAGAAATTTGAGTGCTCTTCAAAATATGGGTCAGCTGAGCTCACTAAACATTTTGGAAATTGTATGTTAACTTTGACTTGCTTAGGATATAGAGTCATGTCGCTTTCTACAGAATTTAATTTATAATCCATGTGGGAATACATTCAATAGTTTAGTGTTAGTTCTAAATAGTATGCCCTTAAATGAAAATAGCTCTCATTGGAAAAAAAAATTGTTCATAGCTATGTATTTTTCTAAACATAAGTGAATAAACATTCTGAAATCAAAGTCACATCAGAGAAACTAACTCAGAATAATTTGCTGCAGGAAAGTTCATGTATACTCAGCACTCATGGAACTCTAGCTCTGGCTGAAGACTTTGTAAATAAATCTAGCACAGCATAGTGGACTGGAGGTTAAAGGCTATTTAATATAAATAAGCAAAAACAGAGCTCTTATTTGACGTACTATATTACAGAAGACTTTCCACCAAGGTTTTCAAGAATTGGAATTCATAACTAAAGCCAAATACATCCTTGGAAGTCAATGAGTAGATGAAAATGTTCGTCAATTATATGATATTTTAAGACGTGTATATTGGGACCATGAGCTAGGGACTATTTGAAATATCCTTAAAATGCTTATTCTGGGGATATGCCTGCAGTTTTGATTTCCAAATCTGGGATATGACTAAACTTTATTAAGGAAAAAGATAGCTGCTGACTATGTGCCAGAAAGTGTGTAATGTTTTTCATTCATATCTCTCAGCTCCTTGTAACAACCAACAAGGTAGTCATTCTAATGCACAATTTACAAATGAAGACTCTGAGATACAAGCTATAGGAACAAACCTTGTGAGCAGTTCTCAGACTTCATTCATTCTTCATTCATTCACTTATTTATCTTAAAGAAGCAAGTGAACTTCCTGCTTCACTCACTGAGAAAGATATTTTGATCTATTATCGATAGAAGATGAAAACGGTTTCCCACACCTGTGGAAACTCCAACAAAGATTGAATGCATGATAAGTTACTGAACCAAAGGCTCTTTTTCAAGAGTGGGATGTTGGAGCAGGAGTTAGAATTTGGAGAAGAGGATGAAGGAGAAAAACAGGACATGAACAGACATATGCATCTGGAGTAAGGTGTGGTATATATCCATATACTTTTATGTTTTACATGTTCATTTTAAATCTCATGGTGCTGAGGGACACTGTTTTCCTTCTGTAGCACATGTTATTTATTCTTTGTCTTTCTCCCTTTCCAGTAGTTGCTGAGGTACCAGCAATCCACTGTCTATCATACATACCTGATATGTCCCTAGACATGAAATAATTATAGGAGGCAGAGGAAATATATAAACATCTCACTCCCCAGTGTCTTGACATTCAGATTCCTGCGGAGGAGAATAGTGGAGGTTTGTTTCTTAAGTTCATTTCAAAGAAAAAAGTATTATGTTTCTCAGAAGACCTCTGCTAGGCCTCTGGTCTTTGTCCCTCTCTTCTTTCTTCAGGCTCAACTTGGAAAACAGGATCCATCAGTTCTACCTTTGGAAACTAGCTTTCCCATTGACAAAAAAAGTGAATCAAAGACAAGAAAAATGGTCCTTATATGAAATGTCTTGTTTCAGTTTGTGTTAGGGCTTGATTTATTTGAAACTCTGATTCTCTTCTTTGGACTCCCCAGCCTGAGCAATTCATCAGCAAACCATGACCCAGAATAAACACAATGACAGAGCTGGGGTTGGCAAAGTGCAGTAGGAAGACAAGGGTGATTTTATCACCTTCGACATAGCTTCATATGAATCATGTTAGTGTCCATCTGCTTCAGTATTTTATTACCAATAGAAAAATCTAAAGAATAGGGCATCACATTTAAAATTTAGGTACATCCCAGCTTCTTTTAGGAACATTCAATAATAGGAGTACACAGTTGGAATAGGATTTTGTTTCTCCATTTAATCCAATGTTTTCAATTGCCTTGGGGAAGAAAAAAAACAAGAATAATAACTTCCGTCATATGGCAGTGAAGTGTAGGCTTTTAACACACACTTAATATACATGCATTTTCTTTATTATTATCACAATAATTATCAATACTGGAGTCTTTTCTTTTTTTATAAATAAATCCTTTTTTTTAAAAAAAGATTTTATTTATTTATTAGAAAGGTAGAGTTATAGACAGTGAGAGCGAGAGACAGAGAAAAAGGTCTTCCTTCCATTGGTTCACTCCCCAAATTATGTAACGGCTGGAGCTGCACTGATCTGAAGCCAGGAACTAGGAGCTTCTTCCCAGTCTCCCACATGGGTGCAGGGGCCCAAGCACCTGGGCTATCTTCTACTGCTTTCCCAGGCCACAGCAAAGACCTGGATTGGAAGAGGAGCAGCTGGGACTAGAACCAGCGCCCATATGGGATGCCAGCGCCTCAGCACCACGGCTTCAGCCCCTGGTGTCTTTATTTTCAATTTATAGTTGATGACTTTGACATTCAGAAGATGTAAAGCACTTTATTCAGTTTATTTATTTACTTATTTTTAAAGATTTTACTTTTATTTATTTGAAAGAGAGTTACAGAGAGAGGTAGACACACACACACATACAGACATACACATACACACACATAGGTCCTCCATCTGCTTGTCCACTACCCAAATGGCCACAATACCCAGAGCTGAGCTGATCTGATTTCAGGATCCAGGAGTCTCCTACAGGTCTGTTGCTTTCCCAGAAGCATTAGCAGGGAGCTGGACTGGAAGTGGATCAGGACTTGAACCGGCGCCCATATGGGATGCTAGCGCTGTAGGCTGAGGCTTTAACCTGCTGTGCCACAGTGGTGGCCCTGATGTCCAAAAAATCAAATCATTTTGATTGAATCAATGTAAAAAGAGATGTTAGACATTGCGGCTTGCTGTGTTAGTCTCAGCAGATCATGATGTCAACCTGGCTTGGGGACAGTGGGGATGTAGAGAAGGAGATAATAAAATTAGTTGAAATCAAGAGTATGGAACTGATGGATATTGATGAAAATATTTGTAGTAGGAAGTGAGGGATAGCAGATTGATGAACCAAATTTGACAAACAATTTTTGGTTTGAAGTTATAGCTGGATCATGTAGCCACTTAGAGAGATGAAAATTCCTGACAAGATTTTTGAAATTAGAGATGAGGCAAGAGTAGTGGATGGGTGCCAGGAGCAAGGAGATCAGGAACTGCTGATCAAATAGTCATTTGGACTAAAACTCTGAGAATACATGTCCTACCATTAATCCATGTGGCAGCCCAAAGGCACTTAGGTCTTGGGTCTGAGAATGCCGATGTTAATATTTTCTAGGTAGCTGTGGAGGCCGATATTTAGCAACTCACTTATCTAAGATCTTGTGATTCCCACCTGAACTTGGCTAGAGTTTAGGTAATTTGAGAGAAAGGGTATTATTTTAGAAGAATTATTAGTGTGATAAGGATCTCACCTTAAAGTGGGACTTAGAATTTCAATGTGTGTCTGATAAAATGGTGCAGCAAAAACCTCAAAGAGGTTACTTGGGTGAAGTGATTTACATAGTTGGAAAGTGTCTTCAAAGATGAGGGTGCCTGGGGACAGAAGCAGAAAGGAACATGAGCAGACAAGAGGCTGTTTCTTTTATTGATGGGTCCCATGGACTTAGTCTGAATGCTGATGGAGACCAGAGTTGCAAGAATCTCAAAGATCTGTTTTCATTGGCATAGAGTTATCTATCGAGTGATTTGGGAGCCAAGGGGATGAAGCAGGATACAGGTTAGTGAAGAACACCATATTTTGCCATATCTAGGTATAACACAGACTGATTCTAAAACCATGAAGGCTGTCTGGGCCTGAAGGTTTGTACTTTGGGAGAACCAGGATAGCAATAAGCACTCTGGGCTGGGAGTCAGCATTAAGTACCACTCCAAAGTGCCTCTACCAGCCAGGACCTCAAGAAAGGGTGCCAGGCAAAAAGATCTTGGAGGAATGCTTACCGTCTCTGTTGTGTTCATTTGAGGACTATAGAAATAGGAGGAATAGATTCTGTGATACACACAGAGGGCTATGAGACTGGATTTACTGCTGTTACTATGGTTCTTTTGGTAGGCACAGAGTACTGAGTTTTGGGGAAATGGAGATTGCATTAGGAAAGTAGTTTTGGAATAGCTGATAGAACTTAAACAAAAAACATGGTCATGTCCTACACCCAGTGATTCTGACTTAGAAAATCTATGATGTCTCCCCCTCTCTCTCTGTAACTGCCTTTCAAATAAATATATAAATAATATTTTTTAAAACACAGGACCGGCATTGTGGTGCAGTGAATTAAGCCACGGCCTATGATGCCAGCATCTCATATGGGCATCAGTTCAAGTTCTGCCTGCTCCACTTCCACTCTAGCTCCCTGCTAATGCACCTGGGAAAGCAGCAGAGGATGGCTCAAGTGCTTGGGCCCCTGCATCTATGTGGGAGACATGGAAGAAGCTCCTGATTCCTTGCTTCAGCCTAGCTCAATAGTGGCTGTTGTGGCCATTTTGGGAGTGAATGAATCAGGGGATGGATGATGTCTCTCTCTCTCTCTCTCTCTCTCTCTCTCTCTCTCTCTCTCTCTCTTTCCCTCTCTCTCTGTATGTCTTTCCCTTTCTCTCTGTAACTCTGCCTTTCAAGTAAATAAATCTCTCTCTCTCTTTTTTATAAGAAAGCCTACAGTGGCCTATCGGCAGTTGTGTGATGCAAAGTCTGCCTGATTAATTCTGATGCTGTTGCCTGGTTAAGAACCACTGCTTGATTGAATTGGAGGTGGAAATAGCTAGCAAAGGAGAAGAAACTGATTTTTGCAGGTATTTCCCTTTTGACTTTATTGTTTTATATTCTTAATTCCTTCTTCATAGCTTCCCACATTCTCACTAAAAGAACTTCATTTCCCAGGGCAGATGTTTGGGACACCTGCCTCCCATATTGCAGAGTGCCTGGGTTTGAATCCCAACTCTGCTCCCAATTCCAACTTCCAGCTAATGCACATCCTGGGAGACATTAAGTGACACGGGAAACCAGGATTGAGTTCTTGGCTTCTAACTGCTGCTAGTGGTGGGCAAATGAATCTATGGGTGGGAGACCTCCCTGTGTGTCTCTCTGCCTTTCAAATAAATAAAAATTTAAAAATATTTTAGAAAGTATCTTCTTTCTCTTAATACTGATTTTCTTAATTTTTAGGTGAAGGCTACTATGACGAATTTTGGGAATATTTAGCCAGCCTTAAACTCTTAGCTTCTTCATGCTTGGACTCAGATGAAAAGAAAAGTTAGGAATGTAAACATCCTTTTTTCTTCCTTGGAAGAAAATGGCTTGCACTCTTACTTTGTTTGATCAGCTCAATGTTAAACAATTGTGTGAATAGTTTTCTTGAAACATCCTCTGTTCCATGACTATTTTTGCAGTTCAATATACTGCAGTTTTGCTCAAAAGTTATTGATGGAATTTAGAGATCAAAGCATCTTCTGCTTCACTCTCCAGTCTGGCTCCTCAGACTACAAAAATAACCCTCCCAAGTTGTCAGCCGTGAAAAGGATCCGTCACCACACACACTCTCATTCATTCTTACATAAGAGGAGCGTGAGGAATCTCTGTTCAGTGATCCAATCATTGAACTGTTCGATAATTTCTTTATTCCCATGTTACTTTCAATTTTCAATCTAATTTAATTGTGTTCTTGAAATGAAGCTAAAATACAATTAACTGCAATAATTGTCTCTTCAGTGCAAAAACTTTAAATATCCATTGTGTTAACTGAGAAAAGAGAGGTCAAACTAAGCTCAAGAATCAAACATTTCAATCCAGGGATTAAAGAAAAAAGACGTGATCAGGCTCCAGCTAGAAAGAGCCAAATTCGATAGAGGAAGGAGTGTGAGTTTTTAAGGGGAGAGTGATGTTTTAAGTACTGAGAAAAAAAGGAGCATCTTCAGCCTTGGGAATGTAGTAACCTGGTAGTCAGCTGAGTGCCCTGAGGGGGAATGACCCCATCATATGCTGGGAAAGCAGCATAACTGCTCTGCTGGAGGGAGAGACATTCTGGTCTGATACGGTCCAACCATCCAGGGAGCTGCGGTGTCATGAGAAAAGGAAGTGCTGTTCTTGTCAACTGACAAACTGTAGAATGTCTCACTCATCCTGTTTTTTTTTTTTTTCTTCTAATGCTCCCTCTTCTCTTTTTTGCATAATTTAAAATTTAATTATGCAAACCAGCAGTACACAACAGTCATCACATTGATAGATATCATTTACCTCTCTAAAAAATTAAAGACTATATCTAAATTAAAATTTAATATTTCCTGTACACAAGATGAAACTGAAACTAAACTCTTTAGCCTTTTTTAAATTCTTTAACTTATTCAGTTAGGTTGAATTTACTGTTCATAAAGTGAAAAGAAACTTCTTTTCTCCCAAACTTTTGTTCTTTATTGAGTGATTCTAGACAATAGAATCATTCTTCAAACCTCAGTATTTTTTTTTTTTTAACTTAAGAAGAATGTCAGTATCTGTTTTTATAGAATGGGCTTTCAGATAAAAAATTAGAATTTTCCCAAACACATTCCTTGATTATACAATTATAAAAGCTAAAACCCTGCAAGCTTAAATTAATTGATGTTCATTAATTCAGAAGTTATAAGATGCAATTTGAGGAGTTTCATGGTCAACAGTTGGGCTGGGCTACATTTTCTGTTCTGAAATCTCTGATATTTTTATATCATCCGGAATATTTAGTTGGGTAAATGGATATGACTTTGAAAAAAAAAAAAGAAAGAAAGAATAAAAAGAAGTGCCTTTTATTTACAAATGCTTAGTCTGTAAAAACTTAAATTTATTTACACTTTTCAGAGAAAAGACCCTGTGATTTGACACTTACAGTGGCATATGAATAATGGTAACATCAAAGAGGAGTTTGGGGGTACGATGGTTTGAATGCCCATACCAAACTTATGGGGACATTTAACTTCCATCGTGAGGTGTTAAACGGTGGGACCAGGTAGGGCTTTAAAGAGGTGAACAAGTCATAAGGGTTCTGCCTCCTGGGTGGATTAATCTATTAATAGATTCCTGGGTTCCTGGATTCATGGGTTAACAAATTCACAGGTTAATGGGCTGTCTTGAGAGTGAGTCTGTTATAAAAATCTGTTTGGTTCTGTCTCATATGTGCAGCCCTCTCATTGTATGATGTCTGATACTACCCCAGACCCTGTAGAAAGCCCACACCAGCAAGAAGGCCCTCATCAGATGTGGGTGCTTGGCCTTGGACTTCCTTGCCTCTTGACTCATGAGCTGAATAAAACTTTATAAATTGCTCAGACTATGATTTCAGCCATAGCAACCAAAAGTGGACTAAGGCACAGACCCATCTTTTAATGCTCCTGTCTTCCTTTTGCTACCTCCAGGTTTAATAATATTTTTCCCATTCAGACAATTGAAATTTTCTCAATTGTATGAAAATTATCTTTTTTTTGAAAATTATCTTTTGAAGCCTTTCTATTTTCATTGCTCTGTGATTTGTTATTTAAGTAAAAGCATTAAGATAAGCCTTTGAACTTACCCACATTCTACTTTTTGCTGTCCTAAATCCTTCCCTGTAAGCATGCTGATCCAGTAATTACTTGAGTGAACACTGAAAGAGATACTTATTTGAATGTTCATTGTCCTGGAAGAAAATGATAGCAATGGTGTGAGGACTACATAAAGACCCTACCTGAAATACACACCAAACTCCTTACTGAAGGAGAAGGAGCAAAGATCATTTCCTGGGGAGCAGAAAGAGTCATTAAATGGCTTATATGGTGCAAGTTCCATGGGTGATTGGGGTCAAGTCATATCATTAAAACTTAACTTTTATTCTCTCATGTTTTATATGTGCGTTTTATAGAAAGCTATACTGGAAGATAAGGACATGATGGATGTTTTAAAATACCTGAATTTTCTTGGGCTTAAACTTTGAGAGTTTCCATTCACTACCTAAATATACACATCTAAACCTCACATGTATAGGGACTGGAGGGAAAGCAGAGTACATTTTTACTCTCAGAGACTGAGTAATTATGTAGACATTTATTATCATGGTTAAATTTTTCTTTCAGTTATTTGACAAGAAATTCAAGAGTTCTGTTCCTGAGAGCTGAAAGGAAAGGAAAGACTGTGTCTGAATTTCAGTCTGGCTTGTGTGTAAAATAAGGACATGGCAGAGGTTGAGATGCTAGTCCTGAACTGTCCTGTGAGACATAGCTTGAGTTTCTGCTCCATCAAAAACATTAAGGAGTCCCCAAGTGCAAAGTGTTGTAGTTTGGGTAATTAGACAAGACCCCTGCTTTAAAAAGAAATCTTAATCTAGTGATGGTGACAGACTGGAGTGTACACAAATTAGGTTTAGGGAATAAGCAAAATAGAGATTGTGGGGAAAATGCTGATAAGGTGATGTCACAGCCCACAGTTCTTAGAAGTGTCATCATTGAGAATTATCTTTTAATCTTCATCTTTGCAAACTGATCAGTGTTGCACTACCAAAGTGAGGAGGTACTTCTAAATAAATCATTGGAATCTGGAATTGGATAACATTCATTAGTGCACCAAAATATCTAGTCTTCTTAAAGACTATAAGCTACAATATCCATAGTTCTTAAACCTTGGAACAGCTGTATCCCATAGAAGATGTGAATAAATTATGGTTCTTTTCCAAGACAGGGCTGGGGAAAATGCATAGGAATAAGTTCAGATACTTCTTTCTGGTGTCAGATGCACTACGGTTGTGCCACGAGGTCGGCCTCAGGTACTTCTTTCTAAAATCTCTGGGTAAATCATTCAAATCTTTGTGCCTCATTTTCTGTCTGATAAATGAGTTAGACAAAAATCTATTCCAAAAAGTGGTTGGGAGAATGAGGAGGGATGATTGTAGAAAGGATTAGGCACAAATTCCAGAATCAATGTGCAACAAGTGATAGCCATTTCAACAATATTTTTTTCTTCCTTTTTTTAATTTTTTTTTATTTGACAGGTAGAGTTACAGACAGTGAGAGAGATACAGAAAGAAAGGTCTTCCTTCCGTTGGTTCACTCCCCAAATGGCCACTGCGGCCGGCGCTGCACCGATCAGAAGCCAGGAGCCAGGTGTTTCTTCCTGGTCTCCCATGTGGGTGCAGGGGCCCAAAGACTTGGACCATTTTCTACTGCTTTCCCAGGCCATAGCAGAGAGATGGATCAGAAGAGGAGCAGTCGAGACTAGAACCCGGCGCCCATATGGGGTGCCGGTGCCACAGGCGGAGGATTAACTATGTGAGCCTCGGCGCCAGCCCTTTTCTTCCTTTTGACTGTGAAACTGTTATTACCCTCACAGTAATGGATCCCCTCACAGAGACAGAGCCGGAGTATCCTGTAAGGGAATGTTCACTGAGAAACGTGCAGGTGATGAGGATGAGTGAGTTTCACACCCAGCCATAAAATATGATGACAAAAGAAAACCTGAGAGTTTCACAGGCAGTGTGGGAATGTCTAGAAGAATTTGTAAAGGAATTGTGAAGATGTTCTTCTAGTTACAGATATTTGGTGGGCTTGGTACAATAATCACACTAATAGTATTCATTTCAATATTGATGGCAAATGCACCATCAATTATTATGTACCAGGCATTGTGCTTAGCTTTGTGGGCACAGATTTTCTTCTTTGTAATACGAATTCATGAACACAGCAGCATGAAATAATACAGTCCATATTTCATCTGAAATTCTTAAAAAAGAAATCTCTGCAAATGATATTTTGAAGCAATTGATTTGGTAGAGTAACCTGAATGAACTGACATGAGACTGTTTCAGTCTTTAACTCATGTAGAGCCAATGCTCAAGCATGTTAAAGTGGAGGTCGTGAAGTTCGGCTGTGGGGGTCGCTCTGACACCTCTAGGGTAATGCTGCATGTTGCCAGGCTAAAATGTGAAAGTCTCCAAATGCCACAGTTCACCTTGCCTGCAGGATTCAGATCAGGTAGGATGAGCCTTTGAGAAAAGCTCACATTTATTGAACTCTTAATCTGTGCCAGGTTTTGCTTTGAGTTTCTACTTATGCTCATTGATCTTATCCTCAGGATCATCCTCAGAGGTAGATAGAACCATCACCTTTCTTGCTTTATAGCCCAGGAAACTCAAGTCCAGAGAGGTCAAATAGCCAAGAGTACCAGATAGTGACTTGGAAAAGTGGCTTTTGAACCCAGACGACATGGATCTGGGAAGCTTTTACTTAACTACACAGAGAGTCCCATTTGTATCATGCCAACTACCGTCCTCATTGTATAGCTGCAAATGCTGAGAATGAAATGTCAAGTAATTTATCTGAGATAAAACGTGAAGTTGGACAAGTTACTTAATCTCTCTGTGCCTCAACTTCCTTCCTGTAAAGTGGGGTAATGATAACACCACTGCACGGGGTTGTGGTGAGCAGACTGAGTGTAAAGCACTGAGGCAGTGGTGGACACATCTTCAGTCTGTGCATCCTAGATCTTTCTATGTATTGCAACCAGGCCTGTGGATGTCAGGAGGAAGAAGGATGTGGTGAAAGTCAGTCTTCATGCAAAGAAGAGGGAAAGGGATACTATTTTTCAGGCACCTCCCATGTTTTCACTCCCAGGTCTCTTGGTGTCTCGTTGCTGTCCTGCCTGTTGAAGGGTTTATTACTTCAAGGTGAGGATAGGTACAGAACAAGTAAGTCTTTTATTATTATTCTTTGGGGTCTGAGGCTGACGTGCTTGAATCAATTGCAAGACTTGAGTCATAAAGCCACACTTGGTTGAGGAACAAAAATGGTTTACAGATTCCAAAAGCTTCTTTTTATACTTAAAAGTCTGGGATTGGCTTAGTCAAATTGCAGCATTTCTAAGAAGTGGTAGCATAAAGAAAGCAGAGATTCTATTGCAATGGACGTTTTCTTATAATACGGAAGGGAAATTCCCTCCCTTTAGGAAGTTTATGGTTTGGAAAATAGAGACAGAAAAGTGGGAGAATACAGGTAGAAGTGATGGACTCACCCACGTGGTGAGTGTAGTTTTCGAGCCCATGGAGGAAGGAAGGGTGAATGGTGTTAAGCTCCATTGCAAAGCCCTGCATTCCGACTGGTATTGGTGTTCTGCAGACTCCAGACAAAAGTTCTGGGGAAACATTTGAAGGCTGTCTCACAGAATTCTGCACACTTTGTGAGGAAGGTCAGCTGATGCCTTTTGGATGTCCCATTGGATGACAGATTTTAGACAATCAGCAGGATAGACAAAAACCATCGTCGGGTCCTTAGGACTAAGAAACAGGACAAGATTTCGAGGTCTCGATGCCAGATGACATCACAACATCATGGAACAAGAGCAGACCCCTCAGCACACATTGTGGGGTGTCCATGGTGAAGGAGGGTTGGTCCCAGCAGAAGACTGCATGTGCCCAAAGAGCTGTCCTTTAGCCTTGCTATTGACCTGTCCCCAGGCGCCAATTAAGGGGGGAAGCGAGCCAGAGGAGCCACTGTAACAGGGAAGAAATCGTTGTGACTAGTAAGAAAGGACTGATTCTCTCCCCACCCCAAATATTTTAAACTCAAAAGAAGCTCAATTAATTTATTTAGTCAATTTTATTTATTTATTTCTTCAGTGAACAGAAGGAATTGGGCTCTAGAGAATATCTGAGATCAAATAGTGAAGGCAACTCCCGCGTTTTAGAACTGAGTGTGCATTTCAATTTTATTTCAAAAGTATAAAGCATTTTCTAAATTATGTCAGCATTTTCCACAAGAGATAACAAAGATGTGCGATTACTTTCTATAAACAACTAGAAAACCGGACAAAGTTTCAAAACACAAGTATTTTACGATTCCTAAACAGGTAACATAGGGCAGTGATTCTTGAGGAATGAGAAACAAATGATGTGAGCGTACATTTGCCCAGACTTTCTCCCTGAGGGTGATTTCCATAGTGGAAATGCACAATGTTCTTTTTTTTTTTAAAAAAAAAAGAATTATTTTAGTTATTTGAAAAAGAGAGTTACAGAGAGAGGTAGAGCCCATTGAAAAATATTAGTTAAATGCTGTTCAGAGACAATGGGAAAAAAAGTTCCGTAGTTTTATTATGTCTTCAACTACTTTCCCACTCTTCAGTCTTTCCTGTCCAGGTAAAATCAAGAGCTATGTACTGAATCAAGGAAGGTAATGGATTTTTTTGAGCCAGATGATAAGTTGGAGGTTTAAAGAGTTTGACTCACATGATTGTTGTGAGTATAAACGAGGTTTTATAAACCTTAACAGTATATGATAAATCCTCATAAACATCTATATAAACACTCAAATTATCTTAGATTAGATAGTAAACTTTTAATTAAAATCTCCCCACATTTGCTCTTAGACTTCCTGGTTGATTTCTCAGAATCCTGGGAGCCTCTGAGCAGCAGTTTAACACAGCCTCTGAAGCAGCAGTGATGTCATTTAAGAATCTAGTCTGGGAGTGGGCATTTGACCTAGCGGTTAAGATGTTTGCATCCCACATCCGAATTCCTGGGATCCACACCAAGCTCCAACTCCTGATTCCAACTTCCTGCTAATGCAGACCTGGGAGGTGATGGTGAGGCCTCAAGTCGCTGGGCTTCTGCCACACACGGGAGACCTGGATTGTATTCCCAGTTCCCGGCTTCAGCTCAGGCTCAGCTGCTGCTCTTGCAGGCATTTGGGGAGTGAGCCAGCAGGTAGATGGTCTTTTTGTCTCTGGCTGTGTCTCAAAAAATAAATTTTTAAAAAATAATTAAAAAGAGCCTAGCCAGTGTTTTGTTCCTATTCTGGATATGTCCTTTATGAACAGCATGATTCATGAACAGTGCTCATGGATTGCATGAGTACACAAACACACACATGTACACATCCATATGTAAAAGACTTCTTTTCTCATAAAATGTTTTTGCCTTATCCGTAAGCAAGACTGAGTACCATCAAGGAGATTGTTCTTCCAACTACTCTTAGAGAACAACGTTTTTATTTTTTTTATTCATGTATTTATTAATTTGAAAGGCAGAGTTACGGAGAGGCAGAGGCAGAGAGAAAGAGAGGTCTTCCATTGCTGGTTAACTCCCCAGATGGCCGCAACAGCTGGATCTGGGCCAAACTGAAGCCAGCAGCTTCTTCCCGGGGTCTCCCACATCAGTACAGGGGCCCAGGAATTTGTACCATCCTCTCCTGCTTTTCCAAGGCCAGAGAACTATACAGATGTGGAGCAGCCGGAACTTGAACCAGTGCCCATATGGGATGCCAGCCCTACAGGGGACAGCTTTACCTGTTATGCCAGACCCAAAGGGAACAACTTTGGATTTAAAGAGAAATGATTATTCATAAAATCTCCCCAAAATTCTCAAGTTACATTTCACTCTTATGTTGAAATAATGGTGAAATTTAATATGATTCATTTGTATCTTTACATTTTTCTTCTTACACTGTTTAGAAACAATCAATAGAATTAATCTGATGCCACTTTTATTTTATGTTGACTTTAATAAAATCACTACTGTTCCTATTTGCTTATATAACATTTCTGAATTGTTCCAATATATCCACATTGTGATTTTTGGTAGTTTCTCATAACATATACTATTTTATTTTTAGATATTTAGTCATAATTAAAGTGCCTTATTCTTCCCAGTTGAAGTAGTACTTTTCCTTTTCTTTAATATTCTGCAGAGGATGTGAGCAGATTCTCATATGTTAAAGTATTTAAACATGTTCTCAAAATAAGAAGAAAAGGGGCCGGTGCTGTGGTGTGGCAGGTGAAGCCGCTGCCTGCAGTGCCAGCATCCCATATAGGTGCCGGTTTGAGTCTTGGCTGCTCTACTTCCTATCCAGCTCTCTGCTATGGCCTAGGAAAGCAGTAGAAGATACTCAAGTCCTTGGGCCCCTGCACCCACATGGGAGACCCAGAAGAAGCTCTTGGCTCCTGGCTTCAGATCCGCGCAGCTCCGGCCATTGTGGCCATTTGGGGAGTGAACCAGTGTATGGAAGAACTCTCTTTCTCTCTCTCTCTCTCTGCTTCTCCTTCTCTTTCTGTAACTCTGACTTTCAAATAAATAAATAAATCTTTTAAAAAAAGAAAAAGAAAAATATTTGCCACATTTTTAGTAGCAGAAAATTCAAAGAAACAGATAGCCAATGAAGTTACTTGTGAAACCCACTAAGAGATAAGTCATCTCAAGTCATTCACAAGATAACTACAAAATTTTTTTAAAATGAGGGATCAGCATTGTGGAACTGTGAGTTAAACCACTGTTTGAGATGCCAGCACCATATATCAGAGCTGCAGTCCCATCCTGGCTGTCCCACTTTGATCATGCTCCCTGATAATGTTCCAGGGAAGGCAGTGGAAGATGGCCCAAGTGCTTGTTCCCCTGCCACCCGTGCAGGAGACCCAGATGGAACTCCTAGTGCCTGGATTCGGCCTGGCTCAGCCCTAGCTGTTGAGGCCATTTGGAGAGTAAACCATTGGATGGAACACTAATATCTCTCTCTCAGATCTCTCCTTTTCTCTCTGTCCCTATCTCTCTCTCTCTTTCTCACCATACCCACCCACCCATTGCTTTGCCTGCCTTTCAAATAAACAAATAATTAAATAAATCTTTTAAAATTAAAAAAAAATTAGTGCCAGGCATTTGAGCCATAATCTGTTTCTGTGAATTTTTTAAAGTACTTTAATACAACTTACTCATTTAAAATATGCACCTAATTGGGAGACCCAGATGGAGTTCCAGGCTCCTCCTTCAGCCTGGCCCAGCGCTGGCTATTGCAGGCATTTGGAGAGTGAACTTGTTGATGGAAGCACTCTCTCGCTCTCTCTCTCTCTCTCACCCTCCCTCCCTCTCTCTCTCTCTGCCTTTCAAGTAGATAAAAATAATAAATATTTTAGAAATAAAAATCAACAAAAAATTAAAAATGGTAAAATATAATAGGAAGGCTAGATTAGTAACTGTTTCTGAAATATAACAAGTCCTATAGATATATATTAACACATGTGAGTTAGTTTCAAACTTTGAATAATAAATTGCAAAAAGAAAATTTGAGTGTTTTCTGTTACATTTAGAAAATATAGAGTAATTTTAGAATAGGTTATATCAATATTTATTTGAGAGAGAGATAGAGTGCTCTCATCTGTTGGTTCACTCCCAAATACCTGCAAATGTCAGGGCTGAAGCTAGGATCCTGGAGCTCAATCTTGACTGCCCATAAGGGTGGCATGAGCACATTGATTTGAGTCATTACTGTCACCTCTAGGGTCTACATTGGCAGGAGGTTGGAGTTAGGAGCTGGAGCTGGGATTTGAACCTGGATCATCCAATGTGTAATGTGAGTGTCTTAACTGCTAGAGTAACCACTCCAAGAACAGGTTCATTTTGCAGATCCTCCTTTCCACTGGCACCAGTCTGCTTAGCAGGAAGGCTGTTAGTCTGTCAGGAGGAGCATGTGGTCTCCACTGTGCTGCAGTTCCCACCACTCCTCAATATCCCCAACTGTGAGAACAAATGTTGGTTGCTATTGACAAGTGCACATAGTGCAAATTAGAATGATGTGGAGTTGTGACTACTGAGAGAGCACGTAAGACAACAAATATACGACAGAAATGTAGGGGCCAGTGAAATGTTATTAAAATGACAAGCATTTTGACTAAGCTGGACAGAGAGACCAACAAAGAATGCAGGTTCTAAGTGCCCAGCAATTATGTGAATATTACTTGGAACTGATCCTATTTGGGAGAAAGTTGGTGGAGTCTGAATGGAGGTTACATGTTCAATTTGCCTGAGTCACAGGGCAGATAGTGCTCTGCTAAAACGTGTTCTCAATGGTTCTCCCAACATCTCTAGCTTTTGTGTGATTTGAATTCTTTATTTATATTTCTGCTGCTTCCATTCTACAGATGTCCAATATCATAGGTTGCAGTTAGAATCTCTCCATATCTAATTTACTCCTTGAAATGAATTAGGTGCCATCAAATTAACTTTGATTGTGCCAGTGCCGCGGCTCACTAGGCTAATCCTCCGTCTGCAGCACCAGCACACCGAGTTCTAGTCCCGGTCAGGGCGCCGGATTCTATCCCGGTTGCCCCTCTTCCAGGCCAGCTCTCTGCTATGGCCCGGGAGTGCAGTGGAGGATGGCCCAAGTGCTTGGGCCCTGCACCCCATGGGAGACCAGGAGAAGCACCTGGCTCCTGGCTTCGGATCGGCGTGGTGCGCCGGCCGCGGCGGCCATTGGAGGGTGAACCAACGGCAAAAGGAAGACCTTTCTCTCTGTATCTCTCTCTCTGTCCACTCTGCCTGTCAAAAAAACAAAACAAATTAACTTTGATTGATGAATGGAGTACCTAATATTACCTGCAATTTGATGAATAATTCTTGTTGTATTAATGAGTATTGTTTTAGAATCAATAACTCCCACGCCACTCACGCCTTCCGTTTGACAACAGAACATTGTTTTTTTTTTTCTCATTTTCAATTCTCTTTATATACAGAAGATCAATTTAGTATATATTAAGTAAAGATTTCAAAGGTTGCACCCACATAGAAACACAAAGTGAAACATACTGTTTGAGTACTAGTTATAGCATTAAATCAAAATGTACAGCACATTAAGGACAGAGATCCCACAGGAGGAGCAAGTGCACAGTGACTCCTGTTGTTGACCCAACAAATTGAAACTCTAGTTTATGGCACCAGTAACCACCCTAGGCTCTCATCATGAGTTCCCAAGGCTATGGAAGCCTTCCAAGTTTGCCGACTCTGATCATATTTAGACAAGGTCATAAAAGACAGGGTGAGGAGAGTAACCAATGATCCTAAGAGTGGCATTAACCAGGTCTGAACAATTATACAGCATTAAGTGGGGAAGAGGACCATCAGTACACACAGGTTGGGAGTAGAGTCATTGGAGGTAGAGTAGAGGTTATGATTACGAAGGAATGAGGCCCAAGTGTGCTAGACACGGTCTAGAACAAAGGACAGAGTCATTATTAGAGGAGCTAAGAAAGGTGCTGTCTAAGCTACAATTAAGTTTTCTGATTGAGAGGCAAATAGAACCTGACAGAAGGGGCTTGATAATAATCTGTTGGGCTTTTGGCCTTGTAAGTTAAGAGGCCCAGACCTATCTATCTCTTCACATGGGGTATATCCTAAGGGAGGTGTGAACCTCCTAGGGGAAGGCACTCTGTTGACTTTCATTACTTAGCTGGCCTGGGAGGAGAGCTGGCCAGGTAAAGGCAGGGGGCATCTCTAACAAGAAATTTGCAGTTCTGCCTGCAATGTTGCTGACCCTACTTGGCCATCCCCTCAGCTGCAGTGGTCACTTTGGAAGCTGGGCTGAGTGAAGGGCTTTTCAGCTTAGAGCCAATAAGATCTGTGGCTCTGACCTGGGCATCCTTCGACTCCAGGGCAGGTCCATTTCCAGTGATCCAACTCTTGGCTGGCAGAGCTGCCAGGGCTCTTCACAAGCTGACTTCTGCTGAAGCCCAGGCTTACCACATTGAAAGCCACTGCAGTGGACTGGCCTGTTGGGTCTCCTTGAGGGCAGATCACTGTACAGATCAGCCATTAATAGGCCTGCCACCCATTGCTTCTGATGCCTAGCTTTCTTTTCCTCCTGGTTTTTGTTAAAGCAGACCAGAGGATGCAAGTCAAGGGAGTGCCCGTGTCCCATCTCTAATCTTCGGTGGCCTGAACTACAAGTCTATAGACACAGGCATGGTCTGTAGTAGTTTTTCTAAGGTAGACAATGTCCATGAGGAAAATTATATTCTCACTTAAAAACTTTCTTTCCCTTTGTTCTGAAAGGGAGGTTTTTTCTACTTACTGTTTACTTCGCGATGGCGAAGTAAATCTAGCTATGAGATTATTATTTAAGCTCTTATTTTGGCTATGCTATTACAGAAAAATGTTAGTCATCTCTTTTATAAGGTCTAAAGATTAAATTGTGCTTCCTACAGATTCCTTCATAATAGAATTAGTTTCCTACCTTGAAGAGAATAGAGAAATGAAAGAACAAGTTGGGCTTAGAATAGAGAAATGAGGGAGCAAGTCCTAGATCGCTTGCTGACAATAGCAATATCACATGAATACTTAGCAAACAGTTTCAACCATTATATAATAACTTAAGAAAACATTTACCAGAAGGTCCAATGCCTTCTATAAATTTTAAGAATCATGTATTTGGAAACACCTCTTAAATATCTAACATGGTGTAGTTTGTTTAACCAGTAAACTTAAGCACAACCATCTAAAATGTTTTTAGTTTCTTTCTACCAACAAGTTTAAAACATATGATATACAGATTCAGGCCACACAAATTAAAATGTATCTTTGATTAATTTTAGCAGCTTAAATTTATGGACAATCTTATCTATAAGCCAATTAAAATAAAACTCTTAATAACATTTTCCCGTGTGGACATACAATATGTACACACATATAACATAACATGATAGACCAATATAGCAATTTTAATAATAGCTTTTAAAATCTTTAACTCTTTTTGTAGATTGCCAATTGATTTGAATTGCTTTTTGTTTTTAGTAACCTCAGTTAACCATACTTTCTCTCAGTTGGTACTGTGAATACATTATTGGCTTCATCTGTTTACAGAGCCATCCCAAAGTACTGAATACAGTAGAAGTGGCTGGGAAAAGTCCATAGGAACCTATAGGAGGACAGCTAAACACAGAACCAACAACGCTTTAGTTTTATGAGCAGCAAATCATATATGACTGTGGATGACAAAAGACTTTATGTTGCCATGTTTAAAATTATAAACTCATCAACCAACAAGAGGCACTTGCTTACTTCACAGTATTTTTGAAAGCACCTGTAGGATTTTACAAGTATTTAACCCTTTAGGCCTCTGGGGCTTTTTCGTTAAGATAACTATCATGTCTAGTAACACAAGATCATTAGACTTTTTAATTCTCAAACATTTGTATTAATAGCATTTTCCATTATAGAAACTTAAAATTTAGTACCACGTCATATCTTGACAGTACTTCTAATATAATCCAAATAGCCTGATTAGTTGGTGTCTCTATAAGATGAGAGACATAGGTCCTTCGATTTTTTCATTTGGGCCCAAACTGGAAAAACCAAAATCTAAGATTTACTGGAAATTTTAGAGTCCAGATTGTTTGGAACTTTGATTTTTTGAATGCCTGTCAAGAATGCCAAGAAAGCTCAAAATCCAAAATATCTGGTTGAAATAAGATTCCTTAAAATCATAACATAACATAGACCAAATTTGATCATTGATAAAGGTGATTATTTAAATCTTTGAAAATAAGCACATATTTAAATGACCCATAGCTCTTAATAAAAATTCAGCTGTTTTTGAACAATTAGAATTTAACAGACATCAAGAGAACATAGTAGATTACTTTAACACATTGATTTAACAGAGCATCAGAGTTTAATTCTATGTCAAAGAGAAATTGAGCTTCCTGTGATCTTTTGCTGTGAGGTTTCCTTCCTTTACCTTCTTTCATATTGGTGACCACGTTTCTGTGTTTCTGTGTGTAACACATCTTTAAGCATCTTTTGCAGGGCAGGATGAGTGGCAACAAATTCTTTCAATTTCTGTTTGCTCTGAAAAATCTTTATTTGACCTTCATTCCCAAATGTGAGCTTTGCAGGATACAATATTCTGGGCTGGCAGTTTTTCTCTCTTAGTATCTGGGCTATGTCTCACCATTCCCTTCTTGCTTGTAGGGTTTCTGATGAGAAGTCTGCTATGAGTCTAATTGGAGATACCCTGAGAGTAATCTGACGTTTCTCTCTTGCACAATTTAGAATCTTTTCTTTATGTTTCACTGTGGTGAGTTTGATTACAACATGTCATGGTGAGGATCTCTTTTGGTCATGTTTATTAGGGGTTCTATAAGCTTCCTGTACTAAGATGCCTCTGTCCTTCTCCAAACCTGGGAAATTTTCTGCTAGTATCTCACTGAAAATGCCTTCTAATCCTTCTTCCCTCTCCATGCCTTCAGGAACTCCTAGAACCCGAATGTTAGGTTTTTTAATAGTATCCTGTAGATTCCTGACAATATTTTTTAGATTTCTAATTTCCTCTTCTTTTCTTTGGTTTGTCTGTTTCCTTTCCTGTTCTCTGTCTTCTAATTCCGATATTCTCTCTTCTGCTTCGCCCATTCTGTTTTTAAGGCTCTCTAATGTGTTTGTCATTTGATCTATTGAATTCTTCATTTCATTATGATTTCTCATCACTATCACAGTTTCTTGTTTTACTGGTTGTTTCATTTCATTTTGATTCCTCCTTAATATTTCATTTTCACGAGAGAGATTTTCTATCTTGTCCATTAAGGATTTCTGTAGTTCAAGAATTTGTTTTTGAGAACTTCTTAATGTTCTTATCAATTTTTTGAGATCTGCTTCTTGCATTTCCTCTATATCTTCATCTTCATAATCTTGAATTGGGGTGTCTTTTTCATTTGGGAGCGTCATAGTGTCTTCCTTGTTCTTGCTACCTTGGTTTTTGCGTTTGTTGTTTTCATGTTGGAGATATTTGGTTTCTTCACTGTGATGTTTTTTCTTGTTACACTATGGCTCTATATTAAGTGGACTGTCTGCTTTCGATGGAGCCTTAGAGGCTTGAGATGAGAGTTGCCTGAGAGCTCTGTTTGGTTCCTCAGGGATGAGGGTGTGCCAAAGGTGACACTCCCAGGTTATACATGGTAAATCTCTCTTTCATTCTTTTTTTTTTTTTTTGATTCAAAAGGGAAGTAATTCCACACAGTTGAACGTAATTGGAGGTAGTTAGCAGGCGAATGATATGCCCACAGAAGTCAGTGGTTGGAAGCTCTTTCCCAAGGACCACACAGGGAATCTTTGCTGCCCTCAGTGTGGGCTCCAGTTCTCCTACAGTTCTCCCACTGGGTTGCCAAGTTAGATGCTAATCTCCTGTTATTTCACCCCTCCCCCCAGAGTCAGGATTTTCTGCTAGGCTCAGGGCCAGTGCAGACCTGAGATTGCCCTGCTTATGACGTATGTCCAAAATGGCGCCTGCTCTTTGTGTTGCTCACTTTTGAGAGGTGAGCGGAGAGAGAGATACTCGTGTCCGTATCGTCACTTTATTTTTTCCCCTCCTCTCTTCTAGTTAGCCTGGTGAACTTTTCCCCATGGGGTTTCAAGCCTCATTCCCTCTAGTCTCCCCTTTCCGCTTTCCTGCTGGTGTCTCAGGCTATTGAGGTTCGGCTCACCTCACGTTCCAGCCCTGGTGTGTTTATTCTGCCACTGGTGTCCTGAACTTGGGCTCCCAAGCTCTCCACGCAGGTCCACTGTGAATCACTAGTTCCGGAAGAGTCTCCTCTGCTGTTTCTTCCCCTACTCTTCCTTGACCCTGCAGTATCTCCACTTTTATTAATCTCTCTCTTCCCGGACTATCAGTGTGCTCCCTTCCTATTCCGCCATCTTGCCACTCTCAGAACATAGGTTTTTGTTCAGGTAATTTCACCTCTTTCATATGCTTTCCTAGTTCAGTCACAGTTATCTCTCTCTTGGGTTTAGTGAAGGGTCGAATACATTTCTGTTCCAAGGAGCCACAGGGAGAGAAAATGCTGGGGAAGGGGATTTATGGAAAAAAATCACAATTTAGAAAAGAGAATTACGTTAATGAAAGATCTCTGTGAGTGAGATCCCAGTGGAAAGAACGGGCCATCAAATAAGGAGATACATTTCTCTGAAGGGATTAGAGAACTTCCACTTTGACTATGACCTTGTCTAAATAAGATTGGAGTTGGCAAACTCTAGAAGCTTCATAGCCTTGGCATCTCATGACAGGAGCCTCGGGTGATTACTGACGCCATAAACAAGAGTGTCAATTGTTAAATCAACAACAAGAGTCACTGTGCACTTACTCCTCACGAAGGATCTCTGTCCTTAATGTCTTGTACTATGTGCATTAACGGTATAACTAGTACTGAAACAGTACTTTACACTTTGTGTTTCTGTGTGGGTGCAAACTGTTGAAATGTTTACTTAGTATATACTAAATTGATCTTCTGTATATAAAGATAATTGAAAATGAATCTTGATGTGAGTAGGATGGGAGAGGGGGTGGGAGATGGAAGGGTTGTGGGTAGGAGGGAGGTTACGGGGGGAAAAAGCTACTGTAATCTAAAAGTTGTACTTTGGAAATTTATATTTATAAAATGAAAGTTAAAAAAAAAAGAAAAGAGCACTGGGGCTGGTGCCATGGCTTACTTGGTTAATCCTTCGCCTGCTGCACTGGCATCCCATATGGGCACCAGGTTCTCGTCCTGGTTACTCCTCTTCCAGTCCAGCTCTCTGCTATGGCCTGGGAAGGCAGTGGAGGATGGCCCAAGTACTTGGGCCCCTGCACCCACAAGGGAGACCAGGAAGAGCCACCTGACTCCTGGCTTTGGATTAGCGCAGCTCCGGCCATAGTGGCCATTTGGTGAGTGTGTGTGTGTGTGTACAGGGTTCCAAGCACTTGGACCATCTTCTACGGCTTTCCCAGTCCTTGCAGAAAGCTGGACTGGAAGTGGAACAGA
The DNA here is from genome assembly GCF_033115175.1 of Lepus europaeus. NCBI lineage: Eukaryota > Metazoa > Chordata > Mammalia > Lagomorpha > Leporidae > Lepus > Lepus europaeus. The sequence continues at coordinate 58,280,873 of NC_084834.1, read as the reverse complement.
CTCGAACTGGTGCCCAAAAGCAGTTAAAAGATTTGTCATATTAAGTGGAAAGTTCCTTATTTTAGGCTCCTATTCCACAGAATAAATTATCCTAGAAAGGAGAGAGACAAATGGACAGTAGAAAGATAAAAGAGAGCCATGAATACACACATGCATGCACACACATACACACAGACACACACACAGAAATTAGGATATATTTGAACAAATTCATTCAGAATAAAAATGTTTAGTATAGATTGTCAATATATGTGTGAATGTTTCTTTAAGATAGTTCACATGGTTCAGAGAGTTTGCTTCTGGTGAACCCCGAGCACTTTCTTGATTCCTTAAATTACTTAACCAAAATTATTAGTGTTGTACTAATTAAAGTCCTCTTATCTACCTGTCATTAGTGGTGGTTCTATGGTGTGCCTCTGAGCTAAGATTTGATAAGGTTTGAATGTAAATTAAATATTTCCCTGAACTCTACTTCTTTTATGAAGCTGAGTTGTTCATAAGCTCCCTATATCATGTCTTGTTTATCAATTAAAGACTTGAACCCCGCCTGCATGTTTAGAAACCATGAATACGATTGGTTTCAATTTGAGTCCAAAAGAGTTCTTTGTTACGATTAGCTTCCTATTCCTTCAGAACCAGGTGTGCATGGGGGTGTGGTGTGAGACACACACACACACACACATACACAGTGTACACCTTCCCTAGCCCAGCCTGTCTTTTATATGTTCTATACTGCAAAAGAAAAAAAAAATAGTATTACGCCATCACATTGTTTCACAGAAACTTTCTAGTACAAGTTTGAAATTACACAGGAGAAACAGAAATGTAGTCTGGGATAAGTCGGATGAGTTCTCTGTAGCTAAGTATACCAGAAAACATAAACTAGGCAATTTGGAGTCTTGGGGAGAGTGAATCAGGAGGCAGACAACTGTGTTAGCAGTGATGAGGCATGGGCCCAGACCAGGAATCAGCAAACTATGGCCCAACGGCTAAATCCAGCTTAGGAATAGTTTTTACATTTTTATTTTTTTCCATTTTTAAAAGATTTATTTATTTGAAAGTCAGAATTACAAATGCACACACACACACAGAGAGAGAGAGAGAGAGAGAGAGAGAGAGAGAGAGAGAGAGAAAGAGAACGTCTATCTGCAGATTCACTCCTTTTCAAGTGGTCACAATGTCTGGGGTTGAGCCAAGATGAAGCCAGGAGCCAGGAGCTTCATCTGGGTCTCCCAACCATCGGGTGTTACTACCATTGGGCCATCCTCCACTGCTTTCTACCACTACCTTTGGATCTCTCAACCATCTACTATCGGGTAGACTCCCCTACCATCGGGTCTCCCAACCATCAGGTCTTACTATCATTGGGCCATCCTCCACTGCTTTCCCAGGCTATTAGCAGTGAGCTGGACTGGAAGTGGATGGAGCAGCTGGGATATCAGGGCTGCAGACAGTGCGTTAACCCGCTGTGCCACAGCACTGGCCCTAGATTTTACATTATTAAATGGTTGGAAAAACCATAGTAATATTTTGTGATGTGAAAATTATACAAAGTCCAAATTTCAGTGACAACACATAGGTTTTCGTAAAAAAAATAGCCTTGCTTATAGCCTCTTGCCAGTTATGAAACTAGAATTGAAAAGTTGCAACAAAGACAAATCACAGCAAACATTAAACTATTTGCAATTGGATCTTTATAGGACATCTGCTGACCCCTAGCCTAGAACAGCCAGTTCAATACTTCTCAACATGTAGTATGCGTGTGAGTCATTTGGGGCCCTTGTGAAACTGCAGATTCTGAATCAGGAAGTCTGGGGATCAGAGGAGCTGATACTGTGTGTGCCTTATCGACTCCCAGCTGTTGTACATGCCGCTGGATGGAAGACCACACTATAAGTATCAAGGGCCTTACACAGAGTTAGCAAATTGATTCTCCAAAGGATCAAACAATCTTGTATTTTAACATCTACAGGCTATATAGTCTCTTTTTATGACTACTCATGTTCCAAGGGGAAAGCAGATATCTACAGCATGTAAAAGAACAGGAGTGGCTGTTCCAATAAATGTTTAATTGCAGAAGTAGGTGTTGGGCTGCATTTATCTATGGGCTGTAGTTTGCCAATTGCTGGGCTAGAGTGTTAGCATGTGCTGTCCATCAAGAAATATGCATTGCCCAACTTTCAACTTGCTCTTACCGTCCACTGAATAATAACAAGGATGAAGATAACAAGGAACTTTTATTGGATAATTAATATGTGCCAGGTCTGCACTAAGTACTCTGTGTCTTCTCTTATTTAATCCTCACAACTACCCTAGGAAGTAGATAATATCATTATTGTAATTATACACGAGGAACTGAGCATCAGAGAAAAATTATAAACTCAAAGTTCCCACAGACATTAGTGGTGGACCCAGACTAAACCCTAATCTACAGTATTGGATGATGGTCTATAGACAATGTCCACTCACAGGAGAGTAAGAAGCTGAGGGATTGGGTCATGATGAGACTAGTCTGCTTCATCATGAGGTCTGGTGCTCACAGCACTGCACAATAAGAGATGTGCCTTTTGGAGTCAACATTAAGTGTGGCTGTCAGAAAACAGGATGTTTAGTTTGAGGAGGACAGAGTTTTCTATTTATGTCAGCTTTCATACTTCATTGCATGTTATTGATGTCAAGATTCAAGCAGATCTCAGAAAACACACTTTTCATAGGCTTGGATTTCCCATGCTCCAAAAGTGAAATTGTTTTACTTTACAGTAATGTGTTATTTTAGGCACCAAATACCAAGGCATTCTGCCTTCCCTGTGCACTTTGGAATTTTTAATTATACAATGAATGTCCCTTCTAACCACAATGACTGAAATTACATTTCTATTTCCAAATTCTTCTAGATCATTTCCCCCTTTCTTAGCTACAGTTACTGAAATACGGAATAGACCTTGATTCTGGCTGAAACTATGATTGACCTTATCCTTCTTTACACTGTTTTTTTCTTCTGCATAAATTCATACTTGTAGGTAAAGCACCTACCAGCACAATGATGTTATAATCACTTAATAGAATGTTAAGAACATAAATGTAAATAAGAATGATTTGGAAGATTTTTCTCCTAGAGCATCAGACACAATATCCTTAGATCACAGATAACACAGAGATATGAACAATTATGTCATGTTTATGAATCATCGTTGAAAAACATACCATCACTGCCTTGATGATTAAAAAGAATTCTCATTGTATGAGCAATCAGTGTAAGTTACAGGGCAAGGAAGAACATGAGTTTTGTAAGTCCCACCATTTCAAAAGTTTAGATGGGGCAGGAACTGGAAGTAGGATATTAAGTATGAACTCATACAGAATCGCAGATTTTTGGAATCAGAACTTTTGATGATCTGATTTAGCCATTTCATGCTATGCTTCTGTGATTCCAAGTAAGTCCAAATTGATTAAGTGAAATTCTTAACGCTGTTTTCTACTTCCCCAGAGATACACTGCCATTTTTTCCCTTGAATCTGGAAATACATATTAGTCTGCTAGGGATTTGTAACAAACCACCTCAAAAATGTGTGGCTTAAAAACAAGAGACAGAAGAGTTGGCGCATGGGCAGGAGGGAGGGATGGGTGGGAAGTATCACTAGATTCCTAAATCTGTGTATGTGAAATACATGAAGCTTGCACAATTTAAATAAAATTTAAATAAATAAATCAGAAGCAAGAGACATGTATGATTTCACAGTTGTGGAGGCCAGGAGTATGCGCGCCAGGTGTGAGCAGGGGCTTGCCACCTCTGAAGACCCTAGGAAAGACCTTCCTCACGTTTCCTCAGGGCCTGGTGTTGACCAGAGATCCCCAGCGTTCTCTGGTTTGCACGTACATCACTTGGGTCTTATTTCCATAAGGCATTCTCTGTGTCCTCACATGGTTGTCGTCTTCAAAGTCGTACTGGAGTAGAGGCCTTGTCTTTGCTGATGATGTCTTCAATAATCCAATTTCCAAATAAGGACACATTTTTAGGTACAGGGTGGGGCACCATTCAATCCACAAAAGAATACAAAGATGGAAAGATATTATTTTTTCCCTCTCCAATCTCACAGTACAGATGAGAAGCCTCGTTTGTAGACTTGTGACAACACTGCTTGTACAGTTCAGTATGCACAAAGTTCTGCTATGGTTTGGCAGTGGGGATAACTCCTTTTTTCTAAGTGAGATGATGAAAGAAAACTTTCACAGGCAGCTGCCATTTGAGCTAGAGACAAATAAGAATTCATCACAGGGAAAAGGATGCCAGATGTGGCAGATCCATTAGACAAACAGCTTCGAGTGAAGGCCTGGAAGTTAGAGTGAATAAAGTGCTTCTTTAAATATCTTTAGCTGGCACATCTAGAAGGTGGTGCTGCTGGGGTCGTGACCAGACATTCTGATGGCACAGCTTGTGTTGTTAGCCACTGTGACTAAATTGCAGTTCGCAGTATGTGGAAGTGCATATGGTGGATTAGGAGAAGTAGTTTGGAGACAAATTGTGAAGAAATTGATTTATTGTATCAGAAGTTTGACCTTTGAGGATGATAAGCAGTTGAACAACAGCCAAAGCTTTAAGGAAAGGTATCAAATGGCCATACTCCTGATAAGCAGAGGGTGCACTAGGGAACAGGGAGAGGAGAACCCATCGTCGCCGGCGTTGTCTGAAATAATGAAGACTGGAACAGAGACAGCTATAGTGTCATGGAAAGGGGTCACAGCGTGGGAGACAGATTTTTATTTATTTGAAAGGCAGATTGACAGAGAGAGAGGGAGAGGCAGAGACAGAAAGAGATCTTCCATCTACTTGTTCACTCCCCAGATGCTGCTACAGTTAGGGCTGGGCCAGGATGAAGCCAGGAGCCTGGAACTTCTTCTGGGTTTCTTGTGTGGGTGGCAGGCACTTAAGTACTTGGGCCATCTTCTGCTGCTTTCCCAGTCACATTAGCAGGGAGCTGGATCAGAAGCAGAGTAGCCAGGACGCCAACCAGTGCTCTGTTACGGGATACCAGCATGGCAAGTGATAGCTTAATCCTTTGTGCTACAACCTGGTTTCTCGGGATACTTTTCTGTTAGAATCAGTGCAATATACGAATCTCTCAGCCAGTGTCCTCTTGAATGCACTACATTGCTTTTGCTTTGACTCAAGTACAGAGAGATGATATCAATGCAAAATGAGTACAACAAGTTGAATCCATAATCTTGATCTTAGTCTGGCGAGTCCATGCTAATGCCAATTAAATAATTGTATGTAAAAGACATTAAAATATGTTTAAAAGTTCCAAAGACTGAGTTGGCACATTTTAAAACAATCAATATAAAAGTGGTAAAAAAAATTTTGTTGAAATGCTTTGATACAATCTCATCTCTCTTTATTAAGCTGTCACCTTCTTTGGGCTAAATTTAACCTTGTGGTACTGTACGATTTTGTATCTCAGTTTATTCAACTAAAGTCTGTTTAATTTTAAAAATTCAATTATTTATTGACAAAGTTTTCAAATTTACTACCAATTTTATGTAACAACATTGAGCATACATTTGGAGAAGAGACATTAGTGAAGGTCTCCCAGTTGGTCCTGGGTGGGAAAGAGAGAGAGAGAGGGAGAAAGTCAGGTCTCCTTGAGATTTTGGTCCTCATATAGGCCAATCAGGCAATTTAACTGAGAAAGTGCCCAAACAGTCATGAGTACCCTACAAGCTATTTTGGCAATGTCTTAAGAAAATTTCCATTACCAGAGGAAAATTTACTACTGTAAGCTGTGCTTCCATTAAGTGAATTTCTTTATTTTGTGAAATTACTTCATGGGAGGATCTGGTGACACCTCACACCATGTGCTATTGTTCACTTGTCTTTAGTTGATGTTTTGCCTTATCTGTGTGTGCTGGGAAGTTTTCCAAGTGTTGGCCAGGGCCATGTTATACAATCGCCCTTAGTCAGGCAAAAGCAAGCAAAAATGATGTGTGTGAACCTTTTTTCACTTTTAGCCTGTAACTTAAAAGCACACTATCATAAATTTTGGAAAATGAGACAAACACTGATATATTCATCTGCACCCTATGAATCACTAAGTGAGAATCTAGTAGAATGAAAAGAATGCTAACAGTTCTGCTTAACTGGTTATATATTGCACAATGGAAACTGAAGGTACCTGAAAATGTCAAGCATTCCTCTTTGAGTGTTCTTTGAGGTACTTGAACCAAAATAAAACAGATTCTAAATTGTGTGGACCTAAAGTGATGTCTTCTTGTGATGAACTTTCAACTTGATATGCTGTATCACTGCTAGATATAAGAGTGTTTAGAGTGTTGAACACTAAAGTAGAATTCAGTATTGCAAGATATATAACAATTATGGGTTTTATATTCTAGTATTTCATCACTTCTGAGAGACTATTTCTTTATGGAGTTTTCTACAGAATGGCAGCTCAAAGGACAGGGAAATGAAGAAGTAAAATAGCAAAACAGGAAGCATTGTCCTTTTCCGTTCTGTTCAGAGCACACCCAGAGAAAAATGTTAAGTGTAAATATTGATGTGCACTGCTGACAGTGTAAACATGCTGGCATCGACAAAGCAGCACAAACACACCAGTGTCATGATTTCAGCTTAATTCTAAAATATGCAATATAAGAGGAGGAGCAAAAATCCAACCATGTTCCCAGTACCCAGATGGTCATCAGCAACATGAAAAAGGGTCCTAAATAATAGAGTGTTTTAATAGAGGCACTGTAGCAGAAGTCTTTGGAAGTACGTAGAATTAACATGCCTATAGCAGAATGTAGCAATGATGGTGAGTGACCTCTTCATCCATATATGCTATGTTTCTGGAACCAAACAAGGAGCCAAGCGGAATCACCTGGCTAAGTAGGATGTGTGACAGCTTTTCATCGTGAGGAATCCAAACACACGAAGAGAATTGTCACATAGTTGTGTGATCCATGTGGATGTGCAGGCAAGCCAAAGTTTCCTAGCAGTTTAAAAGTTGTTCTGGGGAGGAGAGAGATAGAGAGTAGATGGAGAAGGAGTTGAAAACGAACGAAGGTAGAGGGAGATGGAGATGGAGACAGACAGAACTTCCCCAGGCTATATGTTCTTAGGCCCCTTGGAGAGGGCTGAAAAACATTAGTATCATTTTACCCACTCAGGGATTGCACTGGTTATGATTTAGTCTGGGATACTCTACCTCACATCTGGCTATTCAGAGGTTTAGTGTTTTATTTATTTATTTATTTATTTGACAGATAGAGTTAGACAGTGAGAGAGAGAGACAGAGAGAAAGGTCTTTCTTCCGTTGGTTCACCCCTTAAATGGCTGCTATGGCTGGTGCTGCGCCAATCTGAAGCCAGGAGCCAGGTGCTTCCTCCTGGTCTTCCATGTGGGTGCAGAGCCCAAGCACTTGGGCCATCCTCCACTGCCCTCTGGGGCCACAGCAGAGAGCTGGACTGGAAGAAGAGCAACCGGGACAGAATCCAGCGCCCCAACAGGGACTAGAACCCGCGGTGCTGGCACCACAGGCAGAGGATTAGCCAAGTGAGCCACGGCGCTAGCCCCTAGGTTTTGTGTTTCAATACATGGCCTAAAAGCATTTAGAATCAAGGGAAGGTAGACAGGAGTACTGGAATTTCAGTCATCTCAGCAACTGCTGTTGGGTGTGTAGAAAATTCATTTGGTCACTTCCCCCAGAGGATAAAACAAAGCCAGATTCACACCGACTAACTGCAGCTTATTTGACTCTTTTTTTTTTTTTTTAAAGATTTTTGTGTATTTATTTGGGAGGTAGAGTTACAGTGAAAGGCAGAGACAGAAAGCTCTTCTGTCTGCTGGTTCACTCCCCAAGTGGCAGCAATGGCCGGAGCCGAGGCGATCTGAAGCTGGGAGGCCAGGAGCTTCTTCCAGGTCTCCCACAGGGTGCAGGGGCCCAAGTGCTTGGGCCATCCTCTACTTGCAGCTTATTTTAATGGACTCTTCAATGACTACACGGTGATCAAATTAACGAACATCACAAGTGCACAGAAAGCAGCAACACTGCTAATATTTTACATGCTCTAAGAAAATCTCACTTACCATTTATGACTTCTCAGCATTAAAGTTGAGGAAATAGTGTTGTAATGTCTACAGTTTTGCAAAAGTACTTCATTTATAAAACAAAACGAAGAATGGATTTGGAAAGAAACCTATAATAGTGATGGTGCAAACCAGAGAGGAGGTAAGAGTTCTTCCTCTGGAAGCCCTGCCCTGGCTGAAGAAGAATAGTCTAGTGTTGTGTGGAGCAGAGACATCAGAACTCAGGAAAGTTTTGTCCAAATCTGCTGCCTTAAATGTGGTTGTGAGCTTAGATTAGTTGCTTAAAGCAGTTATCCAAAGCTTGACAACACAAAGTGATACTAGAACTTCTGTTTAAAGTTTCTGGAAAACCACAGAACAAGACGTTTTATTGAACAGAATAGAGTGGTGATTTGGAATGATCCTTTTGAATTTATAGCAAGTGGCAGGGAAAAAAAGAATTTCTAGTTTTTCAGATGTTTGAGATGAAACAACACTTTCTGGGATTCACATTTCATATCAGACTTGTTTAACCAGCAAAATGCTGAAGTGATTAAATATGAAACCATAAAACTGAAGTTCAAAAACCTGTTTGGTCAGGAATGTTTCTGGAACGAGCCCTTCAGCTTTAGTTATTTCTGTTCCGTTGGTCAGTGATGAAATGTGTGATTCTCACTCTGCTAAATTATCCACAGAGCAAGGTTTACTTTGGTGGTTTTAAGGTATCTTCTTTCAGGATTTTGATGTGGCAGCACATCCCTTAACAGCTCATTTCCTGAGGGATACTAAACAAGATCCAAACCCAGAGAAAAGAAATGTTTAGGATCTCTCACCTCCCTGTGAACCCGTTTCATGTTTAAACATAGAAAACACTCTCATAATCTGGCTTAAACTGAAGCCTGCCACAAAGGCTTACATATTTATTATGCAGAGACCCAGAGCCCATTTTTCACCAGAAAAATAAAAGATGTCTTTACTAGGTTTGTACTTTGCCCAAACATGAAACTAGAGCTCAAATGAATGAAACAAACTTGTTTTTTCTTTTCTGTAACAGTTCAGTTGGAGAAGATTTTAATAGGCTCATTCACAAAAAGTGTTGACATCTCTTGGATATCTACTGAAAATACCAATATACTGACCATACTGTCTATCACTTTATTAAATATCCATAAAGAACCTGGCTTTTAAAATTAAATACCTCATATCCATTGCTCTTAAGGCATTCATAGTCTGAAAGATGGGCATGCAATATTTTTAGGTGTATCTAAACTTAAAGGTGGGGGGCATGGTAAATACAGTTTCCAGTGTAAAGCTGAGACTGGAAGACAAAGTAGCATGATTGGCAAGGAGATAGGTTAGGGATAAGTAAGACTTCCTGGTGGTGTTGAGGGCACTGGACCCTGAAGATCCTGGAATTGCATCCTGGCATTACATTAGGGATACAGTCATCAAGTGTGGTTATGCAATCGACACTTAATAACATGTCATAGATATTTGATTGATGGTCATCTGATGTTTTTGTCTGACTTCAAAGGCATAACGCTAAAGGACTACTAATGTACATATTCATGGATAAGGTTACTTGTAAAATAAATGTGTTCTCAGGATGTCAAATTACTGAATCAATAAAGCGAATTCCTCAAAACAGAGGAGGAATAAAGATCAGCACTGCATGGAGAGACTCACTAACATGTCTGAGTAAAGTGAATAATATGTACTTGAAAGACATTGTTTCAATTTAAAATAAATAGAGTTATTTATAGCTAAGCCTAACGTAACTTGATTTAATTGGCCTATATCCTTTAAATTTAGCAGCAGCAATTCCTGAAATTCTCAAAATATTGATTTAAAAAAAGTTTTAAAAGCTTTTTTTTGGGGGATACAGCTAAGTTACATAATGGGCTTTATTTTCCTTTAGCATTTTGTGAAAAACTCTAAGAATAGCTGTGACCAATGAGGAGCCAGTAAACGTTTATTAACCAGCTCTCAAGATGAGATTGATTGTTTCTGATTCATAGCAGCTGACAACTAACAAGGTGTAAATATTCACACAATGGCCAATTTCAAAGTACAAATGGGATGTCAACCAGCTCTAAAACCTCCTGTAAATTTAACTATTGGCTCCGACGAGGCAAGATGAGCCAACTCCAGCATGCTTGCTATTACTATTTTTGTACAGATCATAAAAACAATCCCCAAAACTTGAGTTTGTCACATAGGCTACCAAACGCGGGCGTGGAGACTCACGGGCTCGATATGATCCTCCAAAGACCTGTGAGAGGAAGGGAAAACACCATAGGGATGAGAATGGGCAGTGTTACTGTATGTGCTGTATACAGAATTTTATAGACTCGCATTTTTCAAAGTGTACAGAATTCAGTGAACAATTTCTCAAGCCTTTTAAATGTACCTCTAGATATAGATTTTAGTATTAGCTATCTCATGGTGCTGTTGGAAGTATAGAATCAATAAACTACTGTGAATAAACTATTAGTGCCAGTTGGAAACCTCTTCCTTGCACTGAGTTTTACATTTATATTCCTCTGTCATTTCCTCTTGGGCATCCTTTTTCCTGAAATCAATCCCTCTACATCAATGCCAATTTATTTCACCAAAACAAAGATCCTTATGAAAGCTCTTTGTCAGCCAGGCTGTTTACAAAGGATAACTAAGTGATCTAATTTTTCTCCTTTGACACTATTCTCTAAATGAAAAGAATATTACAGGGACATTGCCAGCCCTGTGCCAGAGAGTGGGGAACTTTTTGAAAAATAACCTTCGAATAATCCTATCTTACCTGGAAATGTTAATAATTTAGGGCCTTAGTCATTTGTTTTATCTCCCAGAATCAAAAGTTACAAGTAACAGCTTCTTAATTGTATCCATTTCGTCAGCAATTTAAGTGTGGGACTCAGAATTTCTGTGCTGACTAAACTCATGGCCTTGTGAGATTTTTTTCCCAACTGGCAGCTGATAAGGAGTTGCTTTCACAACTAATGCACTCTAGCATAGTTCTCAGTTGCACTTTTTAATAGGAAAAACAAAAAAAAATAGATTTACTAAAGAACACATAACAGATCATCTTTATCAAGCCTTAAAAAAGTGAAAAACTGCTTAAAATTTTTTAGCTTGCCTCTCTTATTGTCAATTTTTGTTCTAACAAGAGAGAGAGAGAATGGTGGTTACTCTGCAATAATAAAGAGGAAAGTTATTTCTAGAAGGAATTGCTGGATCAGAGAAAACTTGGAAAATTCTCCCTTCAAAAGATGCTCAGACAGGTAAATCTGGGTTCATGGATTTTTTAAAATTATTTTGTGAAGTATTGGACTCTATGCTGCTGAAGGAAGGGCTGTCTAACCACATCGTGAAGGATAGTTTTTCTTCCCTCCTACAAGCATATTATTATTATCCATGTTCTTCCTAACCCTTCTGCACTGTCAGTTGGAAACACTGATAAGGCTCATTCTGTAAGTGTCAAAATAACACATCTGTTACAAAGGAAAACGAGCACATGTGACAGAGGTCAGTCATCCCACACAAGGTCCTGCTGGGCCTTTCCATTCACTTTCCAATCAGTTCCTGGTTACAGGATTTGACCGTGGTTCCTAGGGGAACCGTTCTGTCAAATGACTATTGAAATAAAGTACCTTCCTATCTGTGGCTACTTAGAGCAAAAAGAAGAAAAATAAAGCTTTTATTTCTGGGTGAATGTTGGACAGGACTGTGGTGCAACATGAACCTGTCTAAAAGAAAATTGAGGTGAGCTGGCTGACACCTGGTGAGCACAGCCCCCAGATCCCAAGTCCCTGAACACATGTTTTCTACTGGAGACAGACTTCCCAGGGACTCCCTGCTCCCTAGAGGCCTGTGCAGGCTGACTGGGATGCTCTGCTCTCCCAGTGCACCAGGAGCCAGACTGCTTCCCCTGAACTGAGTATTTTGGAAACTTAGAACTGTATCCTCTCCACCAAAACAAATGAACAAATTTATCCATGGAGATTGCTAATCGGGTGACCAGCAGACCATGCTGCCTCTGTGACTTTGCGCCCCTTTAATTTTCCTCCCAGATTTCCTTCCCTAGCATCTCCCACTTCTGCTTCTCTCTGGAGTGCCCTCAGCTAGCAAAATACCACTACAGTGGATCACAGTTTGATTTTCCCTGTCTCCCTTTGCCTGGTGCCTGCACTCCTGCAGCTGGAAAGCTGACTTCCTCCCACCTGGTGAGGAGGTGACCACTCCTGTCTTCCACTGCCCACTGCCCCCTGCTCACCATGAGTGAGAGAAATGTCTCTCCATTACTAAGCAAAGGTTAGTTCCTAACCTAACCCTTTGAAGCCTTGAAAAACGAATATTATAGTTTAGTTTAGATTCTGATAATATTCTATTAAAGAATAAGAATCTCTGTTATCCAGGTTTGTCAGTAATGATGATTGGATAGTAGAGAGGAAAGGTAGTTGGGGAGAACAGTGGAATTTTAGAGATTTGGAAAAAGGAAAGGTAAAACAGTCTCTTGTTCTCTGCATTTGCTTCAGTATTTTACAGCCCTGCATCTAGACTTCACTCTGTTGCTATCAGGACTACACAATTATTCCAGAGTCTCCTGAAGCCAAACCTTCAGGCAGATCACCGATAAAATGTATTGAAAAACCACAGAAACTTAAATACACAACAGACAAAACCAAAATTACCCGAACAAAAAACAATTTAATCAAGTGATTTTGTCTTGCTTTCTGCTTTTCTGAGTAACTATGCCATTCAATAAACAGCATGCTCTGCTGTATCATTAGTATGTGTTTGACTGCATCTCCCTATCAACTCTAATTTTCAAATATGGTGTTTCCTTTAATTTAAAAGCGTTCAATGTTCCCATCCTCTTATTTTCTAAGTTACTGTTGGTAGAGGTTAACTGTTGCCCTAGAAACACTCAAAACATCAATTTCCCTGGAGCAATATCTCACTAATCTCAGCACTTAAATCAAAATGTTTAGAGCTTGTTCAGTGAGTACTTTAAGGTTGATTAAATAACCATTCAATGTCCTAGAGCAGCCAAAGGAAAAAGCTCAGAAGTTACAGATTCTCTGGTCCCCATCGCTGGAAAGCAGCCCTTTCTGTTCAGAGGAGACCACTTGAGACGCACAATTATTATTTGCTAATGGTAATTTCAGAGGTACAATAATTTGTAGTAATCCTGTGCTCAATAATTCTATAGTCTTTATATATTTTTTCTGTTTTTTCCTACATGTGGTATTTGGACGTAGGTAAGTGTGTCTGCTCGGAATGTACCTTTATCTGCTTACCCTCTCGCTTACTGAGGCAACTTCCATCTGTTCCTTGTTTACCATCTCCAGAGGGGGATTTGGCCATTTTGTTTCCCTTTTTTGAGGAATGAGGAGAGGACAGAGGATAGAGTTGAAAGATGGCTCTCTAGGCTGTTTGATTTCACTGGGACAGCAAGAGGACTGGGGTTTTGTATCACAGTTTGCATTAGGTATTAGATCATCTCTTGACAGAATGTAGAAAGTGATGATGAAGAAGCAGTTTTGAAACATGGTTACAAATTAACACATTGGCTTGGGGCTGGCACTGTGGTGTAGTGGATAAAGCCATTGCCTGAAGTATCAAAGAACTCCTGGCTAATCCACTTTGGATCCAGCTCCCTGCTAATGTGCAGGGGAAAACAGGGGAAGATGGCCCAACTACTTGTCTCCTGCACCCATATGGGAGACCTAGAGGAAGCTTCTGGCTCCTGACTTCTGATCAGCCCAGCTGCAGCTATTGTTGCCATTTGGGGAGTGAACCAGTGGATGGAAGGTCTCTCTCTCTCTCTCTCTCTCTCTCTCTCTGTAATTCTACTTTTCAAATAAATAAATAAATAAATAAATAAATAAATCTTTTAAAAAAACTAATACCTTGTCTTATGAGAGTTTCTGGGAAGGGAAAGCCAAAACAGAACTAAATCAGGACAAGTGACAATATCAACAGCAGCAGCAAAACCCAAAAACCTAACTCACAAAAAGCCATAGATTTTGGAGGATGGCAGTAAAATGCAAGTGGATTCACAAGGGAAATGCCAACCCTTTCCATTTTAAGTAACTCCCTATTAGCCAGGAGACCACTGACAAGCACAGCCAATTCCTGCTTCTAATTTGCCTTGGTGGAACATGCCACAATTCCATCCAGACTTGAGGCAGTATGGTGCTACTCTATTCCCCATTTCAGATATGAGAAAACTAAGACATAAGGGGTCAATTTATTTCTCTGAGCCAACACATTAGAAAATTACTTTTTTAGACACTTACTTTTTTTAAAAAAATACAATGTCTTGAAATTTGCTTAGCCTTTCTGTGATAATTCACATATATTTGTATCATACAAATATACACATGCTCACTGGAAATTTTGGCTATTATAAATTAAAACTTAAATTGAACTTTTGAAAAGAACTTATAGGAAGGTGTTACTGCCTATAATTGAGATTTATATGTAAAATACGTTTCATTTATAATATGTTGTGCTTCATTTCTCACATAATTATTAAACATGGCATTACGATTTTAAAAATTATAACCCTGGAAGTTCCATTTCTACTCCTAGCATAATATCTGAACATTCCTGCCATGTGGCTTAATTTTGTTTTGACTCCATCTGCTCCTTGAGCCTAATTTCTTCCAGTCAGTGGCTATCATGACGCCTTTCCAAGACGCCTTAGCTTGCTTTCAAAGCGTGTGCCTTCATGTAATACAGCTTTATAGTTCCAAGGTGATTGTCTGCTTTAAAATGAAAAGACGTGCCAAGTCAATAAACAGAAGACACCTAGTTGTTTGTTCCACTGGATAGCCAAGCTGGAAGGAACTTCAGGGGCCCTGCAGTCAGCCTGGTCTTCTCGTCTTCTGTCTGTAAAGATAAGGAAGCTAAGCCTGGTGAGAAGGTGCAGCTGGCCAAGGCCACCCAGCTCGTTAAGCCACAACCAGCACTGCAGCTGACATGTCTTGGCTCTCAGCAGAGACCTTCCCCACTGCATTTCTAGGAGACCATATTTAGAAAAGATTAAAGCACTGAAAATTTCTCTCCACATCTGGATTTTAAAGAACACCCATCTCTAACATGAGTCATGCTCACCATTTCCAGTATTTGAAAAATCCTGGAGCTCTGAAAAGTTTGAAGTGTGCTCTTCATAAGCTACATCAGAAGTTCCGTGAGAGCCAAGCCCATGTCCTGATATGAGCATATGCTCACTCCCTGATGTACTAGGTGTTCTGATGCTCTGAGACTCTCTCTGCAACACTATCCCTTTTTCTTTGTTACAAAGTTATTGTTGAGGCGGGGGTGGGGTTGGGGGGGGAGTGCTGTGGCACAGCGGGTTAAAGCCCTGGCATCCCATGTTGGTGCCGGTTCTAGTCCTGGCTGCTCCTCTTCCGATCCAGCTCTCTGGTACAGCCTTGGATAGCAGTAGAAGATGGCCCAAGTCCTTAGGCCCCTGCACCCACATGGGAGACCCAGAAGAAGCTCCTTGCTCCTGGCTTCGGATCGTCGCATCTGAGAAGTGAACCAGCAGATGGAAGACTTCTCTCTCTGTCTACCTCTCTCTGTAACTTTTTCAAATAAATAAAATAAATCTTTAAAAAAAAGTTATTGTGCATTTTGGAACCATACAAAATATTTCTTAGTTCTTTAAAGTTCAACTTTAAAAATCACAAAGGTAAAAATACTCACTAATAGCCCTTCCCCCTTAGGGCCATTGTTATCATTTAAAAACTGCCATTAAGTTAATGTTTCAAAGCAACATTTCAACTTTGATTATAGGCGACAGTTATCATCATAATGCCTGGAAAGGCATGTTTGCTTCTAGAAGAATTTTACTTCTTCCTGGGAGGACGTGTGGTACTCTCAGTACAAATACTTGCTCCAGTTCCCTTGAGTGTCAGCCCAGTAGTATCAATATACTTCATGAGCGTTCACCAGCTGCCAATTCTGGGACAAACCCTTCACATCCATTGTCTCATTCAATTTTCACAGCTTGGAAGTCTTATTTCATGCTTGAAATGATTGAGGCTGAGGAGTTAGGATCACAGTGGGTAAATGACAGTGGGGGCTGAAATACAAGCAGTGTCCATTTGGTCACTGCTCTGGGCCAGAAGGTGAAGCCCCCTGAGGAAGAGAATACTTCCCAGGCTCAGTATTGTTTGGGTGCCACCTGGGTCAGGAGGATTTCCTCTCTGGAGGCATGGTCAGCTGCAATTTGAATACAGTAGTGATTGCAAGCAGTCTCTAAGAGCATGCTACTGGGCACTGTGTCCCTGCTTTGCTGCTTACTGAATCTCCTCAAGCTATGTTTCTGTCTGTGTAACACCTTCCCTCTGTATCTATGGGTTCTGCCTTGAGAGTCAGCCAACTGCAGATTGAAAACTTTCAGAATAGTATTGCATCTCTACTGAACAGGAACAGGCCTTCTTTTTCTTGTTACTATTCCCTAAACAGTATAGTCTAACAACTATGTACATAGCACCTACACTGTAATAAGTATTATAAGTGATCCATAGATGATTGGACATACACGTGAGGCTGTTATGTGCAAATACTATGCTATTTATACAAAGAACTTGAGCATCTTCAGATTTTGGTATCTTTGACTGTCCTGGTACCAACCACACCGCATACCAAAGGACAACTCTGAGTCCTGGGTTTGCTTTGAGGATGGGATGAGATCATCCTTGCAAAGTGTTTTCCATAATGCTAGACACAAAATATGCACTCAGAAAACTTAATTATGCAGTCACTTGTTTGGTAGTAATGACAAAATGCAATTCCTAGGCATTGCCTGTTTCTCTAAACCCCACATGCAGCCTCTCTTTTACCCTTACTTGCAAGAAAATAAGGCAGGCAGGCAGCAATTGTTTGAGTGTACTGGGCTAATAGAGACTGAAATAAGACAGAACACAAACCGGGTGTTTTCCTAGCCCTTAAGAAGCCAAGGAGGGGGCCAGCACTGTGGTGTAGTGGGTAAACTGCTGCCTACAATGCCGACATCCCATATGGGTGCTGGTTTGTGTCAACAGCTGCTCTAGTTCAGATCCCTGCTAATGGTCTGTGAAAAGCAGCATAAGATGACCCAAGTGGTTGGGTGTTTACAGAGGAGACTAAAATGAAGCTCCTGGTTCTTGGCTTCAACCTAGTTAAGACTTGGCTGTTGCTGCCCTTCGGGGAGTGAACTAGGGGATGGAAGATCTCCCCCTTCCCCCGCAACTTCGATTTTCAAATAAATAAATAAATAAATAACTCTTTAAAAAGATAAAAGCCAAGGAGGGACAAGCCTCCCAGGGACACAGTGAGCGGAGACGTACACATTCATGACAGACGTGTTGTTGGGGATGAGGAGTGGCATTCCAGGTAGAAAGCTGTTGGCTAAGAGGAAGAACTGTGGGGCAGCATTGTGGGGATGATAAGGTTTTTGTAGGAAACAGATGGAGAAGACCTGTTGTAAGTCAAAGAAGCTATGCTCTGTGCCTAGGCTACTTGAGGCAAAATTTCTGGAATAGGAGCTGTAACATAGAAGAAGGATAGATCTTTCCTAAAACAAAAGGCATTTTTTTTTGAAAAAAATTCCTCTATTTGAAAGACCGTCTTACACACACACACAGAGAGAGAGAGAGAGAGAGAAAGAGAGAGAGAGAGAGCTCTTTCATCCATTGGTTTATTCCCCAAATGCCTACAATAGCCAGTGGTAGGCCAGCCCGAACCCAGGAACACAGAACTCTATCTGAGTCTGCCATGTGGGTGGCAGGGAACCAAGCACTTGAGCCGTTATCTGCTACTTTCTCAGGAGCATTAGCAGGAAGATGGATTGGAAGTGAACAAGCCAGGACTCCAAGCAGCACAGCTGTCATAGCAAGGGCTGGCTCCACCCACTGAGCCACAATACTTGGCCTGGGTGGATGATTTAGAGAGAGACAGGAAGTTCACAAGCTATGAGATAGACAACATTGACTCTGCAAAATATTTTAAAATGTTGGCAACATTCCATAATAGCATGACATCGGATTACTCATAATATATTGGAATGCATGACAAAAAAATTATACTGAAATGTGCCTACATAGTAAGAAATAGATAATCAAATAGAAAAGTTAGCAAAATATTGTCAATTCACATGGAGAGTAAGAGAATATGATTAAATGTTTTCTAAACAAAGCATTTAAAAAATCTTTGTAAATTGGTTCATGAAAATGGATGGAAATACAAAAGGTGACTTAACTGTCTGGCTTTTTACCTTAGTTACTGGGAGGGAAGAGTAGACAGGTATGGGAGGAGGGCCAGGTAAGGGGGAGAAAACAAAACAAAAAGGAATAAATAAGAAAACTTGAGTAATGCGTACATTTGGATGCCCATATGACTCCATCTATGTAAAGCTGCATTAGCACATGCCTTTGCCTGGCTGTGCACATACTACTTCTGCAGCTCCCACTCTGGTCCAAGCACCACAAGCCCTCTCTCTGCTGGATTCCAGCTGAAGTCTGTCTGGTCACCCTCTCATAGCCCGTCCTCCACATAGCAGCAGAGTGACTCTTGGAAGTGTCAAATCCAATCACAGTCCCCCTCTGCTCCATTCTTTTCTAAGGCTTCTGTCATACACAGAGGAGGACCTGGTCTCGAACTTCTCTGACCCCGGTGCCTCTTTCCACCTGATGCATAACTATGCTTGCAGACTAAAACCTGAGTACCTAGACTATGCACCGATATGGCATATAGTAGGTATTTAAAAATTAATTGCTGAATGAAATATTGAATGAGTAAATGAATTGGGATGTGAGAGTAAGGTCAACAAAACACTTACAGTGGTAAGTTTCAGGTTCTTTTCACTTCTTCCTTATAATTTTCTTCATTGTTCAAATCAGTGACAGAATTTTTTGGTCTCTGTATTTAAAATATCTCAAATACTACAAAAAGTATAAAAAATTTCAATGAGCACACATAATTTTTTAATATTTTGCCATGTTCATGTGTAAATATGTATGCAT
Organism: Lepus europaeus; assembly: GCF_033115175.1. Lineage (NCBI taxonomy): Eukaryota > Metazoa > Chordata > Mammalia > Lagomorpha > Leporidae > Lepus > Lepus europaeus. The sequence continues at coordinate 58,261,796 of NC_084834.1, read as the reverse complement.
TTATACACATATACTATTTCTTTAAAGCAGAGGTGGGTATACTGGTAACATGAGATTCATGATAAAGATTATAATATGAGGCAAGAAGGATATTTTACTATGTAAAGGGTATAATTGAGACTTTTTGAGCACTCTTCCTCATGGAGCTATCAGATGATGTGGCTTGTGTTTGCAGGAATCTCTGACAGGTTTACAGCAAGCGGGCCCCTGAGGAGGAGAGCACTTCCTGCTCTTTCTCTTCATCACAGAAATGCAGGGTTATTTATAATCGCAGTAGCTTCCATTTTTTTTCCCCAGAGAACTTCACGTTGCTGCTCACCAGGGTGGGAGTTTGTCTCTGTGGATAAGATTCCCACATTCCATGCTGGAGTTTGTTTCTCAGCTCTGCTTCTGATTCCAGCTTCCTGTTCTTGTGTACCCTTGTAGGCTGCAGTGGTTGCTCAGCTGTGTGGGCCTCTGCCACCACCTGGGGGCAGTGGGTTGAGTTCCTGACTCTTGGCTTTAATGGGCATTTGGAAAGTGAACCAGCAGAGGGAAGATCGCGCGCTCTCTCTCTCTCTCTCTCTCTCTGCCTTTCAAATACATAAAAACAGCCGGCACCGTGGCTCAATAGGCTAATCCTCTGCCTGCGGCGCCGGCACACCGGGTTCTAGTCTCGGTCGGGCGCCGGATTCTGTCCCGGTTGCTCCTCTTCCAGTCCAGCTCTCTGCTGTGGCCAGGGAGTGCAGTGGAGGATGGCCCAAGTCCTTGGGCCCTGCACCCGCATGGGAGACCAGGAGAAGCACCTGGCTCCTGGCTTCGGATCAGCGTGGTGCGCCGGCCGCAGTGGCCATTGGGGAGTGAACCAACGGAAAAGGAAGACCTTTCTCTCTGTCTCTCTCTCTCACTGTCCACTCTGCCTGTCAAAAAAATACATAAAAACAAATAAGCAAAAAAAAATGTTTAAATAGATATTACTAGGGCCAGCACTGTGGCACTGCAGGTAAAGCTGCAGCCTACAGTGCTGGCATCTCATATGGGTGCTGGTTCAAGTCCTGGCTGCCCCGCTTCCTATCCAGCTCTTTGCTATGGCCTGGAAAGCAGTGGAAGATATCCAAGTCCTTGAGACCCTGCACCTATGTGGGTTGGCTCCTGGCTTTGGATCAGCACAGCTCCAGCCATTACGACCATCTGGGGAGTGAACCAGCAGATGCAGATGGAGGACTTTCTCTTCTTTCTCTCTCTCTCTCCTTCTCTCTCTCTCCCTCTGCCTTAAAAAAATCTTTTTTTTTAAAAAAAAAAAGATGTTACTTAGCTATTTCTCTGTGAATTTTCTACACATGGGCTGTAAGTTGCATATCCAAGAACCTAATTACAATATCCATTCTTTTTGATGAAAGGGAAATAGGAATTTATATATTCTGATGAAAGTCATTAACAGTATTCCAGGACATAGTGAAGATTTTAACTCATTTATTGTCTTACTTGGAATTTGTGGTTGTATAGACCACATTTGATTGGACAAAATAACCTATTTTGATCATTTGGTAGTATGGTTCCATCAAGTGTCTTTTTGTACTTGAAGGATTTACGTAAGAAGCATTGAGAGTCTAGTCTTTCCCATTAATTAGGGCTTTCAAAGGTTTACTGAAAAACACCATTCTCAACATGACAAGCCTTTGAGAGCTGTGTGCTGACCTACAATTAGTACTGTTAATAATAGCTTTTCCAGGAACTTAATGGCTGTGAAGAATTTTAAAAATTTAAGTAAAGTGTCATTGTGTCTATAACTTCAATGTTTTCTCTTTTTCTTGTGTGATAAATAGACAGAAAGACTGGTCTCAATGCTAAAAGCTATTACCTCTGAAAGCACAACTCTAAAAACATATTCATTCAATCCCATGCCCCACACTAGTCACTGCACAGAGGCCATCCCACAGTAGGCACCGAATTGCAATTCAGTTTTTTTCTCTCCCACACCGTCTCCATTTCCTTCCAATTCTGCCACCTCTTTTCTCTCTCTTCCCTTCCTCCCTTCCTCTTGCTTTGGGCTACCAGAGAGAGGAACCAGGTTATTTCCACATGCTCATTTCTGCCGTTAGTGGGATTGTACTGAGAGAGTTGGGATGGTTTGGGGGGCAGTGGATGAGGGCTTTTATGTTCCAGGCACATAGAGGCTTATTGACTCATCATAACAATCTTTACATTTGATTGGAAAGGAAGCTAAGATCCCAAGATGCCATTCAGAGTCGCTCAGTAATAGGCCCAGCCAGGACCCCATTACAAGTCCATAAGGCGTGGTAGGAAAAGCCCTGGGCCAGGGATCACAGGTTTGAGCTTTCACTCAGTGGTCACTAGCTGTGTGGCTCAAGTCAACCACTCCCACTTCTTCAAGTTTCACTGTCCCCTTGATAAAGTCAAGGGTCTAGACTTGTAATCCGTGAGAGTTTTTCTAGTTCTGACATCTTGTCATTCTGTGGCAACCAAGATATATCTAAAAATAGCTTAAAATCAAATTTCAGAATACAGGACTGCACATTCCAAATTATATCCTACAAAATATTAACAACGTGAGAGCTATATTACATAGCTTTAGTAGATGCCTGTCCTCATTAAAAACTCAGGAAGTCCCGAGAGACCCCACATGATCCAGACACAATGGCTTCATTCTCTCTCTGCAGCTGAGGCAGCGCTTACCAATTAATCAAGGCATTTATTCAATGACCATGCCCTAGACAGCTTGTCTCATTTCAATATATATGAGTGTGTGGAATTAATCAGAATTTATTGTATAAAGATGTATGAACCCAACAAGAGAGAATCTACGACTGGTAGGATTCTCAGTATTTGTGGATGGAGGAATTGGTAGCTCCAACAGGCACTGAAGCATCCAGAGGCTCCATCTGCAAGCCCTGGCTCAGGGACAGGGAACATTAGGTCTGCTGCAGGTTGGATTTTGCCAGCCAAACCCTGAGTCCCAGATCAATCCTGTGGCTCCCTGCTGTATGTCCAAGGTAGAAGGAGGGGTGAAAGAAGCAGATCCTCAGCTACTTGGGCAGTCACTAGGTAGGTTACACCTGGGTCACACGGTTACTAGGCCATGGGCAAACCGGGGGTTATAGATGAAGCTGGAGGTGAGTCATGCCAAAAGGACACAGGGCTAAGTCCAGAGACTCCACTTGCCTAAGATGGTGAGGGCAGCCTCTTCACTGCCCAGAATGGCACCAGGCTGGGTCACACTGGAGTCCTGCAGCCACTGGGTCCCACAAGATCCTAGAGAGACATGGCAAGCCCACCTGCCTGCAGTGGTGACACACTCTGAAATCAGTCCCTCTCACCAGAGCTCAGGTTTCTGCCTAGAGGCTCTCCATCTAGAAATTCTGTGTTGGCACTTGCATAAGGCATGGGTAGAGACCTCTGGGCTATAACAGGTTCTTGGTCTCAGGGTAAGTGGGCCCAGCTCTGAGTTCCCAGGCATAGCCTCAAACTGCCTTTGCTTCCCTACTCCCCACAGCTGGAGTCAGTTTTTGCCAGTGCTTCAGGCTGGAGTCATGGAAGTTGATCGCTTGGATTGTAGGCTCCAAATACTTGGGCTGCAGTTCTGGGCCTGGGAACAGGGGCTGTGTGACTAAGTCAATCAAGAATTATTTCTCGGAGGCGGCAAGATGGCGGAATAGGAAGGGAGCACATTGATAGTTCAGCAAGACACACAGGTTAATAAAAGTGGAGATACTGCAGGGTCAAGGAAGAGTAGGGGATGAAACAGCATAGGAAACTCTTCCGGAACTAGTGATTCACAGTGGACCTGCGTGGAGAGCGTGGGAGCCCAAGTTCGGGACACCAGCGGCAGACTCAACGCACCAGCGCTGGAACGCGAGGTGAGCCGAACCTCCATAGCCCGAGATACCAGCAGGCAAGCGGAAAGAGGAGGCTAGAGGGAACGAGGCTTGAAACTCCGTGGGGAAAAGTTCACCAGGCTAACTAGAAGAGAGAGAAAAAAAATAAAAAAAGTGACTGATACGGACACAAGTTTCTCTCTCTCCGCTCACCTCTCAAAGGCGAGCAAGACAGAGCAGGCGCCATTTTGGACATACGTCATAAGCAGGGCGACCTCAGGTCTACACCGGCCCTGAGCCTAGCAGAAAAACCTGACTCTGGGGGGAGGGGTGAAATAACAGGAGATTAGCATCTAACTTGGCAACCCAGTGGGAGACTGCAGGAGAATTGGAGCCCACACTGAGGGCAGCAGAGATTCCCTGTGTGGTCCTTGGGAAAGAGCTTCCGATCTCTGGCTCCTGTGGGTATATCATTTGCCTGCTAACTACCTCCAATTACGTTCAGCTGTGCGGAATTACTTCCCTTTTAAGTCAAAAAAAGAAAGAGAGATTTACCACACCTAACCTGGGAGTGTCATCCTTGACACACCCTCAACCCTGAGGAACCAAACACAGCTCTCAGTCCACACTCATCTCAAGCCTCTAAGGCTCCACTGAAAGCAGACAGTCCACTTAATATAGAGCCATAGTGTAACAAGAAAAAACACCACAGTGAAGAAACCAAATATCTCCAACATGCCAAACAACAAACGCAAAAACCAAGCTAACAAGAACAAGGAAGACACTATGACGCCCCCAAATGAAAAAGACACCCCAATTCAAGACTATGAAGATGATGAGATCAAAGAAATGCAAGAAGCAGATCTCAAAAAATTGATAAGAACATTAAGAAGTTCTCAAAAACAAATTCTTGAACTACAGAAATCCTTCATGGACAAGATAGAAAATCTCTCTCGTGAAAGTGAAATATTAAGGAGGAATCAAAATGAAATGAAACAACTAGTGGAACAAGAAACTCTGATAGTGACTAGAAATCATAATGAAATGAAGAGTTCAATAGATCAAATGACAAACACATTAGAGAGCCTTAAAAACAGAATGGGCGAAGCAGAAGAGAGAATATCAGACTTAGAAGACAGAGAACAGGAAAGGAAACAGGCAAACCAAAGAAAAGAAGAAGAAATTAGAAATCTAAAAAATATTGTCGGGAATCTACAGGATACCATTAAAAAACCCAACATTCGGGTTCTAGGAGTTCCTGAAGGCATGGAGAGGGAGAAAGGATTAGAAGGCATTTTCAGTGAGATACTAGCAGAAAATTTCCCAGGTTTGGAGAAGGACAGAGGCATCTTAGTACAGGAAGCTTATAGAACCCCTAATAAACATGACCAAAAGAGATCCTCACCACGACATGTTGTAATCAAACTCACCACAGTGAAACATAAAGAAAAGATCCTAAAAGGTGCAAGAGAGAAACGTCAGATCACTCTTAGAGGATCTCCAATTAGACTCACAGCAGACTTCTCATCAGAAACCCTACAAGCTAGAAGGGAATGGCGAGACATAGCCCAGGTACTAAGAGAGAAAAACTGCCAGCCCAGAATACTATATCCTGCAAAGCTCTCATTTGTGAATGAAGGTGAAATTAAGACTTTTCATAGCAAACAGAAACTGAAAGAATTTGTTGCCACTCATCCTGCCCTGCAAAAGATGCTTAAAGATGTCTTACACACAGAAACACAGAAACATGGTCACCACTATGAAAGAAGGTAAAGGAAGGAAACCTCACAGCAAAAGATCACAGGAAGCTCAATTTCTCTTTGACATAGAATTAAACTCTGATGCTCTGTTAAAGCAATGTGTTAATCTATTATGTTCTCTTGATGTCTGTTAAATTCTAATTGTTCAAAAACAGCTGAATTTTTATTAAGAGCTATGGGTTATTTAAATATGTGCTTTTTTCAAAAATTTGAATAATCACCTTGTAACAATGATCAAATTTGGTCTATGTTATGTCATGATTTTAAGAAATCTTATTTCAACCAGATATTTTGGAGACATGATAGTTATCTTAATGAGAAAGCCCCAGAGGCTTAAAGGGTTAAATACTTGTAAAATCCTACAGGTGCTTTCAAAAATACTGTGAAGTAAGCAAGTGCCTCTTGTTGGTTGATGAGTTTATAATTTTAAATTGTCAGCAAGCGATCTAGGACTTGCTCCCTCATTTCTCTATTCTAAGCCCAACTTGTTCTTTCATTTCTCTATTCTCTTCAAGGTAGGAAACTAACTCTATTATGAAGGAATCTGTAGGATGCACAATTTAATCTTTAGACCTTATAAAAGAGATGGCTAACATTTTTCTGCAATAGCATAGCCAAAATAAGAACTCAAATAATAATCTCATAGCTAGATTCACTTCGCCATCAGCGAAGTATACAGTAAGTAGAAAAAACCTCCCTTTCAGACCAAAGGGAAAGAAAGTTTTAAAGTGAGAATATAATTTTCCTCATGGGCATTGTCTACCTTAGAAAAACTACTACAGAACATGCCTGTGACTATAGACTTGTAGTTCAGGCCACCGAAGATTAGAGATGGGAAACGGGCACTCCTTTGACTTGCATCCTCTGGTCTGCTTTAACACAAACCAGGAGGAAAAGAAAGCTCGGCATCAGAAGCAATGGGTGGCAGGCCTATTAATGGCTGATCTGTACAGTGATCTGCCTTCAAGGAGACCCAACAGGCCAGTCCACTGCAGTGGCTTTCAATGTGGTAAGCCTGGGCTTCAGCAGAAGTCAGCTTGTGAAGAGCCCTGGCAGCTCTGCCAGCCAAGAGTTGGATCACTGGAAATGGACCTGCCCTGGAGTCGAAGGATGCCCAGGTCAGAGCCACAGATCTTATTGGCTCTAAGCTGAAAAGCCCTTCACTCAGCCCAACTTCCAAAGTGACCACTGCAGCTGAGGGGATGGTCAAGTAGGGTCAGCAACATTGCAGGCAGAACTGTAAATTTCTTGTTAGAGATGCCACCTGCCTTTACCTGGCCAGCTCTCCTCCCAGGCCAGCCAAGTAATGAAAGTCAACAGAGTGCCTTCCCCTAGGAGGTTCACACCTCCCTTAGGATGTACCCCATTTGAAGAGATAGATAGGTCTGGGCCTCTGAATTTACAAGGCCTAAAGCCCACCAGATTATTATCAAGCCCCTTCTATCAGGTTCTATTTGCCTCTCAATCAGAAAACTTAATTGTAGCTTAGACAGCACCTTTCTTAGCTCCTCTAATAATGACTCTGTCCTTTGTTCTAGGCCCTGTCTAGTGCACTTGGGCCTCATTCCTTTGTAATCATAACCTCTACTCTACCACCAATGGCTCTACTCCCAACCTGTGTGTACTGATGGTCCTCTTCCCCACTTAATGCTGTATAATTGTTCAAACCTGGTAAATGCCACTCTTAGGATCATTGGTTACTATCCTCACTCTGTCTTTTATGACCTCGTCTAAATATGATCAGAGTCGGCAAACTTGGAAGGCTTCCATAGCCTTGGCAACTCATGACGACAGCCTAGGATGGTTACTGGCGCCATAAACTAGAGTGTCAATTTGTTGGGTCAACAACAGGAGCCACTGTGCACTTGCTCCTCATGTGGGATCTCTGTCCTTAATGTGCTGTCCATTGTGATTTAATGCTATAACTAGTACTCCAACAGTATGTTTCACTTTGTGTTTCTATGTGGGTGCAAACTGTTGAAATCTTTATACTAAATTGATCTTCTGTATATAAAGAGAATTGAAAATGAATCTTGATGCAAATGGAAGGGGAGAGGGAGCGGGAGAGGGGAGGGCTGCGGGTGGGAGGGAAGTTATGGGGGGGGGGAAGCCATTGTAATCCATAAGCTGTACACTGGAAATTTATATTCATTAAATAAAAGTTAAAAAAAAAAAGAAAAAAAAAAGAATTATTTCTCAGTGGACCTGGCACTGGGATTCAGTTCCCTCTCCCTCCACCAAGAGGGAGCATCTCTCTTCATGCTGTGCTCCTTGGAGCTGAGAGAAGGTGCTGTTGGCAATTTTTTCCTCCCTGATTTCTTCGATGTGACTTTTCACATTTTTCTACTGAAAGGAAGCAGTATGGTCTCCCACCAGGCTCCCACTGCTCTTGTGAAGGTGACTTGGTGCATGAAAGTTGTTCAGATTGTGACGCTGTGCAGAGGTGGTTGCCAGAGCATTTTACTGAGCTGTCTTCTTGGTTTCCACCCCAATTTTAGGCTTTATTTTCATCAATATTCTCTCTCTCTTTTTTTGCTTATTTTTTGTTATTTTATTTTTGAATCAATAATGATTTCCTTTAATGTTTGTCTTTCTTCTTTAATAATGAATTAAGGCTATAAATTTTCCTTTGAATATAGCCTTAATTTATCTTATAATGTTCTTTAGATTTTAATATATTCTTTTGGTGGCTTTTTGATTATTTTTAATTTGGTATTGATACCCACTTTGATCTAGTAGTTAAAAAGGGATTTAAAAATTTACAAGCCATTACAAATTTTAAAAACCTTATATATCTTATTTGAATATTTGAAAGGCAAACACACACAGAGGGAGGAAGGGAGGGAGGAGGCGGAAGAGGGAGAGGGAGGGAAGGAGAGTGGAGGAGAGAGAGAGAGAATCTCCTATATGCTGGCTGGCTCACTCACCAAATGCACACATGAGCCAGGGCTGGGCCAAGTCAAAGCTGAGAGCTGAGAACTCAGCGTGGGTCTCCCACATGGATGGTAGGGACTCAGTTACTAGAGATATCATCTGCTGCCTCCTAGGGAGTGCACTAGTAGGGAGCTGGATTCAGTGATGAAGGTGGAAATCAGTACAGCACTATGACATGGGACATAGGTATCTTAAGCAGCATCTTAACTATACCAAATGTCAGTCTTCACCCACTATCAGCTTATATAGATAGGTAGATATAGACAATCATATTTTAATTTAAGAATTATAAGCTACGAAAGTCTGTAATTTTTTAATTGAGCTTGTTGGTTACTCGATTCTTCTGTGTGTTTATATGTGTGAATGTGCTGCAAAGTCTCTGTGTCTAATTTGAAGAGACATGTTCTTGACATTTTGACATTTGATTATTGTTAACAGCCCTTGCCTCTACTGTTGAGGAGCAGTGTTTTATCTTCTAACTGTTGAATTCTTTACTTAGTGGAGGGTTAAGCTTATGATTTTAAAATAAACTGAAAGTATGTCATTGTAAAAAAATACATGTATTTAAGTCTCCAACTACAAAAGTCTTTTTTTTTTAAAGATTTATTTATTTATTTGAAAGTCAGGGAGAAGCAGAGGCTGAGAGAGAGAGGTCTTCCTGTGATCTTTTGCTGTGAGGTTTCCTTCCTTTATCTTCTTTCATATTGGTTACCGTGTTTCTGTGTTTCTGTATGTAACACATCTTTAAGCATCTTTTGTAGGGCTGGAGGAGTGGCAACAAATTCTTTCAGTTTCTGTTTGCTATGAGAAGTCTTTATTTCACCTTCATTCACAAATGAGAGCTTTGCAGGATATAATATTCTGGGCTGGCAGTTTTTCTCTCTTAGTACCTGGACTATGTCTCGCCATTCTCTCTTAGCTTGTAGGGTTTCTGATGAGAAGTCAGCTGTAAGTCTAATTGGAGATCCTCTGAGAGTAATCTGGTGTTTCTCTCTTGCACATTTTAGGATCTTTTCTTTGTGTTTCACTGTTGCGAGTTAGATTACGACGTGTCGTGGTGAGGATCTCTTTTGATCATGTTTATTAGGGGTTCTATAAGCTTCCTGTACTAGGATGTCTCTGTCCTTCTCCAAACCTGGGAAATTTTCTGCTAGAATCTCACTAAAAAGGCCTTCTAATCCTTTCTCCCTCTTCATGCCTTCAGGAACTCCTAGAACCCGAATGTTGGTTTTTTTAAGAGTATCCTGTAGATTCCTGACAATATTTTTTAGATTTCTGATTTCTTCTTCTTTTCTTTGATTTGACTGTTTCCTTTCCTGTTCTCTGTCTTCTAAGTCCAATATTCTCTCTTCTGCTTCACCCATTCTGTTTTTAAGGCTCTCTAATGTGTTTGTCATTTGATCTATTGAGTTCTTCATTTCATTGTGGTTTCTTGTTACTATCACAGTTTCTTGTTTTACTGGTCGTTTCATTTCATTTTGATTCCTCCTTAATATTTCATTTTCACGAGAGAGATTTTCTATCTTGTCCATTAAGGATTTCTGTAGTTCAAGAATTTGTTTTTGAGAACTTCTTAATGTTCTTATCAATTTTTTGAGATCCACTTCTTGCATTTCCTCTATCTCATCATCTTCATAATCTTGCATTGGGGTGTCTTGTTCATTTGGGGGCATCATAGTGTCTTCCTTGCTCTTGTTGCCTCGGTTTCTATGTTTGTTGTTTGGCATGTTGAAGATAATTTATGGTTTTTCTTTTCTTTTTTTTTTTTTTTTTTTGGCTGTGGTTTTTTTTTCTTGTTATACTATGCCTCTAAGTGGGCTGTCTGCTTTGATGGATCCTTAGAGGCTGTAATGGGTGTGGCCAGAGAGCTCCGCTTGATTCTTCAGGTTTAAGGCTGTGCAAAAAGCGACTCACCCAGATTGTTCTCTTCCTTGCTCCTTGCTGGATCGCTCTTTCTCTCTCTCTCTCTTTTTTTTTTTTTTGACTCAGTTGGGAAGTAATTCGGCACAGGTGAGTGGAATTGAGGGTAGTTGAAATCTGGCCTCTGTGAGTATTAGTTTGATCTACCCCTGGGACCACACACATAGTTTATGCAGCCCTCAATGTGTTCTCAAGTTTCACCAAAGTTCCAAAGTTACTAAGTTTGTGAACTCGTTGGTGGCGCTTTACATATGTAAAATGGCGCCTGCTCTTTGTGAAGAGAGAGGCCTCTGCCTTTCCCCCCCAATGTCTCGGGTTTCTGATGTCTTTGTCTTACCTTCCGTTCGTTCCCGTGCTGGCAAGGTTCTGCAGCTCTTCTCCCGTGGTTGGGTTTCCACGTGGTGGGCTCCCTGTAGGTCCTCTGTGTCACATCCACTAGATCCGGAAGCGTTTCTTCTGCAGTTTTTCCTTGAGTCTTTTCGTGAGGCCACAGTAATTCCACTTTTATGAAACTTTATTTTCCCAAACTACAGCGCACGTCCTCACTATCCGCCATCTTGGCTCCACCCCCGAGAGAGAGGTCTTCCATCTGCTGGTTCACTACCCAGTTGTCCGCAATGGCCGGAGCTGTGTTGATCTGAAGCCAGGATCCAGGAACTTCCCCCAGGCCTTCCCACATGGGTGCAGAGGCCCACAGACTTGGACCATCTTCTACTGCTTTCCCAGGTGATAACAGAGAGCTGGATAGGAAGTGGAGCAGCTGGGACATGAACTGGTACCCATATGGGATGCCAGCACTGCAGGTGGTGGCTTTACCTACTAAGCCACAGCGCCAGACCCTACAAATGTATTTTAATCAAAATATCTGTCCACTGGGATAGTTTTTGCTCTCTACAGTTGTAGCTTCTATGTTGATTAGAAGATTCATACAATGCATTTCTTTCATGTATTACATCTTTTGTCATGATATTATTTCCATTCCTTATCCAATTTCTTTTTTTTCTTTTTACATATGCTTGGCATTTTCTTAATTTTTGGTTTTATGACTTAAATACTTTTTAAGTTGTTTTCTCTTTTTTTGTTCAGCTTTTTGGTCTGAAATGACTGATTTTTTTTTAAATGTGTGTGCTGCTAAGTCCATTTAAAAAATCAGCACACTGATTTTTTAAATGGACTCTTTCAGTGTAACAGTCCATGACATTGAGCAAACTTGCTAACAGATGCAATCTTCCTTTATTTTTTGTATTAACTTATGTTACTATTTGTACTTTATTCTTATTTTCCTGGTTTGTTCAGGTTACTACTCATTACAGTTTCCACACCTTGACTTTAAGTACCTCTTCTGCTGCTTTTAGTCAGACACATAGTTTTGTGTTGCTATTTATAAACAACATACTGATTTATTTCTCTGCCAAGTCATTTAACTTCTATGTGCCAACCCACTTACTCCAATGAGTCCTTTAGCACACTTAAACTTGCTTATTTTTTCTGCTTCATTTCACCAGATGAGAAAGTTGGAATATTTTATTCCCCAGATACCTCTCCACTCCATTCCCACCCTGCCATCATTCCTTTCTAGGTTTTGCTGATATAGTGAAATATGTTTAATCTAAACTCATTAAAATTTCAGTTGAGTGTATCCTTTTAAGAACCCTTACTTAACACTTAAAAAACACATACTCAGAAGTCTATAATTAGTCTATTTAGGTTTAAGTATACATACACATACACAGTCGCACACATATCAGTGGTATCGGGTGTGTGTGTGTGTGTGTGTGTGTGCCAGTGTATGTGTATGTGCTGTGTTAAAACTCTCTTTAAGTTCTTTGTTCAACTTGTCATAAGTCCCCCAGTAATTCTATTTCTTTGATCTTCCTCTTTCAGGTTGTCATTTCAATAGATTATTATTTTTTTCATCGTGGGAGCAAGGGAATCTGAGTTCAGACTTGAGAGTGTCAATCATCCCATAAGGAATGGAAATCAAAGCTTCACCTGCCTAACTCACTGGGGAACTCTGAAACAAGAAGCAGACAGACTTGAATTGGCAGAGAGAACCTTCGTACTTCCACTCACACTTTCTCATCCTCAGACATAGGGAGGTCTTGGCCTACCAGATACCACTTCTGGGGCTCTGTGGCATACAGTCAGTCTAAGAATACTCTCCTGGGGCCAAGCTGATCTTAGATGACAGGGGTGCACAGAGCTGAGATGTTTTTCTCAGCAATGCATCAAGGGCTCACTTTGCCTCTAGGGTTTCTGATTTTGGTGACCAGATGCAAGCAGAACCCATGTTGGAAATAGTCTCACAAAATTTCTTCTGCTAAGACTTTCAGTACTAACTGATAGAATTAAACAGGGAGAGAACGATCCAACATGGGAAGCAGGATGCACAGCAGACACATAGAATGGCAAATGTCCTAAACAGCACTCTGGCCTCAGAATCAGCCCTTTAAGCATTCGGATCTGGCTGAAGAGCCCATGAGAGTATTATAGGCATGGAAAGCCAAGACACTCTGGAAAAAACAAACGAACAAACAAACAAACAAAACAAAACCTAAATGAAAGATCTCTGTGAGTGAGATCCCAGGGGAAAGAACAGGCCATCAAAGAAGGAGATACATTTCTCTGAAGGGAGGAGAGAACTTCCACTTTGACTATGGCCTTGTCTAAACAAGATCAGAGTTGGCGAACTCAAAAGGCTTCCATAGCCTTGGCAACTCATGACAAGAGCCTCGGGTGATTACTGACGCCATAAACAAGAGTGTCAATTGTTAAATCAACAACAGGAGTCACTGTGCACTTACTCCTCATGTAGGATCTCTGTCCTTAATGTGTTGTACTATATGAATTAACGGTATAACTAGTACTCAAACAGTACTTTACACTTTTTGTTTCTTTGTGGGTGCAAACTGTTGAAATGTTTACTTAGTATATACTAAATTGATCTTCTGTATATAAAGATAATTGAAAATGAATCTTGATGTGAATGGGATGGGAGAGGGAGTGGGAGATGGGAGGGTTGCGGGTAGAAGGGAGGTTATCGGGGGGGAAAAGCCACTGTAATGCAAGAGCTGTAATTTGGAAATTTATATTCATTAAATAAAAGTTTAAAAATAAGACTTTTTCAGAACTCAGTACCTTACTTATAAGCTCTTCAACACCAATCACTGCTTGACTGAAGACAGACAAATTAGATTCAGGCTAGGAGTGGATAGGATATAAGACATTAAAATTCTATCCCTTTGTTTCTAGAATCCTCTCAGAACAGACTTATAGTTCTTCAGTTAATTGATTTTATAAATGATTAGAACATCTTTTCAATGAAGGAGTAAACAGCAACGAAGAAGGGCAGGATCTGGTCATATCTAATATACGGATGTGGCGGGAGCTATTTTTATTGTGTGTCCAAAATTCTTCCAGTAACCATTGCCCTTCCCTTCACCCCCAGCTCCTGTGATTTCAACCTTGACAAATTGCACTATCAGTTATGAATATTTCTGTTGGTAGTAAGAGAAGACTCAGTGTAATATGGCTTATATAAAAATGGAATTTATTCACTCATATAACTTTCTGGAGCCAAGCAGACTCTGGGGAGGATAAGTATATTGGACTTTGCATCATCAGTAATTAAATTACACTATTGATGACTAGTTTCTGCATACCTTGTAATTCTTCTGTGTCTCAATTATTCCTTTTGAAGATTGTAAGATGTCTACCACAACTCCCAGGGATATGGGTTTCTTGGTCGTGAGCAATGGCAGAGAGTGTCTTTTCTATTACACCTCGTTGAAGAGTATGTGTGCAAACCTCTTTCCCAGCAGCTCCTAGCTGTCATCAATCACATTTCACTGGGTCTACTAGGACCATGTACAGTACATAATCCTATAATGGGCAAGTACCTGCCCTATTCTTGTCTTGCACATGGTGACCAAGGTAGCAAGGATATGAAGAATGTTCATCAAAACTGTTCTTGTCAAGATTACCAGATTTCCATATTACTAAAACCAGTGGTCAGTTCTCAGTCCTCAATTTACTTGATGTACTCATGTCATTGAACTCAACCTGCTCCCTGAATGACTTTATCCCCTTTGTTTTCAGACTATGCTCTCCTGAGATGTCTCCTAACTCTGGCTGCATCATTTATTCTCCTTCTTTGGTCCTTCCTCAGGATCCTAATAACTTACAAATGCAGAGGGCCTGAATAATCATCACATCTCCCTTTTTTTCTGTATAGACTCACTGTCTTCATAGTCTTACCCAATTTCATTCCTCTAAATATAATCTGTACGAACTATGTGTAATCAACATTATCATCACCATCATCATCATCATCATCATCATCATCACCTAGCAAAATATATTAAACCAATGTGATAATTCTTATCACTAAATGCCAGGGAAATATCAGATTTATACCTGAAAGAACCCTACTGGGTAGATTGAGTCATTGCCTCCATTTAGCAGGTGAGAAAACTGAGACTGAAGTGAATGTAAATAGTTTGGGTGGGATCACAGAGAGAGTCAGTGGTAGAGCCAGACCTTGAACGCTGAAAGATGAATTACAGATGCGTTCATGAGGCCCGTGTGTCACTGCCTCCATTGTGTCAGTAGCTTCTAGGTTTATTTCAACCCTTAAAAGCATGTATTCGCCGTATATGGTTGGAAATCAGATATCATTAGGATGCCCTGCTCTTAGAAACTTGTTTTACTGTCAAGAATTTTCAGGCCAGCGCTGTGGCTTAACAGGCTAATTCTCCGCCTTGTGGCGCCGGCGCACCGGGTTCTAGTCCCGGTCAGGGCACCGAATTCTATCCCAGTTGCCCCTCTTCCAGGCCAGCTCTCTGCTATGGCCCGGGAAGGCAGTGGAGGATGGCCCAAGTCCTTGGGCCCTGCACCCGCATGGGAGACCAGGAGAAGCACCTGGCTCCTGGCTTCAGATCAGCGCGATGCGCCGGCCGCAGCGACCATTGGAGGGTGAACCAACGGCAAAAAGGAAGACCTTTCTCTCTGTCTCTCTCTCTCACTGTCCACTCTGCCTGTCAAAAAAAAAAAGAATTTTCTGAAATTTACTTTTTAAAAAAATTTATTTGACAGGTAGAGTTATAGACAGTGAGAGAGAGAGAGAGAGAGAGAGAGAGGTCTTCCGTCCTCTGGTTCACTCCCCAAATGGCCACTATGGCCAGAGCTGTGCTGGTCCAAAGTCAGGAGCCAGGAGCTTCTTCCTGGTCTCCCATGCGGGTGCAGTGGCCCAAGCACTTGGGCCACAGCAGAGAGCTGGACTAGAAGAGGAGCAACTGGGACTAGAACCTGGCGCCAATATGGGATGCCAGCGTTGCAGGAGGAGGATTAACCAAGTGAGCCATGGCACTGGCTCCAGAAATTTACTTTTTGTTTCAAACGAATTTGACATTTGCAGAAGTAAATTTTCTTGACACTATGAAAATTTGAGATGCCAAAATACCAGTGATTCTATGTTCTTAAGAAATGAATTAAAGGTGCTAAAGTGAAGAGGCTGGTAGCATCCTTGCAAACTTTTCTTTCCCTGGCTAATAATCCAGTTATTTCTTTCGTTCTCAACCATCTTATTAGAATAATATTTTAATAAAACAAAGCTTAAACCTTTAATAAAATAAATAAATGAATTGTAATATAAAACAAAGAAAATGCTTTGCTTCCTTATTTTCCCATTTGTAATCTGAATTCCATTTTTCCCATTCAGCCAAAGTTACCTTCATATCACCTTTTACCTCTGAGTTTTCAAATCCTGTGGACATTTCTCAGACTTTGTTTTACTCAAATTTCCTGGAATTTAACAGTGCCAATCATTCCCTCCTGAAACTATTTCCTTCCTTGAGTTCCATGACATTGAGTTCTTCTGGGTTTCCTTCTCCCTCTGTGACATTTTCTTTGGAGCACTCCTTATTCAAAGTTTGTTTTAAGTTTGATTTCCTCCAAGGCTTTTAGTACTTTTCTCATTTTATTGTCTCTGCAAGATGTCATCATCCATTTATGACTTTTAAATTATTATTTTAAAACTAATAATTCTAATCATGTATCTTCATATCTTTCTCTGGAAGTCTAATCAGTCCCTCAGTCAACATAGGTGGAACTGAGCGATCTGCTCCCCTTTCTTCAACTGTCCCACTTTCTCTTTCCACAGTTGTAGCAGTAATAGGCTACAACGTCTATGCCAAGTCCTAAAAATCCTACATTATGTTGTACTTCCTTTGCTTCTTACCTTCAACCTGCAGTTGGTCAGCAGCTGCCATGTCGCAAGTCTGTGCCCGCTGCAGCATTGGCAATGGTCTCTATTTCAAATACTGTTCATCTCCAAACTGACCTATTACAATGAAGGACTATTCAATCATCCTGAATCCAGAGTTGCCCCGTAATCTGTGTCCATTCTCTTTCCAAATTGCAAATCGACCATGTCATTCCCTAATGGGTTCAAACCTTCAGGGATTCCCCGATGCTTAGAGAATGACATTCAGACTCATCAACACCTTTAGCAATCTGGTCCCCATCTGCTTCTCAAGTTCTTTTTCTGTGTCCTCTCCCACTTTTGTCTTCGCCTCACTCTCCTCTTCTCCCTTTCCCTTCAGTATTAAATTACTTGTAGTTCTTTGAGGATCACAAGTTATTTAGTAGGCTTAGATAAGGCCAGTTCACTCTGCCTTTCTCATTTCTCCACTCTGAGTTAATTTCTTCATTCTTTGTAATTTGTGTTGGAACTTTTTGCATATACTTTGCTTACATGAGGCTATCTGGTTGAACTTGTTTGGACTCTCTGGCTCTCATTTGATTGTAAGCTCCTTGAGGGCAGTAATTCTGCTTTCTTTACTTTTTATCCCTTATTACAATGTTCAGCACACAATAGGGAGTCAGTATTTGCTGGGCTGGGCTTAACTGAAGTCATAAGTTAGTTTCTCTTGGTAAATTCACATAATTCTAGAAGTGTTACTCATTTTGATATTAAGTTCCTGTGTATTGTACATTTTTTATTTCTGTACAGCTTTCTATTAAGTCTAGGCAGTTTTCACCAAAAGTTAAGCATATAATGAATTGTATTTGTCATTCCATGGCATTAAGATGGCATTTAGTTTCATTAACAAAGTACATATGTCATTTTGTGCTAAAATCTAAAAAATTTTCCATATGAAAAAGTCAATTCTATTTCCTTATGGAAATGACAGCAAATGCAGTGCCATCTGGAATAACATTAATAACTGAATCCAACTAAATTTGATTACATCATTTTTAAGGAGTCTATGTTCCATATTCTTCAGTCATCTATTTTTGTAGTTTTAAATTTCTCTAGCACATGTAGAGATTTAATAATGACAAAAGAATTAATTTTGATTGTTATCAGAAAGAACTCAGCTAAGTTTAGCTTTTAAAAACAAATCTAAGAGTTGTGGAAAAATGAGCCTTGTACTTCATCTAATCTGTTTTTATAGTTAAAGCATTCCAAAAATTGACTGCTATAGAATTTGTCTCCCAATAGTTCTGTTTTTCATTTCTGTCGTCCTTCTTAAACCTTTGGAACTTGATAGAAATAAAACATGGTGACAGAATTTTAACTTTCCACAAATGACTGATTTTTATCATGTGTTAATTTGTGTCTCCTTTTAAGTTTGATTCGAGATGGAAAAGTCATGGAATTAACCCTTGAAGGCTCATTAAGGAATGATGAGAAACACCTGGGATTGGGCACTAATCACCCTCCTCCCCCAAACCACTGAAGTTTGAAGCATGTGGGAACAGAGATATGTGTTTTTAAAATGTTTTCCTGGCCAAACAGAAGATAGCAGTTGTAGAAAATTAGGTCAAAGGTCATGAAATTCAATGAAATCTACAGTGGATGGAAGATCAATAAAGTCAATTAGGGCAGCGCTTCGGTGCCAAATTGTACTTTTCAAGCTGGTATTGAGGTGAAATTCAAATGACTTAAAATTAACCTTGGCATGAAAATTAAAATCAACTTTTATTTCATAATATGAAATATTTTTTCATAATATATATTTTTTCATAATATATATTTTTCATAATACATATTTTCCATTGAAAGCCATTTATACATTTACAATCACTGTTTCTCCTGCTGAATTGATTCCTTGGTCATTATATATGATCAACATCATCTTTTTATAATTTTTGTCTTAAAATTTGTTGGATCAAAGTATTACTACTCTTGCTTGCTTTTTGTTTCCATATGCATGTCCTTTTTCCATCCTTTCACTTTCAGTCTCTTTAACAGTGAAGTGAGTTTCTTATAGGCAGAATAAATTTAAGTCACGTTTTATTTTATATTTTATCCATTCAAGTGATCTGTATCTTCTTTTTTTAAAGATTTATTTATTTATCTGAAAGGCAGAATTAAGAGAGGCAGAGGCAGAGAGAGAGAGAGAGAGAGAGGTCTTCCATCTGCTGGTTCACTCCCAGATGGCTGCAATTGCCAGAGCTGTGCTGATCTGAAGCCAGGAGCCAGGATCTTCTTCCAGGTCTCCCACAGAGGTGCAGGGGCCCAAGGACTTGGGCCATCTTCTACTGCTTTCTCAGGCCATAGCAGAGAGCTGGATGGGAAGTTGAGCAGCAGGGTCTCGAACCTGTGCCAATATGGGCCACAGCACTGGCCTTGGGAAAACATATTTATTAATCCAGAATTTGGCTTTGAAAAAAGAGATAACATGGGACCAGCGCTGTGGCGCAGCAGGTTAAAGCCCTGGCCTGCAGTGTCAGCACCCCGTATGGGCACCGGTTCTAGTCCTGGCTTCTCCTCTTCTGATCAAGCTCTCTGCTATGGCCTGGGAAAGCAGTGGAAGATGGCCCAAGTCCTTGGGCCCCTGCACCCATATGGGAGACCCAGAAGAAGCTCTTGGCTCCTGGCTATGGATCGGCACAGCTCCGGCCGTTGCGGCCATCTGGGGAGTGAACCAGCAGATGGAAGACCTCTCTCTCTGTCTCTACCTCTCTCTGTAACTCTCTTTCAAATAAATAAATCTTCAAAAAAAAAAAAAAAAGAAGAAAAAAGGTATAACATTGGATCTGTCTTCAGAGTCATGCCAATTTGGGGTCTGAACATGACCTTGGACTCCTACATTAAATTATAAGCACACACAAAAAAATCTTAGGCTAGCAATATCTCCTGATACCTGGTAAAAGCAAAGACAAAATATCTTTGGAAAGAACACACCCTCAAACAGATCCTTCAATTTTCATCAGTTTTATAACACTAAAGACAAAATCATAATTCATGGTTGCAAAACACATGATACAATTCACAATATAAAGTTAGAAGTCATAAAACTAAAGGATAAAATAGATCCCCCAATAATTCAAACTACAGAAACATTTGATTGAGAATGGGGAAAATCACTGACTCCTCACTCCTTCGTTACCATGTGGAGGATCCTCTCTGAAGTGACATTCCAGATTATTGCTCTACCTCTAACCTACTCAGTTGGACATCTGTTTGGGTCCATGTTCCTTAAATGGGTGACATTAATCTAATAGAAAGCAGTAAATGTGGGGATGTGTTTCTTTTCTTTGACTTTATAACCTGATCCAGTGCAAGCTAGAAATCCTAGGTGTGTCTGGGTACCTGAGCTGTCTCAAGGTCTAGTCTGTGGAAGGGGCAGGAGTTGAAACAGGGAATCAAAGTAAACCTATGGGGCCAGCTCTGTGGCCCAGTGGCTAAGCCTCCACGTGCAGTACCAGCATCCCATATGGCTGCTGGTTCTAGTCCCAGCTGCTCCTTTTCCAATCCAGCTCTCTGTTATGGCCTGGGAAAGCAGTAGAATATGGCCCAAGTGCTTGGGCCCCCTGCACACATGTGGGAAACCTGGAGGAAACTCCTAGCTCCTGGTTTCAGATAGGCCCAGCTTCAGCCTTTGCGGCCATTTGGGGAGTGAACCAGTGGATAGAAGATCTTTTCTTTCTGTCTCTCCCTCTCTTTATAACTCTACTTCTCAGATAAATAAACAAAATCTTTTAAAAAGGAAAGTAAACCCATGTAGCCACAATATGTTCTCCATCCTAAACATTGTCTCCAAATCATTTACCTGTACTACCTTTCCCTTGTAGTGAGGATTCTTTCTGGCTCGATTTCTTGGGTTTCAGTTTCTGATTAACTTTTTCTTTCTATACGGCCATTCTAGTTCTCTGTGTCCTACACTGTTCCTGTGTCTCTCTTGCTGACTTTTAGTATACTTCCTTAAATATCCAACTCAGACTGCTGCTGCCTATTCGTTGTTCAATTGATTTATTTGTGATTCTTTTCAAGGAACATGCAGAAGTTCTTAGTGTTCAAAGATGCTTTTCTCCCCTTCTGGTCTGTTCTGCACAAGCAACAGGACAAGTAACTGCTATACAGGCAGCCACATGTCTTGTGGGCCAGCTGTGACCTCCACACAGAATATGGTTCTTGGAAATTAAATTTTAAAAATAATTTTCTGTGGCCATAAGATTTGAAATGTTAATGCATAAGTTCTGGATTATGTTGTATTGTAACTATTTTTAGTATGCAATTATTTAATGAAATATAACATTATTACAAATTTTGATAAATTATTATGAAACACAGGAAAGAAAGCTTTTTTGGAAAGACCTATCTTATTGAGTTACATAGATCTGGTAGTTTTCATCTATTAAATTATTAGTGGATAACTATTAGTGATTGCTATTTTGAGACAGCATTCACCAACCATTATTTTGCTATTACTTGCTTATACACATCAGCATTCTTCAAATTTTTAGACTCAGGACCCATTTATTGTAAATTCTTAAAAATTATGTAAGACCCCATGGAACTCTTTATTCATGTGGCCTTTATCTGTAATATTTACTACATGTGAAATTGAAATAGAAATTCACACTGTACCTCATAAAAGTGCAAATTATTATGTGTCAAAATAAAATTTAAAAAAGAAATCAAAATAGATTAAAGTATGTATTCATTTATAAATAAAAGTAATAAAACATAACCGTAAAACATTTTAATGAAGAATTTCATTATTAACAAAGGGATGATGGTGGTTCTGTTTCCATTTTTTAGACTTCTTTAACAATTGAATTAACAAAAGGCAGCTGGATTCTCTTTTCTATTTATACATCAGTCCTTTGCAATATGTTGTTTTGATTGAATCATATGGCAACAATCTGCATCACACAAATATGTAATGGAAAAGTGAAGACCATGTTTTTGAGCGTGACTGATACAAAGATAAGTGCTAAAAGAAAACTCACTTCTCTAAGATGTAGATGAGAATCAAAGGAGAATTGTTATAACTGTTATAATCTTTCTTTTTTGAAATTCCTCACAAATGTTGATATTATCAAATTTTTTAATGATCTACAAGCTAACAATACAATCAGATTCTTCTTCAATTTTGTTGGAAATAAATGATACACCAAGAGGACCTTTGAAGAGTTAAGCAAATAACAATCATGGTTATGACTCTCTTTCTCTTAGTCACATCCCCAGTTTGGTTTTTAAATCAGAAAAGTTGGAAAATCTGAATGCTGTCAATTTATTCATTCATTCATTCATTCATTCTAGAGGCTGAAAGATATAGATGGACAGAAAGATAGCTTCAATCCCCTGGTTCACCTCCCCAAATGCCCACTCTCCAAACAGTGTTCTGGGCTAGTCCAGGGCCAAAGCTAGGAACCAAGAACTCAATCCAGCTCTCTTATATGAATGGCAGGGAGCCATCTCTTCCTGTCTCCCAAGGTGCACATTAGGAAGGTGGAATTGGAAGTAAAAGTAGGATGTGAACCCAGGCCCTCCAATTAGAATGAGAAATGATACAACCATTTTAACCATTATACTAAACATATGCCCCCAAAACTTTTTGAAAAAAATTTAGAGCTATAGAGACACAAACATTCCCCAGATGCCTACAATCATGGGCCTAGGCTGGTGCTGAAGCTGGTAGCCAGGAACTCAATTCAAGTCTTCCACGTGTGTTGAAAGAAGCCAATTAGTTGAGCCATCACTGGTGACTCCCAGGGTCTCCATTAGCAGGAAGCTGGAGTCAGGAGTCAGAGACAGCTATTGAACCCACGTACTCTGATATAGGATGTGGATATCTTAACTGGCATCTTAACTGCTGACCTAAATACACACCTCTCAATAAAATTTTAGAAATACTTTGTTTTAGATAGAAAAGATTATGCAAAGACACCATTCTCTGTCTGTGTGTGTCCTCCCTCTACCTGGAGTTGCAGTTTGTTTATTCACTCTATGGAAACTATCTGATCAATCATCTAAATCAGATTTACTCATCTTTTTAAAAAGTGAATTCAAACCAATGTGTTAACATTCATAACAACTATCCCATTTAGGGTTTCTAACTCTTACCTAGAGAAATAAGTAGTTGGAGAGATAGACAATTCATGGGTGTGTTGGTGTGTGTAGATGAGCGTGTCACCCAGCAATAAGCTTTCCTTCTTCAATATTTCTCTTCAAAGATATCTTTGCTTCATGCTCACTGAGCTCTATCTCAACACTGATGATTTTTCATATAATAGTTAGTAGATGGAAAAAAGATTATCATCACTCTGACTGTATCACTCCAGAATGCAGCTGTATTCAGCTATTGGCCAAATGGACATGTTCTCACCACCACTTTTCGCTAACAGAATGGCCTCAGAGACAGGGTGTGCAGTGATCCCGTTAAAGGAGGCTACTCTGACACCAAAATTGAATTTCTACTCAAAGAGTTTGCCTTCCTGTGCCTAAATAAGTGATGTTCCCTATTACATTTGAGATTGATGAGAAGAAAGCTTTTCTTTCATAAACTGAGGAAAAGGTAATTCTGAAAAGGGAGGAGAGAAAGGAGGAGTGGCATTCATGCCTTGACCTTTGGCAGCTTTTCAGGTAGATCAACTTCAGAAAAGGAGAAAAATGGAGGTGGAAGGTCTGGTGTCCAAGTACCTGAAAACAGTCTTTACCCCTGCACTCCTTGGAAGCATTTTTTGTACACCCAGGAGTGCCTCTACCCTGGTTTGAAGAATGCTATTATACAGCACAGATAGGCTATCCCCTGGCCTCACAGACTTGTGGGAAATGCAGACAAGTGAAACAAATCCACAATGACATCACAGAGAGAGGGTAATGCAGGCACTAGGAGGACATCAGTCTAGTCTCCAGGTTGGGGTCAGGGTTAACAAAAGTCTTCTATAAAAAGACAACATTCAACTGAAATAAGAACAAATAGACAGTGAGCAGGGGAATAGGAAACAGATGGGTGAGGGAGAGCATGGAAAAGGAGGCAGAGATCGGATCCTGATAGGACCTGCAGGTTGTACAGAGGACTTTGAGTTTAACCAGGGGCAAATAGGAGCCACTAGCGATTTGAGAAAGTAAAGAAAATCATTGTGTTTGTGTATTCACTTGTTCAGCAATTAAAGGGACCAATCCTAAGACCAGGTACTACTCCACATTTCTTGTAAGTTTTCAGCTTTTCTCACTTCTCAGTTTTTTTGGTTCTTGCCTGGGAGAATTTTTTTTTTAACAAAGCCATTAAAAAATAATGATTTCACATCAAACACTTTAAAGACATAGCAAAAATAATGTCCATAGAGCAGGAGATTGACATTTTGAATACTGAATGGGTTATAAAGTAGATTTCCCTTTTCATTTATGCTACAGAAATCCATTCTCTTTTGAAGCACTGACCTAGAGACAAACTGAATATTTAACATGTGTTATGAAATTTCAGTCAAGGGGCTGGCGCTGTGGTGCAGCGGGTTGACACCTTGGCCTGAGGCGCCTGCGTCCCATATGGGTGCTGGTTGGAGACCAGGCTGCTCCACTTCTGATCCAGCTCTCTGCTATGGCCTGGGAAAGCAGTAGAGGATGGCCCAAGTCCTTGGGCCCTTGCACCCACTGGGAGACCCAGAGGAAGCTCCTGGCTCCTGGCTTTGGATCAGCACAGCTCTGGCCGTTGCGGCCAACTAGGGAGTGAACCATCTGATGGAAGACTTTCTCTCTCTCTGCCTCTCCTCTCTGTGTAACTCTGACTTTCGAATAAAGAAATAAATCTTTAAAAAAAGAAATTTCAGTCAGTCTTAATATGGATCACAATAATCTTCAATTACAGAGACTGGATCCACAATATTGTGTGTGAAACACCAAGCTAGGCACTATGGTGACTTTCTACTCTTGATATCACAGGTCAATGAACCCATTCCAACCACCATCTGGGACAAACTAGATACTTTCATTAATATCGCTAATATCTTCATATAAAAGGACTTTTAGTAAAATTTTACTATTAACCCTGAAACTGGTTATGCTTTAGTTGAGAATAATCATGAACATATTGTGAAAGATCTTAAAAAATGTCCATGGAATTAGCAAAAACAATTAAAATAGGGAGATACAGTTTGTGCCAGTCCTTCTTAACCTAACTCCATGAACTCAATTAATGGAACACTTAACATGAGACTCTTCAAAGGAAAAAAATGGTCTAAGGTCTGAGTGTATTTATTGTATGTAATGAAGAGAATAAAACATTAAAGAGCACAAATTCTTTTCATCTTAGATACTTGGTCTCAAGGAAGGAATTTTTTTTTTCCTAAGATTTTATTTATTTATTTGAGAGGGAGAGTTATAGACAGAGAGAGGGAGAGAGAGAAAGGTCTTCCATCCACTAGATCACTCCCCAGATGGTTACAATGGCTGGGGCTGGGTCTATCTGAAGCCAGGAGCCAGGAGCTTCCTCCAGGTCTTCCACTTGGGTGCAGGGGCCCAAGGACTTGAGATCTTCTACTGTTATCCCAGGCCATAGCAGGGAGCTGGATCAAAAGCTGGGGAGCTGGGACAGGAACCGGCACCCATATGAGAAGTCAGTACCGCAGGCAGAGGCTTAGCCTGCTGCGCCACAGACCCTGGAAGACATATTTATGAACTGAATATAAGCCATTGGTACAGATGTGACTGATGGTGGATGTAATGTTAGTGACTCCAGCTGTGTCCTCATCAAGGATCTCTAATCTTGTAAAAGCCACAAGTGTGAGGTTGGTTTGATGAATTCCCTGGGCAAGCAGAGAACTGAGTCTGCTTTGACCAGGGCTCAGTCCTGCTTCAGTCTTAGCTCCTTGGCTTCCACAATCAGTGATTCAGGCTTGCCCCTGCTCTTCTGTCTCATCCATGGCTGCTTCATTAGCAGAAGGACCCATGCTTTATAAATTACATTTCTGGTGTTATCGACTAATTGAGAAATAAAACTCAGAACCTCATGGAACTAAAGTATTCCTAGATCTACAATATCTAGCACAAAGTTGTACTTCATTCTTGGAAATCTATTTTCCTATTCTCATTTCTTGAAATGGAGTGACTATAAAGCATATTTAAGAAATATTCTAAATGTTTATTGTTTTTCTCTTTTTTTTTATCATAATAGCTATCAATTAAAGCCACCTGAAATAGCATTGACTCTTAAGATGAAAGCATCACAATCTCAGATGAAAAGGCAAATGTGTAGCAATATTCTTCATGGAATGTATGCCAGAAAAGAGAGAACTTCTGAGTTTTGTAAGGTGTCTAAAGAACATGTCTGAAGAAATTCTACCTGAGGAGATAAAAGTGGCTTTGCCAGAGCTACCTTTAGGTAGGTTAGGATTTACCTAAGATGACTACAATAAATGACCTCCAAGCATACAATACCCATTTACATCTATGTGAAATCGGGATTAATAGCAAAACACAAGAAACATTTTAAAAGTTTCACAGAATTTTAACAGCCTACAGGCATATTCTACCTGGTAGCCAGATTCAGTCATGCCTGTGGTCATTTTGTTTACATTATTTGTGTTCTGGGTCATATTTGGCATCAACTGCTGAAATCCATCAACCCTCACTATTACCTCAGTGAGATTCTAGTTCCTAACATCTCCTTCCCTGTGATGTCATTGGACCCTTACAAAAATGGGACACAGCGATTATCTTGTACACCCTCCTAGAGATGTGGTCCTGGTATTTAGTTTGAATGAATTGGGTGAGAAGGCATGTGCTCTCATGCTCTGTAGTTGTGATTTCTCTCTTTCTCTGTCTCACTTCTTATTTCCCTGATTGGTAGATTACTCCCATAGATCCTGGGTCAGACAGGAGCTTCTTTCTGTTTTTTTTTTTTTATTATTGGAGATATTAAAATAAGCTCAATTGCACAAATATTTACTAAGTTGGATTCACGACCCTGTTTGGTCTGCTTTTGAGATCTCGAGATGAGAAAAACAAAATCATTGACCTCAACCTCAAAGATTCTGCAATTTGGCCAATTATTTTATCACAGAGTAAATTTAATGTTCTATGATTCATACAAAAATTCATACTAAAAATAAGGGAGAGGTCATATCTTTATTAGAAGATAAAGTAAAAGCTTTATGGGATGAGAAAGAACACAAGGTTTGAGTACTGTCTGCAGGAGTGAAAGGAAGTAGAAACAGTATATTCTGAGCTCCTCTGCAGGATTGTGTCCTTTAAACTTCAAAATATGACTGTGAAGTATGAACCTAGTACATTTTACATATTATGAAATAGAAGATCATTGCCCACAAAGAGACAGTTCATGAGTGGGGAGTTGAATGCAGTGCAGCATGATCCCAAAGCTCACAGCTCTGCTTTCCACTTTGTGTTCCTGCCCGTTAAGTGTCTGGAAGGAAAGAGAGCTGCCGAAGGATGAACACAGGAGTCCTATTTCTGTGGGGCTATAAGATTTGATTGGAATATGTAGGAGTTGAGAGAAAATATTGGGAAATAAGATTGGGAATGTGTGCCAAGTCCACAGAATTCGAAGAATGTTGAGTACTGAGGCAAAAAGTATCTATTTGGTGAGCAGTGTGGATACCATTATAGAGCTACAGAGCGAGCCGAGAGACATAGAAAAGAAAGAGTAATCTGGCAACAGAACACAGGATGGACAGGAGAAGAGAAGAGTATTACTCTCTGAAGATAGAGTTGAAAGAAGGTGAAGGAAGTGAGGATGGAAGGAGAAGGACAATGCGAAAGTCTCCTGAATGTACGATCAGGCATTTAGGAGGCTAGAGAGAAAGAAGAGCAGAAAATGGAAGTATGAGAGAATGGAATTCCTGTTACCTGAAAACTAGAGAAGAATCTTGCTTGGAGCAGAAAGTTGTTTAATTGATTTAGGGTGTGCTGAATGTATGGTTTGGGCAGGTGATCCAGGAAGTAAAAGCCAAGAAACAGCCGAGGATGTGACGCTGAGGCTCCAGAAGAGTCTCGAGATGAGGACGTGAACTTAGTTCCATATGGAAATTAGGAGGTAGGCTGAGAAGTAAGACCCTTGAGGGAAGATGTGTGAGGACAAGAGAGGAATCTGGGGAATAATGACAGTGAAGAAGCCAGGAACACTGCTTGTGAGTGATTGGTTTGCATCCAGATTCTGCAAAGGCAAAAATTTCTGTTAGTGCTTGAGGGTGTCAGCCATTGACTAAAATTATAGAATACAATGCACAGATGTTTCAGTCGATACCTTTGCTTTATTATCTAGTCATCTTCTGAGCCTCATCTTTTGCTCTCTCCTTTAATGATAATCTATGGTGTCAAGTATAAAAATGAATTCCTTTGAGAGTCCAGCATGTTTAATACATATTTAACATTGAAGTTCATCAGAGATGATTAGACATATGTTTTCAGTTTTATCTAGTGACTTCAAAGCATCTTGAATTTGTTTCAGCTTCTTGTTAGATTAAAGGCTTGCATTTTTTTAAACCCATGAACAGTGAGGAACAAAGGATGGGATAGAAATGAAAAAAAAAAGAGGCCTTAGGGAGTCATGGCAAAAGTATAAGAAAAGGAAGTTTAAAAATAAAGTTAATAGTTTTCTCTGTTTCTCCTTTCATTTAAACATGTTATTCTTTTAAACATTAGGACTTATTGACCTGTCTGTTAGGAAGCTCAACTTTGTAAAAATTTATTAAACAAATGATTTTAAGTGCTGATTTATATGTAAAGATGTGTATTGGCTTCATTTGTTTATCTAGTATTGCTAGCTTGGTGCACTTAGCATTTCTTAGCAGATCCCTAATTATTTTTGAGGGAGAGACAGGATATTGAGGCTTGTCAAAGGATGAAATTACAACAATTTAATTAACTTTATTTGTAATTCTAGAATCAGGCAACACTTCATTCTATAAAACAGAATAAAAGTCCCAATGAGCTAAGCAGAAGAGGTTGATTTCTAGACATAAAAGGGCTGAAGAGAGCAGAAGCAGCAACAACAACAAAACCCAAATCAGATTGGTCATTTCAAAGTTAGTTCCTAACAAGGCATGGACAAGGAACCACAACAATAGACCAATAACTGATTGGTTAACATGAAGTCACTTTTGTAAAGACTAAAGCAGAGGGCACTTCTTTTTCATGCTCAGTAAATGGGTCTGCTTGGGAAGCCCGGCTGTTACCTGTCTTGATTTCAGGTCAGATAGCAATTTAGTTTTGGTTTGGAACTGTATTCTGAGTGTCTATGGTTAGATTCTTAATCTAGACTGTTTGGGTTTAGTGCAGGAGCCTTGTTCAAGATGATTGCCTCGTGTTATTTTCGTTTACCAGGCTTAAAATGATGACCCCGCAGAACTGAACTGGAACCTATTGTGGCTGACCGTGTCAACCATACTTCTGCAACCTTGCTGACCCCATCACAGCTTGTGTGCACTCCTCTGTCTATTCGCTGCCTCTTCTCCCATGTTTGGCTTTTGTTTGACTTGTCTAGCAGGTTCCATTTGAGCCTTTCCTCCTGCTTCCACAGTGAACAGCTTTCTGAATCTTCCTTTTGGCTCTTGTGCTTCGAATTTGGTTCTGCTTTTATGTAGGACTTGAACCTCCTTGTAACTTGACAACTTTCTTTAGGGTTAGATTTCAGCCGTCCCTGCCTCCAGGCCGGCAGCCATTCAGAAGGAACTGAACCTCTCTTATTTCAAGTATAGGGTCAGAAAACATCTTTTTCCTCTGTTCATGTTAGGTGCTGCAGATCAGACCTCATAAATTAGATTAGCAGAAGGCAGATCAGTAAGATAAAACCAAACAGAAGCGCATCACATGCAAACATGCTAATGCTGAGCATTAAATAACCCAAGGAAGTGGTGAGAGCTTGGAATTTATATGGCATCTTAGCACAAAAATACTAAATATTTAGGGAAGCGATAAGGCAAAGGAAAAGACTGAGCTAGGTGTGGCCAATTGTGGGAAGGTACATACATGCAGAAAGTAAAGGTAGATACGGCCTAGGTATAGTAAGTTTTGCAGGGTAGACCCTCTGGTGCCATCTCTGTCCTGCTCAGGGTCTACATTGTCAACAGCGATGAACTTCTGTCCTTCCTGGTAGAGAGAGGAGGAACAACACTTTTGCAAATTTATGCCCTGCTTTTAGGAAAATGAGAGGAGAGCAGAGAGTTTTTCTTAAACCTTAAAGTTTTTCTGTACCTCTCAGCTGCTTTCAGTTACAGTAATTCTTATGCCAAGCAGGCATATTTTGAAGTGGCATATTTTGCTTACCTTCACAAGTTGTCAGCTGGGACTTGAAAGTTACTGCTAGTCAAAGATGCATCACGAAATAAAATGTGTCTGGAACTGCATGGAAACTAATGGGAAGATCAGGTTGAATCACATTAAATGTATGTATGTTCAGCATTTCAAGATTATAACTATTATCCAGACTGGTATTTTCCTTGTATTGAAAAAAAAATCACCTGAGGTGTTTGATAGCATAATCTAGGTCTCTCTGAAAAGTGTTGATTCAGTGGGTCTAGAACGGGACCCTCTGCTTTACATGTTTCACTGACGGCTTAACTCTTTGTACACAAAATCTAGGCTCTGCACCAGCAGCATTGGCATCATCTGGGAGTTTGTTAGAAATGCGGACTCTGAGTGTGCCAAGAATACAAAGCCATTCTCGCTCTTTACTTGGGCTAGTTCTTGGGATTGTAGTTTCAGGAACAACCTTGAGAAACTAAATAATATTCCTCTCTGAAGTAAAGAGCAGGCTTGCTTACCTCTTGCTGCACAATGGTAGGTTCTCCAAGATCAGTGGGTTGTTCTTTCTTGTAATACCATCTGCTGCACATGCACGAATCTGCCAGGGCCCTCTTCCACATTGGCTTTCCTTGGGACTTGCAAAAGGGGAAGTGATGCTCAAGTTGCTTGCTGTGCCATGAGTAATGAAGTTCTTAGTTTCTGACCCAAAGTACCATGTCTTCTACCTGTATTTATTAAATTCTTTCAGGCAAATGTAATAGTTTGTAGGTATAATAAAAAAAAAAACCTCAGACTTGTAATTCTTTTTTTTAAAGATTTTATTTATTTATTTGAGTGGTAGAGTTACAGACAGTGAGAGGGAGAGACAGATAGAAAGGTTTTCCATCTTCTGGTTCATTTCCCAGGTTGCTGCATTGGCCGGAGCTGCGCTGATCCGAAGCTAGGAGCCAGGTGCTTCCTCCTGGTCTCCCATGCGGGTGCAGGGGCCTAAGGACTTGAGCCATCTTCTACTGCTTTCCCAGGCCACTTCAGAGAATTGGATTGGAAGAGGAGCAGCCGGGACTAGAACTGGCACCCATATGGGATGCCAGTGCCGGAGGTGGAGGATTAACCTACTGTACCACAGTGCTGGCCCCAGACTTGTAATACTTTATATTATCCTACTCTAAGTACTCTGATCTCTTTTCTGACAGGCTTGGCTCTTTAGACTTCAGCTGGGTGTGGATCTCATTGTTGCCTGTATCTGAGATTCTTCATTCCTCCTGTACTCAGGTGCTTCAGTGCCTGGAGGGTATGACTCCCCTAATGGTACCCTTGTTCCAGAGATTCTCTGTCAATGTCTAACTTAGGCTACGAATGAACTAGGCCTACCTAGGCTCCAGGAAAGGACCAAATTTTATTGTGTTAGGCACATGAATTTTTACAGTAATTATGACAAGCTAGTCTTCAAACAGTGCTTTGTGTGTCTGTGTGGGTGCAAACTGTTGAAATCTTTACTTTGTATAGAGCTGAACTTCTATATACAAAGATAATTAAAAAATGAATCTTAATGAAGAAAGGGATGAAAGAGGGAGTAGGAGGTGGGACGAGAGTTGGGGTGGGAGGGTGGGTATTGAGGAAAGAACTACTATATTCCAAAAGCTGCACCTATGAAATTTATATTTATTAAATAAAAGCTTTCTAAAAAATTAAATGCATATGTTTATGTCTTTATATACTTGATAAAAAAGATAAATGTATATTATCAAGTCAGCCTATAGCCTTTATTGATTATCTACACTAGTTTATATGAACTTTTTTATTCTTTTGGATCATCCTCTCATCCTGTCTCTTTGAATGTGGACAGTTAATCCTTGGAATAACTTGCAGATAATATACACAGAGAAGAAATGAGGGGTGATTTGCCATCCAAGGGTAGCAGCATCTGCTATCCATAGTTGTCAGCACTCTCCAGAAGAATCTGTCCCACAACTCCTGCTGCTCAGCATGGCCCTGCTGGATTCAGTGCCTCTAGCAGTACACCTCCCATAAAAAAAGAAAAAGAAAACATGTTTAATGTGTTAAAAATAAATAAATAAATAAAATAAATCATAACCAAGGAAGTTTCCTGATTTTGTGTTTAAGTGATGGAGGAAAGGGACAGTTCAGGAAATGTGAATCCTTAGTTTACTTTCATAGCCCTACAGCTATAAGATGGCTTGAAAAGAATGAAAGGGGTAAAAACCCAGTGTGGCTTTAGCCAGCTTACTCCTCTCTTCTCCATTCCTCCCCTGCTCCCTGAGCTTGCATGTTGAGTGCATACAGGTGACTTAGGAAGGTGCTACAATTATATAGGATTACTGAGACACAGAAAATTAAAAGGGGAGTAGAACAATTAAACAGAGGAGCTGATGAATAAACATACTCTTAAGTTTCCCTTTGTTGTCAGAAGTAGAATTTTGCTACCCCTGAATAGCCCAGATAAATGTGCTTAGTCATCCTTGTATTTTTTTCAGATGCAGAGAGAAAAGCAGTATGCACTAAAGGGGCTGACAAGGGGTCCAGCTGGGACTCCTGTCAGCAGCTAGGGAGTGTATGGAGCCTTCTTGTTAGAGACAACAAGTAGCCTAATGGCTTCCATCTAAGAATGCCTCACAGGTTTTGAAACAAAAATGACAACATTTTGGGCCATTTTCCAGGCAGTATGCTTTATTGGTTTGTTGTTACACATAGAAATTGACAAGGGGGTCAAGTTTTTTTTTTTTTTTTTTTTTTTGAAGGTCTTCAGTTGCTATTGGAAATATGGGTGTGTTTGGAAAAAAATGTAACAAAATGTATTTTGGAAATATTGGTTTGGTATTGTGAGGGGGCAGCATAAAAGAGAGGTGAGTATTGTCCCCATTATAATGATAATAAAATAGTTTCAGGGTCACAGGGGGAGTTTTGGTTGACTAAGAGAATGCTTTGGAATCATAATTTATTAACAGAGTTTGGTGAGGGGTACACTTTTTATGTTAAACAATTAGGAAGATAATTCCAAAAAATATGTTTAGATAAACCTTCCCATTGATATAATATGGGCATATAAAAAGATGAAGGGCTTCCAAACACACACACACACACACACACACGAGTGATCAGGCTTTGTAGATAAACTGAGACCTTGCAGGCCGAATTGGAATTAAAATTAAAAGCTGTATCCACAGAAATGAAGGCAGCATTTCTTATACAATGAGCCACTGCAGAAAGAATTTACAGCACACACTGGATGGGAGGGAAGCTCATTAAATTCTTTATAACTTAGAACAAACTTCAAGAACTACAGGAATTGTTTATGAAGAGTCTTTAAATAAAATGGAAATGTAAAACAGTTGCAGTTGGGGAACCTCAGCATTCTTGGTACTTATTTTGATTCCTAAAAAAAGAAAGTGAAAAGTTCAGCAAGTATCATATGAGATATAAGTGGTGTGGAATGCAGATAAACCATTTTTTTCTAAAACTTCTAGCTGAAAAAAAGAAAATAAAATGGTACCTCAAAAAAAAGTGTTTTATGATAGACAGAATACACTGCCTGTACATCTGCAACAATAGATGCTCAATGATTTCCATCTTTACCTTTGATTGGTAATCCTTTATCTTTATACACCAAAATAAACCTGTTTTTTTTTTTCATTTCATTTTCCATGAATTTCCTGATTTGTAAATCATTTTCTTCGGCTCCACCTGATGTTAAGAGCGGAATCTGCTCCCTAGTTTGGAGGAAATCACAGAAGTATAATATTGCTTATGAGGTTTCGGATCTATACATAATCATACTCATTAAAACTTGGCCGGCGCCGCGGCTCACTAGGCTAATCCTCCACCTGTGGTGCCAGCACCCCGGGTTCTAGTCCTGGTTGGGGTGCTGGATTCTGTCCCGGTTGCTCCTCTTCCAGTCCAGCTCTCTGCTGTGGCCAGGGAGGGCAGTGGAGGATGGCCCAAGTGCTTCGGCCCTGCACCCGCATGGGAGACCAGGAGGAAGCACCTGGCTCCTGGCTTCGGATAGGCACAGCGCGCTGGCCGTAGCAGCCATTTGGGGGGTGTACCAACGGAAGGAAGACCTTTCTCTGTCTCTCACTGTCTAACTCTGCCTGTTAAAAAAAAACTTTATTATATTATATGGTTTGCTCATTCCATAGCTTAGATTCAGTTACTATCAATGTTGTAACTCAGAATTTTATGAAGAAAAGGAAGAATCTACTTAAGTACTTTGTTATATAAATTGAGTGAGTCCAGCTCATATTTTTCAATACAGATTTGTTCCCATTGTCATCAGAAGTAGGAAGTCATCCCCTAGCTCATTCCTGAAAGTAGGGCTTTGACAGAGTCTTCCTCTATGGGGTTGAAGCTTCCTGACTTGCATTGCTCAAAGCAACTTGACTGTTCTGGATTTGAAATGCTGTTTTCAGTGCATTCCTTGTATCTTACGTACTGTAGTTTTAAGTGATCAGTTTTCAATTCTACATAAGGCTCCATTATATTTGTGTGTCCCAGGTACTTTAAAAACTTCTCTGTTCTCAGTATATAATTAACTGGGCCAGCACTGTGGTTTGGCAGGCAAAGCTGCCACCAGCACTGCCAGCTTCCCATATGGGCTCTGGTTTGAATCCTGGCTGCTCCACTTCTGATCTGCTTTCCTGCTAATGTGCATGAGAAAGCAGTGGAAGATGGTCCAAGTGCTTGGGACCTTGCACCCATGTGGGAGACACAGAAGAAGATCCTGGCTCCTGGTTTGGGATCTGACCAACTCCAGCTGTTGCAGCCATTTGGGGAGTGGATGGAAGATCTCACTCTCCCTCTCTCTGTAATTCTCTGCCTTTTGAATAAATAAATATTTTATACACACACACACACACACAATGAGCTATGATGCCCTATACAATTTTCTTGATTTCTGATATATCTCCATTACAACTCAAATAAAAAGAATCTAATAGTTCTGTTACCAGAGAATGGCAGGGTCCTTGTCTTCACACAAGAAAGAATTCAGGCATGAGACAGAGAGTAAGTGGAAAGCAAATAGTAAAGTTTATTAGGGCAGGTACATCTGTAAGAATGGGTGGGCACTGCTCCAGACAGAACCTGAGAGAGAGTGCCCAGTCACTCAGACTGGGGGAGAGCGAGGTTACATGGTTGAGTGGAGAGAGTACACCTGACCAGGCCAGGTGGGTGGCTCAGCAGAGAGGCAGAGGGCTGAGTGCGCAGTCTGACTGAGGCCAGGGATTTTTAAGGTGATGGGTCTTGTCTCCCCACCTCTGCTCCTCCTGGAACAAAGGACTTTTGGGATGTAAATACGAAAAATTCCTATCTGAGTTTTCCCCTGAAGTTATCAGATAGGAGGAAGCCTGGCTGGCATTGCCCTGGTTAGAGGAAGGATAGGCAGGACCCCCTGGAAGATCGGTAGGATGTATGAAGTGCAGATACTGGGTTGCACCTGGAAGGTTATCAGGAAGAAGGGGTGGAACCCCCACCTGGCAAGTTATCAGGATGACTCTTTTATTTAACTTTTATTTAATGAATATAAATTTCCAAAGTACAGCTCTTGGATTACAGTGGCTTTTTCCCCCCTATAACTTCCCTCCCACCCACAACCCTCCCCTCTCTCACTCCCTCTCCCCTTCCATTCACATCAAGATTCATTTTCAATTCTCTTTATATACAGAAGATCAGTTTAGCATATATTAAATAAAGATTTCAACGGTTTGCACCCACATAGAAACACAAAGTGAAAAATACTGTTTGAGTACTAGTTATAGCATTAAATCACAATGTACAGCACATTAAGGACAGAGATCCTACATGAGGAGTAAGTGCACAGTGACTCCTGTTGTTGACTTAACAAATTGACACTCTTGTTTATGGCATCAGTAATCACCCTAGGCTCTTGTCATGAGTTGCCAAGGCTATGGAAGACTTTTGAGTTCACTGACTCTGATCATATTTAGACAAGGTCATAGTCAAAGTGGAAGTTCTTTCCTCCCTTCAGAGAAAGGTACCTCCTTCTTTGATGGCCCGTTCTTCTACTGGGATCCCACTCACAGAGATCTTTGATTTAGGATTTTTTTTTTTTTTTTTTGCCAGAGTGTCTTGGCTTTCCATGCCTAAAATACTCTCATGGGCTTTTTAGCCAGATCCAAATGCCTTAAGGGCTGATTCTGAGGCCAGAGTGCTGTTTAGGACATCTGCCATTCTATGAGTCTGCTGTGTATATCGGGATGATTTTGAGATGCATATGCTGGACCTAGATGTCAACTCTTTAGGCCTTTGTCACACAAACATAAGCTCATATCTGACTTCCTACCTAACATTTCTACATAAATTTTTGGTGAAAAGCTTTAAAACTTTTGTATTATATGCATATATAAAATTTGTATATATAAATAATATAGTTTAATAGGAAAATTATAGAGTTTTTCACACAAAAATAAGGGATTCAGAATGTAATGCTTGATGAAAAACATACTAACTTTAAAGACAAAAGTTTACAACAAAAATAAAAATTTGTAGGATTTGTCAGTGCAATAATATTCTAATTTTTAAATAGTGAAAAATTAGAATTTTTGTATAGAAATTGCCAAGAAGCTGATGTTTAAGGAAGAAGATTCATGGTATAAGTGACTTTTTCTGATAGCTGGATGTTGGGATGAAAGTTAGAGATATTTTGGAAAAAATACTCAATATTTTGAGGTTATATAGAGGAAAAATAAATTCTTTCTTTTTCAAGTAATAACGAACCTTTATTACTTTCTTAACAGCCTCTCATGCTTTCTTGCCAGATGCCTTTGGCACAGGTGCTTTCTGGGCAGGAGGCTTCTGGCCCTTCTGAGCTTTAGGAGGCTGCGCTGCCTTCTGGCCCACGGCTTTCTGGGCCAGAGCCTTCTGAGCCGGAGCCTTCTGGGCTGCAGCCTTCTTGCCCACAGTGGTCACCTTAGGAAAAATAAATTCTAACAAGAGTTAAAAAATCTTTAAAATTTGGAGGAAGGAAATACATACTCATTAATACAGTAAAAAGCTATTGAGAATGGAATCAAATCACACTTGGTTTAAATTTTTATGGAGGGGAAAAATGGAACTTAAAAATAACACATATTTTCCATGAATTGTTTGAAGCCCTTTCATATTTGAAATAAATATTTTATTATTTAATTTTTTGGGTGAACTTAAAAATGCATTCTTTTGC
Source organism: Lepus europaeus (assembly GCF_033115175.1). Taxonomy (NCBI): domain Eukaryota; kingdom Metazoa; phylum Chordata; class Mammalia; order Lagomorpha; family Leporidae; genus Lepus; species Lepus europaeus. The sequence continues at coordinate 58,224,671 of NC_084834.1, read as the reverse complement.
ATAACTTTGCATAACTTTTATTCTAATAATATTTCTCAGCTAGCAATACTTTGCTCACCAACAAACCTTTCTTGAGTGACTATTATATGTAGACAAGGTGTTGTTTGCTATGTATGGAACAGAACCAAAAGTAAAGGTGGACATCTTTGTCCTCAGATGAGAGAAAAATTCCATGGACATTTAAGTAGAGCCATTTAACAAAGTAAAATATTACCTCTCAAATTATTTTAATCTCAGGACTTGTTTAGATTCTCAAAAATTACTGAGGATGGCAAAAACCTTTTGTTTGTAGAGCTTGTATCTGTCACCCCAAACTACACTGCAAGTCAAGACCGAGAAAACTTAGGACACAAGCTGTGATAAAATACTGCATTCCTTTAACTGTCAGGATGAGGCTCTGATGGGAAACTCTACTAGGCACATGTTTGTGATAAAATGAAATGAAAATGGTAAAGCATGTCTTACATGATTGAGATGACATTATTGACTTTGAGAAGTCTCTGGGACCATACTTTGGCAGCTGATGAACTAGAATACAAAGTGTCTGATGCTACAGTAGATACCCATTAAAAATGCCATGGGGCTACAGAAGAGGGAGGTGATAAAGTAATTAATACCACATGGTCAATATTAGTCTCCAACTGAGTTTAGATAGTAATAAAAATAAAACAAAACAAAATAAATGGCTAAACTGCCTTTTGCCAAGTAGCTCAGTTCACAAAATAAAGGCATTCCCCTGCCACCTGGTGGCAATTTACCCTAATTAGGGATTGGGAGGTTTTTGAGTGGCATGCAATTATAATATATCTTAATTGCAGATTAAGAGTTTTTGGATGTTGAGTCTACCACCAAACACCATGAAATTATACTTGGAACCTCTGAAACATGCCAACTGAATGCTAAATAGTTCTCCAGTACAATAAAAGCAAATAGACTAAGAATCCTACCGTGCTTTTAAAAAATCAATAAAAAAATCATGTAGGGTTTCACAGTGCTTTGATTATATTTAGAGCTCAGGATGGCAAAAAGAAGCGCTTTCATTGTTTTTCTGCAGTGTGTTTTCTCACTAAGTGATAAGAGAGATGATAAAAGCAACATACAACATTCAGGTTTTGAGACTATGTCCTCAAGAACAGGATAGCAGATTCTCTGAGTGACTCTCCATTCAGAGAAGTTCCAGACCATAGGGGATGCGTGTTACTGCAGAAAGTGAAATGAATAGGTGTCGGGATACCTGTAGAAAGGAGGGGAGTGATGGAAGGCCTCAAGAACTTATCTTAAGAGACATGGTGGGATAATAAGGATTTGCCTAATGCCACTCATCTTCGTCAGATTAAAACACATTATTTGTGCTATATCACAGTTTTTAAATAAGTCAATGAGAGTAGAATTTATCCCTTTACTGAGAGGGTTTTGTGCTTCCATGAATCAGTAACTTAAAAACACAGGATTTGCATAAACTTCCAACTTCCATCCCAACACAGAGAGAGGTACAGATAGTGTAGGGCAGTGGCCATCAACCTGGGACTATGGTAAGACATTACAAGACACCTTAGCATGGCTACCTTTTTCTCCCCCAAGAATTATTTATTTGAAAGGTAAACTTACAGAGAGTGAGGGACAACCAGAGAGAGAGAGAAAGAGAGAAAGATTTTCCATCCATTGGTTCACTCCCCAAATGGCTACACTGGACAGGATTGTGCCAGGATGAAGCCAGGAGCCCAGAGCTTCTTCTGGATCTCCCATGTGGGTGTAGAGACTCAAGCACCTAGGCCATCTTTCACTGCTTTCCCAGGCACATTAGCAGAGAGCTGGATTGGAAATGGAGAAGCCAGTACTCGAACCAGTGCCCATATGTGATGCCAATGTCGCAGGCTGCAGCTTAACCTGCTGCACTACAGTGCTGACCAGAGCATGGCTGCTTTTAAGGCAATTCATTTCCTGATACCTGATTTCTCTATGTGGTTTTTATCCTAATTCAATCTGACAGAAAATAAGTCTACATTCACTAAGACCTGAGTGCCTCTTTATAAAGCAAGTGCAAATTCCTCATTCATCTTATGTTTCACTAATATGCATCACCCAAAAGGCAAACATTATCTTGGTGTTGGACAAAGGGAAATGTCCTCCAATGGTTAATCACAGCATCATGAATCTCAAGGACTTTAGCTCTTTCCCAACTTATACAGATTTTTCTAAAGGATAAAGTCCAATGTTAGAAACTGTTGTGTTTGTCCCTTAAGTTTTACAGAATGAAGAGGGACCCCATGGAGCAGTGTGGAAGATGGAACCAAGCAGCAGGGAGCAGAAACAACATCCATGACTCCCTAGTGAAGGGCTGGAGAAGATGCTAGCTTCTGAAAGCAGGTGAGAGCAGAGAGCAACAGCCTGTGCCACTGATCATAATGCCTGAGGGAGGACCTGGTAGACAACACTGAATTTGAATGCAGCCTGGATCCCTAGCAAGGGACAGGGTACCCACTTAATCCAGAGAAGGAGAAGCACCATTCTTTCACCCCATAAGGGAGCCCAGTGACCAGTGGGGATAAGGTGGCATCTTGACATCAGTAGAGGCTTAGGATGCTTGTACCTGCCTGCAATCAGGAGATTTGACCAGAGGGAAAAATCTGTGTTCCCCACTGATTTGGAGTGTTCCCCACTGGCTGAGAGAGTTGGCAGGAGGCTGAGCACCAATTTAGGACTGTGAGATACTCCCATCTCCCAACTTATCACAGGCTCTAAGGCTCAAACTGCCAAGGCAGAGCACCCACAGGTAGCTGGCTCTGGTATTGTCTTTGCTCTCTAGTGGAAGGGGCAGGCTGGTGGGGCTAACAGTGGATCCTTTACACCACATGACTGTGGAAGCCTTGCATGCTGTGATTGTGGGAATTCTGTGACTGCATGATAGGGTGTGGGGGGTAACTGGATCACTGGGCAATAACCGTGTTTGGTGTCAGAGGCTCAGAGCTCCCTGTCTGCTTGGGTTGGGGCATTGCAGAGCATTCCATACTCACACTGAGGACCACACAGATCCTTTGCACAGTTGATATGCTTGCATGGGTGGAGTTGTGCCCACTGTGGGCTAACCCTGGGCATTAATCAACTTGGAAGAGAGGAAGTGAGGTGATTATGCTCACAGGCATGATCTTACACTCCCCCATGCTGACAATAGAGGATATCTACCATGCCCAACTTGAGTGTCGCCCTAGATTCTACCCTCACCATGGAGCAGGAGACCAGAGCTCCCTTGTTCCAACTAGCATACACCTCTGGATATCCACTAAAAAGAGCAGACACTCCACTAAGCCACAGAAGGACAGTTCAAAGATAAAACCCATCAGAGGAGAAAACCAACAAATGTTTCTAAAAATAAATGCAGAAATACAAGAAACAAGAACAAATGAGATAACAAATAAGAACAAATAATGACTCCCCCAAAGGAACACAGCACTTCAGTATTAGAATGTGAAGATGAAGAGATTGATTAAATGCCTGAAAATAAATACAAAAGAATGATCATAAAATTACTTAAAAACACAGAGAACCAGATCATGAGATGAAGAAATACATACATGATATGGATGAAAAATTTTGCCAAGAGATTGAGATATTGAAGAGAAATCAAGTTTAACTGTTAGAAATGAAGAATCCAATAGGTCAAATAGAAAATATAGTGGAAAGCCTCAACAACAGACTTATGAGGCAGAAGAAAGAAAATCAGAGTTAGAACACAAGTGCTTGGAAATATCTCAGTCAGAAAAAAAAACAAAGAAATAATTGGAGATTTATGGGGATACTATCAAACAACCAAGCATACGTTTCTTAAGAGTTCCTGAAGGTGTGGAAAGAGATAATGGATTAGAACTTCTATTCGGTGAAGTAATCACAGAAAACATCCCAAATTTGGAGAAAGAAAGTGACATCCAATACAAGAACCACATAGAGCTCCTAACGGACATGATCAGTAAAGATCTTCAGAATAACACATTATAGTCAAACTGTCAATAGTAAAACATAAAGAAAATATTCTAAAATGTGCACAAGATAAACTCTAGATTAACTTCAGAGGATCCTCAATTAGACTAATGGCTTATTTCTCATCAGGAACAAAATAGGCTAGGAGAGAATGGAGAGACATAGTCCAAGTCTTAAAACAAAGAAACTGTCATCCAAGAATAATGTACCCAGCAAAGCTCTCATTTATAAATGGAGGTGAAATGAAGACCTTCCCAAATAAATACAAATGAAAAGAATTTGTCATTTGTCCAGCCTACAAATGATTCTTAAGGATGTTCTACCTACAGAAACAGAGACCAATAGTCAACATAATGAAAGAATGTGAAGGCAGATAATCTCTTATCAAAAGAACAAAGGAAATCCAATGCAAACAATAGGAATATTTATGGAAAAATGGAAGGACCAAATTGTTGCTTATCGATAATAACCTTGAGTGTAAATGCCTAAGTTCTCCAACTGAAAGATAAATACTGGCCAAATGGATTATAAATCAAGACCCATCTGTTTGCTACCAACAAGAAATATACCTGACCAAAAAAGAAACATGGACACTGAAAATGAAAAGAGGGAAAAGGTATTGCAGGCTAACAGAAAGCAAAAACAAGCAGGTATAGCCACCCTAATATTAGACAAAATAGACTTTAACAAAAAACAGTTATAATAGACAAAGAAGGGCATTGTGTAATAATTAAAGGATCAATTCAACAGGAAGATATGACTAAAATAAATATATATGCACCCAATGCCAAAGCACCTAGATATTTAAAGCAATTTTTAATAGAAATAAGGGATACACAACTCCAATACATATTAATGGGGAACTTCAACACCTGACTTTCATCAATGGAGAGATCAGCTGAACAGAAAAATCAACAGGGGCCGGCGCCTTGGCTCACTTGGTTAATCCTCTGCCTGCAGCGCTGGCATCCCACATGGGTGCTAGGTTCTAGACCCATTTGCTCCTCTTCCAGTCTAACTCTCTGCTGTGGCCTGGGAGGGCAGTGGAGGATGGCCCAGGTGCTTTGGCCCCTGCACTGGTGTGGGAGACAAAGAGGAAGCACCTGGCTCCTGGCTTTGGATCAGCACAGTGCCGGCCATGGCAGTCATTTGGGGAGTGAACCAATGGAAGAAAGACCTTTCTCTCTGTCTCTCTTTCACTGTCTGTAACTCTACCTGTCAAATAAATAAGAAAAAAAAGAAAAATCAACAAATAAACAAAAGAGTTAATCTATACTGTGGACCAAATGGACCTAATTGATATCTATAGAACATTTTATCTCACAGTTGAAGAATACCCATTCTTTTCATCAGTGCATGGAATGCTCTCTAAGATAGACCATGTGTTAGGCCATAAAGTAAGTCTCAGCAAATAAAAAAAAAAAGAACTCATAGCATGTATTTTTTCTGACCACAAAGGAACAAAGCTAGAGATTAACAACCTAAGAATCTCAAGAAAATATGAAGACACATGGGGACTGAGCAACATTCTCCTGAATGAACAATGGGTCATAGAAGAAATCAAAAGAGAAAGCAAAAAATTTCTGGAAATGACTGAAGATGACAATATAACATATCAAAATTATGGGATAGAGCAAAAGCAGTGTTAAGAAGGAAGTTTATAGCAATGTGTGCCTACATCAAGAAATTAGAAAGACACTAAATTATTAATGTACCTTAAGGCCCTAGAAAAACAACAACAAACCAAACCCCAAAATAGTAGGAGAAAAGAAATAGTTGAAATTAGGGAAAAAATACACAAAATTGAAGCAGAAAACTCCAATAGATGAGTGAAATGAAGATCTGTTTTTTTCTGAAAAAATAAGCAAAACTGCTACACCATTGGCCCAAGTAATAAAAAAAAGAAGATGCAAATCAATAAAATCAAATGCTAAAAAAAGATATAACAACAGAAATAAAAAAGAATTATCAGGAATTACTACAAAATATGCCAACAAACTGGAAAATCTAGAAAAAAAAATCCTAGAGATATACAATCTACCAAAATTGAGTCACGAAGACATAGAAAACCAAATGGACCAATAACCATTACAGAGATTGAATTGGTAATAAAGACCCTCCCAAAAAAAGAAAAGCCCAGGACTGGAAGTCTTCACTGCTGAATTCTACCATGCATTTCATGAAGAACTAATTCCAATTCTTCTCAAGCTATTCAAAACAACTGAAAGGGAGGAATCCTGCCAAACTCCTTCTATGAAGAATGTATCACCCTAACCCCCAAACCAGAAACATACAACAAAGAAAGAGAACTATAGACCAACATCCCTGCTGAACGTAGATACAAAAGTCTTCAACAAAATACTGGCTAAAGGAATTCAACAACACATTAGTAAAGTGATTCTCCTGGACCAAGTGGTGTTTATCCTTGGCATGCAGGGGTGGTTCATTATATGCCAATCAATAAATGTGATATGTCTCATTAATAAATTGAAGAACAAAAACTATATGATTATCTCAATAGATTCAGAGAAAGCATTTGATAAAATACAACATTGTTTCATGATAAAAACCTTAAGGTAACTGGGTATAGAAGAAACATTCCTCAACACAATCAAGGCAATATACAACAAACCCACAGACAGCATCATATTGAGTAGACAATAGTCAGAAACATTTCCCTAAAATCCAGAACCAGACAAGGATGCCCACTTTCACCGTCAGTATTCATAATAGTTCTGGAAGTTTTAGTGAGAACTATTAGGCAAGAAAAAGAAATCAAAGAGATACAAACTGGCACAGAGGAAGTCAAATTATCCCTGTTTGCAGATGGTATGATTGTATATATAGAAGAACCAAAAGATTCCATAACAATGCTGGTGAGGATGTGGGGGGAAATGTATACTAATCCACTATTGGTGGGAATGTAAACCAGTTCAGTCATTGTGGAAGACAGTATGGAGAATCTTCAGAAAGCTGAAAATAGATCTACCATATGATCCATCAATCCCACTTCTGGAAATTTACCCAAGGGAAATGAAATCAGCATATGAAATAGTTATTTGTCAACAATAGCTAATATATGGAGTCATATCAATTGATGATTGCATAAAGAAATTATGGCATATATATACTATAGAATACTACCCAAATATTAAAAAAAGAAATCCTGTCTTTTGGAATAAAATGGATGCATCTAGAAACCATTATATTTATTGAAATAAGCCAGTCTCAGAAAGACAAATACCATATATTCTCCCTGATCTGTGGCAACTAATAGAGCATTAAAAATGTAATGTGTGGGAGTGAAATTGACATTTTGAAATTCCTAGATTGTTTATAGCCCTTGTATCTACTGTTGGAGAGCAGTGTATTTTTTTTTCTAATATTATTTGTCAAACTCGGTAGATACTATAGAGTTAATCTTATGAGTATAAAGTAAGCTAAAAATAGGTCTTTGTAGAAATTAACAGTGGGAATAGGAGGGAGAGGAGGAAGAAGGGTGGCAGTGTTGGCTGGAGGAAGGGTAGGTGGGAAGAATCACTACATTCCTAAATCTGAATATATGAAATACGTGTACCTTAAAAAATGAAATACCCCCCTAAAAAAGACTATAGGAAATCATACGAGTTTGGTAAAGTTGTAGGATTTAAAATCAACACATATAATTCAATAGCCTTTGTATACACAGAAAATGCCATAGTTGAAAAAGAACTTCCAAGATCATTCCCACTCACAATAGTTACAATTTAAATTCCTTGGAATAAATTTAATAAATTTAACCCAGGAGGTTAAGACCTCTTTGATGAAAATTATAAAACATTAAAGAAAATAATAGAAGAAGACACACAAAAAATGGAAAATTTTCCACATTCATGGATTGGAAGAATTAATATCATCAAAATCCCCATACTACTGAAAGCAATTTTTACTGACTCAATGTGATTCTTTATCAAAATATCAATGACATTTTTCTCAGAGTTAGGAAAGATGATGCTAACATTCATATGGAAACACTAGAGACCTGACTAGAAAAAGCAATCTTAATCAACAAAAGCAAACAAACAACAAGGCATTTATAATCAAAATAGCCTGGTACTGGTATAAAAAGAGACATATAGCAATGGAACAGAATAGAAACTCCAGAAATCAATTCATCATATACAACCAACTAATCTTTGTCAAAAGAGCTAAAATCCACCAAAGAGAAAGGACAGTCTCTTTAACAAATGGTGCTGGGGAAGATGGATCTCTGCATGCAAAAGTATGAAGCAAGATCCCTACCTTATAGCTTTTACAAAAATCTACTCAAAATGGATTGTTTCTAAATCTGTGAACTGAAACCATCAAATTACTAGAGGAAAACATTAGGGAAACTCTTCAAGTCATTGGCACAGGTTTAGATTTCTTAGAAAAGACCCCAAAGTACAGGCAATAAAAGTAGAGATAGACAAATGGGGTTACATCAAGCTAAGAAGCTTCTGCACTGTAAAGAGAACACACAGCAAAGTGAAGATGCAACTGACAGAATGGGAAAAAATATTTGCAAACTATGCAACTGATAAAGTATTAATATCCAGAATCTATAAAGAGCTCAAGAAACTCAACAACAACAAAACAAACAACCCAGTTAAGAAACAGGCTAAAGCATTTTTCCAAACATGAATTCAAATGGACAATAGACACATGAAAAAGTGCTAATAATCACTAATCATCAGGGAAAGGCACATCAAAATCACAGTGAGGTTTCACCTCACCACAGTTAGAATGGCTCTCATACAGAAATAAAAAAATAAACATTGGTGGTGTGGGGAAAAACGTGAATACATTATATTTAGTAAAATAAACCAGTCCCAAAAAGAAAAATACCATATGTTTTTCCTGATCTATTCTTGCATAAAATTTTAATGTAATGTCTTTCAGATTTAATGCGTATTTTCCAACATAGTAATGAAAATATGTCTTTTAAGTCTCATCATATGAAATTTATTTTGATTGTCATTAATCCTCCCCTTATTGATCATAAAAATGCTACATATTTTCTACTCCCTATTAACGAAAGTTAAAATTACAATTTGGCTCTCAGGCTAATTGTCATTTATGACAACTTTTGTTTCAGATTACGTTTTGAATGATGTTTATTTAGCAAAAAGCCATGGATTATAGAAAATTTGCCATATTTCCTTCTGATCAAGATAATAAATATGGTATCACCCTGTATGGTTGAGCAAGTTTACTAGTAGCACTTTTAAAAGATTGAGGATTTCCTAAGCATGGGATTCCTCAGTTGTCACATGAAGTGCCCTTGTGCACGTTTCCTTCATGTTAGTTGTTGCATAGAAGTTAGTGAAAACTCAAAGTCCACCATACTCACTGTATTCTGTGCAGTGAGTAACGAATTCCTCCATCTCTGATCCAGGAGCAACGACACTATCAGGCTCACTTTGAAGCTCACAAGCAGGATAAAATATAATCTTTTTCATATTTCTTGACAGCACTAGCCATTTATTTGGGAGGTATTAGCTTAAGACATTGAAGACAAAGGGAGTAAAAGTGAGGCAAGAAAATATGTGTTGCTATACTGGTTTCAACAAAAGTGATATCACAAGTACTTAGCAGTCACAATGACTGATTTTAGAATTTTTGGAAGTGTTGAACAGAGGAAATTCAATTCAAAGTAGTCCATGAGAGATAGAGAGAAGAAGGAGTAAATTTTCTCCTTGAATTCTTTCCATTTCTTTTCCTCCTTGGCACAGTTTACATCTGTGGTTATTTTGGCTCATCATCACACTTCTTGGGTGCATCTTGGTGGCTGCTGAGGAAACCAAGTCCTACATTATGAAGTACAGTGTTTTTTTCATTCAAATATGAAACTGGTCAGGTAATTTAGTGCAAATAAATGCTGACCAAGACCAAGAAAGAAAGAAATAAAGTTTATATTTCAGTGCAATGAGTAGCAAATCCAAAGTCACATGAAACAGCTCCAAATTTTTTGGCCTCTCATGAATCAAATAGGAAGTTAATTGAGTCCTTAGCTGATTACTCAAAAAATACTGGGCCGGCGCCATGGCTCACTTGGTTAATCCTGTGCCTGTGGTGCCCGCATCCCATATGGGTGCCGGGTTCTAGTCCCGGTTGCTCCTTTTCCACTCCAGCTCTCTGCTGTGGCCCAGGAGGGCAGTGGAGGATGGCCCAAGAGCTTGGGCCCCTGCACGTGCATGGGAGACTAGGAAGAAGCACCTGGCTCCTGGCTTCAGATTGGAGCAGCGCTGGCCATAGTGGCCATTTGGGGAGTGAACCAAGAAGAAGCAAACCAAGTGAAGGAAGACCTTTCTCTCTGTCTCTCTTTCTCTCACTGTCTATAACTCTACTTGTCAAAAAAATAAATAAAAAAACTACTAGAAATGGATAGTAATGTGATTATTTGTGGTAATAATCTAGAAATGGGTTCAAAGAAATAGCTGCCAATACTCTTAAAAACTCTTGCCACCCTTATTTATTTATTTATTTATTTATTTTGACAGGCAGAGTGGACAGTGAGAGAGAGAGACAGAGAGAAAGGTCTTCCTTTTGCCGTTGGTTCACCCTCCAATGGCCGCCGCGGTAGGCGCGCTGCGGCCGGCGCACCGCGCTGATCCGATGGCAGGAGCCAGGTGCTTCTCCTGGTCTCCCATGGGGTGCAGGGCCCAAGCACTTGGGCCATCCTCCACTGCACTCCCTGGCCACAGCAGAGAGCTGGCCTGGAAGAGGGGCAACCAGGACAGGATCGGTGCCCCGACCAGGACTAGAACCCAGGTGTGCCGGCACCGCAAGGCGGAGGATTAGCCTATTGAGCCGCGGCGCCGGCCATATTTATTTGTATTAACTAATTTACTTGGTACTTTCAATTGTCAAAAATAAACGTAGACAGATCTATACAGAATCTTGTCTGCTTATTTATGAACAAATGAATTTATTTGGAAACATAACTCTATTCATCTCATTCAAATGTATACTGCTGATAAAAGCATACTTTGAAGCTCAATGATTATTTACCAGAATTTATACCACACATGTTCTTTTGATTAATTATGAAGTAATAATAGTTGTAACAGTAACATCTCAGAAGAAACTTCTAAACATTTAAAGTCTTTGGTCACAAAAAAGAAACCAATTTACAATTTAAATGTATATACATAAATATTTGTATATAGACTGAAAATGTACAATAAAATTAGCATGGTAAATTTTGTAGGATGGAATTACATCATATGTAAAAGAGTGAAATATATACATTTTCATAGCAAATTGTATTTTTATTGTAAAAATTATGTGTTTATGATATATAACTCTAAGGAAACATTTACAAGTTAAGTAAGTACTCTATTCTCTATTTTGGAAAAATTACATATATTTAAAGCTATAATAAAACATTTTAAATCAACTAAGAATTATTTGACAAAGTATATAGTTTTTTTAAAAAATTGTGAGAAGTAAGTGAACAAAAAATTTTGAAGAGATCTGGTCTAGTGACCAGAATAGTCAACTCAGATGTCCTTTGAATAAATCGAATCTAAGAGAGGTAAGAGATGTTGCCCAATGTTGCTTCAGCAATTTGAAGATAGAGGTGATATTCAAAGCTAGGGATGCTTTTAATTACAAGTATAATACATGTGTATCACAAGGAGACAATGTCTCAAATATTTGGATCCCTGCCTACTATCTCGGAGACCTGGATTGAGTATTCTAAACATAGTTATGTTATAATCTCTAGAATTATTGAACATCTAGAATTATTGGAACATCTATATTTTGCAGTTATTTGGTGTGTAAACCAGCAGACAGGAACAATTTCTCTCCATCTTGCTCTCTGATTCTGTGTGTGTTTGTGTGTGTGTGTGTGTGATATGAATAAATTTTAAAAAAATCCTGAGCAGTGAGATTGCTGGATCATGTATTAAGTTCATGTTTAACTTTATATACAACTGACAAAGTGTTTTCAAAGAACTGTACCATTTTTTATCCTTACCATCAAAATATGAGAATTTCAGCTACCTCAACTTCTTGCCAGTAGGACTGGATATTGTCAACTTTTGTTGTTGGTTCCATTCTGACAAATATATAGTAATATCTGAGGGTGGTTTCTCTAATGATTAAGTAGGCTGAGCATCCTTCTATGTGCTCATTTGCCATTAACACATCTTTGTTGAGCTTCTGTTCAAATCTTAAGTGACTAAAACAATTTAGCTGTGTTTTTATCATGGAGATGTGAGAGTCCTTTGGATTTGCCGGGTGATAGTCTTTCTTCAGATTGCAGTTTTCATTCCCATGAGCTCAGGTGGTGTTGATGTGGCTGCTGTTGGGAGTAGCACTGATCCAGCACAGTGCTGCTCTTACTTTTCCATCTATCGAAACTACCTGGAGTGATATCCTAGATGTCTCGGGTGGGTCTGAAATTCCACATTTATAGTTCAATCCCAGAAACCTGATGCTTCTATGATTAGTTTGAGAAGGAAGAACTGAGGGAAACCAAGAAGGATTCAGGAAAGTGTTGCTCTTAAGAAATCAAAGGCTGTACAAGAAACACATTTCACCAACAAAGAGACAAGCAAACAAAAAGTGAAAAGATGGAAAAAGATATTCCATGCTAATGGTAATCAAAAAAGGGCAGGTGTAGTGATCCTAATATCAGACAAAATAGAATTTAACTCAAAAATGTTAATAGAGACAGAGAAGGGCATTTCTCTTTCATAAAAGAAATCATAAGAGAAATAAAAAGTTCCTGAAAAGGAATGAAGACAAACATCCAATCAAAATTTATGGGATACAGCACAAGCAGTGTTAGGGTGAAGTTCAGAGCAATTGGTGCCTACATCAAGCAACTGGAAAGTCACCGAATAAATGAGCCATCAATGCATCACAAGACCTAGAAAAACAACAATTCAAACCCCAAATTAGTAGGAGGAAAGAAGTAATTAAAACTAGAGAAGAAATAAAATAGAAACAAAAATGCTAAAGAAAAGTGAAATTAAGAGCTGTTTTTTGAAAAAATAAACAAAATTGACACACTAACAAAAAAAAAGAGGGAAAAGATCCAAATCAATAAAATCATAGAAGAAAAATGAAATGTAACAACAGATACCACAGAAATAAAAAGAATCATCAGGAATTACTACAAAGAGCCATATGCCAAAAAATCAGGAAACCTAGAAGAAATGGACAGATTCTTGGATACTTATAATCTACAAAAACCGAGTCATGAAGAACACCTAAATAGTCAATAGTCATAGAACACCTAGACAGACCAATAACCCTGATGGAGATGAAATCAGTAATAAAGACCCTCCCCACAAGGTCCTGCTGAATTCAACCAGACATTTAAAAAATGAATCACAAATCTTCTCAAGCTATTCAAAACAATTGAAAGAGAGAGAATCCTCTCAGACTCCTTCTATGAAGCCAGCATTATCTTAATTCCTAAACCAGAAAAATAAACAACAGAAAAAGGAACTATAGACCAATTTCCCTGATGAATATAAACGCAAAAATCCTCAACAAAATACTAGTCAATCAAATCCAACAGCACATCAGAAAGATCATTCACCTGGACCAAGTGGGATTCATCCCTGGTATGCATAGATGGTTCAACCTCCAAAAATCAATAAGTGGGATACAGTGTATTAGTGTATTAACATATTGAAGAACAAAAACTACCTGATTATCTCAATTGATGCAGAGAAAGCATTTGGTAAAATTTAGCATTCTCTCATGATGAAAACCTTAAGCAAGGTAGGTATAGACAGATCATTCCTCAACATAATCAAGGCCAAGCCCACAGCCAGCATCTTTCTGAATGGGGAAAAAAATGGAGGTATTCCTACAAAGCCAAGGGTGCCCACTCTCATCATTGTTATTCAATATAGTCCCAGAAGTTTTAGCCAAAGACATTAGGCAAGAAAAATAAATAAAAGGAAATACAAATGGGGAAGGAGGAAGTCAAACTATCCCTATTTGCAGATGACATGATTCTATGTATAAGGTATCCAAAAGACTCTACCAAGAGACTGTTGGAATTCCTAAGAGAGTTCAGTAAAATAGGAGGATATAAAATCAACACACAAAAATCAATAGCCTTTGTAGGCAGACAATGCCATATCTGAGACAGAACTTCTAAGATCAATCCATTTCACAATAGCTACAAAAAAATTAAATACCTTGGAATAAACTTAACCAAGGATGTCAAAGATCTCTACAATGAGAATTATAAGACATTAAAGAAATAGAAGAAGCCATAAAAAAGTGGAAAAATCATCCATTTTCATGGATTAGAAGAATCAGTATCATCAGAATGTCCATTCTACTGAAAGCAACTCTCAGATTCAATGTGATCCCAATCAAAATACCAATGACATTCTTCTCAGATCTAGGAAAATGATTCTAAAATTCATATGGAAACACAAGAGACCCCAAATAGCTAAACCAATCTTAAATAACAAAAACAAAGCTGGAGAAATTACAACACCAGATTTCAAGACACACTACAAGGCAGTTATATTCAAAACAGCTTGGTTCTGGCACAAAACCAGAAATGTTGATCAATGAAACAGAATTAAAACTCCAAAAATCAATCTGCCCATCTCAACCAATTTATATTTGACAAAGGAGCACAAACCAATCCCTGGAGCAAAGATAGTCTATTCAACAAATGGTGCTGGGAAAACTGGATCTCTGAATGCAGAAGTATGAAATAAGATCCATACCTTACTCCTTATGTAAAAATCCACTCAAGTGTATCAGAGACCTAAATATGTGACCTGATACCATCAACTTACTAGAGAACATTTGGGAAACCCTACAAGGCATTGACATAGTGAAAGACTTCTTGGAAAAGACCCCAGAAGCACAGGCAATCAAAGCCAAAATTGACAAATGGGATTATACCAAACTGAGAAGCTTCTGCATTGCAAAAGAAACACTCAGCAAAGGGAAGAGACAACTGACAGAATGGGAGAAAATATTTCCAAACTATGCAACTTATAAAGGATTAATTTCCAGAATCTGTAGAGAGCTTCAGAAACTCAACAACAATAAAACAAACAATCCAGTTAAGAAATGGGCAAAGGACCAAACAGACATTTTTCAAGAGAGGAATCTAAATAGCCACCAGACACATGAAAAAATTTCCAGGTTTGCTAACCTTCTGGGAAATGGCTTTCATACAGAAATCAACAAGCAACAAATGCTGGCAAGGATGTGGAGAAAAGAGTACCTTCCCTAATCCATTATTGGTGGGAATGTAAACTGGTGCAGCCACTGTGGAAGACAGTACAGAGATACCTACCATTTGACCCAGCCATCCCACTCCTGAGAATTTACCCAAAGGGAATCAATATATGAAAGAGTTATCAGTACCCCCATGTTCATTGCAGCTCAATTTACAATAGCTAAGATATGGAATCAACCTAGATGTCCATAAACTAAATACTGGATAAAGAAATTTTGGTATATATACACTATGGAATATTTTACAATGGTTTAAAAATATAACGCTATCATTTGCAACAAATTGGATGCAAATGAAATCCATTATACTTAGTGAAATATTCCAATCAGAAAATGACAATTACCATATGTTCTCTCTGATGTGGTAATTAATAGAGTACCTAAAAGTTAATCTATAGTAGCAAATCTGACACTTGGTGATGCGATGATTTTGAACAGCCCTTGTCTTGATTGTTGAGGAACAATGCTTTTTTGTTTTTTGTTTTTCTTTTTCTTCATATTATTTGGTGAACTCTCTACTTAGAGTAGAGTTAATCTTATCAGTATAAAATTAACTGCAAATATATCTTCGTAAAAAATAAGAATGGAAATGGGAGAGAGAGGAGGAGGAAGGGTGGGAGTATGGCCTGGAGGGAGGTATGGTGGGAATAATCACCATGTTCCCAATTTGTATATGTGAAATACATGAAGTTTGTATTCTTTAAATAAAATTTTAAAAAAATTTTAAAAAAGAAATCAAAGGCTGAGTATATTTTTCCAGAAAGATAAGGGGTAGAAAAAGATGAGAGATGAAGAAAGGAGCAGAATAATTTTGCAGATGCAATAATGTGAGCAAAGATATGGATGAATTAGTCATTTAAAGTTGAAGGAAAAGGGCAATTAAAGATGTTGGGGGTAAGGGGTGATATTGAGGAGGTAAGTCAAAGTCCTATTATGAAAACATATTTGGATTTTGTTTCCTTTGGGACGCACAATTGAAATATTTCAGTAGGGAGAGTGATGTGATTCAATTGTCAGGACAGAAATATGTTCTGAATGAATGGATGATTGGAGAAGTGGAAGCTGAAAAATGGGTTCCCACAGTTGTACAGTGAGAGATGAAGGGTGTGCAAATTAAGGTTATTATTATGGGATGAAAGAGGAGGAGCAATCAATATTACTAGGTAAACCCTGGATGAAGCAGGGGTGAAGGCAGAGGCTGGGATGGCAACTGTGTGATGTCATTCGGTATAATAAGGAATGTGTGTTTTGTCCAGGACTGTTTTGTCCAGAAGGTGATGAGATTCATTAAATACACTGGGGCTAAAAACTTATAGTATCTCCACTTGCCAGTGCCTAGAAGACATTTGTGAGAGTGTGGGAATCAGGAATGACAAGTGGTGAATTCTGTGATGAAATCAGAGTGCAAAAGAGAGGAAGAGACCGAGCTACTATCCAAGAATGACCACATTTGAGAAGAGATCAGTGGCGGCTTCAGTTGAAAGAAGTGAGGTACTTCTCCCAATAAGGAAAATATTTTAATTTGAAACCCAATGAGGAGACAATATTGCACTCAAAGTGGTGATTTAACATTATTTCATTATTCATTTCATTTACTTATTTGAGAGGCAGAGGGAGACAAAGAGAGCAGCACACAAAAGACAGAATAAGAAGGCTCCATCTGCTTGTTCACTCCCCAAAATGCCTGCAATGAACTGGGACTGGGCCAGGCAGAAGCCAGGAGCCAGGACCTCAATCCAGGCCTCCCATGTTGTTGTGCAGAGTCCAGTTACTTGAGCTATCACCTGCTGCCCCCTAGGGTCTGCATTTGCAGGAAACAAGTCAGGAGCAGTACTGGGTGTTGAACTTCTGCACTCTGATAATGGGACATAGGTATATTAATGAGCATCTTAACCATTAGGCTAAATGCCCACTCCCTATAAATATTTCACATATGTATTCACCTCTTATAGACAGCAGATAAAACATTTCAGTTCCATATTTTTCCAAGGTAAAAGGTAATATTAATTTAATATATAATTAACATTTTGGTTTGTGGAACATCTTTTGAGTTTTCTTTTTCATTTAAGTCATTAATTAATTCTCAATAGGAACACTACCAAGAAAAATTGCAATTTCCTTCCTTGCTTCAGAACCTGCGTTTAATAACAAAGTCTGTAAGCAATACCAGGCAATGCAGTCATTGCACAATTACTAAAGGTCACTGTTGGTATGAACATATTTCACTCAGATGCAAACTTTGCTGCTGTAATAGACACTCCAGAAGTACACGGATCCACACTAGAAAAGAGCACAGATTTACCACGTACTGATACTAACCCTTACTAACCATTTGCAGCTTACGTGAAAGTATTTACCTCTCATTTGATCCCAGGATGATGCTAATTGCAGGCACGTGGCAGGGCTGGGTCTTTTTCTCCGCAGATCTCTGTTTTAAGGAGGCCTAGGCAACGCGATCTTTAACAGCAAAAATGTATTCATTTCAGAATTTACCAGAACACTGGGCCCAGCCTCAGAAGATCTGAAGTTAAAGTCCTGCTTCTTCTGCTTCTTAGATGTTCTTTTGGGTAAGTTGATCAATTTATTTCAAAAAATTCTTTACTGAAGCTCTAGTATTGTCAAACACTGAAGAAACAGAGCTATAATAATAATAACAATAATAAAGCTGTTGAAATACAGGCCCACAAAGACCTCGTCAAAACAGCAGGAGAGAGCTATGCTCAGGGCACTGGATGTGAAAGATTTTCCTTGTTTAGTCAGAGAAATAAAAAGTGGGCAGCATTTCTGGAGGAGATGCCTGGGATGCTTTTTAAGGCATAAACATATGTGTCCAAGTTTGGGTGGTAGAGAAAAAGTGGTAACTTTCAGTCATATTGTTCCAGCAAAAGAGCAAAAAAGTAGAGTAGAATGAACAGGTTGTGCTGGGGGTGGGGGTAGGATGTGCATGGTTTTTTATTGCCAGGAATTGAAAGGTGTTTTGTGGGTTCCTGGTTCAGGCAGATCATGGAAGCTTCTTAGGCTAACAAAGCTTGAAATTTGCTATGTAATTAGAGTGATTCACTGAGTTCAGAACAACAGTCACAGTCAGATTTGCATTGTTATTATATAACTCTGGTGGTGGCAGGGAGAGTGCATTTGAAGGGAACAAATCCAGAGGCATTTTTAATGCTTCAGTGGGGCATAAAAGGGCTTGAACTTGGGCAATGATAGAGAAAGGACATAATTAGGAAAGAGTAAGGAGGCAACTATTTATGACAGTGTTTGCTGAACTAGAAAATCACAGCTTGATGAGTGAGAGATGCCTGATCATGAATCTCAGCCTCATTACTTAAAGGTTTGAACTCTAGAAAAGTTCCCATATTTCCAGATTCCCTGTTTCTGAAAGTGATGGTGACACTGCCTTATATTAACACCTGAAACAGTGCCTGGTTGTAGAATGTCCATAAATGGCTACTAGAAGTACAGTGTACTGAACATCTTTTCAGCTTTGTTCTGCCTTCTGGACTTGTGGTGAGAGTACTGGGAGACAGTACATATTGACAGTGAGTAACATTTTGGATTTTCTTCTGAAAATATTGTATAGTCTACTTTTATTCCCCACTTGAAAGAAAAAATAATTTTGAATGCCATTAAGAAAAGACTATTCTTATATCTAATGAAACTTATTCAAGTTAAAAGCAAAATGATGAGAAAATTGGCCACTGAAATGCTAGTCATGGGCATCTTTGAGAATTAGTTGTATAAAATTTTTACATTAGAGTGGTTCAGAACATAGGGTTTGTGGTGATTGATGGCTACTTGCATGTCTTTGGGCAAGGTAGCTTACTTCTTGGTGCCTTAGTATCTTGATCTCCAATTGACTATGGCTCCTAAGAGTGTTACATGGGATAATTATGCATGCAAATTACTCAGCTGGATGCTGGGCACCTCCTCAGAACTTAATAGTGAACATTATTTTTCTTGGAAAGCAGTATTTAAAGGAGTGACTTGACATATACCAATTCATTTAATTTAAAAAAAGGAAAAAAAAAACACCATCAAAAGGTGAATAATTATGATCCCCATGTGGAATGATGCTGTTTGAAATCAAATATCAAAGAAGCAGTAGAAATGAGGCTGGGTCAGTTCATTTTATTCAGTGTTACTTTGCTGAATTCTACTTGGGAAGATGCTGGTGGCCCACTTTCCACACTCTTACCTTACCTGGGGTTCTCTCTCCCTGGAGGTTTTGGGTAGTTTCTGCTTAAGAAAAATGCAATCAACAAATTGTAATGTGGACTGTGTTTTCTGGAAGGCTGCCTGTTGCAGTTCACTGAACCCTGGAGGGCCTGATCTCCTGAGGTTCTCAGCGCTAGTTTGGGTCCTTCTTGTTGGGAGTCAGAGATACTCCCTGACTCCAGTTTGCATGAAGCAAACCCCACACAACTGGGATAAATATCCCTGGAGTCAAAGGATTTTAGTGGCGATGCTCTCAGGTTCTAAGTCTCTCCCTTCCCTCACTTGGTCTCTTTTTTGTATGAGCTGATAGACTCTAGGTTTAATGTTCATGTAAATTAGGTTACAGGTGTCTCATTAGTAGAGAGCACTATGTGGAAGCCCTTTATAAATGAAACCACAGATATGTATTTATTATAAATGATAAGACAGAGTGGAAAGCAATGGCTGGAAGAATCTCATCTGTCAGTGGACATGCTCATTTATAGACAATCTCAGTTTCACACATGTCAACTCTTCCCACTTCCATGGATAAGGATGAGTAGGGAAAACCATGGAACTCAATGTACTTTTTAGGTGAGTCTATACTCACTGACCCCATATTTGAAGATAAAAATTGAGTTTGATGTTGAGGATCTTTACAGAAATACAAGTAATAGTTTCCTGACCTCTACTTCTCAAATGCTTTCTGAAATCCTCTTTCTCATGGCAGATCTCAGGTGTTTGACCACAAGTGTTACTACCTGAAGTGTCTTAGTCTTGATGGACTATTCTCTTTTGGCGACTAAGATTTCCACAGTTGTAAGTGTCATTATGGCTTTGCCTACTTCCCCTTCTCATTATTTGAAAACAGTTTTGGTGAGATTACAAGTAAGTGCCTCTAATGGACAAAGAAAAAGAAAAGTTTGACATTGAAACAGGATCACTTCATATAACTAGTGCCTATTTGCATTTGTGGAGCCAAAGAGGTAGCTTATAAGGCACAGTTGCCCTGGTGATGTTTATTATCAAAGTAATTAATCAGTTAGAATAGAAAGGGAAGTGGCTTTGAACTTCTTTAAATCTGACTGAGAACTGCACTAACTTAGCCGTAAGCAATATCATCTTTCCTGGAGAAGCATCAACTGTCATGCCCATATGAGTTTTTCCAAAAGATTTTTTGTGTGTGTGTATGTGATGGTTTTGATTTTTATCTCAGTGTCATTGCTGCATTTCATCATTTTGTCATGTAACTGCCACAGGCTTCTACATAGCATTTTTGATGGTTCTGTTACCAATAAGCACGATTTAAAAACAAAACAAAACAAAACAAAAAGTCAACCATCAGTCAAAAGTTTGTCATCTGTCTACTTTTTGAAGGGGCAGCAAACAAGCTGCAGATGGGCCAGTATTTATAGTTCCCTGACATGTCCTTAAGGCTTGGCGGATGTTGTCTTCAGTGTCACCACAACACAGCATTTAAAACTGCCACTTAAAAAGGGCCCCAGATTAAGAGAGGATGGGTGGAAAGTGAACTTCCCCTTAATGGGCAACACATACATACAGTCATAGAAATATGAGTCTGTCAGACTTTGCTCCAGGCCAAGGTAGCCACTGCTTGTTGCACAGGGTGGACTCAGAGGAAGAAAAAGGTCTGTTCATGTCTGGAGGTGCTAGTGAGCAACCACATTGGCTTCTTTCAGTTTCTCCTTTTCCTCCTCTGACTGTTGTACTGCTAGTGACACTTGGAACAGGAGTCATTGGGTGGCTGCCAGCCTCCAGGCCACAAGGTTGAGCCTGGATCTTTTTTTTTGACTCTCCTCTCCAAGCAGGTCCTCTAAACTATTCTTTGCCACTGCTCTTTTTTTCTTCATATCAACTCCAACAAATACTGTGCATGTATGATCAAAATGAACAGATAAGTGAATGCATTGTCCTTCCTTTTGCACTATAACTTCCAGTGCCACATCTGTCTTGTCCATTGATGTTCATTAACAATAGAACATTGCTCATAGCAGACACTTCATAAAAGCTGATTGAATAAGTGTTGAATGAATGAATGTTGAATGTTGAAATGCTGACTGAATATCCCCGCCTGTGGTCTTTCTCTGTCTGATTAATGCTTTTTATTCCTGATAACTTTTGAAAAATAATTAAATTTCATAAAATCACTGTTTCTTCGGTGAAGAAACAATTTTTTTCATTTTAGTTTTTTTAATGTGTATGCTGTAGTACCAAAGTCTTACTTTTCAAATAATGCATTTATTCAATTAAAACATTGTTCAACATTCAAATGACAGATATAATGTTAGAAATATTAAACCTATTATCTAAATTAAATACCTTACCTTCTTTTCTATCTATGTATCTATGTGTACATTTATGTGTCCACCTATCATCAATCATCAATCTATCCATTTGCTTTATTGGAAAATGGCATATGGTTAATAAATTATACTTTGAAATTCAAGATTTGATTGCAGTCTTGTCTCCATAAACTGAACTGTCAAGAGTGTTAGAAAGTAAATGATTTCTCTAATTGTAGTTTTTTTTCAATAGCAAAAAAAAATGTCTTCATTGCTCATTATGGTGATTTAATTGAATAATGTATGCACAACAATTGGCACAGTGCTTCACACATAGTAAATATTCAATACTTGATTGTTATAATTATTTATAACACTTAAGAAAGGTTGAACTTAGATATCCATTATATCATGAATTAAGAGTTCAAAAGTTCATGTTCTTTTATTTAATTAGTACAAATTTCATAAGCACAACTTTAGGAATATAGTAATTCTTCCCCTCTACTCGTCCTCCCACCCCTACTCCCATCCCTTCTGCTACTCCCTAGCCCATCTCATTCTCCATTAAGATTCATTTTTAATTAACTTTATACACAGAAGACAATCTCTATACTAAATAAAGGTTTCAACAATTTGCACCAGCATGCAAACATAAAATATAAAAAACTGTTTGAGAACAAGTTTTATAGTAAATTATCATAGTACAACTCATTAAGGACCGAGGTCTTACATGGAGAGTTAGTACACAGTGACTCCTGTTGTTAATTTAACAATTAACACTGTTATGTATGACATCAATGATCACCTGAGACCCTTAACATGAGCTGTCAAGGCTATGGAAGCCTTTTAAATCCACAATCTCTGTCAGTATTTAGACAAGGCCATGAGCAAAGTGGAAGTTCTCGCCTCCCTTCAGGGAAAAGTACCTCCTTCTTTGGTGGCCTCTTCTTTCCCCTGGAGTCTCACCCACAGAGATTCTTAATGTAGGACATTTTTTGCCACTGTGTCTTGACTTTCCATGCCCGAAATGCTCTCGTGGGCTTTTCAGCCAGACCAGATGTCTTAAGGGCAATTCTGAGGTCAGAGTGCTACTTACAGCAGTTGTCATTCTATGAGTCTGCTGTGTGGCCTGCTTCCCATGCTGGAACATTCTCTCCTTTTTAATTCTATCTATTGTTATTACCAGACATTTATTTATATGATCCACTTAACACTTAATCCTATCTATATGATCAATTAAACATGTAACATGATGACTTTAACACTTAATATGGCATTATTACCACCCAGCTTAATGGGATTTGGAGTCCCATGGCAAGTTTTTAGTTTTACCCTTATAAATGTGTGCAGAACTATACAGCTCCTCCCTCTCTCATTCCCTCTCTTATTTTTTACTGTGATCTATTTTCAATTGACTTTATACACATATGATTAATTCTATGCTAAGTAGAGTTCAACCAATGAAATTAAGAAGGAAAAAAAAACTGTTCCTCTATAGTAAAGACAAGGACTGTTCAAGTTATAGTTTCAATTTCACTTCTACAGGTTTCCTTTTAGGTGTTTGTTCTCAGTTATCACAGATCAGGGAGAAAGCCATTCTGAGGTGAGGTGAAACCTCATTGTGGTTTTGATTTGCATTTCCCTGATGGCTAGTGATCCTGAACATTTTTTCATGTGTCTGTTGGCCACTTGGGTTTCCTTTTTTGAAAAATGTCTGTTTAGGTCCTTTGCTCAACTCTTAACTGGGCTGTTTGTTTTGTTGTTGTAGAGTTTCTTGATCTCTTTATATATTCTCGTTATTAGTCCTTTATCAGTTGCAAGTTTTGCAAATAATATTTACCATTCTTTCAGTTGCCTCTTCACTTGGCTTATTTTTTTTTTCCAGTACAGAAGCTTCTCAATTTAATGTAATTTCATTTGTTAATTTTGGCTTTTATTGCCTGTGCTTCTGGGATTTTTTCCAGGAACTATTTGCCTGTGTCAATGTCTTGCAGAGTTTCCCCAATGCTCTCTAATAATTTGAGCTTTAATTCATCTTGAATGGATTTTTGTATAAGGTGTAAGGTAGGGGTCCTGCTTCATACTTCTGCATGTGGAAATACAGTTTTCCCATCACCATTTGTTGAAGAGACTGTCCTTGTTCCATGGATTGGTTTTGGCTCCTTGGTCAAATATTGGTTGTTATAGATGCTTGGATTGATTTCTGGCAATTCTATTCTGTTCCATTGATCTGTTCATCTGTTTCTGTACCAGTACCAGGCTGTTTTGATTATAACTGCCTTGTAGTATGTCTTTTTAAAAAGATTTATTTTATTTACTTGAAAGACAGAGTTACAGAGAGAGGAAGAGACACAGAGAGAGGTCTTCCATGCGCTGGCTCACTCCCCAATTGGCTGCAATGGCCAGAGCTGCACTGATCTGAAGCCAGGAGCCAGGAGCTTTTTCCCAGTATCCCATGTGGGTGCAGGGGCCCAAGGACTTGGGCCATCTTCCACTGCTATCCCAGGCGATAGCAGAGAGCTGGATCAGAAGAGGAGCAGCCGAGACTAGAACCAGCTCCCATATGTGATACTGGCACTTTAAGCCAGGGCATTAACCTGCTGCGCCACAGCGCAGGCCCCTGTAGTATGTCTTGAAGTCTGGTATTGTGATGCCTCCAGCTTTGTTTTTGTTGTTTAAGATTGCTTTAGCTATTTGAGGTCTCCTGTGTTTCCAAATGAATTTCAGCGTCAATTTTTTCTAGATCTGAGAAGAATGTCTTTGGTATTTTGATTGGTATTGCATTGAATCTGTAAATTGCTTTTGGAAGAACGGACATTTTGATGATATTGATTCTTCCAATTCATGAACATAGAAAATTTTTCCACTTTTTTGTTTCTTCTTCTATTTCTTTCTTTAATGTTTTGTAATTCTCATTATAGATATCTGTGACATTCTTGGTTAAATTTATTCCAAGGTATTTGATTATTTTTGTAGCTGTTGTAAATGGGAGTGATCTTAGAAGTTTTTCTCAGCCATGGCATTGTCTGTGTATATGAAGGCTGTTGTTTTTTGGGTGTTGATTTTATATCCTGCTACTTCACTAAACTCTTCTATGAATTCCAATAGTCTCTTGGTGGAGTCTTTTGGATCCCCTATATATAGAATCATGTCATCTGCAAATAGGGATAGTTTGACTTCCTCTTCCTTATTTGAATCCCTTTGATTTCTTTTTCTTGCCTAATGGCTCTGGCTAAAACTTTCAGGACTATATTGAACAGCAATGGCAAGAGTGGGCATCCTTATCTGGTTCTGGATCTCAGTGGGAATGTTTCCAACTTTTCCTCATTCCATTGGATATTGGCTATGGGTTTGTCATAAATTACCTTGATTGTGTTGAGGAATGTTTCTTCTAAATCCAATTTGTTTAGAGTTTTCATCATGAAAGAGTGTTATATTTTGTCAAATGATTTCTCTGCATCTATTGAGATGATCATATAATTTTTGCTCTTCAGTTTGTTAATGTGATGTATCGCATTGATTGATTTGCAAATGTTGAACCATCCTTGCATACCAGGCATAAATCCCACTTGGTTTGGGTGAATGATCATTCTGATGTGTTATTGGATTCAATTGGACAGAATTTTGTTGGGATTTTTGCATCTATGTTCATCAAGGAAATTGGTCTGTAGTTCTCTTTCTCTGCTGCATCTTTTCTGGGTTTAGGAATTAAGATGGTGCTTGCTTCATAGAAAGAATTTGGGAGGATTCTCTTTTTCGATTGTTTTGAATAGTTTGAGAAGAATTGGAGTTAGTTCTCCTTTAAATGTCTGGTAGAATTCAGTAGTAAAGCCATCTGGTCATGGGTGTCTCTTCATTGGGAAGATCTTTTACTGATTCAATTTCTGTCTCAGTTCTGGGTCTGCTTAGGTTTTCTATGTCTTCATGGCTCAATTTAGATAGGTGGTATGTGTCTAGGAATCTATCCATTTCTTCTAGGTTCCCAGTTTGTTGGCATACAGCTCTTTGTAGTAATTTCTGATGGTTGTTTTTATTTTTATTTCCTTTTTCATGTCTAATCATCTCTAATTTTGTTGATTTGGGTCTCACTGGTGCATGAAATGAGTTGGAGTTTTCAGTATTCTGGACTTCTCCTTGTTGTACAACTTGTGTGGTGGGGAAGAACAATTGTGGTCCTCATTTCTGGATGGAGGGTGTGGTGAGGTGGCCCCTGCAATTCACGGGCATATGCACGTGAGGCAAAGGTGGTAGTCCCCTGTTTACATTTGAAAATGTGAACAATCAATATGGCTTTTCCCAGCCTGCTGCTCTCCTCCATTGAGGGGAGGAGAGAAGTGATGTAGATGCCCAGCGGAGTGCCAGATCTCTCTGTTCCTCTATACCTTCTCTTTTTTCCTGCATGGAATTTCAAATGCAATTCACCAAGCTGCCCTTCCTGCTGCTATCTGCAGTTCCATGAACCCTCTATATCCCATCTAACCTGGTCTGCTGGGGACTGGCGCCAGACTCCCTGTTCTGCATTTCTGATGCACCTCCACTGTGCCTCTGCTGCTTCCCTTTCTTTTTTGCTCCTTCAGCGTGGACCTGCCCAGCCTCTGTTGGACTCCTGGGCTTCCTGTGGAGAATTTCCCATGGCTCTATCTCCATGAGAAATGTGCATCTTCTCTCCTTTTTATTTATCTACTTTTCCCCGTGTGACTTGGATTGTCTTGTTGCTATACAGCCATCTTGTCAGTTTCCCCTATTTTCCCATTTCTTTTAAACAGCTAGCATCATAATTCCTTTGGAAAGAGAATTTTCCTATAGAAAAATAACTATACTGTCATGTTTTTGCCCAAGCAGTTATGACTCATGTATGTGATATCAGAGTGCATGGGTTTGAGTCCTGACATTGCCTCTGATTCCTACTTCTGTAAATGCACAGCCTGGGATGGTATTAGCAACAGATGATGGCTCACGTAGTTGAGTGTATACCTTTTTTACGGGAAACCTGGTTGAATTTCTGACTCCTGTCTAGCCTGACTTAGCCCTTACCCTTGTGAGCATTTGGGAAGTTAACCAGTGGATGGAAGCACTCTCACTCTCTATTTCCCTCTCTCAACTTAAAAAATGAAATCAATGTTGGCAACTTTGGTTTAGCTAGAGAAACCCTAAGGGCATGGTTTATCTTCCTGAAATGAAGAAAGAATTGTCAGAGAAAATACTCTACAGAAGATGGTATTAGAAATCTGAGTTTGAAGAAGGGGGGTTGCTACATGGTAGAACTCAGGGCACATTTGAAGACAGTACTTAAGAATTAAGCAGGTAAACTATTTCTCATTGCACAGTAGCCAAAGTCTTTAGAAAATGCTATTATCCTAATATGTGGCATTAGGTTGTTAACCTGTACTGACATAAATTACTTTTACAGCACTGAACTTTGAGAAAATTTGCTAACATACATCTTGGGGGCAGGTTTTGGGAAGACCAGTGTAAAGGGGTGATAGCCATTCTGGTCACTGTGCAGCTGAGAGCTGGAACAGCTGCTGAGATGACAGCTGGGCTTAACAAGTGGCAGTGGCCTCATTCTGCTGCTTTCAGTTATTCCTTAAGTTTATAGCTTGGAAGTGTTTTTGATTGGTTGCTTTCAGGCTTTCGGAAATATCTGATTGCTTTGAATGACGCATGAAGTCTCAGAATCATAATATATACTCAAAATATAATCACCAGTTTAAAAGAAAGTGGTATTCCTTAGCGGCATGTTAAAAAAAGTAAAAATGTGAATTATGAGTGATTTTTGTCCTTAATGGTGGGAATTCATTATTTCTTATTTCAACTGTCTGTGGAAATTTGTGGTTACCACAGTTGATTTCCCAGGGGAAAGCTGAAAAATCCTAGGCTGTGCATGCTGTGGGAGAAACTCACTTCCTGCCTTTGCAGGGAGGAGAAGTGGAGGAGGGGCCTTGAGGACTGGGATCCCTCACACAAGCCTCCTCACCACTAGAGTTCCTCCCAGTGAAAGCAGGTCTCTTGGGAAATTCTTTGGCTGTCCTTTAGGGCCTGACTCTCTGGAGTTTTACTCCCTCAGTTTGTTGTCACAGGAAATGTGAATCATATATCTACACCTTTCTCAAAGTTCAGCAAGTCTAGAGAGGCACCTGCTACATTTAAAATCCACATGCTTAAGGGCATTTACTTTTTCTCACTACACCAGATGCGAAGCTAAGAAGTGCATGTCACAAGATGCACAATTGAAAGAATCATTGATCTTCTTTCCTTGGTATATATAAAATTCAGTAATGAAAGCTCAATTTTATTTTTTTTTTACCTTTGTGGTTTACAAGTTACAGATGGGTAACACCTCCTTAAAACATATGAATCCATGAATTGCTGTTAGCACCAAGCCACAGGAAAATTGTGCTTTTGCTTATGTAAAATGAGACTGATCATAGTCCTGCAGTTCTGTGGGGTGGCTTGTCCTCTGAAACCTCAGAAGGGAGTAAATTTTCCTACAGTTAACGTTTTACAGAAAAAAATATCCCTTTCTTTAGATGACTTTAATATCTGGCTGCAGTACTGATTCATGGAACCCTTTCCAAATAGCTTTAGAACAGGTTCATTTCTGGTTCTTCAGTTGAGTTTATTCTTACTCTGGAATTACTCAGTATTGCTTCAGTTTCCAATGTTCTGTAGCAGGATCATTTGTATTAAGTTGAGCTTCAAGGAAGAATGTAGAGGGAGATGGTGATGCTTAGAGGGAAATAGCACATGATTTGTACTTTGGATTCAGATACAAAGAGGGTGCCTTAATCATGTTGTTTAACATCTATGAAAATCATTTTGCCAAACTGCAGAACAGATATATTTAGGATCACTTTTGCTACAAGAAATCCTGCGGATTAAGTGGCAAATAAGGGTATTTTTTGGGAGTTTAACAGTTACAATATGCAAATTGGTATGTAGGATATTTATTGCTGTGTGTTTGTACCTCTCTCTGCATGATACATTCTTCTTTTTCCTGCTGATTTACTTAGATAATCTCTTTTCTTCTAGATGGATTTCCACCTGCAGGGAGCCTTTTTTGACTTCCTGGTCTCTACTCATGCCTCTTCTTTCATGCCCAGTTTCTTGACCTAGCACAAGCTACTGAGATCGTTTCTTGGCTTCTCCCATTTCTTCCACTGTCCCTGAACTCCATGAAGGCAGAAATCTTATTTTTCCCTTTAATTATTGCATTCTCCCAGTCAATGAAATGCATCATTCTGGTATAGCCAGCTTTCAATTAATATTGACTTAGTGAATTATTTATTTAAACTTCAAAGGTAGTGTTTACATGTTCAAGAGGAATAATCAACTGTATTAAAAGAAAAGATAATTATAATCACATTCTTTATTTCTGGCTTTATGGCATGCTTTAAAAAGAGGAGTGATGGAACGTTAGATCAGAAAGAAGACTTGTAATTCGTGTAATTCAATCATGGCATTTTACATGGGAGAAAATTAAGATCCATCAAAAGTAATCAGCTTTTCTGACATCACAGAGCTTCTTAAAGGCAGAACCAGTATTTCAGAGACCAAGGTAATGATCAGAGTTGAATATGATAGTTTCAAGGTCAAACCTGGGTTCAACTCTGGATTAGTAGTTCAGCTCTGGTTAAAACATTGATTTCTCTGATCTTCAGTTTCTTCACCTCTAAATTGAAGAGTGTTTTCAGTAAAGGGGATGAGGACAGAAGATTGTTATTGTGAGGATTAGCTGAGTTAATATATGAGAAAGTGTTGTATAGTTACATAGAGCTATACAGTATTAATTGTGACTACTCAGTCTTATAACTCTAATTCAAGAACTCTTAAGCTGCCTGTGATTCTAAGAGGAAACACTGTCTAATTCCACAACAAGTAGGTGTGAATAGATTTTCTTTTTTTAATAAGGACTTTTGCTGTTAGTTCTTGCAAGCACCCAAAAAGGAAACAGCCATCAATTGGATTTGCATTCAGTTTCTCTCTTTTCCTTCGATTTAATTTTCCAGCTTCTAGATTCTTGAATAGTACATGCTCTTTGGATTTTGACCTGCAAATAACAAGCTGTCATTTGTGAATTCCTTCCTCAATTAAAGATAATTAGAAGTGCTAGTTTTCTTGTGATTAATGTTTAGAGGAGAACTGGGACATGAAGTATTTTTGGACTATTATTTTGCCATTCTAAAATAATGCTGACATTTGATTCTCATGCTGAACTATTCTGAACACATAACTCTCAGACATCTAATGCATGGGAGCTTGTGCTAGCACATAAATATTTAGGACTGACATTCAGAGTTAAGGCTTACTGTTACTCAGTAGTAGACAAGGATATTGAGGGGAAGAAAAAAGGAAGGCAGGAAGGGAGTGGCAAGTGTGGCCTCAAAGTTGTGAAGTGGATCAACTTAATCATTTTCACTCACCCTTCTGACCATGCCTTTTTTTTGGACATCCTATCTGAAGAAACTTCTCTTTTGGGTTCCTAAATACATGTTGGTTACAGCTATGATGTTCTCTTTTCTATAAAAGATCAAAGCAATTGGGTCTACCTCACCAGTGGACAAGACTGTTCCTCCATGCTAGATTCATCTTCACATTTTAAGTAATGCACTTATTTTAACAGTTTTCCTTCTACATACACACAGCTAATTTTTCTATTAAGTGCAAAGCAAAGCTATGGATTCAGAGTTCATAACTCTTCTAATCCTTCTTCAGGATATTCAGGGTTGCTATTAAATTAATGTATCTAATATTAAGGAAACTTTCTAGAGAATATGTGTACTTCCTTTTTTTTTTTTTTTTTTTTTTTTTTTTTGACAGGCAGAGTGGACAGTGAGAGAGAGACAGAGAGAAAGGTCTTCCTTTTGCCGTTGGTTCACCCTCCAATGGCCGCCGTGGTAGCGCGCTGTGGCCGGCGCACCGCGCTGTTCCGATGGCAGGAGCCAGGTGCTTCTCCTGGTCTCCCATGGGGTGCAGGGCCCAAGCACTTGGGCCATCCTCCACTGCACTCCCTAGCCACAGCAGAGAGCTGGCCTGGAAGAGGGGCAACCGGGACAGGATCAGTGCCCCGACCGGGACTAGAACCCGGTGTGCCGGCGCCGCAAGGCGGAGGATTAGCCTGTTGAGCCACGGCGCCGGCCTGTACTTCCTTTTAATTGACCTTAATTTAAATTCTTTACTCCAGATGCAAAAATTTAGTCTAACTTCTTTTTCCATTTGACAAACTTTCTCTGATCTGCAGATGGCCACAATACCTCATAAGGCTTCCCAGTTCATGTCTAAATATCAACTTACCATTCTCCTTGAACATCTATGGCTCTCTAGTTCTTTTACTGGTCTACTGTTTCATTTGGGTACACACACTTTTTCAGTGTTATTCTAATAGTGTTGTGGCTACAGATGCAGTATTTGAAGCCCTTAATCTCATGATACTCACACAAGAAGTTGACATTTTTCTTCCCCCCCTTTCTATGGCACCTTGTCACCTTCTTGTGTCCACTGCTTTCCTTGCCTATTGAGTCTTCTCTTGTGTTTGGGTCATTCTCAAAGAGCCTTGAGAAATTTCCTTATTTTCTTAGCATGTAATTTTAGAGTGTGTCCCCTGTTAATTATTAACTATATTTTGGGAAAATAATTGATACTTGGCTGAATAAATGAATGAATTTCAAAAATATGTGGACATAACAAGTTTCTAAGGGAAAAGTAAAAGTTCATTTTCCACTACTAGCTTTTTGTTCCACTCCCTAGAGATAAACAACACCATTAACTATTTTTGGGTTCTCTTCCAGACATTAGATACATATTATTCTTTTAGCCCTGAGTTGCAGCCATACAACACATGCACATAATATGTGCCAAGTCCAAATTTCAAATAAGAGCCTTTGGTTGATAATAAGAATAACTTTGGTTGTTCAAATATCTTACTTAATTTTTGTTTCTGAATGTAATGGTTTTGTGGAGCTCCCCTTATCTTGATTACTTTTTGGTTCTGAGTTGTTAAATAGTGCCAAAGGTGGGAACATCCAGGCTGGCTTGTCAATATGGCCCTATCTGGTCATTTCTTCTCCAATTTTTTTTAACCTTGTATTTGGACACTTGTTACTGAATATCAAAAGCCAAAAAACTGACTTTTTTTTTAAATCCTGGAGAGTCTTCTGCAGTATCCTCTTCCAGAGGCAGTATCCACTAACTGCTGCCCAAATAGGAATAAATGTCAGAGTGCCAGTGTGTCCATGAAAAAAATAAATATACTATCCTAGTAACTGTGAATGTTAACTAACCATTCAGTGGGTTTCTCTTGTGTTTATGGTATTTTGACCGAAGGCTGAAAGATAAGAAAAAGAAACCATGAAGTTTATGTGTGGTTTCAAGAGAGATCAGCACTCAAATGGTTTGCTAAGTGGTATCCAATTTGCTTTGCAGACCTGCCCCCTGCCATGCAGCCTACACAAGCTGAATATTGTAAACTCAAGAGAATTTATGACAAAAAGGGATTTATTGGAGGAGGGAGGGCTTTGAGCGCCAGGCGGGGGTAGGGGAAGTGTTCCTGTAGGAAGGAAGTGGTAGCTTCTCACCGCCCAGTTGGAGTCTTTCTGAGCTGCCGAGACTCAGGTCCATCCCTGAGCAGTGCGAGATTTCTTGGGAGAGCTTAAAATACCTTCTTTTGTGTCTGTAGCCAGAAACTGCAGCAAGATTATGTCAACAAAGATGGGTGTGTAACATTTGCTTTGCAAGTCCTGAAAGTTAGGGAAAGAGGAATTCTGGAGCTGCCCTGAAGAGTAGGAGAGTAGAAGAGAGGCGACAGAAGGCCATCCACCTTTCCACCATTTTATGGAGTAAAGTAAGTAAAGTAAGGCAAGCAAATCGCAGAAGGCAGTCAGGCTTGAGCTGGTCTCATGGGACATTGCCTAAGATTGCTGCTTCTCAGGCGCTGAGATCTTAGGTGTAAGGGGTTGTGAGGTGGGTGGAGTGGACCACTGAGGGCAGAGGCTAAGGGAAGAATCAAGAGATTATTCAGGGAGTACATCAGCCTTTGGGCAACTATGAAGTCATTCCTGTTCTCTTATCTCTCTTCCTGTTGCACTGATCTTGGAAGACTCAAGAATTAGAAAGGTGCAGTTGACACTCAAGGGAAAAGTGGGAAAGAGAGGTGGAGGGAAAGCTGGGGAAGGAGATGACTATGTTGACAGTGACCTATTCCCAAGGAGGTCTCCAAGCTCAGGTCTGAGCCTAGGGATGAAGGAGGCTGATCATCTTTAAACTAGACTGCACTTTACTTTTGTCACCTAAAACTGGGTTGCATTTAACAAAATAAAATTTGCTCTAATACCTTAAATGATCAGTTATCACCTTAATAGATCATCCAGAGAAGTTGAGGGAGCTTCATTTTTAAGGCTGATATGAGAGGCGAAGTTGATTACTAGTACATTAAGTGAGACTGTTCTGTGTATTGATTTTGCATTTCTCAGCTGATTTTAACAAATATACTTCTGGAATTTGTGTTTTCATTTTAATAATATATTTTGGGTATAATTCCATAATTAACAACATAGAGTAATCATTATTTCCAGAGAGTCATTAATAGTCCACAGTATGGATTTTCATAAAAGATTTTATAAATTTTTGATTCAAAGAAACTTTCTGTTTCCATATTTTTATACAAAAGATACTAAGACGAGTATTCTTACGCAAATACTTGAACACTTCTATGAATTATTTACAAGTTGGTAAGTGATATTACTGTTTCAGAGAACACGTGCCAAAAAAAAAAAAAAAAAAAACAAAACCAAAAAAAAGAATGTAGGGGAGGGGATTTGGTCCAGCAGCTAAGGTGCTGCTTGGGATTCTCACATCCCACGTTGAAGAGTGTGGGTTTGTGTCCCAGCTCAGCTCTGATTCCAGTTTCCTGCTAGTGTGTACCCTGGGAAGCAGCAGTTAATGATGGTTCAAGCGACTAGATCTCTACCACCTATGTGAGAGAGCTGGATTGAGTTTCCAGCTCCTAAATTTTTGCCTGGTCCAGGCCAGGCCATTGCAGCCATTTGGAGAATGATTCCCAGTGGATGGGAGATTTCTTCCTGTCTCGTCTTATCCCTTCCCTTCTATTCTCAATCTCACACCTGCCCCCACCTTGATGTTTTCTATCTCTCAAATTTAAAAGATCATGAGCATTTAAAATTTGATAGAGATGCCAAATTAACTTTTTGAGAAGTTTTAACAATGATTTGTATAAGTACTTATGATTATGTAAGTACTTTCAACCACATTGGATATTTTTCAGAATTTTAATCTTTGTAGACCTCATCAGGCAAAATATGTGTGCTTTGTTCCTGTTTTGATTTAATTTTTTAACAAATTCTGTATATTTTCATGTACATTTGTAAATATTAGATTACTTGGGTAATACATAACTATATTTGGTTTATAAAACTGAAGTATCACAGATAAGTCCCCCATGATTATGATCTGAAGCCAGGAGCCAGGAATTTCTTCCAGGTCTCCGACATGGGTGCAGAGGCCCAAGCACTTGGTCCATATTTTGCTGCTTTCCCTGGTGTATTAGCAGGGAGTTGGATTGGAAGTGGAGCAGCTGAGACTCGAACCAGCGCCCATATGCGATGCTGGTTTTGCGGTTGGTGACTTAACCTGCTACGTCACAGCACCAGCCTCAATTGCATAGCTTCCTAATTTACTTTTCAATTTATTGTTAATGTATAGAAATACAGCTGATTTTTGTATACTGATTTTCTATCCTGAAACTTTACTGAATTTGTTGTTTATTAATTCTATCAGGTTTTTTTCTTTAAAAAAAATGTCCTTAGAGTTTTGGGGTGTGTGTGTGTGTGTTTACATTTAATTTCATGTCATCTGTGAACAAAGATAACTTTATTTCTTCATTTCATATTTCCTTTTCTTGCTTTAATTGCTTTGGCCAGGATTTCCAGTACTATGTTGAATGAAAGTAGCAGAGTGTAACCCTTGTCTTATACCTGGTCTTAAAAGAAGAACTTTCATTGTTTCACCATTTAGTTTTATAATAGCTGTAGGCTTTTCATATATGACCTTCATTATGCTGAGTTAATGTTTTTCTATCCCTAATTTGTTGAGTGTTTTCATCACTTTTTTCAAGTGCCTGTACTGGATCTACTGAGATAATTGAGTGATTTTTTTTTTTCTTTCCTTCCGTTACTGTGGTATATCACAGTGACTAATTTTTCATATATTTGAATCATTCTGGTAATATAGGGTTAAATTATTTTTAGACATGGTGTGTGATCCTTTTGACATGATGTTGGATTCCGTTTGCTAGAATTTTGTTGAGAAATTTTGCATCTATGTTCATTGGGGATATTGGCCTGTAGGTTTTTATTTGTTTCCTTGTTTTTTTAACTTGCAGTGTCTTTGATTCACTTTAGTATCAGAATAATGTCAGCTCCATTCAATGAGTTTGGAATTCTTTCCTTTCCAATTGTTTTGAAGTTTTTGTGAAGGATTGGTGTTAATTCCTCCCTAAATTCTTGGCAGAATTGACCCACGAAGTCATCTGGTCCTGAGCTTTTCTTTCTTGGGAGGATTTTAATCATGGCTTAAATTTCCTAAATCATTACTGTGCTGTTCAATTTTACTGTTTCTTCATAACTCAGACATGGGAGATTGTATGCTTCTAAAAAAAGTATCCAAATCTCCTAGGTTGTTAACCTGTTGGCATATATTGTTATTATATTCATAGTGGTTATTCATAGTAGTCTTTTATGATTCTTTTTATTACCATTACATCAGTTATAATGCTTCCACTTTCATTTCTGATTTGATTTATGTGCACCTTCTTTTTTTCTTAGTCTAATGAAAGGTTTGACAATTTTGTTTCTCTTTTTAAAAGCCAACTCAATTTTATTGACTTTTCCCTCTTTATTTATTCTTTATTTTGTTTACTTCTGCTATGATCTTATTTCCCTCCTTCTAATAACTTTGGATTCTGTTTGTTCTTCTCTTTATCGTTCCTTGAAGTATAACATTAGATTGTTTATTTGAAATCTTTCTTCTTTATAAGGTAGGCTTTAAGCACTGTAACCTCCCACGTGGTGAATGTATGCAAGCTAGTCCAACTCATTGCCTTTGTTTCGGTGACCTCTGTCCAAGGACAATTTGCTGTCAACATTCAGATTCAAGCAAGACATAAAGCAATCCTTCAGGAAGCCTCTAGAAAAGTTAGAGTTGTGGAAATTAGTTCTTTCCTGCCCTCCCAAAGGAGAATCTAGAACTTGGTGGATCATGTAGCATCGTGCAAAGGATATGGATTATGGTGACAGGGTGGCTTTGATTTTCTGCTGGATTTGATGAAGCTGGTTTTATGTTTGCCCATGGTGCAGAAGTTTCTCAGTGGGTTCCTGGATTTCTCACAAAGGGAGTTTTTTGGGTATCATAGAATATTTCTGTGTGTGTTTCTGTAGAGTGTTCTGGTGTGTTTCTGTAAAGGTTTCAGGAGGGTGGTCCACACAGGGAGAGCACAGGGGTTCTACACTCCTTCCCATCTATCTTGGCCT
The DNA here is from genome assembly GCF_033115175.1 of Lepus europaeus. Classification (NCBI taxonomy): domain Eukaryota; kingdom Metazoa; phylum Chordata; class Mammalia; order Lagomorpha; family Leporidae; genus Lepus; species Lepus europaeus. Next base: position 58,188,394 of record NC_084834.1, on the reverse strand, counting down.
ATGCTTCTCTTCCATATAGCTGCTACTCTGTATTCTCTGCAACTTCTTTGATAATCAAATGTGTAGAAGCTAAGTGCTTCTTTGAGTTCAATGAACCATCATAGGATATCATTTTAATCTAAGGCGAGGATCATGGTAATCTCTACAAGAGGGAGGAGCCAGAGGGGGCTGCTGTTCACCAACTCCCTTTCCCTTAGATCACCTAAGGTTTTGGAGAGGAGAATTTTATTAGGGAGAACATTCCGGGTAATATTTCAACATATTTGGATTCTCTTCTCCTCCAAAAATATGAGCAATTTTTTTCTGTTTTAAAAATACATTTATTTACTTATTTGAAAGGCAGAGTGACAGAGAGAGAAGGAGTAACAGAGATAGAGAGACAGAGAGACAGAGAGGGAGGGAGAGGAAGGGAATGAATGATGATCCCATCTGCTGATTCACTCATAAAATGGCTGCAACAGCCCTGGCTCAGCCATGCTGAAGCTTGGAGCCAGGAACTTCATCTGGGTCTCCCACATGAGTGCAGAAGCCCAAGTATTTGGACCATCTCCTATTGCTTTCCCAGACACATTAGCAGGGAGGTCTGAATTGGAGCAGTCAGGACTCAAAGTGGTGCCCATATGAGATACTGGCATCACAGGCAGTGGCCTAACGCACAATGCCAGCCCCAGGAATTTTTCTTTTATCTTCACCATGAGAATCTATTGGGGTTCTTGGAGGCAAAACCCACAAAATGGGTGTCCCTGTAACATTAGGCCTTCAGAAGTTTTTGACACGCAAGCTAGTATGTGCTTTAGCCTCCAATGATTTAGCCCTTGTTTATACTCCTGTGAAACTGTGGTCTTCCTACTTTTGACTTGTTGAATATTATGGTTAGTGGTGAATTAAGCCTGTGATTATAGAGCAGATTAAAATTATGTATTTCCAGAAATTAATGAAAACAAGAGAAGGAAGGAGGAGTTTGGGAGAGGGAAAGTGGGAGGGAGCTAAGTATGGTTATCTTGTTAGAACTGAACTCATGAAATACATGACATCTGTTCTCTTTATATTAATAAAAAAAATTAAAAATTTTCTAAAAGGCACCACTTAAGGCTTTGTACCAGTTTCTGTCTCCAGGGGCCTCTGTGTCAGGTGAACTGATCTCAGGTGGGACTCTTCAGATTTGCCTATCTCTAGCTTTCAAGGTGCTGGTTTGCCTTGCGATCTCAACTCTCTGATGGGTCTCTGAAGACACTGATTTGCAGTTGGTACAGCTTTTGTCTTCTGAGGATGGGAGTCAGCACTCCCAAGTTCTTTATATGTTACAGTTCAAACTGTAGGTCTCTGCATTTTTCTTTAAAAATCCAGAATACCATGAACTCTGCTCTTCTCCCCCAACCTTGCCTCCAGGAAGCTCCACACCCTTCTCCTGCGTGGCCGAGTGGCCTCCAGTTCTGCGACACAGCTGCCATCACAGGGCTTGGTGCTCCCTCCCTTGCTTTTATGGATATATTCCGGACTACTTCTTATTCTCATCCTGCTATCGTTTATTTTCACAACTCTCCAAAGAAAGGAGTTTGGAAAATAACTATTCTGAGTCTGTGTCTGAAAATGTCTCCTAGGACCCAATGTTTTTGATAAGAAATTTGATGCCCTTCTGCTTTTGTCCTGAAAGTTAACATTACCACATTTAGTGGTTTTTTTTCAGTCCACTGGAATGAGCAGTAAATATACCCTCTCATCTGCAGATTTATGTACTTTGGCATTGGGATAGTTCCTTAATTATTTGATAATATTATTTCTGTTTTCTTGGATGTCTCCTTCTATGACTTATGTTGTTCTGGCTTTGAACTTTCTCAATGCATTCTCTGTCTGGTTCATCATAACGCTACCACCTACCCTCACCCCCATCTTTTTCTACTTATTGTACTTCTACGGGAAAATTTTCTCAATTTTATCTTGTAAATATTCTATGAAAATTAAAAATTAAGTAGTCATAATTGAAAATTCCAATAACATTTTTGTTCTGATTTCTTTTCATAACATATTTTATTTTTGATACAGTATTTTTTCTTACCTCTTTTATGCTCCCAGTAAGAGGTTCTGTTTAAGTTCTATTCATTTCTCTAAATATTATATATCTGTTAGGACAATATTTTGTCTTTTAATGTTGGTCTTTCACTTTCACATGGAAGCTTTCTTCAAATGCCTTATTGATCCCTAGCTGTCTAGAGATTTAGAAACTAAAGCAGTTATGTGCTGATGAGACTTTTATTCATGTCATAATAGGTTTGCCCACAGATAGACTTTGCTTTGTGACCAGGCAGGGATGCTAGCATTAAACAAAGGAACCCCTAAACTCCAGCCATCAGATTTAGCAAACAGTGTTCTATGCTGTGGCACACTGGACTAAGCCTTTATATGCAGGAACTGGCATCACAAATGGGCTCCAGTTTGTGTTCCAATTGCTCCTTTTCTGATCCAGCTCTTGGCTTATGGCCTGGGAAAGCAGTGGAAGATGGTCCAAATGTTTGGGTCCCTGCACCCACATGGGAGACCTGGAAGAAACTCCTGACTCCTGGCTTCGGACTGGCCCAGCTCTGGCTGGTATGGTCATTTGGGGAGTGACCAGTGGATGGAAGACATTTCTGTCTGTCTCTCCCTCTCTCTGTAACTCTACCTCTCAAATAAATAAATAAATAGATCTTTAAAAAAAGATTTAGCAAACAACAAAGCAGAGCACCCAATTAAATTTGAATTTTAGGTAAACAACAAATATGTTTTTAGTTTGGATATCTTCCTTACAACCTCACCTGAAATTCTATTATGTGAAGGTATTTGGTCAGGGTCAGTCAGTTTTCTTTAGACAACAGCCTTTCAATGCTTTGCCTAGAGGCAGAAACATGACTGCCATATTTGTGATATGCTTGTGTGTATATGTGGAGAGGAGGAGTAGATTGGGTTGGGAGTAGAATGTTCTGTATATATACAGGTTTTCAGTTAACCTGCTTATTTGCAGTACCATGTCTCACTCCTATCTTCATCCAGACTCAACATTTTTAAGCATAACAAGTTTTTTGTGGCTCTACGACCATGATGATGAGCTCTTGTCTTCACTGAGATGTCCTCAGTTATCCTGATGGGTCAGAATTCTGAACCAAATGTGCCCAGGTTGATTACAAATACATAGAAAGATATTGAAAATTTTATATATTTTTTTCATTTTCAATTCTATTTATATACAGAAGATCAGTTTAGTATATATTAGGTAACGATTTCAACAGTTTGCCCCCATATAGCAACACAAAGTGAAAAAAAATACTGTTGCAGTACTAGTTATAGCATTAAATAAGAGTGTACAGCACATTAAAGACAGAGATCCTACATAATATTTTTTTTAAAAAAATTAATTAATTTTCCATGCCATTTCCAATTTAACACCAGGTTTTTTTTTCATTTCCAATTATCTTTATATACAGAAGATCGATTCAGTATATAATTAGTAAAGATCTCATCAGTTTGTACCCACGCAGAAACACAAAGTGTAAAAATACTGTTTCAGTACTAGTTATAGCATCACTGCACATTAGACAACACATTAAGGACAGATCCCACATGGGATGTAAGTACACAGTGACTTCTGTTGCTGACTTAACAATTTGACACTCCTGTTCATGGCCTCAGTAATCTCCCTAGGCTCTAGTCATGAGTTGCCAGGGCTATGGAAGCCTTTAGAGTTTGCTGACTTTGATCTTATTCCGATACCATGGAAAAGAAAAAAAAAAAAAGAAGAAGAAGACCTAAATGAAAGATCTCTGTGAGTGAGATCCCAGTGGAAAGAACGGGGCCATCAAAGAAGGAGGTACCTTTCTCTGAAGGGAGGAGAGAACTTCCACTTTGACTATGACCCTATCGGAATAAGAAAATTTTATATTTTTTAAGGTGACAAAAATTTTAAAACATTTTCACTAGTGTTTAAAAAATCAGAGCAATTAAATTTTTAGCTAACTTCCTTTGACATCCTGATTTCCATATTCATTATTTTAACACACATCACTCTATGCAGTGCTCCATTTTCAGATAGCAACAGAGCATCCTAGTTTTTCTGTTACTTTTGATGTGATTTTTTTACTTCAATATGATTTTTTATTTTACATTGGAATATAAAATATTTAATGGTACAGCGGGTTATTTCTGGCTAGTACAGCAGTGCATGCACAGCTTTCTGCAAACCAAGTTCATTTTTTTCCTTCCTACGTCAATTGGCTCTTGGGAAATTCCTAGGAGGCCATAAGTGGAATTGTTGAAAGAAGTGACAGCACAGCAAGAGCAGGCACCATATGTTCTTACAACTTACTTGTGCCTCTAGGTCCTGCGAGAGAGCAGTCTTGTGTATCTCATTTTCACATGCCAACTTTAGGGCTTTCCCAGATCATATAACACCCCATTTATGATGAACAGGCATGTCTCATGTTACTTGCTATCTTCAAGTTAAGTCTGTCTCTACTAAGAAGACTGGTAGCAAAAGCACATTTGTTTTTGAAAAGGAGAATATTTATCCTCTAAAAAAAAACAGGCTGGCATGCCTCCAAAAATCCTACAAGTTTGTCTGTGAATCTTCAATCAGGCCTTGTCATTGGGTGAATGCAACAGTTTGTTTTTCCATAGACCTTTTGATTAACAATCAGTCATCTGAATCCCCACTCTAGGTCCTGGTTTGGGAAGCTGCTTGCATTGCATTCTGGGTTAGAGTGAATGTCTTCTTGTAGTCTGGCTTCTACTTCAAGTTGGCAGCCTTACATAATATTTAGTGAATTGAAGGAAAACACTCAGAATCCACTGGAGCTCACCAAATGTTGTGTCTCTGTTTTAGTGATAAGGAAACAAAGAGCAAGATCTTGTCTTTTTTCTTGGAGAGGGCATCTTGATGTGCCTCGGATTCTGGACTCCATTAAGCTTCAAAGAGTTGGAAGGATACTCAGTATTCCTGGGATTTTCTCTCCATGTGCCCAGGGTTCCTACTATTCCTTGTTCACTCTCTAGGATAACTGCTGCATCCTACTCATTAAATCTGTAAACATTAAGTCATCAGTATACAGGATCAGGATGATGGCCTATGGAATGATGGGATGATACAAGTTTTGCAGACTAAACTAGGACACAGGGATAAGGAGCTGAGGAAGGACCTTGATGACAATAACCTTCAGAATCAGGTAAATATGTGTGAGTGTGCGTGTGTGTGCGTGTGTCTGTGAAACAAAGCAACCATGAAACCAGGAGCAAGATTTGTTCCATTAAGGAGCCTACACATTGATCAGCATCTGTGATTCAAGACACCATGTGATAAAGCTAACAAAAATCTACTGATTTTTTTACCCCAAAGCCAGTCTGTTTCTACAAGGGCAAAATAGTCATGTTAAATGGGTTTTGAATGAAATTTATAACTTCAGAACTTCACAAGTACTTGATGGAAGCATTGATACCTGAAATCCCCTCAGAAGAACAAAGTTGACTTTAATTTAGTGTTTACTTAGTGAGAACTCATTTCTGAGGCTCTCATTTGGCCATTTCTACCAATATATATTTTTCATCATAGTTCAGGGATCCAGCATTGGGACTTAGTTGGAATATGAGTATTTCTTTTCCAAATGATAACTCACAGATGCAATAGCTTTCATAGTGCTCTTAGACCCACTAGGCCCTTTTTAGATCGAGTTAAGTAAGATAGTCTCCAGGTATCAGTCAGCCTCTAAGTTCTTCTTTTCTTTTGTTGGATATTATTAATTCAATAACTTATCTCATACTGTAAATTGACTCAGTAATTATGTATATTGGTAGGGTACAAAGTAATACTATGATTTATAAGTATAATATTGAATAATTAAAGCAATTGATTGACATATGCATACTTATTTTTTTCTGGTAAGAACATTTGAAATTTACACTCCTGACAATTTTTAATTGCATCATACATGTTCTCTATTATTAACTGTATTCATTAATAGATTAAAAAAAAATCCCTGTTTCTCCGGTATGCTAAGTTTTTGTAGCTGTCACCATTATTTTCCATTTCTTCACCAACAAGCATTTGTTTTTTTGTTTTTTGTTTTTGTTTTTTTTTGACAGGCAGAGTGGACAGTGAGGGAGAGAGCCAGAGAGAAAGGTCTTCCTTTTGCTGTTGGTTCACTCCCCAATGGCCGCTATGGCCAGTGCACCACACTGATCCAAAGCCAGGAGCCAGGTGCCTCTCCTGGTCTCCCATGTGGGTGCAGGGCCCAAGCACTTGGGCCATCCTCCACTGCACTCCCGGGCCATAGCAGAGAGCTGGCCTGGAAGAGGGGCAACCAGGACAGAATCTGGCGCCCCGACTGGGACTAGAATCTGGTGTGCTGGCGCCGCAGGCAGAGGATTAGCCTATTGAGCCGCTGGGCCAGCCACCATCCAGCATTTGTAATGAACATTCAACACTCTGTTTCCATGAGTTTAATTATTTTAGTTTCCACATATAAATGAGAACATGCAGTATTTTTATTTCTTTGTCTGACAATTTCACTTATCACAATACCCTCCAGGTTCTTCCATGTTATTGCAAATTATTGAATTTTGTTCCTTTTCGAGACTATATTGCAATCTATCTATCTCACAGTTTCTTTATCCATTCATTTGATGATGGGCATTTAGGTTGCTTCCTTATCTTGGCTACTGTGAATAATGTTGTGGTGAACATGGGAATGCAGATATCTCTTTGGCATACTGATATTGTTCACTTTGCTTGACTGCCCTATAAAATAGGATTGCTGTTCCAGAAAGACTTGATGTGGTTTGGAATTGACTAATATTCACTATTACCCGAGATGGGAGCAAAGTCCTAAACTAATCATTTCTTGTTTGATTACTCTCAATAATTTAGTTAGAAGTAAAAAAAAAAATCCCATAAATTTTACATTCTTCATTTTTACTGTAATATTTTATTGTAGCACCCGCAGAGCCTGAATTGATCTGTATATAAAGAGAATTGAAAATGAATCTTGATGTGAATGGAAGGGGAGAGGGAGCGGGAGAGGGGAGGGTTGCGGGTGGGAGGGAAGTTATGGGACAGGGAAGCCATTGTAATCCATAAGCTGTACATTGGAAATTTATATTCATTAAATAAAAGTTAAAAAAAATTCATTGTAGCAGCCACATGGCCCATCAAAACATTGAATCCAAAAGCTACTTCATTCAAGGTGATAACAGGTGAGAGATTAAATAATTCTTTTAACAATGCATACCATGGGTTTTCCTAGGTCTCAGCATTTAGTTTTAGTGGGAGACTATCTTTCTTGAAGTCTATTTAAATCAGGTATCAAATCCCAGATTGCCTTTGTTTTGAAACTCTTTTGTGGAGATGCTCAGTTGCAAAGAACAGGATCTAGCTTGTTTAATAAAGGAGTTTATTGTAACTTTATATGGGATACAGAAACATTGGGGAGGTTGAAGGAAAAAGCTCCAGTCCAAGTTTTCAGAAACGATTCTTTTTTTTTATAAATATTTTATCTTTTTAAAAGATTTATTTATTATTTGAAAGGCAGAGATACAGACAGAGAAGGAGGGCAAGAGAGCAAGAGAGATCTTCCATCCACTGGTTCACCCCTCAAATGTGGCAATGGCCAGTGCTGGGCCAAGCTGAAGCCAAGAACCAGGAACTTCATCTGGGTCTGCCATGTGGGTACAGGGGGCCAAGCACTTGGGCCATTTTCCACTGCTTTCCCAGGCACATTAGCAGGGAGTAGGATTAAAAGTGGAATAGCCGGGACTCAAACTGGGCCCATATGGGATTCTGCTGGCTGAGGCTTGACCTTCTACGCCACCACGCCAGGCCCCAGAAATGACTCTTAAAGCCATGGAGCAGCCAGTTGCCAGCATAGCTGCTGTTCCTGACAAACTGAGAAGACTGCCCACCATGTATGAAGTTTTCACTGTGGGTCCATGAGCCCCAGAACCAGGCTGCAGATAGTGTGGTCTGAGCCAGCAAAAGGCATGCTTCTTTTCCACTCCCTCAGTTTGAATTCACGTTTCAAAACACTACATAGTACATATGTGTACTAGTGGAACCTGAGTCACAGCTGGAATTCCACCTGCAAGTTCATCTGGGAAATGTAGTTACTGTCATTCTATGCCTCTGCAGTCTGCCAGAGGAAAATTGAAACACAAGTTGAGAAAGCCACTTAGATACCAGCAAGGTGACAGAATCAGAAGTTCTAGCCTGCATCCCTCAGAAACACTAATTTTGGCATCCATTCGTGGGTGAGAATACCTTTGTGAGAGCCCAGGAGTCCAACAGAGAGGATCCGGTATCTGAGAGAGGACTCACTGAGGAGGCAGGAAGGGTGGTTTCACTTTATCTGGCTCGCCACTCATCCAAGGAAGCCCAGCTCCGTGCTGAGAGATCCTCTCAAACTAAAGTTTCTCCTATGGGGAAAAAATGAGTGTCTGGCTTCCCAACCTTGTTGACACTGCCCAGGAGGCCCATTTCTGCTTCTTTTCACCCAGAACACTGAGGAAATTGATTGGCACAGCTGAAACATTTGGAAATAGTCAGGGATGGGGAAGAAGGGTTGGGGGGGAACAGGTTATGGCCTCTGGAGCAATGATCTCAACAGCTGGTTGAGTTGGTTTAGAAAAGGTGAACAAAATAAAAATACCTTCAGCTAGACTATGAAGAAGAAAGATTCAAACAAAGAAAACCATAAATGAAAGTGGAGACATTATAACTCATTCCACAGAAATAAAAGGGATCAAGGAAGAGTGGGAGTGTGGGTAGAGGGGAGGGGAGGGTGGAAGTAACACTATGCTGCTATCTGTATATATGAAATTCATGAAATTTGTTCAGCTTATATAAATAAATATTTAAACTACTGTGAACAATATGTCAACAAATTGTCTAACACTGAAGAGATAGATTGATTCTTAGACACATACAAAAATGACCAAGACTGTATCATGAAAAAATAGAATATCTGAACAGATCAATAATAATTAAGAAAGTGAAATCAATAATAAAAAGTCTCCCATCAAAGGAAAGCACATGATCTGATTGTTTCATGGGTGAATTACCTCAGATATTTAAAGAATTAACATCTGTCTTTCTCAAATTCTCAAATTGAAGAAGATGGAATGTTTCTAACCTCATTTTATGAGACTGTCCTTACCCTGATACAAAGCCAGATAAGGCTACTATAAGAAAAGAAAATTGCAGGATAATAGATGACATAATGTTATAAATAGCAAATCCTGAAGACTTGGCCAAAAAAAAAAATACTCTTCTAGAACTAGTAAACAGAACAAGTGAATTTGCAGGACACAAAATCAGCATCTAAGAATCAATCGCATTTCTATACACTAATAATGAACTATACAAAAATGAAAATTAAGAAAACGATCTCTTTCACAGTAGCAGCAAAAATAATAAAATACTTAGGGATAAACTTAACCAAAGAAGTGAAGGACTTGTACACAGAAAATCATAAAACATCAGTGAAGGGAAATAAAAAGGCACTGAAAAATGGAAAGATACCTCTTGTTTATGGATTTGAAAACATATTGTTAAAATGTTCATGCTGCCAATTATCTTCCTACTTGATGCAATTCTAATCAAAATTCCAATGGCACTATTCACAGAAATAAACAATCCTAAAATTAGTGTGGAACCACAAGACTGAATAGTCAAAGCCTTAATATTGAGCAAGAATAACATAGTTGGAGGTTTCATACTTCCTTACTTCAGATTATATTACAAAGCCACAGTAATTAAAACAGGATGGCACTGATATAAAAACACACAGATGGAGTAATGGAGCAGAATAATGAGGCAATACAAATTCAGTCAATTGACCTTCAAGAAGAACACAAAGGATATAGAGGTGTCAGAAAACTGGATATTCATATGTAAAATAATGAAATTTCTTACAGCATAAAAATCAACTCAAAATAGATTAAAAACTTTAATATAGAATTGAAACTTTAAAACTATCAGAAGAAAATATAGGGGGAAGCCCTTTTCATTGGACTTTAAAATGATATTTTTGGATAAGATACTAAAAGTAGAGGCAATAAGAACCAAAATAAATAATTGGTATTATATCTAAGTAAAAAATTTGTGAGTATAGATCCAAATGGATGGTAAGTTAGGTTGAGATCTAACTAATGGAAGCAAATGACAACTAAACTTTCACACTGTTTATCAAGCATGTGATTCAGAATATGTGGTATATATATATATATATATATATATTTGAATAATGTTCAACCTTGAAATGGAAGCAAATCATACTATTTATAACAAGATGGGAGACACACAGTGTAACATGTCAGTTGTATGTGGAATCTAAGATGACCAAATTCAAAAGGAGAGAGTAGAATGGTGGTTGCTAGTGGCTAGGAGGAGAGGGAATGAGGTGGCGGTGGTTAAGGAATGCAAAGTGTCACTTATGCAAAAATCAAGACAAATTACTTCTGGAGATCTGCTATATAGCATAGTACCTAGAGCTAACAGTATTGCATTGTATGCTTAATATTTTGCTAATTGGCCTTATATTAAGTGTACTTGCCACAAAAATGAACATAATAATAATAGTAATAGTAATAATAAAGGGGTTGGAGGAAACTTGGGTTGCAGTAGATGTGCTTATGGCCCCCAAAGAGGTGATTTTTTTTTTACAATGCATGCATAATTCTTCCCAAACAAAACACAATCAAGCTGTATACATTTAAAAAGCATATATTTTAATGTCCATAAGACCTCAATAAATTTGTTTTTAAATTTGAGAAACCCAGTCTAGTGTGTTCTCCATCTGATTCTTCAAGGCTGCGTACTGCAGCCTCCATTTCTTTAATTTTTGTGTTTGTGTTTAAGTCTTGTTCTGGGTTCTTTCTGTTACTCAGTTTTGAATGGGCAAACCACTTGCTCAAAATTGTGTGCAGGGAAACAAGGAATGGGATCTAGGGCAGCTGCCAGCATCAATCTCTGAGTATTATCTCAAAACATTCCTCATGCATTTGCTGTGTCTTCTTTTGGGGGGCACATTCTCCTTCACTTGGACAGACGTACAGAAAAATGCTATGTATTAATGGTATTCCAAATTGCGAATTTATATTTCTTTAGATGTTTATCTGACTCTGGTACCTCCAGCAAATACGAGTATGACTATATATTTTGCCTCATCCCCCCTGCCGCCTGCTGGATTAGGATGCTACATTTCAGGGAATAAGGTGACAAGTATAAATGGCCACTCCTTGTATCCTTTACGCTTTACCATTGTGTGTGAGTGCAACTGGCATCCCCAGAACTCACTGATGCAAGTCAACACAGTTGTTGAGGTTGAGGGCTATGTTGCTTATCGAACATTGTTCTCTGCAGGGGCTCTGTGGAGGTACCCATGAGTTTGCAATATCCTGAACAATTTTGGGTTATGACTACTCCTCTCTTGATTATTATTATTATTATTATTTTGATATATTAAAACAGCTTTATCATGACATAGTTTGCCAGAGAGTCTCTGTTTTAGTTAGGTAGCAGATTAGAAAGAAGACTTGAGGTTTATCTCTCTTAGAGTACTTGCTATAAAACAAAATGAAGATTACTTTTCACTCATATAGCTTTTAATTCTGTTCTCTGTGTCAGTAGAGTTCTACGGCAACCACATAAAGAGAATGAATTTAATAAATCTAAGAAGGTGATGATCTAGCATATGAGCCAACTAATGAAAATTCAAGCGCCAACTTAAATGTCCACGTTCACTGTCTGCTAGGCATGTGATAAAACTGTGCCTTTTCTCTGCATAGCACTCCTGAGGAAATGTCTCCTTTGGAAACTCATAGAGAAATGTGATGCTCTTTTCCCTTTTCCCTGGCTGATCTTCCCTTTAAAGAATCCTTGAGTGCTTAATGGACTCAACAGTATATTAAGAATAAGTGACTTCCCTAGGGCTATAGAAAGGAAATGAAATTATTACGGATTTTAGGATCAGCAGTAAAACTGGTAATATTTAGGTCATAAATGGAAATGTCACTGTGTCCTGAAACTGTTTGCTTTGCATATTTATGATTTTAGTTATTTACTCTGCTTTATTTAAATAAGATTTCAAGCAAGTTACAAAAACATAGAAAATAAAAGCAAATAAATGAGAGAATTGAGGCAAAGAGAAAATATTATGGAAAAATGCAAGGTGAAGCAAGGAATGAGGAAGATAAAAAAGGTTTGCTGCAGGATTCTGTTTGCTTGTTAAAAGTGAGCTAGCTGTTTGGCTCAGAGCTTTCTAGCAGCCAATGTGAAGAGGGAAATGTAATTAGTTATAAGATTCACAAAGTCATTAAAATTCAAACAAGGGCTCTGCTTTGGAGACATGTTCAATAATCCTGGTACTAAAATTCTGGATTAAAATGTAATGACTCATTTTCTTCACAACATCTGTAGGGTAAGTAAAACAACAAATTTCAAAGAGATATTTTTTGGACCTCTCTTAATAAAGTTATATGGCATAACACCAAAGAGGAATTTAAAATTCATTCCGGCTGAAACTAGAATGGTCCAGTTCAGGTGCAGACTGCTCTAGGTCTGCAGAGCTGCAGAGTATTTAGAAGTGATGGATTACACAATCACTGCAAGAATTATGTAGTTTTTCAAAGTTAGCCATTGTTTCAAATCTAAATATGATTCGTATATATATATATATATATATATATAAATTCAACTAATATGAATATACAAAGTAAAAAGACCTACCCACTTTACAAACTTGGATTTTTTTCCCTCTGGATGAACAAGTATGTCAATGTTCAGTCACGTACATACAGTAGAATTAGATTCTGGTTCCCACAGAATACAGATAAGATACAGACTCATCAGTTTTCAGGAACACGCTTCAGTGTAGAGGTCAACTGCCGGTCCTCATGGTCCAATGGGATAATTATTGTTCGGGGAGAGTATTCTTCATGCAGATAAGTCTTAAGGGGCATTTACTCAGGGACACAGCCAGACAGGTCAAATCTGTGTCTCCTATGGTCTGAACGTTTGTGTCTCTCCCTACAATTCATGTTGAAATTCCCAATCCTAACATGATGGTATTAACAGGTGGGTTTTTTGGTAAGGTGACTAGGTCATGGCGAGAGAGCCCTCCTGAATGTGATTAGTGTCTTTACAGGTGAGATCTGAGAGAGACCCTGCCACCATGTGAGAACACAGAGAGAACCTGCCATCTCTGAACCAGGAAATAGGCGCTCACCAGATCTACTGATGATGTGATGTTGAACTTCCGAGCCTCCAGAAGATTGAGAAGTAAATTTCTGCTACTTATAAGCACCCAGACTGTGATTTTGTTATAGCAGTCTGAATAAGCCAAGACAAGGTCTCTACCCACTGCTTCTCATTCCCCTAAACAGCCAGCAAACAGCATGTGTCAGCTTCTAGCCAGAGCAGTGTGAATATAATCTCAAGAAGAGAGGAAGATATTTTGTCCTTGGTTACAAAAAAAAAAAAAAAAAAAAAGCGCCACGAAATAAGATTATGGATTGGTGAAATAGAATATAAAGTAATGGGAAAAACAACAGAAATTTAAAATGAAAAAAAAAATTTCTGACGTTAAAATCTCATGCTTTTCCAGAATAACAATAGAGAAATAGCAGCAGAAGAAATCAATGAGCTGGAAATTTGAGAAATAACATAGCAAAAAGGGATAAAGAAACACAGTATAAGAGTTGTGACACGCATAATAGCATTAGAAGTGCCAACATCTACCAATATGAGTTCTTGACGGAGAAAAGAGATAGAATAGAAGTGACATTGGGAGTTGCAGGCTGGAGAAGAGAATTTCCAGAAACCAAGTTACAGTACCCCAGATAAAGAAATCCCTCAAATCCCGAGCAGGCTGTTTTCAATGTGCATATATCCACATCCCCCAGCTGTGCGGGAGAGCAGGATTAGAGCATGAGGGATGACATGAGAGGTTCCAGGGGCTTCTCTGTAGAAGACACATTCCTCAGGAAGGAATGAGAGTCTGTGAGTGTGAGTCATCTCTACACCAACACCTGGTTCAAAAAGACTGCAGCGGATTATCTTCAAGGTCCCAAAAGAAAGTAATATTGGTTTCCTTAAATACGTATTTTAACCAGCCAAAGGATCAAACAAATGTGAAACTGAAATAAGGATTTTTTTTACACAGAAGATGTTAATTAGTTAGGGCCCCAATAACAAGCAATGGCATACTCGAATCAGTGACCAGAGGGCTTAATTACAGAATTCATAGTTTTACCTTGTGATTTTAATTACTCATTATTTAAAATAATTTCTCTACTCATGATTGGAACTGAACATGGGCCACCTATGCTTTCTGCTTTCCAGAATAAAGGTTGAAAAACAGAAGCTTCAATAGCAGAGGTTATATCACCAAAGGTAAAGTATAGAAATTAGGAAAAAAGTTAAAGGAAAAAATAAAGAGATGTCAAATTTTGTCAAAGTTTATTTCAAATCTTTGTCAAACCAATGGCTAGGAATCTTACACTACCATAGTTTCAATGACTTTGTGAATACTTTAAAATTTACTTTGTGCGAGTGAAGTTGAACATCTTATTCTTTGATTATGAGTTATAGCCCTTGCCTATTTTCCTTCTGGACTATGGTCTTTGTGTGTTCTCTTCGTTGAATTCTTTATTTAGTAGAACCATTAAGGCTTTGACTATAATGTAAATTAAATAATACCATATTGAATTGAAAAAAAGTTTTTTTATAAGATTTATTTTATTTATTTGAAAGACAGAGTTACAGAGAGAGGTAGAGACAGAGAGAGAGGTCTTCCATCTGCTGGTTCACTCCCCAGATGGCCGAAACAGCTGGAGCTGCACCGATCCAAAGCCAGGAGCCAGGAGCCAGGAGCCAGGAGTCTCTTCCAGGTCTCCTGCACAGGTGCAGGGACCCAAGCACTTGGGCCATCTTCTACTGCTTTCCCAGACCATAGTAGAGAGCTGGATTGGAGGAAGAACAGCCAGGACTAGAACCAGAGCCCATAGGAGATGCCAGTGCTTCAGGCCAGGGCTTTAACCCACTGCACCACAGTGCTGGCCCCAAAATAGTTTTCCTTAAAAAAAGATTTTTTTTTTTTTAATTTTGAAAGTCAAAGCTACACAGAGAGAGAGAGGTAGAGACGGCGGGGAGGTGGGAGGGAGGGAGAGTGAGAGATAGTTCTTCCATCTGCCAGTACATTCCCCAGATGGCTGCAATGGCCAGGGCTGGGCAAGGCCAAAGCCAAGAGCCCAGAGATTCATCTGGGTGTCCCACTTGGGTGGGTGGGTGGGGGGGGGGCAAACACTTGGGCCATTTTAGGCTGCTTTCCACAGAGCATTAAAAGGGAGGTGGATGGATCAGAAGCAGCTGAGACAGAAACCAGAGCCCATATGGGAATCCCGGCATCACCTGTGGTGGATTTACCTGCTATGCTACACCACTGGCCCCAACAATATAGATTTCTATAAAGAGAAAACAAAACAGAAGAATAAAGTTTAAACAGGTAAATGGTTATGGTTACTAAAATGAGAATAGAAAGATCATTCGCATAATATAAACCAAAAGGAAAAGTCATACAAAAATAGTAGTACTTGGGGCCAGCAATGTGGTGTGGCTGGTAAAGCTGCCCCCTGCAGTGCCAGCATCCCATATGGGCGCTGGTTAGAGTCCCAGCTGTTTCACTTCTGATCCAGCTCTCTGCTATGGCCTGGGTAAGTGTAGAGGATGGCCCAAGCACTTGGGCCCCTATACCCATGTGGGAAACCGGAAGAAGCTCCTGGCTTCAGATCAGTGCAGTTCCAGCCATTGCAGCAATTTGGGGAGTGAACCAGCAGATGAAAGGCCTTTCTTTCTGCCTCTCCTTCTCTCTCTGTGTAACTCTGTCTTTTAAATAAATAAATCTTAAAAAAAAGGACAGTACCGCCGGCGCCACGGCTCACTAGGCTAATCCTCCGCCTTGCGGCGCCGGCACACCGGGTTCTAGTCCTGGTCGGGGCACCGATCCTGTCCCGGTTGCCCCTCTTCCAGGCCAGCTCTCTGCTGTGGCCAGGGAGTGCAGTGGAGGATGGCCCAAGTTCTTGGGCCCTGCACCCCATGGGAGACCAGGAGAAGCACCTGGCTCCTGCCATCGGATCAGTGCGGTGCGCCGGCCGCAGCGCGCCTACCGGGGCGGCCATTGGAGGGTGAACCAACGGCAAAAAGGAAGACCTTTCTCTCTGTCTCTCTCTCACTGTCCACTCTGCCTGACAAAAAAAAAAGGATAGTACCAGGAAAAATAATCTAAAATTATAGAATTTAAATCAAAATCAAAAGGTGCTTTTTCCTGAATAGATGATATATTTAAGCTGGAATGGAAGATAATGGTCAGGATAGAGGAGAAAAGAAAAAGAAAAGACAGGTGACATAAATGAGGAACCTGAGTTCATAACATATCTTGGGGTAACTTTCCTGTTAACTCTTCTTGGGGAGAGAACCAAGATGGTGAGCTCTAATATTTCATCCTAAAACTCAGGCCTTTTACTTCAAGATTGCAGGCAAGAACCTTCAGGCACTCTCTTGTGTCTGTACTTAGGATCCCAGGGGTAGTGGCTTTTTAAAACTAATTCCAAACCCTTGATAATTGAGCGCAGGGTTTCAGGCTGGTCCCTGGAGCTATTAACATCACCTCTAGATACATTGCATGTGATGGGAGTTTCATAAGTTGGAGAAAATCATGAGAACCTGTAGAACTTAGAAGTCACTCAAGAATCCAAGGCCAAGTGTGTCCCTTCACCATTGAGAGTAACTGTTAGCATTTCAGCTGGAGTTGTTCCTAGAGAAAGTGGCTTTGATTTCTCAGTTAAAAGTGGTTCAAATAATGTTTTCATATAGATTGAGAAGAATAGGAAAACAAAGCAGATGAAGGGAAGGGAACCATTAAGAAATATCTCTTCAGGGCCGTGTTCTGATCAGTGTGCATCTCTGTGGACAGTAAAAGCCATTTTTCCCACTATTGATTGATGTATGTGGACAGCATATCCTTGAAGGGATAATCACAATCAGTGTGTGTGACTAAAAAATTCAGTAAACTCAAGCCATTGCTATACTTGCTGCCTTGAATCTCTGCCTCCATTCTGTTAAGAACTGCACAGGGGCCAGCGCCGTGGCGCACTAGGCTAATCCTCTGCCTGTGGCGCCGGCATCCCACATGGGCACCGGTTCTAGTTCCGGTTGCTCCTCTTCCAGTCCAGCTCTCTGTGGTGGCCTGGGAGTGCAGTGGAGGATGGCCCAAGTGCTTGGGCGCCTGCACCTGCATGGGAGACCAGGAGGAGGCACCTGGCTCCTGGCTTCAGATTGGAGCAGCTCCGTCTATTGCGGCCATTTGGGGAGTGAACCAACGGAAGGATGACCTTTCTCTCTGTCTCTCTCTCACTGTCAGTAATTCTACCTGTCAAATTAAAAAAAAAAAAAACTGCACAAAAATTCATGTGAATGAAAACAACACAAAACCCACTCAGTCTAGACTGAACACCATAAAGCTCTACACAGATAAACTGTTTTAGTGACAGTTACCATAAGCTGAGTACACATAATGAAATTACAGCTCCAACACAAAATGACACTTGACCTCCCATGTGAGTGATGTGTATGGCTCCCACCTGGATATGCTTATATTTTATGGTGTTTTGAACTTTTGGCAAAAGCTGTTATTACGTCTACTTTCCCATAGCTTTCCCCTTCTGTTAATGGAGTGGGAAACAAAATATGCTGTTTTAACTTCCCTTGGGCTTTAAATAAAGTTAAACTATGACTAGGCAAACACTAACGGGAAACAATGAGAAACAAATGGCAAATTCTCGCACATCAAGTCCTTTTTTAAGGTCAGCAACAGCAGAGTAGATAATAATAAAAAAGGAAATAAACAAAGGCTTGCAATTCTATTTCTGCTTACTCTTTCCTCTGCCTTCTACACCCCAAGTTCCATATTCCTGGGAGTTTGGTGGCTGTCCATGTTATTATTCAGTGGATGGAAACTTGTAAATTAGCATAAAGTGATTAACTAACTATGAGTTTCTTGGAGACAGTGATTATATCCTATGGGTACATTGACTCTCCAGACATAGAGCGATGCCAAAATTATGTTAGCTGTCCAAGAATATAATGCCAGCTGCATATATTTGCAGCAAACATACAAATGGTTCTGCCAATGCCAATTGCAGAGAAGATAAATAATGTATTATGGGTCCAGAACTTTGATCCCTCCAGAGAGCATACTGGTTTGTCAGGATTATCTCATCTGCAGTTGCTCCAGGCTGATGTTTTGAGGGGAGGGTGGACATTGAAACATTTTTATTTTATTTTAAAAATAAAAAGGAAGTAGATGGATTTATATGAGAAACAATCAGTAATGTAAGGCTATAAAATCTTCCATCAGATCATTTATTTTCATTACTTCATCTTTATTAATATTTACTTGGGAATTAATGAATGAATCAATATTTCAATAGAATTAATGATCTGTGGGAAGCAACATAGTTTCAAAAAATTTGGAAGCACATATTTAGAGTCTATTAGTATTTATTGGATTCTCTATCACACATATGCTAGCCTTATGTTAAGATTTGGCAATGCCAAAGTGAAAAAGAAAATGATGGTCCCTTTTATCATAGAGTTAACATTTTATAGGATATAGATAAAAGGTCAACCAACCAAATAAACAACCAACCAACTAAACAAATACTTAGGTACTTCAGAGGGAGCAATTGAGGTGCTAAGGTCAGGCAGGGCAGTGGAGGAGGGGGTGCAGAGGAACTGGCCATGGTGAGAGTACCCCTAGGAAACAATGGTTGGGATCTGAAGTTGATTCTAGATTCTAGATTCTGGACAGGAGTTCATCCAGAATTAACCGCAGAAGAAAAGCTTTGAGGGGGAAAGTGTGTATGTGGGATGTAGGTTTAAATATAAACAAGATCACTTGTTGCCAAAAGTACAAAAAGTACAAAGGACCATGAAACCTGACCATACCCATGTGGAACCACCACACACACGTATGATCATACCACAGGTAGAGCATGGTTTTGCATTGGAGATGTCCACAAGTTAATAGCTTAATTTGCATTTATGGGCAAGTTGTTTTACCTAGGGCTCTTAGTTACACATCCTTAAAATCAAAATAAGAAAGCATGTGTTGAAAATTGCTACAAAAATTCAAGCTCTTGGTGGCAAAGTGCCCAAGACATTGTAAACCTTCAGAAAATGTTGTTTCCTTTTTCTGCCAACATTTTATAGCTTTAGATGAATTCCTTACAAAAGTCATGGTAATAACACAAACAAAATGTTAACACTTCCCAAGGAAAAGTGCCATTTTGTTCCAAGTAGCACTCACTGTACAAAGGAAAAACAAAACTCTTTTGAAAGTTTTAAACAGGATTCAGCTGTATACTAACAACTGTGAAGGTCACAGATTACTATACCTATTTTTCAATCCAAGTATATTTCAGTAACTGCAAAAAATATCAAGATTGAAATGTAACAGATTGAATCCCTTACTTAGTGAGCATTCAGCAATAGATTAATGTGTATTTAATCGACTTTACAGTCTGAGTTAATTTAATCTCTCTTACATTAAACAGACTCTTATACTAGACTTCACAATGTTGCTGTATCACCACCAGGATTATTTTACTATCTATAGACATTTTGCATTTTAAAAAGCCCTACAAAAACATGAGCTTGTTTATATGACCTTTCATAACTAATTCCAGTTGGGTTTTGTCAACCAATTGTAATGCTTGTTTTCTTAATAAGCAAGTAACCTTCCCTTCTTGGAGCAACAACACTTGATGCATTAAATGATTAGAGCAATTTGAATTTTGAGCAAACTCAGTTCACCAAAACATGTTCTTTGGAGTCCAAACCAAAGCCATAAAATGGCCCCTAATAAAGTAATCCCTGGGATTAGTGTCTGCAAAGCCTCTGTGATTTGCTAAAAACTAAGGTACATAAGCATTTTTCAGAAATACATACTCTCTCTCCCCACAGTTGGCATAAAATAGAACCCATATGGTGGCTATCATGTTTGCATGAAGGCTTGCGTATGGAAGCCAGGTCTGAATCCCCAGTGGCCCTCAGACTGGTGCTCTTGCTTATACAAGATTTCTGAGATGTAGAAAAAGACATGCTTGTTCGTAGGCATTATTCATCTTGTTTTTTATCTTAACAGCAGACTATTGCTTTGTCCTGCTGTTGCCACTAAGAATTGTGGTTAGCAAGGCTTGAGTTGCTGGGAAGAGCTAGTGGGAGATGTTTCTCCTCCACGTGGGCTTACAGAGAGCTGAAAAGAGACCTGTTTGGAGCTAGTGGTTCTGATGAAGAGAGAAGAGAAAAACAAGAAGTTTAACTGCTGAGAGAGGATGGGAGAAACCCAAATTGTGTCCCAGGTGCAGGGAAGCAAAGTGAAATGACGTACCTAGACAAAGTCAGGGGGAGTCATTTGGGTTAAAAGAACCCTAAGAGAATGAAAAACAAACATTTTTGCCCTAATTTATTTCCAGGAATGTGTATATCTTTTATGAAAATATGATAAAATTAACGGAGTTATTTGTGGATTGAGCTTAAGATGTTTTCTTTTACTGAATATCTGTGAAGAACCATTGTGACCAACTGAAATAAGTATTACTTTTGCCTTGCGCCTTGCATCAGGCAAATTTATGTGTCCACTTTCTCTTTATTAAGACATTTTCTTCCTGACATTGCTTTTCTATTTTTACTTCTTAAACATTTATTTATTATTTGAAAGGCAGGATGACAGAGTGGTAAGAGGTGGGGGATTCTTCCACATTCTGGTTCACTTGCCAAATGCCCACAACAGCTCGTGTTGAGCCAGGCAAAACTCAGGAGGCAAGAACTCCTTACAGGTCTCCCACATAGTTGGCAGGGGGCCCAAGTACTTAAACCATCACTCGCTGCCTCCCAGGTGCATCAGCAGAAAGCTGGATCAGAAGCAGAGTATCTAGGACTTGAACTGGCTCTCTGATATGGGGTATGGGTGTCTTAAGCAGCAGCTTAACCCAATCACCACAATCCCATTTCCTTCTTGAAATTCTTTTTTTTAAAGATTTATTTATTTATTTGAAAGGTGGAATTACAGAGGGAGAGAGAGGGAGAGAGAGAGAGAGAGAGAGAGAGAGAGGACTTCCATCTGCTGGTTCACTCCCCAGATGGCCGCAACTGCTGCAGCTGAGCTGATTTGAAGCCAGGAGCCAGGAGCTACTTCTGGGTATCCCATGTGGGTACAGAGGCCATCGTCTACTGCTTTCCCAGGCCAAAACACAGAGCTGGATTGGAAGAGGAACAGCTGGGACTTGAACCAGAACCCATATGGGATGCTGGCACTGCAGGCAGCAGCTTCACCTGGACACAGCACCGGCCCAACTTCTTAAATTTTTACCCAGAATTTTTCCATCTCTTCATTTATCTGAACTTCATACATTGCTGTTAGAACCTTACCTCTTCTGTTGAGTTTCTTTCACTGACCTTTTTCTCAGTAGCCTTGTCTTTTTTCTGTTTTTCTTTAGCTACTCTTTTATTATCCAGCCAGAAATCCTAGCCAAACCCAAAGAAGAAAACAGTTAACCACTGGTGGAACTGGTAGACGGATGGTTCATTTAAAGATTGGTGTGCATGGACTTTTAAGCTTTTGCTTTGGGAAGAGAAGGAGGGAGTTTTCTAGAAGTTTGTTGGGGAAGACATGAAGCCAGTATAGGGGATGAGATTGACTTCTTTTTCTTCTAGCACTTAGGGTAGATTTTGAGCCTCCTGAAGAGAAATGAGGGCTGGAAGCTGGAAGAACTGCGATTGTGAAAGACATGATGAGGCGCTGGATATGAGCTGTATTGTTTTGGGGCTCATCAGACTACCTATAGCATAGCTTTTGTGAGAAAACCATGCCCAATTCTATCTCTACCTCATTTACCAACCAAAGAGCACACTAGTACATTCTCATCTTAGGACTCAAGCAGCTACTGATGTGGGGATATTGAACTTGCCAGATCATGCTTCCACAGATGAAGCAATGACAGAAGCAATAGAATAGTAGCTAAGCGAGGAAGCCAGAGCACTGGCATACAAATAAACTGGTCACAAGACCCCAGACAAGACTTCCAGAAATGGACAGGGGAGCTTCTGAAGTGGAGGAGAAGGAAAGGAAGAGGAACAAAATTTCTGCATAAGAAAATGTAGACTATGAGCCCTAACATTTTGTCATAAATATCAGTATGCTTTTATTTCTGCTCAGTACCTGGCATAGTCCCTTCTAGCTATTTCATTTACAACTTTCCTAGGTTATGTATATATATATTAAATATATGATTATAATTAAGAGTAGCTAAATATACATTTCTTTAAAAACATTGCAATTATATCCAGGTCTTCACCAGAGATTTATCCAAAGTTGTGATTGTTTTCAGTCTGCTAAGGTGCCATTGGTACAACAAACTGGGTGGCTTAAGCAATGTAAACTTATTTATGCTTAGTTATGGAGGTTGGAAGCTCAGGAGTGAAGTTTGTTTATTTGAGAGGTATATTTACAGACAGTGAGAGGAAGAGACAGAGAGAAAGGTCTTCCATCTGCTGCTTCACTCTCCAAACAGTGGTGATGGCTGGAGCTCGGCCGGTCCGAAGCCAGGAGCCAGGAGCTTCCTCTGGGTCTGCCACATGGGTGCAGGGGCCCAAGGACTTGGGCCATCTTCTATTGCTTTCCCAGGCCACAGCAGAGAGCTGGATCAGAAGAGGAGCAGCTGGGACTAGAAGCGGCACCCATATGGAGCGAAATTTCAACAGAGTTTGATCCTTCTGAGTTCTGTAAGGGAGAGCCTATTACCTGACTTGCTCTCTATCTCTGGTGGTTTTCTGGCATCACTGGGGTTCTGTGGTTTATAAATCTCTATCTTTACATGGCAGTCTCCTTTTGTGCATGTCTGTGTCTAAATTTCTCCCTTCTATAAGGGCACCAGTCAGTATGGATTAAGGACACATCAAACTCCAGTATGTCCTTATCTTAACTAACTATTAGGAAATGTTTAATTATTTGAAAGTAAGAGCATCAGAGAGAGGGAGGGAGGAACAGAAGGGAAGAGAAGTAGAGACAGACAAAATATCTTTTATCCATTGGTTCACTCCCTAAATAGCTGCAACAGCCAAGTCTGGACCAAGCCAAAGCCAGGAGCCAGGAGCTCCATCCTGGTCTACCATATGTGTGGCAAGATCCCAAGCACTTAGGTCAGAATCTGCTTGACTGGAAGTCCTGACTGGCCAGGAAGCTTGACTGGAAGAAGAAGAGTTAAGACTTGAACTGGCAATCTGATATGGGATGCCAGCCTCTCAAGTGGAGGCTTAACCTCCTGGGCCACATTGCCAGCCCCTTAATGAATTACTTTTGGAACAACTTCTATATCCTAATCAGATCACATATGAGGGACTGAGACTGAGAATGTCAACTTATGAATCTTGGGTGTACACAATTCATTTCATGATGATTGGAGATGTTTAAAATCTATGGGTGAATCAGAATCTCATGGTGATAATCTAAGGCTCATGGTTAGCGTGACAGAATGCTGCCCTTCAGGATAAAATGCTCTACAGATTGTTAAGTTACTGGCCATTCCTCTACTCCAGGTACTTTCCCCTTATTCCGATAGAACAAATAGACAGTAAGTAGATGCTTCCTATATCCATGATGTTTTGAAATCCAAATTAGAACATATGGTTCTCTCTGTCTCTCTCTCTCTCACTGTTCACTCTGCCTGTCAAAAAAAAAAAAAAAAGAACATATGGTATAATGATCAGGATGATAACTGATTCATTGTACAAGATTAGGGCTAGACAATCTGGGGCATATGATTATCAAACTTGTGGCCTGCTATTCATGGGTAGGGTTTAATTGTGATCCATGCAATCCCAGGTATGGTTAAGTGAATGGCTCTCCAAAATGACCACACGCTAAGCCCTGGAATTTATAAATAGGATGCTACATAGTAAAATGGGTTTTTCTGATGCAATTAAGATTAGGTATCTTAAATAGACTATCCTGATTACCCAGATGGGCCCAAAATAATCACATAAGCTTTCAAAAGTAGAGAATTTTCTCTGTCTAGAGGTAACAGAGATGAGGCAGAAGATTAGAGAGATCTGAAGCATGAAAAGAACAACCTACAATTGTTAACTTTGAAGATTAAGGGGTCCATGGAACCTGAGTGCTCTGCAGACACTGAGAATGGCCTCCAGCTGACACGTGGTAAGGAATGGTTCCTTAATCCTACAAACACAAAAAAGTAGGTTCTGTAGTAAGCCTGCCTAAGTTTGCAAATGGATTTTTTTGTAGTGTTTTCTTATAAGATCCCAGTTAATTTAGACCTTGATTTTGATCTTGGAAACCAAAGGAGAAAGCAGCGAAACCAACCCAGGCTTATGACCTGGAGCACTGTGAAATAACATATCTGTGTTGTTTTTAGATCCTAAATTAATGGTGATTTGTTACAGCAGCAATGGAAAATGAATGCAGAGAGTATACAATAGGTGCCTGTTTGTGTTTCTCTACCTTAAATATCTGCAGATACGTTTGGCTTCAGTGTACTTCCCAGTGTTCTCACCTAGATTTTGCAAGGCTTCAGGTCATTTAGGGTAATGTATAACTCATGGTCTCCTGTGGATTTGAGTTCTTGTTTCTACTCCACAGTTGTGTAGAGTGTTTGTGCTATTGAGTTTGCTTGCATTTACCTTCTGCAACTGCAAAGAAAGGACCATCCTAGGCTGGCCTGCTGGAAAATGACTGATATGTAGTACAATCTTAATTACCCAAGCCGAGCCAGCCAAGGTCTTTCTAGATCAGCTGACAGCCATCTCACTCCCAGAAATCTTAGGACAAATATAGCCAAGCTCAGAAGTATTGTCTGGTGGCCCCAGATGTCCAAGCAATAAGCACTCATTGTATGTCATGAGGGTTTTGAATATTTGTAATGTAATTATGGTAGAAATAGATAATCACACTGACTTGAAGGAAACTTTTGGTCCCTTGATGGTGTCAGCATTTTTATTCTGTCTGCTTTCTCTCCTGACTTAACCACACTGTTTTTAGCCTCATTTTATAATGTTTCTCTGTTTGTTTTTCCCTTTTCTGATTATTTCTATTAACAGTAATTTCTTAATGTTAAATAATGATTTCTATCAAAAGTCTTTTTTTTTTCTTAATCAGAGACAAGCTTTTTATGTGGTGGTCATCTGGGGAATTAGCTGAGAGGACTCCTCCCTTATGTCTGAGTCATAGCAGGAGGTTAATTGTGAGGATGTCCGGAGTAATGTCCCTGGGGGTTTGAGTGATTAGACAATG
This sequence comes from Lepus europaeus, assembly GCF_033115175.1. Lineage (NCBI taxonomy): Eukaryota > Metazoa > Chordata > Mammalia > Lagomorpha > Leporidae > Lepus > Lepus europaeus. Next base: position 58,163,015 of record NC_084834.1, on the reverse strand, counting down.
GTCAGGGTGCCAGAATGGATGCCGGAATGGTCTCCTAAAGGGGAAGAGAAGCATCTCTCATCATTATTTCTCAGAGTAGAGAACACCATTCAAGTTCAAGGGTCATTCAAGGGGTCCTACATCTGTTCTTCTGATATCCAGTCCTAAATTAAGTTGTATTGTTACTTTAAATATATGATTTCATATATTCTCAATGAGATTGTAAAACCTTTCATGCAGACTTTGTTTTCCACATCTTTTTGCAATCAGGGTATGGTTGCTCAGTGGGCCCTGTGTACAGCAGCCTCTAAATCAGTGTGAAATATGAATGACGGTGAAGAAAAATAAGAGACAGAAAAGAGATTAAGTGAATTAGAAATCTCCTTTTAGTGTTCAGGTTCTCAAATTTTTACCTTAACATAGGAAGATATATTTTAGATTTAAAAAAGAATAAACTCAAGGGAAATTTCTGGAACAGTCATTCCTAGAAAAGAGAAATAAATGTGAAATGCACAAATCAAATGACAAATTTACAATAAATTGCAAACTCAAAGTCAAAAAGCACAAATCAAGCTACCTAGTGGCAACTAACAACGAAGATTATAATTCATTGAAATAAGCTGTAGTTCTTTTTAAAATTTATTTTATTTATTTGAAAGAGTTACACACAGAGAGAAGGAGAGGCAGAGAGAGAGAGAGAGAGAGAGAGAGAGAGAAAGAGAGGAAGAGAGAGGTCTTTCATCTGCTGGTTCACTCCCCAATTTGTCGCAAAGGCTGGAGCTGTGCCAATTGGAGGCCAGGAGCCAGGAGCTTCCTCTGGATCTCCCACAAGGGTGCAGGGGTCCAAGGACTTGGGCCATCTTCTACTGCTTTCCCAGGCCACAGCAGAGAGCTGGATAGGAAGTAGAGCAGCCGGGACTTGAACTGGTGCCCACATGGGATGCCAGCACTGCAGGCGGTGGCTTTATCCACTATGCCACAGCGCCGGCCCCGATGTAGTTCTATAGTTCTATATGCCTGAGATAGAAAGCTTCCTGGAAGGCAGCTGTTGATATAAAAATAATTGCTTAATGTTAAATTTGCTTTTAATAACTCATTGGCAGACCCTACTTAGCAATTATAACACAAAGCAAAGTATGTTGCAACAGCATGTGCTAAACTATAAAGTCTGAAATTTGTTTTATTTAGGACACTCATTCTTTGACTTATACTTAGAATTTCCACTAATTTCTGTATTCACTAGTAATTTATACCATATATTAAGTTTAGCTATATGTTCAAAGAATCTTACTTGCAGACTTTTGTATTTTACTCAGTATAAAAGTAATATATATTGATAGTGGTCTACATGACTTATTTTTAAAAAAAACCTATTTTTAAAAATTGTATTTATCTGAGAGGCAGAGAGATATACACAGAAAGATGGACACATGGAGAGAAATTTCTTGCCCACTGCTTCACTTCCACAAAAGCCTTCAATGGGTAGAGCTGAGCCAGGACAAACCTGGGAATGGGGAACTCAATCCAGATCTTCCACATGGGTGTCAGGGACCCAATCTCTTGAGCCATCAACTGCTTATGCATTAACAGGAAACTGGAGCACAAGACCTATTTTAAATTCCTAACACCTATACACAGAAGTTTGTTGATTTCCATTTGAAATGATTAGCTGACCTTAACATAATGACCTTTAAAATAGTGAAGAATGTCATTTTTGCACAAGTCCAAACAGCTATTGGAGAGTATACCACAAAGTAAAGATAAGAAAGAGGAATGCATTGTTGTCTTTACACTCTTAATTTTGTAATGTTAATTCTTTTCTCTAATGCATGATTCTTGCAAGACCAAGGATACTAGATTAAACATGACTGCAAATGGGTTAGTACTCTTCCTAGTGAGAGGTGGAATCCAATTCCTTTTTCCTGTAGCCTAGGATGATTTTAATGATAACAGAGAATGGTGGGATAGTCTTTCTGGGGATAATATTCTAGGTTCTAAGGAGCTTCACAACTTTTATCTGGGGCTACCAGAATACTTTCTGGAATCCATGAGTTTCCCCACAAAAATTCTGACTAACCTGAGCCTGCCAGGTTGGAAAAGTACTCCAGTTGACAGTCCCAACTGAGCCTCATCATCAAGCCATAACTTCCTGGAGACTGGACATGTTAATGCAGTAGTTGTTTGTCAGTTAACTACCATTGAGTAGCCTTAGCTGTTGCTGTGAGGAACACAATCATCCAGCTGAGGTCTGCCTGAATTCCTGGTCCACAAAACTGAGAGTTATATTAAAATGATTGTTTATTAAATGATGAAGTCACAAATGTTGTGGAAGTGCATCAGCTCTGTATTCCTAAATAGCATTTCAATAGTTAGTGACTTAAAATCAGTAACAGATGTCTTTCAGTGTTTGCACAGGTCAGGAAATTGGGTTGGCATAGCAGGGTTGGCTTTTCTTAGCTCTATAATGTCCTGGGCTTGACCTGGGAAAAGTTGAAAGCTGGGGGTGACTTGATGGCTTAATCATATGGAGACATCTTCCACTATATGTCTGGAAGTTGATGCTGGCTGGTAATTAGAATCTCAGTTGAACTGTTGACTGGAAAACACATGTGTGGTCCTCCCATGTTGTCTGTTGCCATTAGCTAGTTTGTACTTTCTCAGAGTTTGTTGCCAGGTTCCAGGAGAGTTAGACCAATACTCAATTGCTTTTTATGACCTAGTGTTATAAGTTGTATACATTATAAGCCTGTCTAGATTAAGCAAAGGGGATATTATCCTCAGATAACCAAATACCAAGGTGTTTTTTATCTGAGAATGATGTGTCTAGGATTTTCATAGCTACAACTAGAAAAGTTCTGGAAAAATTAGTTGGTCACCCTATTAAGCCCCATGCTCTGAAGTGCCAAAGTCACACTGTATTAAGAACATATTAGGTGTGAGACAGTTTTGAGGACCCCTTTGGAAAATGCATCCCACCTCAGGTGTTTTATTTATACCTGGATATACAATGGAAACGCCAACTGATATTGCATGGGAAATAAGCAATTTGTAGGAACATAAATTTCATGAGGACACAGAGTTTTCTTTTTTATTTTTTCAGAACCTAGACTAGTAGCTGGCACACAGTCAGTGTTAATAAATATTTGTAGAATTACTGCACGGATAAACAGTAAGTCCTATAACATTCCAGTACATAAAATCCAGCCAGCAGCTGACTTTAGCACACTGTTCTTGCTTGCTAGCAACCAGAGAGAAATGGTTTAAAATACATGTTTAAAATGCAGTGTCAGCCTTCCAGGGCAGTAGAAACTAGAAAACTAATCAAAACCAATAACCTTTTGGAGAATATTCTGGTATTCTCATGAGACTAGACTCTCAATTCTCTCTTTCAGGTGTTCTGCACAGGCAGAATCTTGCACAACTATGCAGAAAGGACAAGAAGAAAAAGGTCGCGGAGCTCCGAATGTTTGCCTGAATCGGAGTTGTTCCACTTATGGCTTGATTTTTGGTAAATTTCAGACCCTCCTCTCATTTAAGTAAGTGAAGACTAGGAATAATTCTGCTTCTTTCAGACCAGCTGCAAAGAGATGAGATAGTAGGGAACCTGAATCTTTTTTTATAGAATGGAAGTTAGGAGAAGGTGAGAGAAAAGGCTCATGCTTTAAATTTCTTTAAGAATTTAGCAAAACTATTCTAGAAAACAGGGAAAAAGTGGATGCATCATTGTACAATCCAGAATTAAACTTTGTCAATATGCAATATATACTTATACATATTTTATGTATAAAAGTGGTTTATACAACTTTTAGTAAATATAAATTTTATCTTTAAAATATTTTGCATATTTTTCACTTAATAAGTATCATGAATATGTCATATTCTAACTTCAATCTCAACAATCATTCTTCTACAATACAATTAGAATAATAGAAACAACACTAAAAATACTTTTTTTCACTTGTCCTGAGATTAACATTTAAGACTAATATCTAGGGCCTAGATTCTTATTGGTGAGCATTACAAATACAAGTGCCCTGAAGAACATGTGCCTCCTTTGAGGATATGGAGGTAGAGCAAAAGCATGTCATATGTGAAGTATTCTCAGCTGGCACTTAGAAGCACTCGCTTCTGAATGGATCATAGGAATACACTTTTTTTTTTTTTTTGACAGACAGAGTTAGACAGTGAGAGAGAGAGACAGAGAGAAAAGTCTTCCTTCTGTTGGTTCACCCCTGAAAAGGCTTCCATGGCCGGCGCACTGTGCTGATCTGAAGCCAGGAGCCAGGTGCTTCTCCCTGGTCTCTCACACTGGTGCAGAGCCCAAGCACTTGGGCCATCCTCCACTGCCTTCCCGGGCCACAGCAGAGAGCTGGACTGGAAGAGGAGCAACCGAGACAGAACCGGCGCCCCAACTGGGACTAGAACCTGGAATTACCAGCGCCGCAGACAGAGGATTAGCTTAGTGAGCCATGGTGCCTGCCATGGAATACACTTTTAATAAGGTGGTAGAAGAAATTTTCATTTATTGAGCCCCTACTGTATACAAAAGTGTATGTTAGGTGCTTTCTCAGCAACAACTTTGAATTTAGTGTTATTAATCTCCATTTTATGTAAAAAAAGTGAGAATCAGAAATACAAATGCCATACAAAGGGCATTCCTAAATATTTTTGGACCCTTTTTTTTTTTTTAAGATTTATGTGTTTATTTGAAAGTCAGAGTTACACAGAGAGAGGAGAGGCAGAGAGAGGTCTTCCATCTGATGGTTCACTCCCCAGTTGACTGCAATGGCCGGAGCTGGGCCGGTCCGAAACCAGGAGCCAGGAGCTTCTTCTGGGTCTCCCACATAGGTGCAGGGGCCCAAGGACTAGGGCCATCTTCTAGTGCTTTCTCAGGCCATAGCACAGAGCTGGATCAGAAGTGGAGCAGCCATATCTCGAACTGGTGCCCATATGGGATGCTGGCTCTTCAGGTCAGGGCATTAACCCACTGTGCCACAGCGCCAGCCCCATTGGGCTCTTTTAAATACGTGTAATCTATCCCTTCTTTTTAAAAAAATAATCTGTGTACTCTGTTTACAATTCTCTATGTTACTTCTTTTATTATCTGATACTATAGCAATGTGAGATTTTAGTTTATCTTTCACAATATGTTGTAAGCTCTTTAAGGATAGGGACAGAATTTACTGTTTGTGTGTCTATATAGTAGCTTGCACAGACTAGAAATATTCACATTTTCAGAAGTAAATTTGCTTTATGAGATCACTGTTCCATCAACATTATAGCCATTTCCTCAAGAGACATTTTAAAACTCAATAGCTATTCTTAAATTGAGTGATAAACCCTTAGCTATATGGACTTTTACATCCTTTCGATTCTTCTTCAGTGTTTGAAAACAAATAAAGATTTGACTTGAACTTTTGAGATTCCAAAGCACATACAGCAGTTTTATCCTGAATTCACAATGACACATTTCTTTTCACATTAATTTCAAGTGTAGAAGTTTTATAACCAAGGACTCAAAGTGTCAACAGAGTAATTCTTTTTCTTTAATAATTCAGTAGATAGTATGACACAACAAATTCATACTTTAAAAAAATTTTACAGATATATTTCAATTTTCTCATCTACAGGAATTCTAATATTTGCTATTGGTTTTGTCATCACAGCACAAAACATGACCTACACTCACACCAAAGGAGTGGACAAATGATCTCAACAATATCAAAATGATTTTCTGCTTTAGAGATCTAAATGTTGAGTGGGTATTTATAGAAGGAAAGAAAGGGCTGGCGCCGTGGCTCAATAGGCTAATCCTCTGCCTTGTGGCGCCGGCACACCGGGTTCTAGTCCCGGTGGGGGTGCCAGATTCTTTCCCGGTTGCCCCTCTTCCAGGCCAGCTCTCTGCTATGGCCCAGGAGTGCAGTGGAGGATGGACCAAGTGTTTGGGCCCTGTACCCGCATGGGAGACCAGGAGAAGCACCTGGCTCCTGCCTTCGGATCGGTGCAATGTGCCGGCCATGGTGGCCATTGGAGGGTGAACCAACAGCAAAAAGGAAGACCTTTCTCTCTCTCTCTCTCTCTCACTATCCACTTTGCCTGTCAAAAAAAAAAAAAAAAAAAAAAAAAAAAGAAGAAGGAAAGAAAGGAGTTACAACAGAGTAATGTGTGGCATTGTGACTCTCTGATAGAAGGTCCATGAACAATTTATTTTTAAAAAATTGAGAAAAAGAAGAAGAGGAAGAGGAATAAGAAGAAGAAAAGGAAGAGAAGGAGGGAGAGGAAGAGAAGGCAGAGAGAGAGAGAGAGAGAGAGAATAACTTCCACTCTCTGCATCACTCCCCCAAATACCCATAACAGCATAACAGCCAGGACAAGGCTGACATCAGGAGCTGGGAATGGAATTCATGTCTCCCAAAAGGGTGGCAGGAACCCAATTACTTGAATCATCACTATTGCCTCCAAGAGTCTGAGTTAGTAGGAAACTGGAGTCATGAGCCAGAGCTGGGTATTGAACTCAGATACTCAGATACTCTGATGTGGGATGCAGGCATCTTAACTGATGTTTTAACCTCTGGCCAAAATCCCACCCCCATGGACACTGTCTTCTAAACCCTTTTATTGGCCAGTGCCGCGGCTCAATAAGCTAATCCTCTGCCTTGTGGCACCGGCACACCGGGTTCTAGTCCCGGTTGGGGTGCCAGATTCTGTCCCAGTTGCCCCTCTTCCAGTCCAGCTCTCTGCTGTGGCCAGGGAGTGCAGTGGAGGATGGCCCAAGTGCTTGGGCCCTGCACCCCACGGGAGACCAGGAGAAGCACCTGGCTCCTGGCTTCGTATCAGCGCCATGCACCTGCCGCGGATGCCATTGAAGGATGAACCAACGGCTAAAGGAAGACCTTTCTCTCTGGCTCTCTCTCTCACTGTCCACTCTGCCTGTCAAAATAAATAAATAAATAAATAAATAAACCCTTTTATTCATGAGGCTTGATTGTTGAATTCTGTTCTGTCCCTGATGCAGTGAGATATTAACGACCCACTCAATCACCACCCCCTTTTTTGTAAAGCATTAGTTAATTAGAAATCATTTCTCTTGCTTTGATCTAAAACAAATACAGAAACTCCTTTTGGAATTGTTTTAAATGTTAGCTCTTTATACACATGGACGTATACTCGGAATTTTTCTTGGTTCTGCTACTTGAAGAAAAATCCAGTTTTTTTTTTTCCCTGTCCCAGCATGATCTTCTGTTCATGAACTTAAGACAATTTCCAAGAAAAGGCGTTTACCAACACTGTTTTTAAAGGAGAAATTTTTGAAGAGGTACTAGAATCCGGATACCAGGTGCTATTGAAAGCGTGGAGGAAAATGTTCAGGAAGCAGATAAGCTGTGTGTTGATGGCCTTTAACATGTGACTAAGCACCGTAACATGGATTTCTGAAAGCTAAATGATTTAAGGAAAACTCTTCTGACTTCTGAAGGAATCTATGAGTGATTTCTTTTGTCAAACAGTTGAAGTTTTTTAAACCATAAAGCATCTGCTTTGTCAGGAAAATTATTTTGATACAGGTATTCTGTTCTGTATTTAGAGCATTCATGGATTCCAAACATCCTACAAGCAAAGATCAGGCCCCCATGTTATTAGCTTCTCCTCCTTCTGTGGTATCCAATCAGTTTGCCTGCAGCTTTAAGGCTGTGGAGTCCCTGGAACTTCTACTTTATAGGGTCCCTTTCTCTTAACTACTGAGAGCGTTTACACTTTCACAAAAGATGTTCAGTTGCTAACGCCTCTCCACACATTAATTTCTAGAGAAGTCATAGGAGCTGAAGAAATGCGTCCTGAGGAAAGCTTTCATTGCAAGACCATGGGTGGGACTCTCCCATCCAGGCAGATGTTGATACTGACTTGAGACAGTTCACCAAGGTCTTTTCAGAAAACTTTGGTAGCCTCAAAGTATTTGGGAGGTACCATTTAACGCCTGCAACATAACTTCATTAATAGATTAAAACATAGGCAAATCTCAAACTAAATTATTAAACACAGGTGATCAAGTATGAACAAAAGTGTACGTATAACCAACTTCTTCCGAAAGTCTGACAATATTCCAGCTGTAGCCCTTTTGAAGTGCTCTGGAGGCCATCTTCCATAAAAGGTTCACTTGAAATAATTATAGCAATATTCTGGAAGCAGAATTTGGCTAATGTTCTATCAGGCTTCAGGAAAACAGAGTTCTCCACTCAGGTGTCCAAGCCTCAAACTTTGGACCAGAGATGCAGGTTGTAATACCTTTGATGAAAAAGGTAGGAGTATCTCCAAAAATTGAGGCAAACTACATGTCTTGGATACCACTAATGTTACCAGAGAGAGCCCATTTTTACAATCCATCAGGCTCATAACAAGTATTAGCTTTACCAAAGAATTCTCCTTTCTTATTTTTTTTAAAGATTTTATTTAGGGGCCGGTGCTGTGGCTCACTTGATTAATCCTCTGCCTGCGGCGCTGGCATCCCATATGGGCACTGGGTTCTAGTCCCGGTTGCTCCTCTTCCAGTCCAGTTCTCTGCTGTGGCCCGGGAGGGCAGTGGAGAATGGCCCAAGTGCTTGGGCCCCTGCACCGGCATGGGAGACCAGGAAGAAGCACCTGGCTCCTGGCTTCGAATAGGCGCAGCGCCGGCCGTGGTGGCCATTTGGGGGGTGAATCAACGGAAGGAAGACCTTTCTCTCTTTCTCTCTCACTGTCTATAACTCTACTTGTCAAATAATAATAATAATAATAAATAAATATTTATTTATTTGAGAAGTAGAGTTATAGACAGTGAGAAGGAGAGACAGAGAGAAAGGTCTTTCATCCACTGTTCACTCTCCAAATGGTGGCAAAGATTGGAGCTGGGCCAATCCGAAGCCAGGAGCCAGGAGCTTCTTCTGAGTCTCCCATGCGGGTGCAGGGGCCCAAGTGCTTTGGCCATCTTCTACTGCTATCCCAGGCCATAGCAGAGAGATGGATCAGAAGAGGAGCAGCTGAGACTAGAACTGGAGCACATGTGGGATGCCAGTGCAGCAGGTGGAGGATTAACCCAGTGTGCCACAGCACTGGCACCAACATTCTTCTATTCATTGCTTTCATTAGCAAAAATCTAGCTTTCTTATAGGTAAGGTAGCTGAAGGTTGACCCTTCAGATATAATTCTAGGTGACCATGCTTGTAATGTGAATTATCAACTAAGATAATTGATTGAGTCTAGGGTATGACCTAAGATAAAGAACACATACATAATTCCAAACTATCTCTGTTGAGATATTTTTAAATAAATTTAAAATGTGCATTTATTAACCTGAATTTTTAATGAGAAAACAAAAGCAGCTATGGAGTGGAGCTGCAGAACTTCTTTTTTTAATTTCTTATTTATTTATTTATTTATTTGACAGGCAGAGTTAGACAGTGAGAGAGAGAGAGAGAGAGAGGTAAAAAGGTCTTTCTTCCGTTGGTTCATCCCCGAAAAGGCCGCCACAGCTGGTGGCGTCAATTGATGGTGCTGCGTCAATCTGAAGCCAGGAGCCAGGTTCTTCCTCCTGGTCTCCCATGGGGTGCAGGGCCCAAGCACTTGGGCCATCCTCCACTGCACTCCTGGGCCACAGCAGAGAGCTGGACTGGAAGAGGAGCAACCGGGACAGAATCCGGTGCCCTGGACTAGAACCCGGGGTGCCTGGGGTGCCAGTGCTGCAGGCGGGGAGGATTAGCCTAGTGAGCCACGGCGCCGGCCGCTACAGAACTTCTGATTGGAAGAAGGATCTAGGAAAATTGTACTGAAGCTCTATTTGTGTAGCAAGTCAAAATTTTTATGTGAATATTTTGCTTGCTTGGATTACTTTGTATGTGAAATTATGGGGGATACCTTGTCTTGGTATTTTCATTGAGCAAACTTATAAAACATAACCTCTTAAAAAGTAGGGTGCACATATGTTTTGTTTTTAATAATTCATTTGTAATATATATTTAAGGAATCTGTGCCAAATTTTAAAAAATATTGAATGTTTGATAATTTTTCATCTTTAAGAGAAACAGAATTATTTGGTAAGTGGAAAGATTTATTCTGAGTTAAGCTTCAGCAAATGACAGTAAGACTGAAAGTTTCTTTTCCATCACATTAAGCATTAATGTATATTTCCAGAATCTAAACACAATGGCATATTTAATAATAAATAAATATTATCTAGTAAAATATGGTTTTATATTCACAATATTGGGTTTTCCTACTAAATCATAAATTGGGGTCTAACACAATAATCAGAGTATTCCATTGCATATATAGTTTCATGGCCGACTTATAATTGTAAAACATGACATTTTGAAAGCTATTTGCAAGGCTTTCTTAACTATTATGTCTTCAAAATTTTCATCTATAAAACTATGGTTCTCTCCTTGAAAGAAAATTATATTTGTAAATCCTCTGATGAAAGAATTTGTGTAAGATTTGAAGTTCTTCCTTAGGCTACAAATTACAGTGAAGTTTTTAAACATATGGTTGCCAATTAGAAGGCTTTTTCTTTTTAAATAAACACTCTTGGTCCTACTAAAGTTTTAATCTTTTCTGTTCTTTAGAAACTGAAGTCATTTGTTCTTTTTTCTTTAAAGTCTGTAATCTAAAAAGCTGCTCTATTTCAAAAAGGCTTACATTTATGACGTGGTCTCTTGAGCTTAGGCAAGAAATAGATCCTGGGATCACTAACATTAGGAAGAGAGTGGATAACATCATCCTGAGAGAGAAGATAAAATGAGAAAGAGCAGAGCAGAAGAAAGAAAGGCAGTTTACAATAAAAGAGAAAGGAAAATTGAATATTGTGACATCTTGCACACAGTGGAAAGAGTATATAATTGTGTCAAACACCCCTTCACACTTCTTGGTAGGTAGATGAAGTTTGAAAAGCCCATTGTTTACATTATAGCAATGAGAAATCATGATATTCTGCATTTTAAGTCTTCAAAGAGTTGCCAAATCAAATTAAATCTAAAGAAATCAGATTTCAAAAATAGATAAAAATTTCCTAGATTATCATGGATCACTTACAGCTTGGGGATCATAGACAGATCCTACAGTAAGCTTGCTTGTGGCAAAGGAAAATTGTTAGGACCAACAGAAAACAGCCAACTGGGTTTGACTGACCTAGTGAATTGGAATCTGATGGAACCGTGAGTCCTGCCTTCCCACCAATCCTCCCCTAGAAGAATTTTACTAAATAATATAAAATTTGCTGTGAATGTAAAACTACTGTAAAAATAAGCTGTAGCAATGTTAAAAAAAAAAAAAACCTATCAGAGCCAGCACTTGATGCAGTGGATGACACTGCTGGGACACTCACATCACATATAGGAGTATTTGTATAATAATTCTTGGGAGACAACCTGTGACCATGGTTCAAGTAGATTGGTCCCTGACATCCATGTGGGTGATCTGGATTGAGGTCCTAAATCCCTGACTTCTGCTTTCAGCCTGGCCAAATCGCAGCGTTTGCATGTGTTTGGGGGAGTAAACCAGTGGATGGAAGTTCTCTCTTGATTTCTATCACAGGTGACAGTTGAACCCTCTGCACCACAATGCTGACCCTGCTAATGTATGTTTTAATGCCTTTGTCAAAGAGTATTTGGTTCTGGGGCTGGCGCTGTGGTGTAGGGGGTTAATGCCCTGGCCTGAAGTGCCGGCATCCCTATGGGTGCCAGTTCGAGACTCACCTGCTCCACTTCCCATCGATCTCTCTGCTATGGCCTGAGAAAGCAGTAGAAGATGGCCTAAGTCCTTGGGCCCCTGCACCCACGTGGGAGACCCAGAAGAAGCTCCTGGCTTCAGCTCCTCGCAGCTCCGGCCATTGTGGCCATCTAGGGAGTGAACCACCGGATGGAAGACCTCTCTCTCTCTCTCTCTCTGCCTTTCCTTCTCTCTGTGTGTAACTCTGACTTTCAAGTAAATAAATAAATCTTTTAAAAAAAGAGAGAATGTTACCAAATCAATTCCAATATTGTAAAGATCATTCACCATGTACAAGGGGGGCTTATTCCAGGAATACAAAATGTTTCAGCATACACAAATCAATAAACATGATAGATCAAATCAACAGAATGAAGAACAAAAATCATATGAACTTTTCAACAGATGCAGAAAAGATATTTGATGAAATTCAAAATCCCTTTGTTACAAAAATTCAGGTCAAACTAATTATAGAAGGAACATACTTCAACATAATAAAGGCCATATAATAACAGGCCAATAGTTACCATTATACTGAATGGGGAAAGCTAAATGGTTTTTCTTTACAATTTGGAATAAGACAATGATATTCCCATTCACCACTTTTATTCAACATAGTACTGGATGTTCTAGCAAGAGCAATTAGGCAAGAGAAATAAGTAAAGGACATCCAAATTGGGAAGGAGGAAGTCCAATTTTCACTATTCCAAGATGACATGGGTTTATTTATATAGAAAACCCTAAAGACTCCACCAATTCTGTTAGCAGAATCAGTAAACAAATTCAGAAAACTTACAGGATATGAAGTCAATATACAAAAATCAGTAGCATTGTTATACACCAATAGTGAATCATTTGAAAAGGGAATCAAGAGAGTAATCCCATTTTCAATAGTCACAAAAAATAATAAAACACTTGGGGATTAAATTTAACTGAAGACATGAAAAATCTCCATAATAAAAATTATAAATCATTGATGAAGAAGTTGAAAAGGACACAAAGAAATGGAAAGACATGTTAGAAGAATTAATTTCATTAAAATGTAGACTACCCAAAGCAATTTACAAGTCCAATGCAATCTCTATCAAAACCTCAGCGATACATTTTCATGAAACTAGAAAAAAAACACTAATAAAATGTGTTTGGAACCAAAAAAGACCCAAAATAGCCAGTGATCTTCAGCAGAAAGAACAAAGCAAGAAGTATTCAACTACTTGACTTTAAAATATAATACAGAACGCCGGCGCCGCGGCTCACTAGGCTAATCCTCCGCCTTGCGGCGCCGGCACACCAGGTTCTAGTCCCAGTCGGGGCACCGATCCTGTCCTGGTTGCCCCTCTTCCAGGCCAGCTCTCTGCTGTGGCCAGGGAGTGCAGTGGAGGATGGCCCAAGCCCTTGGGCCCTGCACCCCATGGGAGGCCAGGATAAACACCTGGCTTCTGCCATCGGATCAGCGCGGTGCGCCGGCCGCAGCGCGCCTACCGCGGCGGCCATTGGAGGGTGAACCAACGGCAAAAGGAAGACCTTTCTCTCTGTCTCTCTCTCACTGTCCACTCTGCCTGTCAAAAAAATAATATATATATATATATATATAATACAGAACTACAGTAAGTAAAACAACATGTTATTGGCATAAAAACAGATCCATAGATCAATAGAACAAAATAGAAACACTAGAAGTAAACTGATTCATCTGTATCTATATTATCTTTGGCAAAGGAGCTAAGAACATGCGCCAGAAAAACAAGTCTTTTTAATAATTAGATATCCACATGGAGGAGAACAAAACTATACCACATGAAAGATCAACTTAAATAGATTAAAAACCTAAATGTGCGACCAGAAACTTTGAAACTTTTAGGGGACAGTACTTCAGGACATTGGATTAGGCAAACATTTCTAGATCAGACTTTAAGAGCACAGGAAATAAAAGCAAAATGGTTAAATATTATTTTATCTAAATGAAGAGCTTTTGCACAGGAACAGAAACAACCAACAAAATGAAGAGACAACCTACAGAATAGGAGAGAAAATATTTTCAAGCTATTCATCTAGTGAGGGGTTAATATTCAGAATATATAAGGAACTCAAACAACTCAGTATCCAAAAACAGTGTGAACAATCCAACTAAAAAGTGGGCAACAAATCTATACACACATCCCAAATGGTCAGCAGATACAAGAAAAAAAATGCTCCACATCACTCATCATCATAGTAATGTAAATCAAAAATCACAATGAGATATAACCTTACTCCAGTAGTTTGGCTATTATTTATAAAAAGACAAAAGATATCAAGTGTTGATGAGGATATGGCAAAAAGAGAACACCTTGCTAGAATGTAAATTAGAACAGGTATAATGAAATATAGCATGGAGATTCTTCGAAAAACTAAAAATATAACTTCTATAGGATCCAGCAATCCCCCTCCAGGATATACATGCAAGGGAAATAAAATCCCATTGATGGATGAGACATCAGCACTTTCATGTTTATTTTGGCACTATTCACAATAGCCAGGGCATGGAAACAATCTAAGCATCCATCCACTGATGAAAGGCTAATGAAAATGTGGTATATATACACAATGGAATACTACTCAGATGTAAAAATAAATTCTGTAATTTGCATCAACATGGATGAAACTGGTGGTCATTTTGTTAGCTGGAATAAGTCAATTGTAAAAAGACAAATATCACATGTTCACATTCATATGTGGAGTCTAAAAAGTAGGTGAGCTCACTGAAGTTAAAATATAATGGCAGTTAGCAGAGGCTGGGAAAAGAAGTGGAAAGGAAAGTACAAGGAAAGGTTGATTGATGGGTGCTAGCTTATATCTAGATAGGAATAAGATGTCCTAGGGTTCTGGTACATGGTAGGGTGAATATAGATAACATAAATGAACTATATATTTTTCTATTTAAAAAACTAGAAGATAGGATTTTGGGAGACTTTCACTATAAAGAAATGGTAAAGACAAATGGTAAAAGGTGCTTGAAATTACAAATATATTTATAAAGATTGAGTTTTATGCAGTGTATAGATGTTACAAAACATCACATAATACCCTTGAATGTGTACAATTTTATGCCTGTTAATTTTTTAAATACTGTTTTGTTTAAAAAATAAAAACAATAACTTCTAAATTGTTAAAAAAATTTCCTAAAAGATATACATTTCCTTATTTATAAATAAACATATACTGGTGATGTGCATTTGGCACAGTGATAAGCCTATTCTTGAAATGACTGCATTCCAGATAGGAGTACTTGGGTTCAAGTTACAGTTCTGTTTCCAATTCCAGCTTCCTGATAATGTATACCATGAGAGGTTATAACTCAAGTAATTGGGTCTTTGCCCTCTGTTGGGAGACCTGGACTGAGTTCAAGGCTTCCTGCTTTGGCCTGTCCCAGGTCCCATTATTGTGACCATATCAGTAGATACCTACTGGATGGACAATTTCTCTCTCTCTCTCTCTGTAATAAAATATATAAATGAAAAGTTTAAAAGGGAAGATGTTGTACCCTTTGATTAAGAATTTTAAACATTACTGATTTACTTTCTGTTGTTTTAGATACTGCTTTGGGGGTTCTATACACCATCACCTGTTCTCTCCTATCTTTTTAATACAACTAGATTACAATTTTAGTTAAAGCAATATTTAGTGTCTAATTATGATACTTATATAACTATTACTCATAATTTAAAATGTGATGGTTTGAGATTGCTTTCTTTCAAACCTTTTAATTGAAATAGTAATTTGATTTTTCATTTGCTTAGTAATTTTTGGAATTTATTTTTCGTTACTCCCATTATTTCTAATAGTCTCTCGGGATTACTTTCCACAATATTATTCACATAAGTAAATGCATAATTTAAGATTTTGGAGGGGACAACTCTTTAGCCAGATTTGATTTTACTTGGGTCTTGGCTGCCTTCTTCCTAGGCTTTTTAATTGATTTTACTTCCATTTTGGCTGGTTTCTTCCTAGGTTTTCTACATGGAAATCATTCTGGTTCTTTTCTCTCTAATTTCCATTGGAATTCTCTTTGTCCTTCTCCAAAATTGAATTCCTAGTTTACTTGATCTCTCTCTCTCTCTCTCTCTCTCTCTCCCTCCCTCTTCCTGTCACATTTATTTTTGTTTTTTTTTTAAAGATTTATTTATTTAAAAGGCTGAGTTACAGAAAGGCAGAGGCAGAGAGGAAGACAGACAGACAGACAGACAGTTGCACAAACACACACACACACACACACAGAGAGAGAGAGAGAGAGAGAGCTCTTTCAGATCTCTCATCTGCTGGATCACTCCCCAAATGGCCGCAACAACAGGAGAGAGGCTGGGCTTATCTGAAGCCAGCAGCTTCTTCTGGGTCTCCCATGTGGGTGAAGGAGCCCAAGGACTTGGGCCATTGTCTGCTGTTTTCCCAGGCACATTACAGGGAGCTGGATCATAAGTTGAGTAACCAGTACTCGAACTAGCACCCATATGGGATGCCATCACTGTGGGTAGTGGCTTTACCTGCTATGCCACAGTGGCAGTACCTTATTACTTCGTTATGGAGGAACACATTCTCTAATGCTTCATCAGTTTAGAATGAAGACACAATGGAGGCCGCTGCCGCGGCTCAGTAGGCTAATCCTCTGCTTGCAGCGCCGGCACACCGGGTTCTAGTCCCAGTTGGGGCGCTGGATTCTGTCCTGGTTGCCCCTCTTCCAGGCCAGCTCTCTGCTGTGGCCCGGGAGTGCAGTGGAGGATGGCCCAAGTCCTTGGGCCCTGCACCCCATAGGAGAAGCACCTGGCTCCTGGCTTCAGCTCAGCGCGATGTGCTAGCTGTGGTGGCCATTGGAGGGTGAACCAATGGCAAAGGAAGACCTTTCTCTCTGTCTCTCTGTCTCTCTCTCTCTCTCTCTCTCTCTGTCCACTCTGCCTGTCAAAAAGAACAACAACAACAAAAAAAGACACAATGGAAAAGAGTGTTTTGATGATTTCCTTAGCATGCCTTCTGCTCTACTTTCGAATAATTTCCCACATCTGCTCTACCTCGGAATACTTTCTCAAATACCATGAACAGTGATCATCCAGGTACTTGCCTTTGAGCTCAATACTACAGAATCCTTTTTGCTTCTCTCCTGTGTTGAATCTCTGTCTGGTTTTCTTTATTCCATTTATTTCATTTATTTTATCCCTCTCACCTTTTCTTTTTTTTTTTCTTGAGAACAATGTCCAGTTGCCTTCTGAGCAAAGATATGTGGGAGATAAGAGATTGAAAAAATTACATATCTATAAAAGCCTTTGGATATCCTTACCTGTGATTTATTGTTTGGGTAAAGTTTGAGGTATTTCCATTATAAATATGACAGGATTGTCTCAAGTGTATTCATATTTCCAGTGTTATTGCTAAGTGTTATGGGACTATCAGAATTGTTACTATTTATAGAGTAATCTGCTTCTCTTCTGTTCCCAGTGTTCTGAAGTATCATGATGATATATATTTCAGGAGGGTTTATTTTCATTCCTTGATCTAGATATTTTGTGAGATTTAATCCAGAAATACATGCCCTTCAGTTTCAACCAGTTTTATTCAGCTGTTGTTTCCGTGGTTTCTATGCTCTCATTGTTTCTTGGTTGCTTTGTCCATCTCTTTTTTCAGTGACTAATATTCAAGTCTTAGCCTTTTGATTTGATTCATTATTTTATATTTTATCTTTGTTTTAATTTTTTTCTCATTTTGTTCTCTTTCTTAGAGATTTTCTCACCGTTAATTTTGAAACTTATATTGAAATTTTTATTTATAGGTACTTATTTTTATTTTGAAGATCTCTTTATTATCTTAAAAGCTGCATGTTTTCACAGCCTCTGTCTCTTATTTTGTAGATATATTTTCTTACCTCATTGAGCTTATTCATTATGGAGTTTGAAGTTTTCTTTTATTGTGTAAATTTCCTTAAAATTATTTTGTCCAGTAGGAGACATGCTGAAGATTTTACTCAAATTACTGATGCCTTTAGTTTCCTACTCTTTCTTTTGGTTTTCAGAACATATTCATTCTCATAATTAAGAGTCAGAGACAAAATGTTTCTGGGAAGCTGAAAGTAGATGTAAAAATTACTTTCAGCTTCACTAATAACCTGAATGGGTGTAGAATTCCAGTTATCTCAGTACTTTTAGGTATGTCTCTAAGACCAAGTAAATTTCTAGGAATATTTTTATTACAATTCCTTGTACTGTGTAAAGATCAGTGCTTTGGACACGCAGGTAGGGGAAAAATGTGCATTTCAGTCCTCAATATCTCCTATGTATCCAGTACATGTAAGGCAGTTGGTCCTCCACATTTCTAGAAAATAATTCTCTAGTTTTCATCTAGGGTGGAGGATGGATGTGATGAGGAATGTGAGCGTAGCCACATCCTTAACCCAATCCTCCTGATTTTAATTTCTTCTTTTCACTAAGATTTTCAGAAAGATACTGTTAAAATGCTTGACACTGCTGAGGATTCTTCTCTGTAAATTACCTTAGCTCTCAGGGCCCTCCACACCTCGTATTAAATTAGTTATTCTCACTCCATTTTTCAGGTTCTGTAGTTTGTTTGTGTGGTTAAACCTCTTGTTTCTGTTTGAGTTTTTGTTTTTAAAACTCTGTAGTTATAGAACGGTTTTTGAGACATTGAAATCAAATGTGTTTCTTTAAAAGCTATTTTAATTTAGAAGACTATTTTTACCTTTCACTTCAGAAAAAGGTAAAACTTGTAAGTAAAAACTTGTCCCTTCATTTTACTGTGATGAGAATACTTACTATGAAAACTTTGAGGAGATAAACTGAAACCTGTATAGTGATATGAGTGATATGTGAAATTCATGTATTGTTTCACTTATTTCCATTATTAATTTATTTTATGAAGGCAGAAGGTTTTCATGAAAACAAGTTAGCTTTGACAGCAAAATTATTAAATTTGATGACTACTAATTATTCTAATGTGTATGACTATGAGGAAATAATTTAGAATTTAGCCACAATACTGGTGGGATGCACATTGTACATATTCCTTTGAAACATTTTAAAAATTAAAACCTTGAAAAATTTCTCTCCCCCTTGCTTATACCTTCATAAGCAAAATGCATGCCTTTATCACAGTTGTAAAGACAGCAGAGCCTACAATAAGACTGCATCTGCCCTGGGTATTTCCCAGTATGCTTGACGAGAGCTCTGGTTTTACATTATAATCAGTTAAAAGAGGGAAAACGCTTAGGTCTGCGGGATGTCATCCTAAAATTACTTCTTTTTCCTAGCTTACCAGTTGATGATGGGTAATCCAGAGAATTCACTTACATACTATTTTTAAAGCTAGTAAAATTTCACAAAACCTTAAAAGAACATATTTTGCTTTTCTCTTATGGAATTCTTATTAAAATAATCCATCTGATTATCATCTATGCACTGAGGCAAAATAAAATCTTACTGGCACTATGTGTGACATAGTTAGTTCTGAGCTCTCAGTTTTTCCAAATGTTGTGCCAAAACTATTTTAAAATGGTACCTGAGCCTAGTGTTGCTTAATATGTTCCTTGGACCTTACTTGGTAAAAGATAAGTTTATGTTTTCAAGGCTGTCCTGTGATTTCTGTTTTTAGTTCCATTTAATATGAATGTTTTGAATTTGCATGATGACCCATTCTAACAAGAATACAATGTTAAAACCTGAGGGCTTTTGGCTTTGCAAATAAAACTAAAATAAATAAAGTGAGGAGGTGAACTTTATATTACTCAAATACTTTTCCAGTTTTTAGAAGTTAGATTTGAGATTAACCAATCTGTGTTGAAGAAAAATTTGAATGATTTCACATTTCAGAGACAATATTAAAATGTGTTTTTCAAGTTAGAAGAGATGGATGTTGTATATGTTACTACGTTCCAAACCCATTTTATAACTTTGTTTTTTCTTAATTATATCTAATTTGTGTTGTTTGAGTAAATAACTCCCAAAAGAATTTTGCTACTCCAGGAGAGATCTACAAATGTATAACAAGTTACCTGATTTTCTATTTTGAAACATAATTGGTTTGATATACAAATGGTGGGTTAAGTGGTTTTATTAAGCAGGTTTTCTGTTCCTCAAAATAGTCTGTCCTTTTTAAGAGATCAGGTTTTAATCTTTCTCCAAGAATCTGTATATGAATGGGGTGAAGATAACATTAATAACTAAAATAACATTCAGCTGAAAACAATGGAAATGAGTGATAGTGCAGTTTTCCTCTTTCATGGGTGCATTAGAGGTAATGACACGGTTGAATAAGAGTAATAGGTAACATTATAAATTTTCAATGTGTCAGAAACCATTTTATGACCCACCCATTTATTAAAGCATCTTCGCAGTAGCCTTGCGAAGTAGGTAATATTGCTGTCACCCTCATTTCATGTATGAAGAGACAGAGGTAAGTCATATGGCTGAGGGAAATGTGGGCTTAGCACCTACGCTGTGTGGTTCTGGAGTCCACAAGATTAACTATCCACTCTAAATTGCTGCTATTAACAAGAATTTTCCAGAAAAATAGGTTAGAGAAATCATATAAATCAAGAATATTTTCAAACATAAAAAGAACAAGTGAAAAAAAAACAAAGTAAATTTAGTAGTCATAATGGAACAAGCATTAAACTAAAAGACTCAAGTTCGTTGTGACTCTACCAAGTAAGTCGAACAGTTCTATTGTGATGCTTTAATCCTATATGATTGATCCAGAGAAAATAATAGCAGAAATGAAGTGAGTAATAATTGAAATAAAGTAAATATTAATGAAATTAAGCAAACTTATCACATTAAGATCAAGAAGAGACACAGAACACACTCTTTACGTTTTCCAGTTTTTTTCCAACTATTTATTCTAATGACATTGTGATTGTGGAGGTAAGACAGAAGTGGATGGAATTTGAGGGTCATATTAATTTCAAAATGCTTATTGGACAACCAAGTATAGATGCCAAGTAAGGCCTTGGGTAAATGTAACTGAAACTAAGAGGAAAAGTTTGGGCTGGAAATATAAATTTAGTGTTTGTCATGAGATAATTACAGTTAAAGTCATGGAATTGGTTGATATCATCTAGAAATAGAATGGGGGGAAAGGAAATCTCATATTAGTGTAAGAGAAGTCAGTGAAGTGGACTGAGAAACAGTGGCCAACAGGACAGGAGGAAATGTATAATTGTGTCATGCTTGAAAAGCAAGTAAGGAAACAGAGAGTGATCAACCATACCGAAGATTTCTGGGTTAGATTATGTGAATGAAAGGTGTTCACCAGCTTTGGCAATGTGGAAGTCATTGGCAAATTTAGCAAGTTTCAGTGACATCTGGAGACAAAAGCTAGATTTAAGTGAGTGGAAAAATTTAGGAAAGGTGAGGTTATAGAGAAAACATGAGTATACTAATTCTTTTTCCTTTTTTCTTAAAAAAAGTTAATATAAGGAAAACAGATTTTATGTATTTCATAGATAAAATTTTAAGAAGATAACCATACTTTCCTCCCTCTTTTCCTCCTTCTTTCCCTCCCTCTTATTTCTTTCCTTTCTTTTTTTCCTTTAATTTTTTACAATGGCATACTTCTAATTTACTTTATAATCTTAGGCTAAATGTATCACTAACCATAATGTTCAATAAGTAAAAAGTAGAAAGTCCACTCTTCCACAGGAATATAGACAATAACTATAAACAATAATCAAATCGTAGGATATAAGTTTCATGCTTATAAATTGGGTTTTTTGGTATTAAATATTAATTACCACAGATCAGAAAAAACATATGCTATTTCTCTTTTTGGGACTGGCTTATTTAACTGGGCATAATGGTCTCTGGTTACATCTATTTTGTTGCAAGAGACAGGATTTCATTCTTTTTAATGACCGAGTACTTTACTGAGTAAAGAACATATATACCACATTTTCTTTATCCAGTCATCAGTTTAATGAGCATCTGTGGTTATTCCATAGCTTAGCTATTGTGAATTGAACTGATATAAACATGAGGGTACAGATAATTCTTTCATATGCTGATTTCATTTTGTTTCATTTGTTTGAGTATATTCCCAGGAATGGATGGCTTGGGCATATGGTATATTTATTCAGATGTCTGAGGAATCTCTACACTGTCTTCCATAATTGTGACACCACAGTTCCTATGATTATTCTCATCAGACAGAGCACAACCTTGATCAATGTACTCCCCATCCCCATAGAACCATTTCCATGGAATACAGTTCTCTATATGAGTATTTATTTATATACTGCACATTTGCTCCTCTATATTATCTTTTACTTCAGAATCCCTCTTCTTGGAATCTCATTTTCTATGTTCAAAAGCCTCTCTCATATCTACAACCACATAATTGAAAGTGATCTCTATGACCTCAACTTCTGTTTGCCCTTCCTGGGGGAATGCTTTCCCAGTAACTTTCTTGCTGTAAGCGTTTATGTCTCCCCTCACCCCCTCACATACCACAGAAGTGAAATTTTATCTTTACCACTTCCATTTCCAGGCAGTAGTATCATTCTGTGAGTTATCTGACTTCATCCATACATTCCGCTCCTTATTGTCACCTGCACTGCTTTCCTTAGTCATATAAATTCACTGACATTTTAAAATGCATGAATGACTTAATTCCTCCCCCAAAAAACTTTCTCAAGTAGATAGTTATCAAAAATCAAAGCTTAGGCTGGTGCCGCGGCTCACTAGGCTAATCCTCCGCCTTGCGGCGCTGGCACACCGGGTTCTAGTCCCGGTCGTGGCGCCGGATTCTGTCCCGGTTGTCCCTCTTCCAGGCCAGCTCTCTGCTGTGGCCAGGGAGTGCAGTGGAGGATGGCCCAAGTGCTTGGGCCCTGCACCCCATGGGAGACCAGGAGAAGCACCTGGCTCCTGGCTTCGGATCAGCGCGGTGCACCGGCTGCAGCGCCAGCCGCAGCGGCCATTGGAGGGTGAACCAACGGCAAAGGAAGACCTTTCTCTCTGTCTCTCTCTCACTGTCCACTCTGCCTGTCAAAAAATTTTAAAAAAAATCAAAGCTTAAAATAGATTTTGTCTATTCTTAATAGAAGATGAGAAATTTAGTATCAATTTTACCCTTTCCCTTCCCTTACCCCATTTCTAATTTTGCTCCAAGATTAATAGAGTCTGCCATGCCCAGCAGAGTGATCTTCTGCCAGACTCATCCCATGCTATTCCCCTCTTTGCCTTAGGTATTGCAGTAATTTCTCTCCTTTGCTACCTGTACCCTATTCTGGTCTAATCTTACTTTCTTTTGGATTACTTTCCACTCAGATCTCTGTTCCAACATTATTTTCTTAGAAAAGGTCGGCTTGACTCTCTGGACTAAGATGCACATCAGATGGACTCAGTGCCAAAGGCATGATTTTTTTGACTGAGCTGCACAGTGTTATACAGATGGCTCATTCACAGGAAGAAGGGGCTATGGAAAAAGTGAAAGAAACAACTGAAAGATGGGTTGGTCTTCTTTCTGTGACATGGTGAGCATAATGCCTGTATCTTTTTATAAGAAGTACAGAATATAAATTATAAATAGCAAAAGTTATTTTTATATATAATTCATCAATGAAATATATGTCATGAATCTAAGATGTAGTGTATTCATTTATTCACTTGTTTAGGCCTTCAGTTTAAGGAAGTCCAGCATGAAAAAATAGTTAGATGGGGTTTAGATTATCTTTAGGGAAGCAAAACTCTCTGAGAATCTCACATACAGTGTTTATGTTGCTTACAACCCCAAGACTCTTTTATTTTTCTCCCTCCATAAATCACATTTGGGGCACAAATGAAGCTTAAAGAAACATTGTTTCAGATATATCACATAGTAAGGATTTTTATTATGAAATCAGCTTTCAAAAATATGAGCTCTCTTTTAAAACATTTTTATTAATATACAGGGAAAATTTAATGCAGTTCATAGTTACAATTCTTTTTTTAAAAGGCATTTACTTATTTGAAAGGCAGAGTTATAGAGAAGGGGGAGAGGGAAAGAGAGAGAGAGGGAGAGAGAATCTTTTATTTGCTGGTCCACACCCCAAATGGCTGCAACAGCTGGAGGGAGCTGGGCTAATTTGAAGCCAGGAAGCAGGTGTTTCTTCTTGAGTGCAGAGTCCCAAGAGCTTAAGCCATCTTCCGCTGCTTTCTTAGGTACAATAGCAAGGAGCAGGATCAGAAGTGGACCATCTGGGACATGAACCGGCACCAATATGGTAAGCTGCTGCTGAAGTCTACAGCTTTCACCCACTGAGCCATAGCACCTGCCCCAACAATTCTAAGAATATAATGATCCTTACCTTCCTTCTTCCCTCTCTCTCCCTTTTTTTCTATTCCTGTTTTCTGGTTTCTAAAAAAATTTTAGTTTTGTTTATTTGAAAGACAGAGATAAAGAGAGGGAGGGAAGGGAGGAGGGAGAGAGAGTTGGGGGGGAAGAGAGAGAGAGAGACAGAGAGAGAGGAGAGAACTTTCCATCCTCTGGTTCACTCCCCAAGTGATAGCCGTGACCGGGGATCCCATGCCGATTCTGGGGCCCAAGCACTTGGGCTGTCTTCTGCTGTTTCCCCAGGTGCATCAGCAGGGAGCTGGATTGGAATAGGAGCATCTGGGTCTTAAACTGGTGCCCATGTGGGATGCTACATAACAGGGATAGGCTTAAACCACTATGCCATAACACTGGCCTCAACTTTTTTAAATTTTTGAGATAATTTAGTTTTAATTTACTTTATAGTCAAAGGACTGATGCTCCACTAAATAAGTAATTCAACAAGCAAAAAATAAAAACCACATGGCTTAGCAGGTAGACAAGAGTTATAAAAAATAATCAAATTAAAATATGTCAATTTCACACATATACAGTAAATTTTTAACTATATTAACCAGCACAAATTAGAGAACATATGTGCTATTTGTGTTTTGGAGTCTGACTTATTTCACTAAGCATAGTGATCTCCAGTTTAATCCATTTTCTTACAAAAGTCAGGATTTCATTATTTCTCATGTCTGAGTAATATTCCATCATGTAAGCATCACATTTGCTTTATCTAGTCATCAGTTTATAGATATCTAAGTTGATTCCATATCTTAGCTATTGTCAATTGAACTAATATAAACATGTGAGTGCAGGTGACTCTTTCATAGGCTGATTAAAAATTATTAATAAAAAGTGAATAGATTTCATGTATTTCATTGATACAAGTCTAAGAAAATAATCATACTTCTTTCCCTTTCCCTCTCTTAAGTTACCTCCTTCCTTAATTCATTTTTAAAAATTTTTCAAAAATATTATTTCAATTTACTTTATAATCACAGGCTTAATGCACCACTAATCATAACATTCAACAAGTAGACAGTAAAAATACCACTGGTCCATAGGAGTATAGACAAGAGCTAACAATAATAATAAAATCATAAGATGTCTATTTCATTCTTATACAGTTTTTGTATTCCATATTAAATATCACATATCGGACAAAATGTATGATATTTTTATTATTGGACTGGTTTATTTCACTAAGCATAATGGTTTCCAGTTGAATCCATGGTGTTGCAAAAGACAGGATTCTACTCTTTTTTATGACTGAATGTATTCTACAGTGTGTGTGTGTGTGTATATATATATATATATATATATATATATATCACATTTTCTTTATCCAGTCATCAGATAGTGGACATCTAGGTTGATCTCATATCTTAGCTATTGTGAATTGAACTTCTGATTTCATTTTGCTTGGGAAAATTCCCGGGAGTAGAATAACTGTATCATAAGGAAAATCTAGTTCTAGTTTTCTGAGTATTTTTCATGCTGTCTTCCATAACGTTTGCACTAGTTTACATTTCCACCAACAGTATATTATGGTACCTTTTTATCCACATCCTAACCACCATTAGTTATTTTTGATTTCTGTATGACAGCCATTCTAAGGTGAGGTAAAACCTCATTGTGGTTTTGGCTTGCATATCTTAGATGACTAGTGATCCTGAGCATTTCTTCATGTGTCTGTTAGCCACTTTTACTTCATCTTTTGAAAAATGTCTGCTCATGTCTTTGCCTGTTTCTTAACTATATTTTTTGTTTTATTATTGATTTCTCAAGATATTTAAATATTCTGGAAATTAATCCTTTATAGGATATATAGTTTTCAAACAATTTCTCCCATTCTGTTGGTTGCCTCTTCGCTTTGTTGAGTGTTTCCCTTGCTGTTCAGAAGCTTCCAACCTTGATATAATCCCATTTACCTATTTTCCTTTAATTGTCTGTGCTTCTGGGATCTTATCCAAGAAGTCTTTGCTTATTCAAATGTCTTACAGTGTTTCCTATGAGTTTTCCTCTAGTAATTTGATGGTTTCTGGTATTAGGTTTAGATCCTTGATACATTGTGAGTTGACTTTTGTACAGGGTGTAAAGTAGGGGTCTTGTTTCACAATTTGGCATGCAAAGATCCAATTTTCCCACCACCTTTCTCCAGGGAGTTATTTTAACTAATTTGTCAAAGATTTGTTTGTTGTTGACATGTTGAATTAATTTCTATTTTTCTTTTCTAGACCACTGATCCACATGTCTAATTTTGTGCCAGTACCAGGCTGTCTTGATTATAACTGCACTGTACTATGTCTTGAAATCTGGTGTTGTTATTCCTCCTGCTTTGTTTTTATTGTTTAATATCATTTTGGCTATTTGGGGTCTTTTGTGTTCCCATATAAATTTTAGGATAGGCTTTTCTAGATCTGAGAAAAATGTTTTCAGTATTTTGATTGGGATTCCATTGATTCTGAAATTGCTTTATGTTTTAGGGACATTTTGATGACATTGATCCCTCCAATCCACAAACATGAAAGATTTTTTTTCAACTTTTTTGTATCTTCTTCCATTCATTTCATTAATTTTTTCAAAATTTTCATTGTAGTGATCTTTCACATGCTTGGTTATCGCAAGGTATTTACAATTTTTGTAGCTATTGTGAATGGGAATGATCTTACAAGTTCTTTCTCAGCCAGAGCATGGCTGATGTATAAGAATACTATTTATTTTTACATATTGATTATATATCCCACAACTTTGCTTAATTCTCTTATGAGTTCCATTGGTCTCTTAGCAGAGTCTTCAGTTCCCCTAGATAAAGCATCATCTTATCTGCAAACAGGGGAAATTTGACTTCTTCCTTCCCAATTTGTATCAATTTGATTTATTTTTCTTGGCTAATGGCTCTAAAAGTTCCAGAACCATATTGAATAATAATGGTGAAAGTAGGCAACCTTGTCTCATTCTAGATCTTAATGGAAATACTTCCAGCTTTTCCCTATTCAGAATGATACTACTTGTGGGTTTGTCATATATTGCCTTGATTAAGTTGAGGTATGTTCCTTCTATACCCAATTTTAAAAGGCTTTTATCATGAAAGGAGATATACTTTTATTAAATGCTTTCTTTGAATCTAGAGATAATCATATCATTTTTATATTTCATTTTGTTGATTTCTTTATATTGAACATCCCTGCATCCTGGGGAAAATTCCCCTTGATCTCAA
The DNA here is from genome assembly GCF_033115175.1 of Lepus europaeus. Classification (NCBI taxonomy): domain Eukaryota; kingdom Metazoa; phylum Chordata; class Mammalia; order Lagomorpha; family Leporidae; genus Lepus; species Lepus europaeus. The sequence goes on along the minus strand of NC_084834.1, from coordinate 58,135,753 downwards.
TGATAACTTTGATATGCTGTTAGATTCAGTTTGCTACTAGTTTGTTGAGGACTTTTGCATCTATGTTCATCAGGGCTATTGGTCTATAGTTCTCTTTCTTGTATCTTTCTCTGATTTTGGAATTAAGGTAATCCTGGTTTAATAGAATGAGTTTGGAAGGGATCCTTCATTTCAAATGCTTTGAATAGTTTAAGAAGAAATGGAATTAATTATTCTTTACCAATTTGTTAGAATTAAGCAGTGAAGCCATTCAATCCTGGGGTTTTCTTTGTCAGTAGGCTGTTTATAACTGAATCAATGTCAGTCGTGTTTATGTTTAGGTTTTCTATATCTTTGTGCCTCAATTTTGGTAAATTTTATGTGTACAGAAATCTATCCTTTTGTTCTAGTTTGTTAGTATACACTATTTGAAGTAATTCCTAATAATTCTTTGAATTTTTTTGTATCAGCTATAGCATCTTTTTCCCCTCTGATTTTATTAATTTGGGTCTTCTCCTTTTTTTTTGTTAGTTGAGCCAATGGTTTATCAATTCTGTTTATTTTTTCAATAAACCAGCTCTTCATTTTTCCGAACTTTTGCATAATTTTTAAAATTTCTATTTTATTTATTTCTTCTCTAATTTTTATTATTTCTTTCCTCCTAATAATTTCGGTTTTGGTTTGTTCTTATTTTCTAGGCCCTTGAGATGCCATTGTTAGATCACTTATTTGATACCTTTCTAAATTTTTTTTAATTTAGGCAGTTATTGCTATAAACTTTCCCTTTAACACTGCTTTTGCTGTACCCTATAAGTTTTGATATGTTGTATTGTCATTTTAATTTTTTCAAGGAACTTTTTGGATTTATTTTATGATCCATTGTTCATTCAGGAACATGTTTTTCAGTCTCCATGGTGATTGTATATTTTCTAGAGATTTTTTGCTGTTAATTTCCTATTTCATTTATTTGTGGTAAGAAAAGGTACATGATATAAGATTTCAAGCTTTTTGAATTTGTTGAGATTTGTTTTATACACAAGTATATGATCTATTCTAGAGAGTGTTCCATGCACTGATGAAAAGAGTGTGTGTTCTGCAGCTGTGCAATGAAATGTCTGTGAATTTCAATTAGGCCTATTTGGCCTGCTGTGTAGATTAGTTCTGCTGTCTCTTTATTGATTATTTATCTAGTTGATCTGTTCATTCATGAAAGTGAGATGTTAAAGTCTCCCATTATTATTGTATGGGAGCTTATGTTTTCCTATAGATCCATTAACATTTGTTTTATATAACTGGATGCCCTAGAACTGGCTATATTTACATTTACTATAATCATATCTTCCATTAAACTGATCACTTAATCATTACATAATATCATTCTTTGTCTCTATTAATAATTTCTGTCTTAATATCTATTTTGTATGACATGAGTATCACTCATTGGAAACTCAGAGCTCAGATCCTGAGCACTCAGTTTACTGAGTTTGCAATGTCAGACCAGAGGGGTGCCCAAGAACTTAGCCTCAAGCCATAGCCCTTTCAGCTCTGTGACCTATACCCAGAGCTCCCACCATCACAGAATGCTGAGGGTATACTCTGCACCCTGTGAGCCATCTCTTCCCTCGAATAAGCTGTAAGTTGTTACCTTAGTCAGGAGGACATCGGTCGCAGCTCTCTCTCAGCAAATTGAGTCTGGTATTTGGGTGGGAGGAGGGGTGAGGAGCAATGTGGCCTCCCTTCCCAGAGCAAAGTGGATACCCTGCACCTGCGCCAGCTCTCTAGGCTGGACTCAAAGTAGGTAGGGACCATGGAATTCTCTCTCAGACAAAACTGCCAGAGTTACAGGCTGCGACAGCCTCCTCTAACCTTGCACTGTGAAGATGGCACTTCCTCACCTGGCACTGGCCACAGGATTTGCTGGCAGCATGCAGCCAGCTGCTCTATGTCTATCCTCTCTCTTTGCTGCTCCACAGTGTTTCTGTTTTGTCCATTCTCCTCTGAAATTTTTTTCTCAGTTAATCCCCTTGGGAACATAGTCCTTCCTTTGCTCTATGGTGTCTTTCTGTGGCTGAAATCATTGCTTCTTCTTACTGTTCAGCCATTTTGGATTCACTGAAATTAGCTTTTAAAACTTTTCTGGATATCATATTTAAAAAATAAAAAGTTACAATATTTTTCTAAATATATGCAGCCAGAAAATATCAGGAATTTGTGGATAAGGCATGTATTGATAAACCTTGGAGTGTAATACATTGCACAAGAAAGTGGCAGACACTATGTGGTAACTTTTCATTATAAATATTCCATGTACTAATTTTTAAAAAATGTCTGTATTACAAAGTATTTTGATAAAGCAAAATTTTCTCTGAATGTTTAATACAATTTGGCCTCATGAAATAGTAATATTTAAATCTTCTAACTCTAAGACACATTTAAATTCCACTCTTGGGGCATTTCCATTTTAAATGACTCATTATTAGCTTTGATGAATTGAATTTGATAAAAAAAGATCAAGTGTCTGAGACGTATAGCCCGTTACTTTTATATACTTTTTAATAAGAAATATTTTTCTTTCATATATTCATAATTAAATTACTATGATTTCTAAATCCTTTATATGTCATTCATTCCTCTCTTAGTAAAGGCAAGTGATATATTGGGTCATGAGTAGTTTTATTGTTTGGCATTATAAAACTTGGACATTCATCTACCTTCAGGATTATTTTTTGCCTAAGAATAAATCCCAGTGAGACTTACTGAGATTAATTAGGGAGATCGTCTCTTGAGGCTCTTATTATTACTTCTTAGGCCTGGCTCGTGATAAAGCCCTTTAAACTAAAATCTGCCTCTACATTGTGAATGCAATATTCTTTTATTTTAGAAAGTGTTTCAAGAACCTAATGTAATGTACTTGGTTATCTATTTGACTTACCCTAATGAATATAAGATAGTCCAAGGCAAATACTCAATTATTAGTTTGGATTTCATCAAAAAACCATTAATACGACCACAACACAAACAAATATGAAATCTATGGGCTATGTACATTGTAAAATTTTTATAGTAGAGGGAAATCATTGTGAAAATAGATTTTTTTCAAGTTTATGTTAAAATGATTTTTTTTAAAATTCATTTGCCTATAACCAAAAATTTCATTAGCTCTATTGAAACTATTTGTTTGTATTGGATGCACACAATTCATATTTATTTTTTCCTATAGAATTTTTATTTCCTGCCTTTTTTCCCCTTCCTGTTTTAAGCAGAACCTCATTACATTTCTTATAGTGAATAAGAACTATTTTCCTTTTCCTGGGTATTCTAATGAGATGACTTAACCACAAGCCAGTACAGATTTGGAGACAAATAAGTGCTCTATATTACAAGTCCTTACGGGGCTGGAGTTCAGTTATTACTTGGTTGTCATAAATCACACTAGGATTAAAAATTGAAAGTGGAACAATGGACATTTAAGAACCTTGAGAGAATCAGTAAGCACAAATTATGCAAGTTATTTGATGCTTTTCCATACAATTTAAAGAACTGAGTCCCAACCTTCAACTATTCAAAAAGAAAAAAATTGAATAGACAAGCAGATTAAAAATTACATTCTACACACCTTTATCTATTTCTTCATCCAATCTATTTGTTTGCTTCTCTGCTAAACTTTGTGCTGGGAACAGAAGATTCAGAGATGAATAACACATGGTCTCTAAACCCAAAGAATTTATAGCATAAATAAGACATTTAAAAGTTACAAAACAAGTATGACCATAGAAAACCAAATGGTAAATTTATCAATTGAACTTCCATTTATTACTCAGAGCTGACCTCAGCTTCCTTCTGTGAGTGCTAGACTTTTTAATTTTCTACTGTGGCCTTTTACAAAACCACAATATTTCCTACATTATACACTTGATGAAGTTAGGGACATATGACCCTTGTTGAAGTGGCAATGCTAACACTAAGCACAGTAGCTGACATGGAGAAAATGCTCCAAGTGTTTGTTGAAGTGCATTTAAGGACATAAGCATGAGCTGACTGTTCTTATTATATCCTTTTTCACCTGTTTACTTTGAAGTATAATATGCATACAAAGAAGTGCAATTGTTCAATGAATTAATGCCGTGTGAACAGCTGTAGACTCCAAACCAAAGACAATAAAAATAATCATTGCCCTTCCCAACACTTGCTGTCTCTCTTCTGAAATGCCCTCTACCCTGAATTCTTGCACTACCACTGTGGACCTCAGAGGCTGCTGAAAGGACTGCTCAGTCTCTCAGCCACCTCTTTTTCTTAGGGAATCAGGAGCCACTACAATGGGAAATGCCAGTCTCATTTCTGCATTTATTCCTTCTCAGGGGCCTTGTCACTTTGCCTACTGTAGCTGGAAATTCACAACAATATTTAACACAAGGCATAGCTGTCATATCAAGAGTAATGACCACTTTTTACAAAATTCACAGGTTGATTTATGTGTTTTCCGATTATTCTTCCTTCCTCTTTACCAGAATTTGGTCTTCTGTTGTGATCCTTAATGTTAAATATACTAACATTTGTCACATACTCAGTATATGTAGACCCAGATGCATATGACGTAGATAAGGGGGAAAAGGTTGACAGGTGATAGTAATGCTTTTGAGATATACTGTGTATAGAACTAGCTTTTCTGCAGGCCAGAAATACAGCAGTGAAGCTATTCATTAAATTATGAATTTATTGAGGCTTAAATTTTAAAATGATTTTTCATGTTCAAGCAGTTCTAGAAAAATGCATAATCTAGTCAACATATTCAGTTGGCTCAGTGTATTGTACATTTTCTTCTCCCAACAAATGAACTTATTGGTAAGTTATTTAAGCAATATTTGTTCATAAAATATGGAAAATATGAGTTGGCTTGAGAAAAATAGATTAATATATGCATTTTTCAAGGTCACAAAACTAGGAAAATTTGTTAATGCTTTAGAATTGGGCAATGATTTGATGATTATATATCTGACATTTTTATAAATTTAACAAAAATCAGAATAGAACTTGAAATATACAGAGTCACACAAAGAACAGGCAAGATTCTCTCAATACCACACAGTTCTGAATGAGATTGTGTTGCTGTTGCTTAGTTTATAAAATGATCTGAGTGGCAACCTAATATGGTATTTTGTGGAGTGTTTTTTTTTTTTTTTTTTGGTCACAAGTGCACTTTATCCCAAGGATAAGCAGAAAGATCTAAATAGAAATGTAAAAATACTTATTTCAGTATAGTCTTTTACCTTTTTAATGGTAATTTGAGGTACTTATAATTTGAGGATTAAATTAGTAGCGGTAAAATATTTCATATATTTCAAACCAAGCATTCTTTGAAAAATATATGAATTACATAAGGAAACTATGTAATCATTGTCTGCATACCTGGCAATAAGACTGTTAATTTCAATTTCTAGTATCACAATGATGATGGCATACACAAAAAACATAAGAATATTAATATTATATTTATACTCTTTTGCATTTCTTCCCTTATGGAGAGTCCTACAAGTAGTTTGCTTCTTCTTCAGACTCATTCTGATTTACTTTGACCCAATTCCTTGATCTGTGGCCAGTGCGGCCTCCTTCCTGTTGCTGTAATGCCTCCACATCTTTTTTTTTTTTTTTTTCCTCCTTCTAATCCTTAGGGAGTTGTCCTGCCTATCTTATCAGTCACTTCACTTATTTTGTCTATTTAATAACATGTTTTGAAATCTGTATTTAATCATTTGTATTTTAAAAGACATTTACTTATGGCCAGCTTCTCCTTTGAACACTTCTCCCTCCTATCTAAAAGAGGTGTCACTGAAGAGAGGACAATTAGCAAGCTCCATGGAAGCAGGGCCAATTGCCCACAAGTCCTCAGGCTTGCACTGGTCACACGTTCCCATACATTTCACAATTCCTGTCTCTTGTCTTTATATATACACCACTAGATGATATGTCTTCTTTCCTGCCAATGCTTGAATTGGCTAAAATTGGTAAAAGACTAAACTCAGAGATCTAATTTCTGCTAACTCTGAGTAATCAGAATTTATCTTGAACCATATTTTAATCCCATTCAGTTCTCTCCTGTTTCATGCCCACAGTGAGGTTAATTACTGTAACAGTTTTGTCAGTCTTCTGAAGACATGGAGAGTTTCTGATTAATTTTCATTCACACCATAAACTATCCTAGTGGTTAGTATGGAGCAGGTGCTCAGTAATGCACATATGTTGAATGTCTGGTTTAAAACACAGTTGCTGAAACTTGGCTACCACTGAGTGTTTGCTGAATGTCTAATCATTCTCCAAGTTGCCTTCTGTTCCTGTCAAAGATGAACAAGTCACCAAATCTCCATGTTAAACCCTGGGATCTTTACATAATCTATCTTAATTGTTTCAAGTGAACAGAAGTTTGGTAGGATATTTGGTTGTTTTTCTTTTTTTCATGATTCACAAATCCACTTTGAATTCCTGAGTACCTTAAAAAATAATTCAGGGAACTCACATAATTTTTAATTTAGTTTATACATTTTTTGTTATAATTCAACCAAACAGGCCTTTTTTTCTATTTTTATGGATTGAAATAATTTCATAATTATAAAACAGAGAAGGAATCAAATCAGTGCTTGTTTTAACCACCTACTATGCCCTCTGCTCTGAGTTCACTTTGGCTCTACTATTTCATACAATACTCATGATAACTCCAAGAGGGGGCCACAAATATCACCATTTAAGCCAGTCCCCAAAAGACAAATGTTGATAACGAATATAAAGAATACACTTAATTTTAATGTATATGAATGAAACTGACATTTTGAGATTTGATTATGGTTTATAGCCTTTGTCTATACTCCTGAGAACAGTGATTTTTTTAACTTACTACTTGTTGAACTCTTCATTTAGTGGAGAGTTAAGCTTGTGATTATAAAGTACATTGAAAGTATGTCACTGCAGGGCCCAGTGGGTGCTGTGGAGTAGTGGGTAAAGCTTCTGCCTGTGATGCCAGCATCCCATATGGATGCCATTTCATGTCCCAGCTGCTCCATTACAAATCCAGTTCTCTGCTAATGGACTGGGAAAAGCAGTGGAAGATGGCAAAGTGCCTGGGCTCCTGACACCCATATGGGAGACCAGGATGAAGCTCCTGGTTCCCGGCTTTAGTGTGGTTATTGTGTCAGTCTGGAGAGTGGCCAGTGCATGGAAGAAATTAATTTTTCTCTCTCTCTCCTCTCTGTGTAACTCTTACAAAGAAATAAATCTTTAAAAAATAAAGACAGTATGCCATTTTAAAAATCAAAAGAAAAATAAGACAAGAAGAGGAAGTGGAGTGGGAGGGTAGGAACAAGAGAGGGAAGGTGGAGACATGAGGGTAGATAGTATCATTATGTTCTTAAAACTGTATAAATGAGGGGTCACCCTTTAAAATCCCACATTAGGGAATGACATATTGTATTCACTAGGTACATACAGTAAAAAAAAAAAAAAAAAAAAAAAAAAAAAAGTGTAGGCAGTGCACTCTCAGGGGAGAACTGGAGAGAAAACTGTATTGGAAATCCAAACAAGAGGAAAGCCATGAATCTGTGTGGATGGTGCAGACAAGCAGCAGGAACATGAACACAAGCATAGCTGTAGCAGATGAGAGCCGGAGCAGGAGGCAGCTTGGAGACACAGGTGGGACCTAACTGCAGCAACTCCTGGTGATACAGCTGGAGGGAGAGCACATGTTGAGTCCGGACTGGAGCCATGGATGTTCGTAGTTGCTAGTGGTTGCCTGTGGAGCCAGTGGAACTAGAGGGGGCATGTTTACCCCCAAACTCCCAACGAAAGTGCCTGATGCTTGGCTGACAAAGGGTGGGTGCCATTTTGGGCTTGGGTGAAAAATATAGAAGACTTTTTATGCACAACAGTAACTGGCTGAGACAGGACTCCATCTTGGGAGTACTGGTGGCAGTGGCAGGGAGAGAGTAACATTCGGCCAGTAGCTCTTGTGTATGTGCCTGATCAAGACATTCTAGTGGAGAGAACAATCCATAATCCCCACTGACTTTGAACCTTGACTAGGAGGCAGCTGGACTAACACATAGGATAGTGACATGCATGCAGTCTCCCAGTATCAAGATGACTAGGTGGAGCTGTCTTGGGGAACATCTGCCTCTCTGTTGACTGGAAAGAATGGCAGGGCAGAGAGAAATCTGTGTACCCAGTGACTGTGGGAGCCTTATGTGCTGAGACCATGGGAACTCAGTGGATACATGAAAAGGTACAGGGTGTAGCTGGGTCTCTGGGCAATCACTGGGTATGGCTCCACATTCTTGGAGCTTCTTGGTTGTCTAGAGCAGGTCATTGCAGCAGGACTTGTGCTCACAATGAGGACTGCACAGATCATTTGTGCAGTTCATATGGTGGTGTCAGAACATATACTGGGGGCTAATATATGGGTATTGAGATCTACCATGCCCAACTTGGGTGTTAGCCTGGATACTCGCCCTACCCTGGAAAACAGACTAGAGCTCCCTTGCAAAACTCACCAGACATCTCTTGGTATTTGCTGAAAGTGCAGACATTTCACTAAGCCACAGAGGCATAACTCAAAGATAAAAGCCATCAGAAGAAAAAAATTAAAACTCAACTACCCATATACCTAAAAACAAACACAGAAATTCAAGAATAAGGAAGACATGCCCCCTCAAAGGAATGCAACAACATTTCAGTATTAGACTGCAAAGATGAAGAATCAAATAAGTAACCATAGGATTACCCAAAAGCAGTAAGAAGCAAATCCATGAACTAAATAAAACCATACATGGCATGAATGAAAATTTTTTCCATGAAGTTGAGATTTTAAAGAGAAATCAAAATGAAATGTTAGAAAAGAGTTCAATAGATCAAATAAAAAATGTGGTGGAAAGCCTTAACTACAAACTTGGCAAGTCAGAAGAAAGATTATCCAAACTAGAAGACAAATCTTTGGAACTCTTACAGTGAGACTGAACAAAAAAAACCAAGAAAATAGAAAAGTTAAAAATATTGGTGGAGATTTATAGAATACTATTAAATGACCCAACATACAGGTTTTGGAGTTCCTGAAGGTGAGGAAAGAGAAAATGGACTAGAAAGATCATATGGTGAAATAATTACAGAAAACCTCCCCAATTTGGAGAAACAAGGAGACATCCAAGTAGAGGTAGCATATAGAACTCCTAATAGACGTGACCTGAAAAGATCCTCACCACAACACATTGTAGTCAAACTTTCCATTAAAAAGGATTCTAAAATATGCATGGGAGAAATGCCATATTACTTTCAGAGGATCTCCAATTAGACACACAGCTGACTTCCCATCAGAAATTCAAACTAGAAGGGAATGGTGAGATATATTCTAAGACTTAAGAAGAAAATAACTATCAGGCCAGAATACTATACCCTGCAAAACTCTCACTTAAGAATAAAGGTGAAATAAAGACCTTCCATAACCAACAGAAATTGATAGAATTTTTTTTTGCCGTATGTCCAGCCTTACAAAAGATGATTAAGGATGTTCTACACATAGAAACAGAGAAAAAATAGCCATCGTTATGAAAGAATGCAAAGGCAGAAAATTCCACAAGAAAATTACAGAAGAAATACACGGTAAACAATAGAATATTTATGGAAACATGGCAGGGCCAAGATGTTACTTTTCAATAGTCACCTTGACTATTTAACTCCAGTTAAAAGAAACAGATTGACTTAATGGATTACAAAACAAGACCCATTATTTGCTGGCTACAAGAATCACATCTCACCCTCAAAGTTACATGCAGACTGAAGGTGAAAGAATGGAAAAAGATAGTTCATGCTAACAGAAAGCAAAAAAGAGCTGATGTTGCCATCCTAAATCAGACAAAATTGACTTTAACACAAAAACTGTTAAAAGAGACAAAGAAGGGTATTATGTAATGATTAAGTGATCAATTCAACAGGAGGATGTGACTATAATAAATGTATATGCCCCTGATTACAGGACACTTGGATATTTATAAGAAATATTAATGGATCTAAAGGGAGACACAGACTCCAATACAATAGTAACAGGGGACTTCAACACCCCACATTCATCAATGGACAGATCAACTACACAGAAAACCAACAAAGAAGCAACAGAGCTAATCGAAACTATGGACCAAATTGACCTAACTGAAATCTACAGAACTTTTCACTCCACAGTTGCAGAATACACATTCTTCTCATCAATGCATGGAATTTTCTCTAGCATAGACCACATGCTAGGCCATAAAGCAAGTTTAGCAAATTAAAAAAAAATCAAAATCATACCATGCATCTTCTCTGACCAAAATGGAATGAAGCTGCAAATCCTCAACTCAAGAATCTCTAGATCATATACAAACACATGGAGACTGAACAACATGATCCTGAATAAACAGTGGGTCACAGAAGGAACCAAAAGAAAAATCAAAAAATTTCTGGAAACAAATGAAGATTAGAATATATCATATCAAAGCTTATGCTATACAGCAAAAGCAGTGTTAAGAGGAAAGTTCATAGCAATTGGTGCTTATATCAAGAAACTGGAAAGGTACCATATAAATGAGCTCTCATTTCCTCTCAAGAACCTAGAAAAATAACAACAAATATAATCCAAAATTAGTAGGAGGAAAGTAATAAAATTAGAGAAGAAATAACCAAAATCAAAACAACAAAACAACAAAAATACAAAAGATCAGTGAAATGAAGGGCTGGTTTTTAGAAAAAAAAAAAGTAAGCAAATTATTACACCATTGACCCAACTAACCAAAAAAGGGTGGGGGGAGACACAAAACAATAAAACACTAAAGAAAGAAATAGTGGAAGTCAATAAAAATGGAAAAATCCTCCATGTTCAAGGATTAGAAGAATCAACATCATCAAAATATCCATGCTACCAAAAGCAATTTACAGATTCAATGAGATCCCAGTCAAAATACCAATGACATTCTTCTCAGATCTATAAAAATGATGCAAAAATTCATATGGAAACACAAGAGATCTTGAATAGCCAAAGCAATCTTATATAACAAAAACAAAGATGGTGGCATCACAATACCTGATTTCAAGATATATTGCAAGGCAGTTATAATCAAAACAGCCTGAGACTGGCACAAACAGACTTGTAGACGATTGGAACAGAATAGAAACTCCAGAGATCAATTCGTGCATCTACAACAAACTTATCTATGACAAAGGAGCTAAAATCAATCACTGGAGCAAGGAAAGTCTCTTTCATAGTTGGTGCTGGGAAAATTGAATCTCCACATGCAGAGTGGAAACTAGACCCTCCCCTTACACATTATACAAAAATCCACTAAAAATGGATCAAAGACCTAAAACTATGAGCTGATACCATAAAATTATTAGAAAAATTTGGGAAAATCAGCCAGACATTGGCTTAGGCAAAGACTTCTTGTAAAGGACCCCAGAAGCACAGGCAATCAAAGCCAAAAGTGACAAATGGGATTTCATCAATCTGAAGTTCTGCACTGCAAAAACAAAAACAAAAACAAAAAACAAAACAAACAAACAAACAAAAAAACAAATACTCATCAAAGTGAAGAGGGAACCGACAGAATAGGAATAAATATTTGCAAATTATGCAACTGATAAAGAGTTAACATCCGAAATCTATGAAGAGATCAAGAAATTCAACAACAAGTAAACAAAAAATCCAGTTAAGAAATTGGCAAAGGACTTAGACAGGTATTTTTCCTAAGAGGAAATTCAAATGGCCAACAGACACATGAAAAAGTGCTCAGGACCACTGCCATCTGGGAAATACAAAGAAAACCACAATGAGGTTTCACATCACTCAAGTTAGAATGGATCTCATTTAGAAATCAACAAACAACAAATGCTGGTGAGAATGTGGGGGGAAAGATACCCTAAACCACTGTTGCTGGAAATGTAAACTGGTACAATTATTGTGGGAGAGAGTATCAAGTGGAGGGAAGGGTTGGACTGTGGGTGGGAGGGAGGGTGTGTGATGGGGGAAGTATCCCTATGTTCCTAAATCTGTATATTAAATATATGGAGCTTGCATGGCAAATAAAAATTTAAAAATATATATTAATAAAGCAAGAAGGACAAAAATCTCAGAATAAAAAATTTTCCAAAAATGAACAAACAAAAATGTCAGTAGGGAGATATCTCAGAAATCTGAATATATATGAGCCAGCCATCCCACTCCTGGGAATTTACCCCAAACAAAAGAAATCAGCATATAAAAATGTTATCTGTACCCCCCATATTCATTGTAGCAGAATTCACAATAGCTAAGATATGGAAGCAACCCTGCTGTCCATCAGCTGAAGACTGGATAAAGAAATTATGGTGAGATTCCAAGACGGTGGGTTAGGAATGTCATACTGCACTAGGCTTGTGATACACAGTCAGAAAAGAAACTGTAAGAAGTGCACTCTCAGGGGAGAATTGGAAAGAAAACTGCACTGGAAATCCTACAAAAGGAACAGGAATGCCGTGGACCTGTGTGGAGGGTGTGGATGTGCACCACAAACACGAACACAACACATGGATGCAGCAGCAAAGAGCCAGAGTCGGGAGCAGCTTGGAGATGGAGGTGAGACTAGACTTCAGCAACCTATTGACTGGATAAAATAGTATGGTTATGGGTACAACTAAGATGGCGGAATAGGAAGGTCTGGGGGAGAGACACTTTAATAAAAGTGGAGATACTGCAGGGTCAAGGAAGAGTAGGGGAAGAAACAGCAGAGGAAACTCTTCTGGAACTAGTGATTCACAGTGGACCTGCGTGGAGGGCGTGGGAGCCCAAGTTCGGCACACCAGCGGCAGACGCAACACACCAGCGCTGGAACGCGAGGTGAGCCGAACCTCAATAGCCCAAGACACCAGCGGGCAAGTGGAAAGAGGAGACTAGAGGGAACGAGGCTTGAAACTCCATGGGGAAAAGTTCACCAGGCTAACTAGAAGAGAGAGAGGAAAAAAAAAAAGTGACCGATACGGACACAAGTTTCTCTCTCTCTGCTCACCACTCAAAGGCGAGCAAGACAAAGAGCAGGCGCCATTTTGACATACGTCATAAGCAGGGCGACCTCAGGTCTGCACCAGCCCTGAGCCTAGCAGAAAAACCTGACTCCGGGGGGAGGGGTGAAATAACAGGAGATTAGCATCTACCTTGGCAACCCAGTGGGAGGCTGCAGGAGAATTGGAGCCCACACTGAGGGCAGCAGAGATTCCCTGTGTGGTCCTTGGGAAAGAGCTTCCGATCTCTGGCTCTTGTGGGTAAATCATTTGCCTGCTAACTACCTCCAATTACGTTCAGCTGTGCGGAATTACTTCCCTTTTTGAATCAAAAAAAGAAAGAAAGAAAGAGAGATTTACCACACCTAACCTGGGAGTGTCATCTTTGACACACCCTCAGCCCTGAGAAACCAAACACTGCTCTCAGGCCACACTCATATCAAGCCTCTAAGGCTCCACTGAAAGCAGACAGTCCACTTAATATAGAGCCATAGTGTAACAAGAAAAAACACCACAGTGAAGAAACCAATTATCTCCAACATGCCTAACAACAAACGCAAAAACTGAGGTAACAAGAACAAGGAAGACACTATGACACCCCCAAATGAAAAAGACACCCCAATTCAAGATTATGAAGATGATGAGATTGAAGAAATGCAAGAAGCGGATCTCAAAAATTTGATAAGAACATTAAGAAGTTCTCAAAAACAAATTCTTGAACTACAGAAATCCTTAATGGACAAGATAGAAAATCTCTCTCGTGAAAATGAAATATTAAGGAGGAATCAAAATGAAATGAAACAACTAGTGGAAGAAGAAACTGTGATAGTGACGAGAAACCATAATGAAATGAAGAATTCAATAGATCAAATGACAATCATATTAGAGAGCCTTAAAAACAGAATGGGCGAAGCAGAAGAGAGAATATCAGATTTAGAAGACAGAGAACAGGAAAGGAAACAGGCAAACCAAAGAAAAGAAGAAATTAGAAATCTAAAAAATATTGTCGGGAATCTACAGGATACTATTAAAAAACCCAACATTCGGGTTCTAGGAGTTCCTGAAGGCATGGAGAGGGAGAAAGGATTAGAAGGCATTTTCAGTGAGATACTAGCAGAAAATTTCCCAGGTTTGGAGAAGGACAGAGGCATCTTAGTACAGGAAGCTTATAGAACCCCTAATAAAAATGACCAAAAGAGATCCTCACCACGACACATCGTAATCAAACTCACCACAGTGAAACATAAAGAAAAGATTCTAAAATGTGCAAGAGAGAAACGTCAGATTACTCTTAGAGGATCTCCAATTAGACTCACAGCAGACTTCTCATCAGAAACCCTACAAGCTAGAAGGGAATGGCGAGACATAGCCCAGGTACTAAGAGAGAAAAACTGCCAGCCCAGAATATTATATCCTGCAAAGCTCTCATTTGTGAATGAAGGTGAAATTAAGACTTTTCATAGAAAACAGAAACTGAAAGAATTTGTTGCCACTCGTCCTGCCCTGCAAAAGATGCTTAACGATGTGTTACACACAGAAACACAGAAACATGGTCACCAATATGAAAGAAGGTAAAGGAAGGAAACCTCACAGCAAAAGAACACAGGAAGCTCAAGTTCTCTTTGACATAGAATTAAACTCTGATGCTCTGTTAAAGCAATGTGTTAAAGTAATCTATTATGTTCTCTTGATGTCTGTTAAATTCTAATTGTTCAAAAACAGCTGAATTTTTATTAAGAGCTATGGGTTATTTAAATAAGTGCTTATTTTCAAAGATTTGAATAATCACCTTGTATCAATGATCAAATTTGGTCTATGTTATGTCATGATTTTAAGGAATCTTATTTCAACCAGATATTTTGGATTTTGAGCCTTCTTGGCATTCTTGACAGGCATTCAAAAAATCAAAGTTCCAAACAATCTGGTCTCTAAAATTTCCAGTAAACCCTGGACTTTGGTTTTTCCAGTTTGGGCCCAACTGAAAAAATCGAAGGACCTATGTCTCTCATCTTATAGAGACACCAACTAATCAGGCTATTTGGATTATATTAGAAGGACTGTCAAGATGTGATGTGGTACCAAACTTTAAGTTTCTATAATGGAAAATGCTATTAATACAAATGTTTGAGAATTAAAAAGTCTAATGATCTTGTGTTACTAGACATGATAATTATCTTAATGAGAAAGCCCCAGAGGCCTAAAGGGTTAAATACTTGTAAAATCCTACAGGTGCTTTCAAAAATACTGTGAAGTAAGCAAGTGCCTCTTGTTGGTTGATGAGTTTATAATTTTAAACATGGCGACTTAAAGTCTTTTGTCATCCACAGTTATATATGATTTGCTGCTCATAAAACTAAAGCGTTGTTGGTTCTGTGTTTAGCTGTCCTCCTATAGGTTCCTATGGACTTTTTCCAGCCACTTCTATTGTATTCAGTACTTTGGGACGGCTCGGTAAACAGATGAAGCCAATAATGTATTAACAGTACCAACTGAGAGAAAGTATGGTTAACTGAGGTTACTAAAAACAAAAAGCAATTCAAATCAATTTGCAATCTACAAAAAGAGTTAAAGATTTTAAAAGCTATTATTAAAATTGCTATATTGGTCTACTATGCTATGTTATATGTGTGTACATATTGTATGTCCACATGGGGAAATTTTATTAAGAGTTTTATTTTAAATGGCTTATAGATAAGATTGTCCATAAATTTAAGCTGCTAAAATCAATCAATGATACATTGTAATTTGTGTGACCTGAATCTGTGTATCATATGTTTTAAACTTGTTGGTAGAAAGAAACTAAAAACATTTTAGATGGTTGTGCTTAAGTTTACTGGTTAAACAAACTACACCATGTTAGATATTTAAGAGGTGTTTTCAAATACATGATTCTTAAAATTTATAGAAGGCATCGGATCTTCTGGTAAATGTTTTCTTAAGTTGTTATCTAATGGTTGAAACGGTTTGCTAAGTATTCATGTGATATTGCTATTGTCAGCAAGCGATCTAGGACTTGCTCCCTCATTTCTCTATTCTAAGCCCAACTTGTTCTTTCATTTCTCTATTCTCTTCAAGGTAGGAAACTAATTCTATTATGGAGGAATCTGTAGGACACACAATTTAATCTTTAGACCTTATAAAAGAGATGGCTAACATTTTTCTGTAATAGCATAGCCAAAATAAGAACTTAAATAATAATCTCATAGCTAGATTCACTTCGCCATCAGCGAAGTATACAGTAAGTAGAAAAAACCTCCCTTTCAGACCAAAGGGAAAGAAAGTTTGAAAGTGAGAATATAATTTTCCTCATGGGCATTGTCTACCTTATAAAAACTACTACAGAACATGCCTGTGACTATAGACTTGTAGTTCAGGCCACAGAATATTAGAGATGGGACACGGGCACTCCCTTGACTTGCATCCTCTGGTCTGCTTTGACACAAACCAGGAAGAAAAGAAAGCTAGGCATCAGAAGCAATGGGTGGCAGGCCTATTAATGGCTGATCTGTATAGTGATCTGCCCTCAAGGAGACCCAACAGGCCAGTCCACTGCAGTGGCTTTCAATGTGGTAAGCCTGGGCTTCAGCAGAAGTCAGCTTGTGAAGAGCCCTGGCAGCTCTGCCAAGAGTTGGATCACTGGAAATGGACCTGCCCTGGAGTCGAAGGATGCCCAGGTCAGAGCCACAGATCTTGTTGGCTCTAAGCTGAAAAGCCCTTCACTCAGCCCAACTTCCAAAGTGACCACTGCAGCTGAGGGGATGGTCAAGTAGGGTCAGCAACATTGCAGGCAGAACTGTAAATTTCTTGTTAGAGATGCCCCCTGCCTTTACCTGGCCAGCTCTCCTCCCAGCCCAGCCAAGTAATGAAAGTCAACAGAGTGCCTTCCCCTAGGAGGTTCACACCTCCCTTAGGATATACCCCATGTGAAGAGATAGATAGGTCTGGGCCTTTTAACTTACAAGGCCTAAAGCCCACCAGATTATTATCATGCCCCTTCTATCAGGTTCTATTTGCCTCTCAATCAGAAAACTTAATTGTAGCTTAGATAGCACCTTTCTTAGCTCCTCTAATAATGACTCTGTCCTTTGTTCTAGACCCTGTCTAGCGTACTTGGGCCTCATTCCTTTGTAATCATAACCTCTACTCTACCACCAATGGCTCTACTCCCAACCTGTGTGTACTGATGGTCCTCTTCCCCACTTAATGCTGTATAATTGTTTAAACCTGGTAAATACCACTCTTAGGATCATTGGTTACTATCCTCACCCTGTCTTTTATGACCTTGTCTAAATATGATCAGAGTTGGCAAACTTGGAAGGCTTCCATAGCCTTGACTACTCATGACGACAGCTGAGGGTGGTTACTGGCGCCATAAACTAGAGTATCAATTTGTTGGGTCAACAACAGGAGCCACTGTGCACTTGCTCCTCCTGTGGGATCTCTGTCCTTAATGTGCTGTACATTTTGATTTAATGCTATAACTAGTACTCAAACAGTACGTTTCACTTTGTGTTTCTATGTGGGTGCAAACTGTTGAAATCTTTATACTAAATTGATCTTCTGTATATAAAGAGAATTGAAAATGAATCTTGATGCAAATGGAAAGGGTGAGGGAGCCGGAGAGGGGAGGGTTGCGGGTGGGAGGGAAGTTATGGGAGGGGGAAGCCATTGTAATCCATAAGGTGTACACTGGAGATTTATATTCATTAAATAAAAGTTCAAAAAAAATAGTATGGTTATGTATACACTGTGGAGTACTACTCAGGTGTTAAAAAATGAAATCCTGCCTTTTGCAATAAGATAGATGCAACTGTAAACCATTATACTTAGTGAAAGAAACCAGTCCCAAAAAGACAGATATCATAAATTTTCCCTGATCAGGGGTAACTAATAGAGTACCTAAACTGTGTATTGGAGTGAAATGAATATTTGGAGATTCCAGGATTGTTTATAGCCCTTTTCTCTTCTGTTGAGGAACAGTGTTGTTTTTTCTTCATACTATTTGTTGAAATATTTTGCTTAGTGTAGGTTTAACCTCAAGATCATTTAGTAAACTGAAAGTAGATCTCTGTAAAAGTTAAGAGTGGGAATGGGAGAGGGAAGAAGGAGAAGGGTTAGATCATAGGTAGGAAGGAGGGAAGTATCACTATGTTCCTAAATCTGTATATATGAAATACATGAAACCTGTATAACTTAAATTTAAAAAATTAAAAGGGAATTTGTTACAATTTAAGCAATTGAGAAACCAAGAGATACTAGATGTTGATGAAGTTGGAGAAAAAGAGAAACAATTCACTTTAGGGGGAGTAAGAGGTAGGTTACATAACATAGGGCCTGAAATTCCTGTGGTCTTAGCTTTGAACATTAGGAGGGTCAGTTGAATACTCACATTTGAACATTTAAACCAAAACATGCACCCAAAATAATTGGGAGGATTCAATATCTACCAATCAACCTAGCCACCTACCATCTATCACCAAATGTCTTCAGCAGCACAATAAAGAAAATTTATAGAGTGCTGGTGCTGTGGTACAGCAGGTTATAACCACTGTCTGCAGCACTGGCATCCCATATGGGCACCGGTTTGAGTCCCATGGGCTCCACTTTCAATCCTGGGAAAACAACAGAAGATCACCCAAGTGCTTGGACTCCTGTACCCCTGTGGGAGACCCTGATGAAGCTCCTGGTTCCTGGCATCAGCTTGGCCCAGCCTGGCTTTTGGGGCCATTTGGGGAGTGAACCAGTGCACTGAAGATCTCTCTGTAACTTTGACTTTCAAATAATGAAATAATTTAAAAAAAAAAAGAAAATTATAAATGACCACTCTTATTCAAATTGAACTCACTTAGTGTCTATCTGCTTAGGTACAAAATCTTTCACTTTACCTGCCTTAATTCTCTCATTTGTAAATTATGTGGTTTCAATTGATTCCCATCTGAGGTCCCTTCCTACTCAATTATTTTGTGATTTAAAAAAAAAGCTTCCAGGTCGCTCATATTTTTGAGACAATTATTAATTAACTGAGATATGACTAGTTACTAGAAAAAGATTAGGAGAATTTGAAAACTACAATAATCTAAAAAGCAGAAAATCAGTCCTTTAATAAATAGTGAGCTTATGATTTTTAATGAAGCCATTTCCATTTCTTTGGCAATTATAACTATTTTTGGTCTACTTGTTTTCATATTTATGAGCGGATTTCAATCATGAGACTTTAGGGAATTTCCCACAGAAATGTTGCAAACTCTTTTGACAAGTTCTGTTTGAGAAAAACTTCATTTAAAACTGGAAATATTAAAATTGATTTTAAGCCTCTGGAGATATATTTCTAAGCAGATGGAAGAATACTTAGGCTATTAAGCCTAATCCATAAATCACTATCTAAGATAATGAGACTTTAATGTTCTCTTCAATTTTTCCACTAATTTAAAGTGTCCAGGGCTTTCAGATAAGTTATTTTGGTACAATCACAATGGAACAAATATGATTTCGTTGCTATGGAAAATTTATTTCTTAGATGTGTGTTTTCCTTTCTATATTGAGATCGCTAATATATTTTCCATACTCCCAGAATCTTATGTATCAAAGTACATAAGTATTGAATTTTATATTATATTATGATTATTGATATGTAAAAACATGTATCAGAGATTTTGGTAATAATAAAGTGAGAAAGAAACGAAAATGTAGGTTTATTTGTGATACCATAATGTTACTAATAAGAATCAGATTTACCAAGAATTCTAGAAATGACTGAATCATTTATATGTCATGATCCATATATGATAATGGACAAATTTAAAGGTAGCAAAATTGAAATTTGATATTAAATATGAATGTCAGGTTTTCTAGAAGTGGGTGTTTCTCTGAATATTTAATACCACATAATGCTTAAAAAGATAAGTTTGAAAAATGCTTTCCTAGAAATTCAATATGTATATTATATATAAATCCTGCAGTTAACAAAGCTGTTTAGTTAAGAAAGCTTAATAAAGTATTTTACTGACTTGATCTTAAAACAGTTACTTTTAAATTATTCTAATTTTAATTTATTTGGGAGATCATCTTTCTGCTGCTTCACTCCTCAAAATCGTACAACAGCTAGTATTGGGCCAGGCTGAAGCCAGGAGCCAGGGACTAATCCATGTCTCCAATTTGGGCAACAGGGATCAAAATGCCTGAGCCATCACCTGCTGTCTCTCAGAGTGTAAATTAGCAAAAAGCTGGAATCTTATGCAGAGCCAGGACTTGAATTCAAGCACTTTGATTTGGGATGCAATCTTTCCAAGCAGGATCTTAAGTGCTGCACCGAGTGTTCACCGTGAAACAATTATTTTCACAATTAAAATGTTAATGTATCTTAGAAATGACTGCCAAACTCTGAGATATCTTGTAATATGTCAATAACTTAAGCTTTTATCATGCATACTTTTCAAACCTGCTTCCATAAAAGTCTATAAATGTTATGATAAAAGAGTTGAACATACTGTTTACAGGTGAACAAATAAGGTCATACCTAACTTTCTTATTTGCTAATCACATAGTATGATGATTAAATTAAAACAAAAGATTGAATACATTATTGGAATATAATTTGAAAATGAATGGATTAGGTAACCTGAAAATCCTCACAATTAAAATGTTTCAAATAAAAGGAAAATAAACTCATTTTAACAGCCTAGTTGAAAATGCAGCAAAGTAAAGAATACTATCATGGGCCCCAGATGAAGGGGCCATGTGGAACAAATTTGTAGATGGAGGTTGTGGCCAAGTGAATTACTAGCAGCAAATCTGTTAGCTGTTTTTGTTTGAGGCCTATAAAATATAGGCTAAGCAAAAGTAGGAGGTAGTTAGTGTTCTCATGCCACCGAGATACAAAAACTATTTATGGTGGGAATACGGAATCCAATATCCATATACTCATATGGGACCTTTGGATATCTACAACTCAGTGACTTGTTGGCTGGCAAAAATGCACTCATTGGAATAAAGAGATGATAGGAAGCTTGTTAGGATAGATGCAGGCTGTGTGTGGAAAATGGCCAATGTTTTGAGATGTGTTAACATGCATCAGCGTTCACACATGTTTAGATTTTTAGTGTGAACTACCTGTGAGGAATTCTCAACTCAAGAAATTAACAAAAATAGCATTTTCCTCTTCACACTGAATAGGCTGGCTACAATCAATAAAGTGGAAAGTAAGCAGTACTGACAACGATGAGAAGAAGTTGGGACCCTGTGTTTTCTGGTGGGAGTGTAAAATGCTGGAGCTTCTGTGGAAAACAGTTCAACAGATCCTCAAAATGTTAAATCTCAAACTACCCTTGACTTGGAAATTCTACTTGTAGATATACACACAGACTTCAGAAAGTTCATGGAAAACATGGAATAAACATAAGCTTATCTTGGTGCAAAAAATGACATCCATGTAGTTTCCACAGTATGTATTTTTCATGAATTTTTTAAAGACCTGTTAAATATCCAAAATAATTGATAGCAGCAAATCAAATGGATACTTGTGTACCGATGTTCATAGAAGAATTATTTACACTAGCCAAAAGATGAAAACAACCTAAGTGTCCATCAACAGGTGAATGGATAAGTCATATTTTATATTTGCATATAATAGAATATTATTCAACCATAAAAAGGAATGAAAATTTTAGATTTGTTACAACATGGATGGACCTTGAAAACATTATGAGTGAAATAAGTCAGACAGAAGGCAACTATTGTTTTATTACATTTATGTGAGCTACCTAGAATAGATAAATTTATAGAGACAAAAGATAACAATAGAGGTAAGCAGGGATTGGGAAGAGGTGAAGAAATGGGGACAAAGTGGGTATGTAGTTATCTTAGACCATTCTCTATAATGAAAAGATTATTTGGCTCATGGTTCTAATGGTTGCAAGAGCATGGCATTGAATAATTAGCTTTGTGACAGTATGGCGGAGAAATAGAAAGTGAATTGCTAGCCTGGGAAAGGGACCAAAGGCATGGAATGGCTACCCTTATAGGAACTTGTTCTTTTGAGATCTCACTGCAAGAAAATAGCATTAATCTCTTCTTAGGGTTATGTTCCCAATGAGCTAATCACCTCCTAGGAGACTCTACCTCTTAAAGGTTCCATCATCTCTCAGATTCACTACCCTAGGACTCAGCTTCTGGCACATGAAAACTTGGGGGACACATTCAAATAATATTTAAACTACAACAGAGTTTACGTTGGGGGTGATGAAAGAGTTCCAGGCCTGGATGGAGGCAGTGGTTATACAAGACAGGGAAGGTATTTAATGGCACTGAATTATATACTTACAAATAGTTAAAATAATAATTTAATAAAACATTTTACCATAAAGCAAACGATCTTAGATTAATGATCACTCTGAAGCACTTGAAGAGAAAATGAACAAGTCTTCTCTCATTTTAACCTATGCAGATACTAGGTTCTGATGAATACAACCCCATGATTTAAATTACAGAACACAGGAGGAAACATTTTCTGTGAGCTAGAATCAGCAGATAATAAAACATCATTGCATATATCTCTAAGAATCTCAGCCAACACAGTTACCAATGCAATCAAATAGATCAAAAGCCTATGCAATAATACCTTCAAAATACTGAGAGAGAACTGTCGCTTATAATTTGCTTTGGTTAAATCATCACATAACTGTCAAAATAAAATGAAATCATTGACACCAATGTATTTAAAGACCTTCAAATTGTTTTAAGTAAATATCTTTCTCATGGTTGGGGAAAAAAGTAATTATCCAGAAAATACAGTCTAGAATTGGTCAAAAAATTTTTAAAGGTTATTTTATCTATTTGAAAGACAAAGTGACAGAGAGAAAAAGAGAGCGTGAGATATCTTCCATTTGCTGGTTCATTCCGCTAATGGCTGCAATGACCAGGGCTGAACCAAGCTGCAGGCTGAAATCAGAAGCACAAAATCCCTTCCAGGTTCCCAGATGGGTGTCAGGTGCCCAAATACTTGCACCATATTCCACTCCCTTCTTAAGCACATTAGCAGGAACCTGGATCAGAATTGCAGCAGCCAGGACTCGAACTGAAATGGGATGTTGGCATAGAAAGCTATGACTTAATCGACTGTGCCAAAATGCTGGCCCCTAAAAATTGTTCATCTTTATTCATTTGAGAGGTGGAGAGAGTTGGGGGATGGAGTAGAGAGAGAGAGAGAATTTCCTATCTACTGGTTCCCCCAAATACTTGCAACAACTAGGGCTGGACCAGGCAGAAGCTGGGATCCAGGAACTGGACCCGAGTCCTCACGTGGGTGGCAGAGACACAAATATTTCTTTTTTAAAAAAGATTTATTTTATTTATTTGAAAGTCAGAGTTAACAGAGAGAGGTAGAGACAGGGAGAGAGGTCTTTCATCTGCTGGCTTACTCCCTAGATGGCTGCAATGGCTGGAACTGCACCGATCCGAAGCCAGGAAACAGGAGCCTCCACTGGGTCCCCCACATGGGTGCATCTTCTGCTATCCCAGGCCACAGCAGAGAGCTGGATCAGAAGTGGAGCAGCTGGGACTAGAACCAGTGCCTGCATGGGATGCCGGTGCTTCAGGCCGAGGCATTAACCTGCTGCGCCACAGTGCCAGCCCCGAGACACAAATATTTCAGCCATCATCTGCTACTTCCTTCGGTGCACATTTAGCAGGAAGCTGGAATCGGGAGTTGGACCCAGGCATTAGTTATTCCAGCAACATTTTAACCACTAGGTCAATGTCGACTCTCCAAATTAGTCCATTTTAAGTAAGTGGTTCTCAAATTTTTCTATCTAAAGACACGTTTCACTTAAAAATTAATATGAATTCCATATTGATTTTATTTGAGATTTGTATTTATTAATGTTTACCATGTTAGAAGAGAAAATATAACAAATTAAAATATCTGTTGATTTACTTTAAAACTTAGGAATAAACTTGTCATATGTTAACATGAATGATAATTTTATTAAAAACAATAGTTTTTTCCAAACATAAAAATATTATTTTAGTATTAGAAGAGTAAATGTTATTTTACATTTTATAGATCTCTAATGTCTGGCTTTAGATGGATTTACATTTCTCCTTCTATGTTTAATCTCTTATACTATCACACATTACCTAGCATCTGGAAAACTTAACTGTACACTCATGACAGAATGAGAATAACAAAGACAAAAAATTTCTTCTGCTATTTAACTGAAGTTTTGATTTTAAATTCCCCACCACTCTCACAGTTTCTGAGGGTTCCTCAATGTCTCCAGACTACATTTTATAATTTATGATTATATTCTATGATTGTATTAAAATAGAAAACTATGCAATTCATAAGAAAGATATTGGAAGCTTAGCACAAGTTGAGAATACAAGGATAAGGAATCATAGAAAAAACTATGTGTGTACAATAGCATCAGACTTGGGAATTTTAAGCAATATATATATATATATATATATAAAATGACAAAAGTTAATATATTGTACCTTAACCATAGTTAACAGATCTCTATATAATATATAACATGTTTCTAAGTAATTGTTAGATTTGCAGATAAGTGGATAACAAAATAAATAAATTTACTTAAATTGACCTAAGAGTGTCAATTACACACTCAGTAATGTCAGATATTTCATAAAGTATATAAATGTGGCCTTCATAAAACTGAAGGTTAAAACTGTGGGCTCTCACAACCTTATGTTCCCACTGAGAAATGCCAAATAAAGATTGAGTTCATTTTTTGGAAAATACTATAGGCACACTAGGATTCTTAATTAACTCTTTTAAGCTATTAGGACAATTTATTGTGCTATTTGGAAAATAATGCTTGGATTGCTGCTGCAAAAACACTATATTTAATCAAAATGTCATGCTTTCTCCTAATCAGGAACAGCAAGGGGCCTTCTCTATGCCTAAGAACATGGAAATAAGGAAATCAGATTGCAATTCACATCTAAATTACTAAATCAATTCATGTTGGAACAGAGAACAGATATTTAAGATGTCACTTTGAATGAATCAGATGATTATTTATTTGCCATTGTTCCAAATGGTTTACATATATACTCCCTAGCTAAACTGTAATCTAATTGTAAGTTTTATCACACTGAATAGAGACTATCATGGAAAAGCAGAGTTTCCCTTTTAGGGAAAGAAAAGTTTAGAAGTAAATTTTTGTTATAGTATTCCTAGACTAACCATAAAAAACTGGCTTGGGGGATTCCAAGATGGCTGAATAGGGAAAAGATTTACTCCTTGAGGTGAGAGGAAAATAGCAGAAAGAAAGTGGAGGAAGTGCATTCCCATGGGAGAGGTTGGAGAGAAATCTGGAAATTCTACAGAAGGAAGAGAGGGAAGCCATGGATCAGCATGGAAGGTACAGACATACAGTAACAAGCATGGACACAGCACATATTCTATGCAGCTGAGAGCTGGAGGATATGCCAGCTCTGGAGAGCCAGGGACCCTGGCAACCAGTGGGAAGAAAGTGCCATTTTGACACTAGTAGTGGCTGTGGCAGCCCTTGTGCATGCCTGTGATCCAAGGATTTTACCAGAAGGAAAATTATGCATTCCCCACAGACTTTGCATCTGACTGGAAGGTTGACAGGAGGCTGGCCACCCATGTAGGTCTCTGAGATACTCCCAGCTTCTCAACATATGACAGGTTATGGGCTCATATTGCCAAGGTGGAGCACCCATAAGCAGCTGGATCTGGGAATCTATCTGCTCTCTCCATGGATGGGACAGGCTAGCAGGGCAGAGTGGATGTTCTGCACCTCATGACTGTGGAAGCCTTGTGTGCTGATAGATTGGGAACTCCATGACTGAAAGAAAGGCTTCAGAGTGTAGCTGGGTCTCTTTGGGCAATAACTGTGTCTGGTGCCAGAGGCTCAGAGTTCCCTGATAGCCTATCGTGGGTCATTGCAATGAGAACTGTGTTCACACTGAGGGCTGCACAGATCCTTTGCATGGCTAATGCAGCAGTGCAGGTGAGTGTTGTGCCCACTGTGGGCTAACCCTGGGCATTAAGCACCTTGGAAAAAAAAGAGGAGATGAGGGTATGATTTTGCCAACACAGATGATCAAAACCCTCTCCTCTGATGACAACAGAGATCAACCATGCTCAACTTGGGTGTCATCCTAGATATTTGCCCTACACCAGAGCACTGAACAGAGCTCCCTGGTCAAATGTAGCACATGCCTCTGGGTATTCAGTGAAAGAGCAGATATACCACTAAGCCACAGAGGCATAGTTGAAAAATAAAATTCATCAGAGGAGAAAACCAACAAAATATTTCCATAAATGCCTAAAAACAAATGCAGATATTCAAGAAATAATAAGGAAGAAAACATGACACCCCAGAGGAACACAATAGTTCAATATCAGAATGTGAAGACAAGGGGATTGATGAAATGCTTGAAAAGTAATTCCAAAGATAATCATAGGATTACTCAGGAGCAATGGGAAGTAAATTAACAAGTTGAAGAAATTAATACATGACATGGAAGAAAAATTTTCTCATGAGATTGAGATTTTGAAGAGAAATCAACCTGAAATATTAGAAATGAAAAATTCTATATGTCGAATAAAAAATACAGTGGAAAACCATAGAAGCAGACTTGGTGAGGGAAAAGAAAGAATATGCAGGCTAGAAGAAAAATATTTGGAAATATCTCCATTAGACCAAAAAAAGAAAAAAAAAAAGAAAGAAAGTAGAAAAATTAAAAACAATGTTCAAGATTTATTTGATACTATCAAATGACCCAAATATGGATATTATGAGTTCTTGAAGGTGTGGAAAGAGACAATGGATTAGAAGGTCTCTGCAGTGAAATAATTATAGAAAACTTCCCTAATTTGGAGGAAGAAAGGGATGTCCAAGTATAGGATGCACATAGAACTGGTAATAGACATGACCAGAAAACAGCTTCACCATGACACACTGTAATCAAACTTTCCACAGTAAAACATAAAAGCATGATTCTAAAATATGCATTAGAGAAATGCCAGATTACTTTTGGAGGATCTCCAACTAGACTCACAGCTGACTTCTCATCATAAACTCTTCAGGCTAGGGGAGAATGGAGAGACACAGTCCAAATCTTAAAACAATTGTCAGCCAAGAATACTGCACGCTGAAAAGTCTCATTTATGAATGAAGGTGAAATAAAGATCTTCTATAACAAATAGAAATTGAAAGAATTTGTCACCACTCGCCTAGCCTTACAAAAGATGCTTAAGAATGTGCTACACATAGAAACACATAAAGATTAAACATCATTATCAATGAGTGTTAAGGCAGAAAACCTCCAAGTAGAAGTACAAGGGAAACCCAAAACAAAGGATAGGAATATTTATGTAAAAATAGCAGGGCCAATCAATTACTTATAAATAATGAGCTTGAATGCAAATGGCCTAAATTTTCCAATTAAAAGATACATACTGGCTGAATGTATTAAAAAAGAAGACCCATCTGTTATTGCTTACAAGCAACACACCTCACCAACAAAGATACAGGCAGACTGAAAATGAAAGGATGGAAAAAGATATTCCATGGTAATGGAAAGCAAAAAAAGGTAGCAGTAGCTGTCTTAATATCATACAAAATAAACTTTTAACATAAAAATTGTTGAAAGAGACAAAGAAGGGCATTAGGTAATGATCAAGGGATTGATTCAATAGGAAGATGTGACTATAATAAATATATTCACCAGATGCCAGGGTCATAGTTATTTAAAAGAAATGTTAATGGACCTTAAGTGAGACATAACTCCAATAGTAATGGGGGTGGACAGATCAACTATACAGAAAATCAGAAAAGAAACAACAGCTAATTGACACTTTGGACCAAATGGCCTGAACTGATATCTACAGAACCTTTCATCCCACAGTTGCAGAATATACATTCTTTTGATCAGTGCATGGAACTTTCTCTATGATAGACCATAGCTACGCCATAAAGAAAGCCTCAGCAAATGAAAAATCTTGAAATTATACCATGCATGTTTTCTGACCACAATGAAATGATGCTGGAAATCAACAACTCAAGAAACTCTAGAACATATGCAAAACACATGGAGACTGAACAACATGCTTCTGAATGAACAGTGGGTCATAGAAGACATCTAAAGGGATATCAGAAAAATTCCTATAGATAAAGGAAATGCAATACAACAATCAAACTAATGTGATACAGCAAAAGCAGTGTTATGAGGGAAGTTAATAACAATAGGTGCATACATCAAGAAATCAGAAAGGCACCAGATAAATAAGCTATCAATGTAATTCAAACACTTAAAAAACAACACCAAACCAAACCCAATGTAGAGGAGGAAAGAAAT
This sequence comes from Lepus europaeus, assembly GCF_033115175.1. NCBI lineage: Eukaryota > Metazoa > Chordata > Mammalia > Lagomorpha > Leporidae > Lepus > Lepus europaeus. Next base: position 58,107,385 of record NC_084834.1, on the reverse strand, counting down.
AAATAAAACTAGAAAAGAAATAAACAAAATTCAAACAAAAATTACAAAGATCAGTGAAATGAAGAGCTAGTTTTTTTGAAAAAATAAACAAAATTGATACAATATTGGCTCAACTAACCTAACCAAAAAGAAAAAAGGGAGAAGCCTGAAATGAATAAAATCAGATATGAAAAACGATATGTAACCAACAGATACCACAGAAATAAGAAGAATTATCAGAAATTGCTATAGACAGCTATATGCCAATAAATTTGAAAATCTAGAAGAAATGGATGGATTCTTGTATACATAAAATCTATGAAAATTGAGTCAGAAAGACCTAGAAAACTTAAATAGGCCAATAACCAATACAGAGTTTGAATCAGTAATAAAAACCCTCCCAACAAAGAACAGTCCAGGACTGAATGGTTTCACTGCTGAATTCTACCAAACTTCAAAAAGAACTAATTCCAACTCTTTTCAAGCTATTCAAAAAAAACAGAAAAGGATGGAATCCTCCCAAACTTCTTCTACGAAGCCTGCATCATCTTAATACCTAGACTTGCAAAAGAAGCAACAGAGAACTATAGACCAATATCCCTGATAAACATAGATGCAAAATTCCTTAACAAAATATTAGTCAAATCCAACAACACATCAGAAAGATCATTCACCCTGACCAAGTGGGATTTATCCCTAGTATGCAGGGATGATTAAACATTTGCAAATCAGTCCATGTGATACACTACATTAACAAACTGCAGAAAAAAAAAACCACATGTTTATCTTCATAGATGTAGAGAAAGCATTTTATAAAATACAACATCCTTTCATAATGAAAATCTTAATCAAAATAGGTATAGAATTAACATTCCTCAACACAAGCAAGGCAATATATGAAAAACCCATGGAAAACATCCTATTGAATGGGGAAAAGCTGGCAGCATTCCCCTAGGATCTGGAACCAGACAAGGATGCCCACTCTCATATTGCTATTTGATATAGTCCTGGAGTTTTAGCTGGAGGTATTAGGCAAGAAAAAGAAGTCAAAGGGATACAAATTAGAAAAGAAGTCAAACTATCCTTATTTGCAGATGCCATGATCCTATATATAGAGGAATGCAAAAGACTCCATTGAGAGACTATTGGAACTAACAAAAGAGTTTGGTAAAGTGGCAGGATATAAAATCAATACAGAAAAATCAATAGCCTTTGTATACACAGACAATGCCACAGCTTAGAAAGAACTTTTAAGATCGGGACAAATCACAATAGCTCCAAAAAACAATCAAATACCTCGGGATAAATTTAACCAAGGATGTCAAAGATCTCAACAATAACAATTATAAAACACTAAAGAAAGAAAGAAAATAAGACATTAAAAATGGAAAAATCTTCCATGGTCATGATTGGAAGAATCAACATCATCAAAATGTCCTCACTACCAAAGCAATTTATAGATTCAATGCAATAACAATCAAAATACCAATGACATGCTTTGTAAATCTAGAGAAAACTATGCTCAAATTCATATGGAAACACAAGAGACTCCGAACAGCTAAAGCAATCTTTTACAACAAAAACAAAGCTGGAGGTATCACAACACCTGACACACTACAGGGCGGTTATAATCAAAACAGCCTTGTACTGGCACAAAATGGATTTATAGACGAGTAGAACAGAATAAAAACTCAAGAGATCAAAAGACTAAGCAAAATTAAGGGGCATCTGACAGAATAGGAGAAAATATTTACAAACTGTACAACTGATAAATGATTAACATCCAGAATATATGAAGAGCTTAAGAAATTCAACAACAACAAAACAAGTCCTTTTCCAACAAGTCCTTAAGGCAAAGGACTTAAACAGGCATTTTTCAAGATAGGAAATTCAAATGGCCAACAAAAACTTGAGAAAATGCTCAGGATCACTAGCCATCAAGGAAATGCCAATCAAAATCACAATGAGATTTCACCTCACTCCAGCTAAAATGGCTTGCATACAGAAATCAACAAACAACAAATGCTGGTGAGAATGCAGGGAAAATTGTACCCTGATCCACTGCTGGTGGAAATGTAAACTTGTGCAGCCACTGTGGAAAACAGTATAGAGCTACCTCAGAAATCTGATTATAGACTTACCATATGATCCAGCCATCCTACTCCTGGAAATCTACCCAAACCAAAATAAATCAGTTTATAAAATAGGTATCTGTACTCCCATGTTCATTACAGCACAATTCACAATAGCAGATATGGAATCAATCCAGGTGTCTATCAACTATTGCCTGGATAAAGAAATTATGGTTTATATGCACTATGGAGTACTACTCAGCAGTAAAAAAATATTTAAAAAAATAAAATCCTGTCTTTTCAACAAGATGATCACAACTGGAAACCATTATATTTAGTGAAACAAGCCAATCCCAAAAAGACAAATATCATGTTTTACCTGATCCAATGCAACTAACAGAAAACCAGAAATGTAATGTATTGTAGCAAAATAGACATTTTGAGCATGGATGATTGTTTATAGCCCTTGTCTCTTCCATTGAGGAACAATCTTTAGTTTAATTTTGTTTTGTTCATACTATTTGTTGAACTCCTTTGCTTAGAGTACTGTTAACTATATGATCACTAAGTTTATTGATAATAGGTCACTGTAAAAATTAACAATGGGAATCCGAAGTGGGGAGCAGGGTTGGAATATGGGCGGGAGGGAGGGGAAGTTCAACTATGTTCCTTAATCTGTATCTATAAAGTATATGAAACTCATATAGCTTAAATAAAATTTGAAAAAAATCATGATTAAATTAAAAAACTTAAAAAAGATAGAATAAACATAAAAAGCATGTATAAATGAAATAAGATATAAACAAAGAAAGCCAAAGTTGATTCTCCGAGAAAAAGGATTACTAAAATTGAAAAACTCAAAAGTTCACTGATTAAAAATAAAATGGAGAAAAAATAACTATTATTAGGAATGAATGAGGGTATTGCTAAGGAAACTGTGAAAATTAAAAATATAATAAATTAAATATATATAAGTTAATTTGAAAAACTTTATACTGGGCAGGTGTTGTGGTGCTGCAAGACTTCGCCACCACTTGTGATGCTCACATCCCTTATCAGAGTGCATGGAATGGAGTCCTGCTTCCACTTGATACAGTTTCCTGCTAATGTACACCCTAGGAAGCGGCAGATGACAACTGAAGCAAAGAAACTCCTGCTACCCACATGGTTGAGCCAAAGGGAGTTCTTGACTCCTGGCTTTGGCCTCATCATTCATTCATTCTCTCTCTCTCTCTTTCTCTCTCCCTCCCTCCCTTCCTCCCTTTCTCCCTCCATCTCTTTCTCTTTTTTACTCTCCTCTGTCTCTCTCTCTCTCTCTCCCTCTTTCTATCTTTCAAATAAACAAAATTAAAGAAAAGAACTATTAAATAAAACACCTTATTCTGAATAATTTGACAACTCAAATGAAATAAAAAATTCCATTTAAGAGAAAATCATGAATTGACAAAACAGATATAAGAAGTTAGAATATCTGAATACCCTAATACCTGTTTGATTTTATAATTAAAATCTTTCCCACCAAGAAAATTCCAAGCCATTATATATTCTCATGAATTTCACAAGCACTAACTGCAGAAATAATACTAACTACACTTTTTTTCCCTAAAAAATAAAGAGGATGAGAAAACACTTTCCAACTGATTGTGTAAGACTAGGCAACCAGATAACAGTACAAAATAGTTTTTAACATCTCTTTCATTAAAATGTACCCTAAAATGCCTAGCAAAATATTAGCAATTTAAATCTAGATGCAGATTACACAATATTTATTACAGCCAAATGTTTTGCACAGAAAGGAGGCAAGATTCCTTCAACGTTAAAAAATCTATTGGTACAGGAATAGATTCTGAAAATTATTTGTAAAAATTCTACAACTAATATTGTGCTTGATGGTAAAAGACAGAATGCTTTCTACCTGAAATTTGGAAAAACAGAATGTCCATTCTCAGTCCCTCTATTAAACAGTTTTCTTGAGGTTCTACCTATTATAAAAAGGGAAAAACATAAAGTAAAACAATTAGAAAAAAAACCCTTAAGCTGTTTACATATAATCATTTTTTGTAGAAAATCCCAGGAGATCTGCAAAACAACTGCTAGAATTATTAAGTGGGGTTTGCAGGGTTACAGGATCACAATTCATACAGATCAAATACAAAAATCTGTTGTTTTCTAAGATTTTTTAAAAGATTTATTTATTTATTTGAAAGAGTAACACACAGAGAGAAGGAAATGCAGAGAGAGAGTCTTCCCTCCACTGGTTCATTCCCCAGTTGGCCGCAATGGCTGGAGCTGCACCGATCTGAAGCCAGGAGCTTCTTCTGGGTCTCCCTAGCACCCATGGGATGTGGGCACTGTAGGCAGCAGCTTTACCTGCTATGCCACAGCACTGACCCCTGTTATCTAAGATTTTAACAATACACCATTAGAAAATGAAATCTGAAACTGCCATATATAATTTAAAAAATACTAAAATACAATGAAATTATTTTGTATAAATTTAATTAAATATGTGCAAGACACCTTCAGTGAAAACTGCAAATCATTGCTGAGAAAAGCATAAGGAATACCAGAACTAACAGGAGATATACTGTAGTTATGAACTGGAAAACTCAATATTGTTAAAATGTTATTTACCTCCCAAATTGATTTTATAGATTCATCACAGCTCCACTTACAATAACAGTATATTTTTCAAAGTTTGCAGTATTTATATATCTAAATACATATTGAAATGAAAAACATGGAGAAAAAAATCTTAAAAAAAGAATAACAAAATTGGTGATGTTATACTAGTTGATTACAAAGCGTCCTGTAACACTCCAGTATCCCCTTGGCATAAGGGCAGATAAATTGTACACAGGAACACACAGCAATTAGAGCAGTAGATGCACATTTATAATAAATTCATTTTTGACAAAGACATTAAAACTATTCAACAGGGAAAAGAAAGTCTTCCCTTTCAATGAGTTATACTGGAAAACTAAATATCTAAATGGAAAAAAATCTTAGAACTCTATTACCCTCAAGTTAATTTAATTTAGATCGAAATGTAAAAGCAATAAATAAAATGTTCATATAACTAAAGAGAAAAAAATAGGGGAATGTCTTTGCCAATTTGCATTAGGCAAACACTTCTTAGAACATAAAAAACATTAACCATAAAAAATGATAAATTGGATTTTATTAGAATTAAAAACACTGGATCATCAAGAGATACCATTAAGAAAATCAATAAACAATACCAAGTCACAGACCAGGGGAAATTAGTTGTAAAACAAGAATCAGACATGGGTCTTGCGCCCAAAATCTATAAAGCAGTCCTAATTTTTAAAAATTGGCCAAAGATTAAATAGATATTTTATACAGGAAGCTACAAATTGCCAATAAGGTCATAAAAGTGCTTAATAACATTAATCATCTATATAAATTAAAATTAAAACCAAAATGCAACACCATCACAACTAATTAGAATGGCTAAAATTAAAAGCAGTGGCAATATGAAGCACTGGTGAGAATGTAGAATAACCAGACTTCTCACACACTCTGAATGGGAGGTTAAAATGTTACAACATTTGGGAAACAGTTGTGCAATATCTTATAATGGTAAACTAATACCTACCCACGTCCTGTCAATTCCCTAGATATTTATTCAAGATTAAGGCAAAAACATGTCTTCATAAAGATTTGTACAAGAATGTTCCTAGCAATCTCACTAACAGTTTTCTATGAAATTAATGATTACAATTCATATCACTTTTTTATATTAAGTCCCAAATGAAAAAAGCCAAAGTAAATGTCAAAAGGAGAGTGTATAGACAAATTTTGGTATATTCAAACATTTGACCACCACTGCACAAAATAGAGAAATGCATTACTGATACATGGAACAACCTGGATGAATGTAAAACACTATACTGAGCAAAATAAATCAGTCATAACACTGTTCTCACTATATGATTTCATATATATGAAGATCTAGAATAATAAAAGCTATTTTGTGGGCTGGCACTGTGGCGCAGTGGGTAAGGCCATATGGGCGCAGGTTGGAGTCCTGGCTCTTCCACTTCTGATCCAGCTCTCTGCTATGGAATGGGAAGGCAGTAGAGGATGGCTCCCTGTACCCACGTGGGAGACCCAGAAGAGGCTCCTGGCTCCTGACTCCTGGCTTTGGATCAGCCAAGCTCTGCCCATTGCAGCCATCTGGGGAGTGGACCAGTGGATGCACGACCGACCCCCCACCCCTGCTTCTGCCTCTCTGTAGCTCTGCCTTTCATATAAATAAGTAAATATTAAAAAATAAAATAAAAGCTATTCTGTGGTGGTAGATTTCAGAACAGTAATTTCCTGTGGGGAAGAAATGAATAGGGATGAGAAAGGAAGGAACTTAGGAACTTGCTGGCATAAAGCAGAAAAAAAACCTTATATACTGAAAACAGTATTCATAAATGTTATGTGAATGTCAAAACTCTTCATACACACACTTAAGGGCCACACATTTTGCTTCATTTCATATCAATATTTTTTCTAAAAAAGGAAAAGACAACTATATGTGATTTTCTCTAAAACCACAATTGTGTCTGCAAAACTAGTAATGTCATTGCCCACTCAAACAAGGTACTTTGCTCATTTCTGTCAAGACTTTTGGTTTTACAATGCTATCTGATATTTTTCAGATTTTTGCAATTAAAATGCATTAACAAACACTTTTGAAGCATTCCAAGATTTTCCTTTAGATTATTAAGCTTTACTACTAGGTAAGCAATAAATGATTCTTTCTGTTGACAATAAACTCTGTGGCAATGGGGTTGAGGGGTCAATACTGCTTTTCCTGAGGCATAAACTCCTGGCCATGCATCCTGCATCTCAGTAATAGACAACAAGTCATTAAGTATAACTCCCTGCAATCTAGAGCTTGGGCAGCTCTTTTCAGCTCTGTGCTTTGATTTGCTCTGTGCCGTCAATCTGGAAAGGATCTCTTTTCATGCCTACCATGTGCCAGGTGATGAGTGATGTGATGCAAGGTTCTGAGGGTCCACTGCTTTTCTGTTTTTTAAAAGCAGACAGACCCTATCCCTCTTTGAATTTACTGTATGGAACATTTGAACTCAGATGATAATCTAATAACCAAATACATATATAATTAAACTGTGAAACAGCACAATATAAGCATTGGGAAGAAAAGCTAAATGACACTTTAGAGCATTTAACAAGCAGACTTTGTGTTCAATATAACAAGCAGATTTTGTTTGATTAAATGTTGAGCTGCAATCATGAGAATTTATAAAAGCAAACCAGGAAATGTGACTGAGATGGTGGGTAGAAAGGGTTTCAGACAATGTCTTGCAGAATTTCCCCAGTGGTCTCATCTAGTATTTTGATGGTGTCAGGTTTAGATCCTTAATCCATTTTGAGTTGATTTTTGTATAACATATAAGGTAGGTGTCTTGTTTCATACTCTGCACACTGAGATCCAGTATTCCCAGCACATTTGTTGAAGAGACTTTACTTTCTCAAGAGATTGATTTTAGCTCCTTTGTCAAAGATAAGTTGCAAGTTGATGCATGGATTCATTTCTGGAGTTTCTATTCTGTTCAGTTGGTATACATGTCTATTTTTGTGACAGTACCAGACTGTTTTGATTATAACTGTCCTGTACTATGTCTTGAAATCTAGTATTGTGATGTTTCTGCTTTGTTTTATATTTAAGATTGGTATATAGGTGATGTTCTATAGTTATCTTTCCTTCAGTTATCTTTTTCTGGTTTTGGTATTAAGGTGATGCTGGCCTCATAAGTGGCTTCAATTTAGTTTATTTCTTCTCTAATTTTAATTATGTCTTTCCTCCTACTAGTTTTGGGTTCAGTTTGTTGTTGAATTTCTAGGTCCTTGAGATACAATGATAGCTCATTTATTGGGTGCCTTTCCAATTTCTTCCTGTAGGCAACAACTGTTATAAACGTCCCTCTTAACACTGCTTTTGCTGTATTCCAGTTTTTGATATGTTGTATTGTCATCTTCATTTGCTTCCAGAAATTTTTTATTTCTCTTTTGAGTTCTTTTATGATCCACTGTTCATTCAGGAGCATGTTATTCAGTCTACATGTGATTGCATTTGTTAGAGAGATTCTTGAGTTGTTGATTTACAGCTTCATTCTATTGTGGTCAGAGAAGATGCATGCAATGATTTCAATTTTATCAAATTTCCTGACATTTGGTTTATGGCCTAGCATATCATCTATCCTAGAGAAAGTTCCATGCATTGATGGGAAGTATGTGTATTCTGCCACTGTGCGGCAAAAGGTTTTGTAGATATCCATTAGGTCCATTTGGTATATAGTGTTGATTAACTCTGTTATTTCCTTGCAAATTTTGTGTCTGGTTAGTCTGTCCATTGCTGAAAGTGGGTATTTGTCCCCCATTATTATTGTATTGGAGTATATGTCTCTCTTTAGGTCCATTAATATTTATTTTAAATAGACAGGTGCCCTATAATTTGGTGAATACACATTTATTATAGTTGCATCTTACTGTTGGAATGATCCCTTAATCATTACATAGTGCTCTTCTTCATTTATTTTAATAGTGTTTATATTAAAGTCTACTTTGATATTAGGATGGCAATACCAACTCTTTTTTGGCTTCTATTAGCATGGGATATCTTTTTTCATCATTTCACTTTCAGTTTTCATGTATCTTTGTTAGTGAGATGTGTTTCTGGTAAGCAGCAAATAAATGGGTCTTGTTTTTCAATCCGTTTAGCCAGTCTGTATTTTTTAACTGGAGAATTGAGGTCATTTATAGTTGAGTTGACTATTGATAAATAACAACTTGGCCCTGCCATTTTCCCATAAATATTCCTATTGTTTACTTTGGATTTCTTCTCTACTTCTTTACTGGGGGGTTTCTGCCTTCTCATTCTTTCATAATGATGGCTATCTTTCTGTGTTTCTGTGTGTAGCACATTCTTAAGCATCTTTCATAAGGCTGGATGAGTGGTGACAAATTCTTTCAATGTCTGTTTGTTATGGAAGGTCTTTATTTCACCTTCATTCATTAATGCAAGCTTTGCTGGGTACAGTATTCTTGGCTGACAGTTTTTTTTTCTTTTAAGACATTTACTGTATCTTTCCATTTCCTTCTAGGCTGTGGGTTTTCAGCTGAAAAGTCAGCTGTGAGTCTAATTGATGATCCTCTGTAAGTAATCTGGCATTTCTCTCATGCACATTTTAGAATACTTATATTTTACTGTGGAAAGTTTGACTACAATGTGTTGTGGTGAAGCCCTCTTCTGGTCATGTCTATTAGAAGTTCTATGTGCTTCCTCTACTTAAACATCCCTTTCTTTCTCCAAATTAGGGAAGCTTTCTGTAATTATTTCATTAAATAGGCTTTTGGATCATTTGATAGTATCACAAAGATCTCCAACACTGTTTTTCAGTTTTCTATTTTTTTTTTTTCCTGACTGTAACATTTCTAAAGGTTTGTCTTGTAGTTTGGATATTCTTTCTTCTGTGTCATGCTTTCCACAGCATTTTTTATTTGATCAATTGAATTCTTAATTTCTTTTTTTTTTTTAATTTGACAGGCAGAATTAGACAGTGAGAGAGAAAGAGACAGAGAGAAAGGTCTTCCTACCGTTGGTTCACCCCACAAATGGCCACTACGGCTGGCACGCTGCACTGATCTGAAGCCAGGAGCCAGGTGCTTCCTCCTGGTCTCCCATGTGGCTGCAGGTGCCCAAGCACTTGGGCCATCCTCCTCTGCCTTCCCGGGCCACAGCATAGAGCTGGACTGGAAGAGGAGCAACCGGAACTAGAACTCGGCCCCCATATGGGATGCCAGTGCCACAGGGAGAGGATTAACCAAGTGAACCACAGCGCTGGCACCAAATTCTTCATTTCTAATATTTCATTTTCATTTCTCCTTAATTTCTCAATGTCCTGGGAAAATTTCCTCATGTCATGTATGGTTTTCTTTAGTCCATGGAATTGCTTCAGTCTTTTTTTTAGTAATCCTATGATTAATTATATAAATTCCTTTTCTGACATTTCATCAATCTCTTTACCTTCACATTCTAATATTGAAATGTTGTGTTCTTCTGGGGTGGTCATGGTGACTTCCTTATTCTTGTTTCTTGGATTTCAACTCTTATTTTTCGGCATTTGTGGAGTTGATTTTTTAAAATTTTTTTCTTCTGATGGCTTTGATCTTTGGGGCTATTCTTCTGTGGCTTAGTGGAATGTCTCCATTTTCAGTGAATACCAGGAGGTGTGTGGTGGGTGACACCAAGGGGCTCTGGTCAATGCTCTAGGGTGGGGTGAGTTTACAGGGTAACACCCAAATTGGGTGTGGTGGAACTCAACACCCAGCTACACCCTACACCTTTTCATGTAGCCACCTAGTCCCTAAGTTCTCAGCACACAAGGTTTCCACAGTCACTGAGTCCATAGAGCACTGCTGGTGCAGGTACCTCTAGCTGTGCAGCCTCTTCCCAGACAAGCTCTGAGTCACTGGGGGCTGCAAGCTATTCCCTCCACCTTAAGTTCTGGATCATACTTGCACACTAGAGCCACAGGCCGAAAGCCTGCCTGCCATTGCAGCCAGCACTGTATTCAGGTGCTCCATCTCAGTAAGCTGTTATGTGCATGACTGCAGGTTTCAGTAGTTGTGCCCTATTGCAAAATGGCACTTGCCCTCTCTCAACCGGACTGTGGGTTCTGTTTTGGAGACTGGTTTGAATCAAATGTCCCTCTCCACTTCCAATGGGACCACAGGCAACCACTAGTATCTGCCAGCCCCCTGGGCTCCAGTCTGGACCATATCATGCTCTTTCTCTGGCTCTATCTACATGGATTGGTGCAGTTCAGCCTCCCTTCCATCCCTAAAATGCTGCCAGCTCTGGATATCCGCAGTTACAGTTGCGCAGGCTGCACGTCAGCACTAACCATGCAGCTTAGTGCACCTTTTCCCATGGGACTTCCCTGGGCAGTTTTCTCACCAATTCTCCACTGAGAGTGAAAGCTCCTACACTTTTCTCATCACTGTTTATCCCTAGCACTGCAAAGCATTCTGCTCCCTAATCCACCATCTTTGATATCCCCATGTATCAATTATAATTTAATCATAATTTACTGGCTAAAGTTGAACCTTTGACATCTCTTTCTATACTTGTATAGAGTTCTAAATGTCCTCATGGACACAATCTAGCTGTGCCACACAATTTTACTTATTGTACTTTCATTTCTATTAAGCTCAAAACATTTCATAATTATTTTTACACTTTCATTTTAGATCATGGATTATTTAGAAATGTATTGCTCAGTTTCTAAATGTTTTGGGATTTTCGCAATGGCTTTGTGTTGATTTTTTTAAAAAACATTTCTTATTTATTTGAAAGGCAGAGTTATAGAGAGAGAAGGAGAGAAAGATCTGATAGTTCACTCCCCAAATGGCTGCAACAGGCAGGGCAGGGCCAGGCTGAAGCCAGAAGCCAGGAGCCAGGAGTTTCTCCACATCTCCTACATGTGTACAAGGGCCCAAGGACTTGGGCCATCTTCTGAAGGTTTCCCAGGCACATTAGCATGGACCTGCATCTGAATTGAAGTATCCAAGACTCCAATGAGCGTTCATATAGGATGCCAGCACCACAGGCCATGGTTTTAACTTACTGTGCCACAGTGCTGGCCCACTGTGTTGACTTTTAATATTTTATTGTGATCTGAGAGCATACTCTGCTTGATTTCAATACTACTACATTTGCTGAGAATTCTTTTATGGCATAGTATATGATCTCTCTTGGTGAATATCAAATGTGCATCTTTTTTTAAGGCAGTTTTTTGAATTACTACAGGTTTATTCTGTCTTTTTTATTTTTATTTTTGATAGGCAGAGTGGACAGTGAGAGAGAGAGAGAAAGAAAGGTCTTCCTTTTGCCATTGGTTCACCCTCCAATGGCTGCCGCGGCCTGCGTGCTGTGGCTGGTGCACCATGCTGATCCAAAGCCAGGAGCCAGGTGCTTCTCCTGGTCTCTGATGGGGTGCAAGGCCCAAGCACTTGGGCCATCCTCCACTGCACTCCCGGGCCATAGCAGAGAGCTGGCCTGGAAAGGGGCAACCGGGACAGAATCCGGCGCCCCGACCGGGACTAAAACCCGGTGTGCCCGCGCCGCAAGGTGGAGGATTACCCTGTTGAGCCACGGTGCCGGCCTAAAATGTGCATCTTAAAAATGTTTACAGCCCTTGTCTCTACTGTTGAGGAACAGTGGTTTTTTTTTTTATTTTTTTTTTATTTTTGACAGGCAGAGTGGACAGTGAGAGAGAGACAGAGAGAAAGGTCTTCCTTTGCCGTTGGTTCACCCTCCAATGGCCGCTGTGGCTGGCACTGCAGCCGGTGCACCGCGCTGATCCGAAACCAGGAGCCAGGTGCTTCTCCTGGTCTCCCATGGGGTGCAGAGCCCAAGCACTTGGGCCATCCTCCACTGCACTCCCTGGCCACAGCAGAGAGCTGGCCTGGAAGAGGGGCAACCGGGACAGGATCGGTGCCCCGACCGGGACTAGAACCCGGTGTGCCGGCGCCGCAAGGCAGAGGATTAGCCTGTTGAGCCACGGCGCCGGCCAGTGTTTTTTCTTCATGCTATTTGTTGAACACTTTACTTAGTGTAGGGTTAATCTTATGACTATAAAGTAAACTGAAAATAGATCTTTATAAAAATTAAAGGTGAGAATAGGAGAGGGAGGAGAAAGAAGTATGGGAGCATGGGTGGGAGGGAGGGTAGCGTAGGAAGTATCACTATGTTATTAAATCTGTATTTTTGAAATACATGAAATTTATGCCCCTTAAATAAAATCTAAAAAATTATCTTGATGTAGGGCACATTACTCTAAAAATGTCAGTTAGATTAAATTGAGTATTTTATATGTTTCCCACCTTTCTGTTTACTTGCTATGAAAATTACTGAGAAGGGAATGTTAAAATATCCAACTATACTAGTGAGTTTCCCAATACTTCCCTTTATTTAAGTCAGCTTTTTCTTTTTATGATGTCTTGATGATTGGTTTTTTAACATTTTTAAATGTATTCCTTTATCCTTTTATCTATTTAGAATAGTTCTTGCAAATATGGTATTTGAGAATTTAGGATCTCTGTCATCTTTGACATTTTTTCCTTTTTCTGTCATTTTTCATGGATATGAAATTTCTTTGTCTCTATGTATCTAGTGATTTTTTGATGCCCTGAAGGGAGTTTGTGGATCCTGTGTTGTTGAGAATCTGGATTTTCTCATCTTCCTATAAAGCTCATGGAGCTTTGCAATCTTGGGAAGTTGATTTAATGAGGAATCAGCTGGATCCTGTTGAGGTTTCTTTAAGGCTTTATTTGGTGTGTCTAGGAAAGTCTTAGAGTGACTTTTCTCCTAAAATTTCTCCTTTTGAAGCTGCCAACTGAATGCCTAGGATGTTCAGCAAGTTGTTTCCATTTAGGACCACTGGAGCTATAATCTTTCCTGGCACCATGTCATCTCCAGAATTACTACTTTGCTCACAGTCAGCTAGTAGCTGTTCTATTATAGACCTTGTAATATAGTCCCCTGTACACCATGGTCCAATCTCAAGGCTACCCTGTGGAGATGTTGTGTCCGTTCTCCAAATGTATTTCTACTTTTTTGTAACCTCCCAGCAAATTCCAACCATTCTAGGAGCCTGACACACTATTTTATACATTTGTGAAATCATCATCTTCTTCACCACCACCACCACCATCACCGTAATCTTCCTCTCTTTTATAATTTTTAATTTGTCATTTTTACATATCTCATGTATCATCTCAGGATTGGGTTCTATTTGTTTCTGTCAAGACTCAGGGTCACTAATCGCCTGGGGGTTTGTGTAACTAGGAGCCCTTTGCAACTCTTCGCAAATAGTCTAACTTGCTTTTAAATGATCCTGATCTTAACATTATCTATTATCTCCAGGGACAATAGATTTGTGGACTTTTCTAGGACTCTCATCTCTCCATCCTTGCTATGAAAGAAGGATTCCTTTATAAAGGATGATATCAACATCAGCTGGAGGTTTTCAGTTGTTTCCAGTGTATTCGTTGAACTCTAAACTCCTTTAATTTTTCAAATATAATAATTAAATATAAATTATTTTGTCAGCAAGTTTTTCCACATATGTACCTATATACTGGAAGTGGAAATCACCATCAAGAAATCAAGAACACTTCAAAAGTGTTGAAAAGATGTGGTATTTCCAGATAGAGGTCCAATTTTATAAATATATACAATGTTCTTTGCATTTGAAAACTACTGGTTTCTATAATCCTTTACATTTTAAGAATTAAACCTATCTGTTCATTGGCTTTTTTTATTGTCATCAACTTTTTTGTTAACATTCACTTAGCTCATGTTCTGTGTCTGGCAGAAGACAGGAACTCTTTACATATTTGACAAAAAAATCATGAATGGTCCCAAGTTTGGAATAAAAGATGATTCCTTTGAGTTTCTGACAAATGATTTTAGCTGGCTGATGTGAGTTTAATGTAGCAAAATGCACATAATGGAAGAGGAAACAAACCTTTCCTGGCTGCTTAGCTGAGGCCATGGAGAATGTGGGAATGATGCATATCAGGCTGCACCTAGGGATTTGATCTTGCTTCATTTTGCCCCAGCTTCTTTGACCTTCCTTTAATCTCTCAACCAATTGTATTAAAGGAAACAAAAGTGGATGAAAAATTCAGTTACTTTTCTGTTGAATGTAAACAATCTCGACACACCATAATTTTATGTCACCATAAGTGGTCAATTATATAATGTCACTTACTTTAGTTCTAAAATGAATCGAGATTTCAGAAATATGATCCTCTTTTACAAAAGTAATCCTTGAGTTGGTAACAAATATTAAATATTAATTTGCATTATAATAGATTTACCTGAACAAATATGGAAGTCCTTAATTATATGAGAGGATTCACAGTGAATTTTTATAATAAATGACACAAATTTAAATTGACTGTAAAGACTACACACAGCAGAAATCACAAAATTTGAACAGGAAAATTTGAATCTGGTAGATTTATGTCTGCAAAAGCACTCTCAAAAGGTAAAAGTTATAAAGTATAAAAGTAGCTATGAAAAACACCATCAATAATTATCAATTATTAGTCCATATTTTTCATATAACTGTCTCTCAATGGATGTATTGAAAAAGGAATCCAATTCTGTGCCTTCAGGTTAATATTTTCCTCACAAAGCTAAGCAACAACAAGATCATTTAAATAGGTAATTGCATCATCTAGAGGATCACCTCACTCGTGAGTTTAAATGGCTCACAACTCAGTGTATCCAAGAGAAATAAAATCAACTCAATATATCAAAGAAAGTATACTTAATCTTTATAAGCTTCCTTATCAACTTCCTCTTAAAGTAAATAAAAATATCCTTTAAAAGTTATTTCCAAAAGCAGCACACTTTTTTTTTTAAGAAAGCAATCTTTTTTTTATTGTCACACATTCCTGCAGAAACTACTGAGAGAGAAATATGGAAATGTATATAGGGAAGTTACTGCCTAGTAGAAAAAAGAAAAATGCAACCCAGAAAAGTATGAAGAGGTCTCCTTTACAAATGAGAGAATAAAGCTCCATGCAATATTAATGTTGATGAGTGTAGATAAGTGAAAATGGAACATTTACCAGCTCAAAATATGGGCTAACATGTTTGTTCATACATGATATTAATATTACAAAGTCTTTGTGCATAATAAATTTTTGTACTTTTTACTTTTTTGTATTTTTCCTATTATTCAAAGAAATTATTTTTTGAATATAAAATATTTTGTTCCAGCAGACTCATAGAATGGCAAATGCCCAAAACAGCACTCCTGCCTCAGAATCAACCCTTGGGACATTTGGATCTGGCTAAAAGGTCCATGAGAGTCTCACAGGCATGGAAAGCCATGACACGATGGTAAAAAGCAATCTAAATGAAAGACCCTGGTGAACAAGACCCTAGCAGAAGGAACAGGCCATTAAGGAGAGAGGTGCCTTTCTCTGAAGGGAGGAAGGAACCTCCACTGTGACACGGCCTTGACTAAACAAGTTCAGAGTCGGTGAAGTCAAGGGACTTCCATAGCCTAGACAGCTCATAGCAAGAGTCTCAGGTGATTGCTGACGTCATAAATAAGAGTGCCAATTGTTAAATCAACAACGGGAGTCACTGGGTACATGCTCCCCACGTAGGATCTCTGTCCTTAATGTGTTTTACTATGAAACTTAAAAACACTGCTAGTCGAACAATACCCTGTACCTTGTGCGGTTGTGTGAATGCAGCCTGTTGAAATCCTTGCTTAGTATATACTAAGTTGATCTTCAGTATATGAAGGTAATTGAAAACGAAACTCGATAAAGGGCAGGATGGGAGAGGGAGAGGGGAGGGCCACGGGAGGGAGGGAGGTTGTGGGGGGGAAGCCCACAACAATACAAAAGTTGCAATTTGTAAATTCACATTTATGAAATAAAAAAGAAAAAAGAAAAAAATAAAGGAAATCTGTTCAATTTAAAAAGAGATCATCTTGAGGTATTTATTTATCATTTTAAACACTTTTTTGCCCAATTTAAAAGCTAAGACTTTTTTGTAAGTCACATTAAAAGAAATATTAGAACATTAAAAAAAAAGAAAAGAAAATATTTTGTGCCAATTTTGCTATATCAGAGACTAATTTTGACTGGCTAGTTAATCTAAATTCCAAGCCAGAGGAAAATTCATATTTTAAGAACATACATATTCTAAGAACTCTGTAGATTCCATAAAAATTGTGTTTGCCAGAAACTCTTGAGAAATATCAGCTGAGTGGTCCTTCAAGTAAATTGAGTGAAATTAAAGCACCTGTGGGTCATTTGGCACAGGTAGGAAACTGTCACTTTAGTTTTTCTTTTCTTAGGTAATGGAATCAGTTACATAATGCCTTATAATTCCAAGCGGAGTACTGTTTGGTCTTCTGAAATCTAAACTTCCAAGATATAAGACAGTGATGAAAGGCAAATGGCAGCTTGGCTCGCTCCTCAACATTTTAGTGTGGAGTATAGTGCTTTGTGATGAGAATACACTAATAATGAAATTTATCAACATAGGCTTTCACTGTCAGTGCAGTTGGAGGACATGATATGGAGAGATGAGAGTCCAAGCTGCATGTTTAGTGACAGTTGGATTCCTTTAACAAAGGTGGCATTAAGAAGTTCTGGAAAGAGCAGAGTATTATTTATTTTATTTTATTTTTTAACTTTTATTTAGTAAATATAAATTTCCAAAGTACAGTTTATGGATTACAATGGCTTCCCCCCTCCCCCATAATTTCCCTCCCACCCGCAACCCTCCCATCTCCCTCTCCCTCTCCCATTCCATTCACATCAAGATTCATTTTCAATTATCTCTCTCTATATATAAGATCGATTTAGTATATATTAAGTAAAGATTTCATCAGTTTGCACCCACACAGAAACACAAAGTGTAAAATACTGTTTCAGTACTAGTTATAGCATTACTTCACATTGGACAACACATTAAGGACAGATCCCACATGAGATGTAAGCACACAGTGACTCCTGTTGTTGACTTAACAATTTGACACTCTTGTTTATGGCATCAGTAATCTCCCTAGGCTCTAGTCATGAGTTGCCAAGGCTATGGAAGCCTTTTGAGTTCGCCAACTCCGATCGTATTTAGACAGGGTCATAGTCAAAGTGGAGGTTCTCTCCTCCCTTCAGAGAAAGGTACCTCCACTCGCAGAAATCTTTCTTTTAGGTCATTTTTTTTTTTTTTTGCCAGAGTGTCTTGGCTTTCCATGCCTAAAATACTCTCATGGGCTCTTCAGCCAGATCCGAATGCCTTAAGGGCTGATTCTGAGGCCAAGAGTGCTGTTTAGGACATCTGCCATTCTATGAGTCTGCTGTGTATCCTGCTTCCCATGTTGGATCGTTCTCTCCTTTTTTATTTTATCAGTTAGTATTTGCAGACACTAGTCTTGTTTGTGTGATCCCTTTGACTCTTAGACCTATCAATGTGATCAACTGTGAACTGAAATTGATCACTTAGACTAGTGAGATGGCATTGGTACGTGCCACCTTGATTGGATTGTATTGGAATCCCCTGGAACATTTCTAACTCTACCATTTGGGGCAAATCAGCTTGAGCATGTCCCAAATTGTACATCTCCTCCCTCTCTTATTCCCACTCTTATATTTAACAAGGATCACTTTTCAGTTAAATTTAAACACCTAAGAATAAATGTGTGTTAATTACAGAGTTCAACCAATAGTACTAGAACAAAAAAAATACTAAAAGGGATAAAGTATTAAATTGTACATCAACAGTCAGGACAAGGGCTGATCAAGTCACTGTTTCTCATAGTGTCCATTGCACATTAACAGGTTTCCCCTTGGGTGCTCAGTAGTTAGTTATTTTTTATTTTATTTTTATAATTCATACAAGTCAGGTCACTTTTCTAGGCCTCAAGTTATATTAAAAGTCATGAAAAATTCAAAAATTGCTATCCAATATGATAAGATGAAACTTGAAATGAACAATTGTTTTTCTATGTCAGGAAATTCTTATTGTTATGCATCCTGATTAGTGTCTAGCCCCACTATTCTAAAGGAAATAAACAAATATTCACTCAATCAATAAAGAAATAGCATGGATAGGAGCTTGTATTATACTATAAAACTCCATGTAAAGACAACTTCATCAAGATATTTTGAAAACATTTAGGTGAGAAGCTGCACCTTTTTTGTGGCAAGATCATTTAGTATTGGGAAACAAATATTTGCATATGTGTCATCATTCCCATATGTCACTAGCACAGCAGATGTGGCCACTCAATCTTATCCCCAAACCTCTTTGTACAGCCAAATACAATAAACCACATTGTCATGTAAATTAAAATTTACTGATCTGACCAATATGGCTGAATTGGTGCCCAGCACTCTGATTACCATTGGGACCAAAATGGCTGAATAAAGGTGCCTAGGGCTCACCTCTTCCACAAAAAAAGAACCAAAACACAAATGAATATTGTATTTTTAAGTGAGTGGCTGATGGAAAGCACTGAATCTCAGCAAGAAAGAATAGAAGTGCTATAAGATATAGAAACGTAGGATGACAGCACAAAGTTCATTACAACCATAACTCTGACCCCCAGGTGGGGGTGACTTCTCATTGCAGGAGAAAGGGCAAACAGTCATCCCGTAAGTCCCCATCACTGTGGATGTCAGCAATTCTAGCTATAGGAGAGTTTCACAGTTGTCACAGGCTTCGAGCCCAGTTATAGGACCTGCCTGGAGTTCACATGGTAGCTTTGCTTCAGAGAAGAAACTCACATTGTCTCCCTCTTCCTGTACTATGGTACAGCACCATCTTAAGAACAAAGCCACTGTCAGAATCCATACTGACCCAGTAGACAGAAGCCTCTGCCTATCTCCATCTCTGGGACTCTGCCAACATTCCACAATACTTGCACAAAAGGCTGCAGCATTATAAATCCAACTTTACCCAGCTGTGCAAGTGTGACCCCAATACCCAAGCCCACACAGCATCCTGCACTACAGATGATAGGTGACTGACTGGGCAAGGTGGGAGATGTTGCCCCCAGGAACTGAGGAACCAAGATGTTTGCCCCCTTGGATCTGGGCCCATCCTTATTTCCTTCTGCTGTCAGGCTTGCTGGTACTGACTACTATGGAGTCCAGGCCCCAAGCTCCTGCCATGGAAGGCACTTGTTCCTGCTAGGGCTAAGGGAACATCTCTCACAGGACATGCCCTCCAGGGCCACCACTGCCACCACTGTCAGTACATACCATGCAGGGACCTCAGAGAATGCACCTCTCACAAAGTCCCTGCTGTCAGTAACACTCACCACCATGGGACCTGAAGCCTTGTCCAGCATTACCCAAACCATGGTATCTCCCCTGATATTGCCAAAGGTCTTAGTTATCATTTGCTTTCACCTATACAAAGTGTAGGCACATGTTCGCTACAGTCTATAACCCCAGTGCCACCAACGCTCTTGCTGGAAATTCCTGTCACCAGTGATAATCATCCCTGCAGATTCTGGAGGTATGTTCTTCATGCAACAGACTCCTAGCACATTTGTGTCACTGCTGGAGGCCTCTACCAAAAGGGAAGTTCATTCTAGTGGAGTCTGGGGAATCATTCACTATGCTCCATGCCATCACTTCCATTACTGGAGTGAATACATTTTGAGCACTCATTCCCCACTACTCTGTGTACCCAGGTTGTTATGTCCCCATCCACATGTCATCCTTAGAGGCAGATAGGCTCTCTGATGCCACGGCTTCACACACCATATCCAAATCCATCAATTGCAGCTATCGAAATTATACGGTGATTACACTACAGTGCCCAACTGGAACAAAAGGCAATGTAGCCTTTCCAACTGACTCTAAGATACATCTTTAGGAGAAATTCTTTTACTATGAAAGTGACATTGTAAAACTGTTAGTTGACCAATCTGCCAGATGCAAAATAGCAATGTAGGGACACAAGATATATGGAAAAGCAAGATCACATGATGCCTACAAAGGAACACAATAACTCTTATAGAAACAGACCTCCAAAAAAGGGAAATTGATGAAATGTCTGAAAAAAATAATGCAAAGGAATAATTACAAGGAAATTCACAATATAAGTAGCAATTCAAGGAAATTAGGAGAATAATTCATGATATGAATGAGAGTTTCATCTAGAGAATGGTATCATTAAAAAGAATCAAACAGAAATGCTAGAACTGAAGAATCTGATAAATCAAATAAAAAATACAGTTGAGAGCCTCAAAAATGGACTAAATAAAGCAGAAGTATTTCTGAAACTGAAAGATCTTCTGAAATAACCCAGTCAGACAAAGAAGAATAAAGAAAAACAAAAGAAAAACAATGAAACAAACTCCAAGTCTAACATGATATCATTCAATGAACAAATGCTCAAGTTATGGGGGTTCAATAAAGTGAATAGAAAGGAAAATGAATGAAAATATATAAAATATATTGAATTAAATAAGAGCTGAAAACTTAGATCATCTGGAAAACACATGATAATCTAGGGCCAGGAGACACAAAAGATCACAAATAGGTCCTCTCTGTGGTAAATTATAGTAAACTGTCAACAGTCTAAAACAAAGTAATAATTCTAAAGAAAAGTAAGAGAAAAGTACCAAGTTGTATTTACAGGAATCCCTATTAGAGTAACAGTAGATTTCTCCACAGAAATCTTGCAGGCCTGCAAGGGAATAGTTTGACATATTTAAAGTTCTAAAGAGGAAAAAAAAAAAAAAGAAAAAGAAAATCCTGCCAACCAACAATATTGTACCCAGTAAAGCTATCCTTCATAAATGAAGAGGAAATACTTTCCAAGATAAGCACAAACAAGATAAGCACATCATTAGATTTTTCCCATAAGAGATGCTCAAAGAAGTGCAAAATCTTGGGGCTGGTGTTGTAGTGTAGTGGGTTAAACTGCTGCTTGTGATGCCAACATCCCATATTGGAGTACCAGTTTGAGTCCTGGATGCTCTGTTTTCCATCCAGTGCTCTGCTCATTCACCTGGGAAAGCAGCAGCCTTGGATGTTGTGGGTGTTTGAGGAGTAACCAGTGAATGGAAGATGTCTGTCTATCCCTGTGTCTCTCCTTACTTTGTCACTCTACCTTTCAAATATGAATAAATAAATCTTTTATTCTTTTTTTTTAAAAAAAAGTCCTACATCTGTAAGCAAAATAATAATTGCCGTTATGGACACTTGCAAAAGGATAAAACTTACTTTTAAAGTAGTTTCACAAATGAAAAGAAAGAAGAATCAAAACTTATCACAATAGAAAATAAGAAAATTGCACAAAAAACAGTCAGAAAGCGAAATGAAAAAAAAAAAAAGAGAAGATCTAAACATATAAAACCACAGATGAGAAATGGAACATTACAACTGATAAAACAGAAATTCAAATGATTGTTAGAGACTGTTATGATCAATTAAATGCCAACAAATTGGAAAACCTGGAAGAAATTAATAGATTTCTATATATATAAGCCAACGAAAATTGAATCAAGACATAGAAAACCTGTAAAACTACAAGGACCCAATGAGTTTGCTATTGAATTTTACAAAATATTTAAAGAGGAACTAACACAAATTCTTTCTTTCTCTTTCTTTCTTTCTTTCTTTCTTTCTTTCTTTCTTTCTTTCTTTCTCTTTCTTTCTTTCTTTCTCTCTCTCTCTCTTTCTTTCTCTTTCTCTCTTTCTTTCTTTCTCTTTCTTTCTTTCTTTCTTTCTTTCTTTCTTTCTTTCTTGACAGGCAGAGTGGACAGTGAGAGAGAGAGACAGGGAGAAATGTCTTCCTTTACCATTGGTTTACCCTCCAATGGCCGCTGCGGCCGGCACACTGTGGCCAGCGCACCTCACTGATCCGAAGCCAGGAGCCAGGTGCTTCTCCTGGTCTCCTATGCTGGTGCAGGGGCCCAAGCACTTGGGCCATCCTTCACTGCACTCCTGGGCCATAGCAGAGAGCTGGCCTGGAAGAGGGGCAACTGGGACAGAATCCGGCGTCCCGACCGGGACTAGAACCCAGTGCGCCGGCGCCGCAGGCAGAGGATTAGCCTAGTGAGCCGTGGCGCCGGCCACAAATTTTAACTATTACAAAACATTCAAAGGGAGAGACAATTTTAGCCTTACTTTATTATTTTGGCATTACCCTAATACCAAATACAAGGACAAAACAAAAATAGCAAGCCAATATCCCTGATAAACATAGATGAAAAATGCTGAACAAATAACTTGCAAACTAAATCCAAGAGTATATCAAAAATTGAACACAATTAAAATACCATGATCAACTGGGATTTATCCCAGGGATGGAAGATTGTTTTAATATAGTCCAATTGTTAACACAATACAGCACATCAACAAAATAAAGTATAAAATAATTTGATTATCTCAATAAATGCAGAAAACATTTGATAAAACTGAACAGCCCTTCATGCTAAACTCTAACAAATTAAATACATACATACATATATATATGTATATATATACATATATGTATATATATTATCTCAACACAAGAAAGACTATTTGTGACAAACCCACAGCAAATCATTGTATTTGAGAAAAGGTTAAAGAAAATCCAAAACAATCAAGAGAAATCTTTATGGAAAAATGCAGGGCCAAGTCATTACATTATCAATAATAACCTTGAATGTAAATGGCCTCAACTCTCCAATTAAAAGACATGGACTGGCTGAATCTATTAAAAACAAGATTGATCTTTTTGCTGCCTGAAAGAAACACACCTTACCAATAAAGATACACACAGATTGAAGTGAAAGGATAGAAAAAGATTTTCCATACTAATGGAACACAAAAGCAAGCAGGAGTAGCCATCTTGCTACCAGACAAAACAAACTTTAACAAAAAAAAGTTAAAAGAGACAAAGAAGGACACTATGTAATGATTAAGGTGTCAGTTCAACAGGAAGATGTGACTACAGTAAATGTATATGCATTCAGTGCCAGGGTGCCTGGATATTTAAAACAAATGTTAATGGATCTAAAGGAGACATAGACTCCAATGTGATAATAATGGGGGACTTCAAAACTCTACTTTCAACAATGGACAGATCTACTACACAGAAAATCAACAAAGAATAGAGCAAATCAAACTGATATCTACAGAACCTTTCATTCCACAGTTATAGAATACACATTCTTTTCATCAATGCATGAAACTTTCTCTAGGATAGACCCTATGCTACGGCATAAAGCAAGTCTCAACAAATTCAAAAAAACTGAACTCATACTAAGTATATTTTCTGACCACAATGGATTGAAACCGGAAGTTAAAAACTTAAGAAACTCCAGAAAATATGCAAACACATGGAGACTGAACAGCATACTCTTGAATGAACTGTGGGTCCCAGAAGAAATACAAATGGACATCAAAAAAATTCTGAGAACTAATGAAGATGACAGCACAACATAAAAAACTATGGGTACAGCAAAAGAAGTGTTAAGAGGGAGTTTATAGCAATCGATGCCTACATCAGGAAATGAGAAAAGCATCAAATAAATGATCTAACAATGCATCTCAAGGAACTAGAAAAATAAGAACAAACCAAACCCAAAAGTAGTGGGAGCAAGGAAAAAATTAAAATTAGAGAATAAATAAATTTGAGACCCCCCCCCCAATACAAAAGATCAGTGAAATAAACAGGTAGGTCTTTGAAAAAAATAATTAAAATTGATACACCATTGGCACAACTAACCAAAAAAGAAATATAAAATTTAATAAAATCAGAGATGAAAAAGGAGATGTTACAACAGACACCACAGAAATAAAAAAGAATTATTACAAATAGCTTCATACCAACAACCTGGAAAACCTAGAAAAAATTGAAAGGTTTATGGACACATAAAATCTATCAAAATTGAGTCATGAAGATACAGAAAACCTAAACAAGCCGATAACCAAGATGGAGATTGCAAATCAGTAATAAAGAGCATCCCAACAAAACAAAAGCCCAGGACCAGAAGGCTTCACTGTTGAATTCTTTATACATTTTTTTCTTTCTTTTTTCTTCTCTCTCATGAAAAATTTTATTTAAGATAAACAAATTTCATGTTTTCATATATACAGATTTAGGAACTTAGTGATCCTTCCCATCCTATTATCCCTCTAGCCTACACTCCAAAACTTCCTCCTCCTTCATTTCTTATTCCCTTTCTTAATTTTTACAATGATCTACTTTCAATTTACTGTATACTCATAAGATCAACCCTAAACTAAGTAAAGAGTTCAACAAATAGTAAGAAGAAGGGGAAAAAAAAAACTATTTCAACAATAAAGACAAAGGCTATAAAAATCATCTAATCTCAAAATATCAATTTCAATCCTACACATTACATTTTTGGTATTCTATTAGTTACTATAGATCAGGGAAACTATATGCTATTTGTCTTTTTGGGACTGGCTTATTTCACTAAGTAATTCCAATTCTTCTCAAACTATTCAAAATGATTGAAAGAGAGGGAATCCTCCCAAACTCCTCCTATGCGACCAGTATCACCTTAATTCCAAATGCAGGAAAATACACAACAAAGAAAGAGAACTATAGGCCAACATCCCTGATGAACATAGATGTAAAAATATTCAACAAAATACTAAATAACTAGCTAATCAAATCCAACAACATATCATTCATCTGGACCAAGTGAGATTTATCCCTGGTATAATGAACCTGTATGGTTCAACATTTGCAAATCAATAAATGTGATACGCCACATTAACAAAGTAAAGAATAAAAACCACATGATGATCTCAATAGATGCAGAGACAGCATTTGCTAAAACACAATGTACTTTCATGATGGAAACCGTAAGCAAATTGGGTATAGAAGGAATATTCCTCAATATGATCATGACAATATACAACAAATCCATAGCCAGAATCAGATTGAGTAGGGAGAAGTTGGAAGCACTCCCAGTAAGATCCAGAACCAGATAAGGATGCCCACTTTCACCGTGGTTATTCAATATAGTCCTTGAAATTTTAGCCAAAGCTATTAGACAAGAAAAAGAAATCAAAGGGATATGAATTGGAAATAAGGAAGCAAAATTATCACACAAAAATCACTAGCCTTTGTATACATGGGCAATACCACGGCTGAGAAAGAACTTGTAATATCAGTTCCATTCACAATAGCTACAAAAAAATTTTAATACCTTGGAACAAATTTAACCAACCTAGTGAAAGATCTCTACAAGGAAAATTGCAAAACATGAAATAAAGAAATAGAAGAAGACAAAAAAATGGAAAAATCTTCCATGTTCGGGGAATCAGAATTAATATCTCAGAATGTATGTACTACTGAAGCAATTTACGGATTCACTGTTATCCCAATCAAAATACCAACAACATTCTTCTCAAATCTAGAAAAAATGCTAAAATTCATACAGAAACACAAGGTACCCTGAATAGCTAAAGCAACCTTACACCAGAAAAACAAAGCCAGAAGCATCACAATACCAGATTTTAAGACATACTACAGGGCAGTTGCAATCAAAACATCCTAATACTGGCACAAAAATAGATGTGTAGACCAATGGAACAAAATAGAAACCCCCAGAAATCGGCCGGCGCCGCGGCTCACTAGGCTAATCCTCCGCCTTGTGGCGCCGGCACACCGGGTTTGAGTCCCGGTCAGGGTGCCGGATTCTGTCCCGGTTGCCCCTTTTCCAGGCCAGCTCTCTGCTGTGGCCAAGGAGTGCAGTGAAGGATGGCCCAGGTTCTTGGGCCCTGCACCTGCATGGGAGACCAGGAGAAGCACCTGGCTCCTGGCTTCGGATCAGCGCGGTGCGCTGGCCACAGTGCGCCAGCTGCGGCGGCCATAGGAGGGTGAACCAACGGCAAAAGGAAGACCTTTCTCTTGTCTCTCTACCTCACTGTCCACTCTGCCTGTGAAAAAAATAAATAAATAAATAAAAGAAACCCCCAGAAATCATGCATCTACAACCAACTGATCTTTGACAAAGGACCTAAAATCAATCCCTGGAGAAAGGAAAGTCTCTTCAACAAATGGTGCAGGGAAAACTGGAACTCTGCATACAGAATTATGAAATAAGACCCCTGCTTTACACCTTATACAAAAATCAACTCAAGAAAGATCAAGGATCTAAATCTATGATGTGATCTTACCAAAATAAAAGACGAAAGTGGAAAACTTTGCAAGACATTGTAATAGGCGAAATCTTCTTGGAAAAGACCCCAGAAACACAGGTAATCAAAGAAAAAAATAGACAAACAGGATTACATCAAGCTAAGAAGTGTCTGCACTGAAAGGAAACACTTGACTAAGTGAAGAGACAACTGACAGAATGGGAGAAAATATTTGCAAAGTATGTAACTAGTAAAGGATTAATATCCAGAATCTATAAAGAGTTCCAGAAACTCAACAACAACAAAACAGGCAATCCAGTTAAGAAATGGTCAAAGGACTTGAACGGGTTTTTTTAAAAGATGAAATTCAAATAACCAACAGACACATGAAAACATGCTCAGGATTACTAGGCAGCAGAGAAATGCGAATCAAAACCACAATGAGGTTTCACTTCACCCCAGTTAGAATGGCTCTCAGACAGGAATCAAAGACAATAAATGCTGGTGAAAATGTGGGGGAAAAAGTTTCCCTAATCCACTGTTGGTGGGAATGCAAATTAGTACAGCTATTGTGGAAGACAGTATGGAGATTCCTCAGAAAGCTGAAAATAGATCAACCCTATGACCCAGCCATCCCAGTCCTGGGAATTTACCCCAATGAAATGAAGCCAGAACATGAAAAGGTTTTCTGTACCCCCATGTTTATTGCAGCTCAAGTAAAAAAAAAAATGCTGGAAAAAATGCAGACAAAAGGGAGATTTTAGGCATTGTTGTTGAGAATGTAGATCAGTACAGCCATTATGGAAAACAGTATGTAAATAACTTAAAAACTAAAAGTAGTATTATCATGTGATCAGAAATCCCACTACTGGGTATAAATCCAAAGGAAACGAAATCATTCTGACAAGGAGACATACTCATTTTCATTGCAGCACTATTTACAATGGCCAGGATATAGAATCAACTTATTGATGGATGAGTGGATTTTTAAAATGTGACATTTTGTATGTATAATAACAATCAGAAAATTATCCAGTCATAAAAAGATGAAACCTTGTCATATCCTGTCATTTTCAGTTACATGGGTGAAACTGGAGAACATTATGATAACTGAAATAATCCAGGCATCGAAAGACATATGTTACATGGCTCATTCATTTGTGGAAGCTAAGAAAATATATCACATAGAAGTAGAAATATAATAGAGGCTTAAGGCTCTAGCCTTAAGCAACAACTGGTCAAGATGGCCCAAAGCATCAGAGAGAGTTTCTGGGCGAGAGGACATGTCTAAAAGGTACAAAATGTCAGGGCCGGCGCTGTGGCATAGTGAGTAAAGCCGCTGCCTGCAGTGCTGGCATCCCATATGCGCACCGGTTCGAGTCCCAGTTGCTCCACTTCCGATCCAGCTCTCTGCTATGACCTGGGAAAGCAGTAGAAGATGCTCCAAGTCCTTGGGCCCCAGCATCCATATGGGAGATCTGGAGTAAGCTCCTGGCTTCTGCCTTTGGATCGGCGCAGCTGTGGGCATTGTGGCCAATTGGGGACTGAACCAACGGATGGAAGACCTCTCTCTGCCTCTCCTCTCTGTGTGTAATTCTGACTTTCAAGTAAATAAATAACTCTTTTAAAAAAAGGTACAAAATATTTAAATAGATGAAGAACAATAGTCAGAGAATTTTGCTAATGTAGGGAGGAAGAAAAAAGTAAGATAACACTCAGTTACCGGTGCTGTGGTGCAGCAGGTTAAAGTTTGCCTGCAGCACCAACATCCCCTATGGGCGCCAGTATGAGTCCTGGTTGCTCCACTTCTGATCCAGCTCTATGCTAAGATCCTGGGAAAAAAGAGACAATAGCCCAAGTCCCTGGGCCCCTGCACTCATGTGGGAGACCTGGAAGAAACAAACTTCTGGCTCCTAGCTTTGTATCGGCTCAGCTCTGGTCATTGCGGCCATTTGGAGAGTGAACCAACAGATAGAAAACTTCTCTCTCTCTCTATTTTTACCTCTCTCTGTAACTCTGTCTTTCAAATAAATAAAATAAATATTAAATAAAAAGACAAAAGTCGGAATGGAAAAGATGGGGGAATTTCTAGGAAGGTCTCTATGGTTAGTAATTGCTGCTCCATTCCATGTTACCTCCTACTCCACAGTTACTTCTCATGGTCATAAAGCAGGATTGTGATGTTGGAGCCACAGGTGTCTCAATGATTACATAAGGCCTAATGACATTAGGGACATGCTTGGAGTCCTCACAGCTGTCTGTATTTTGTTATGGAAAGCAAAACAGTGAAGTCAAACCCACCATGGTACATTAAGTTTTTGAAGATAGAAGATTTCCTCCTGATAAAAAAAAATTGCTAAAGCATTTTTTTAATATTCAGTTAGAAATAAGACAGAAGTGTACCTTTATAAAATGTACCACATAGTTAATTAAATATTTAAATATAATCTTTGTGTGTTCATACAAATTGTTTTTTCTTAATCAAGTTGTTTTTACTATTCATTTATGAAAGGAAACTAATCATTCTTTCCACAAGTTGTAGAAAATGACTTTTGTCACAGGATTTTTCCTGAAGGTCTTTTTACTCTAGCACATTCTATTTATGTTAGCTATGTGTTATAAAAGCTCTATTTAATAACACAGCACAGGCAGCCTTATTTCAGTTCTGGGAATTTACTGAAAGTTATAATGTTAACTTATGCTAGTTCTAAATAACTAAAATAATCTAAGATTATGTCAAATATATTAATTCTATGAATGTGCCAAAATCACTTTCTGTATTTGTTACATGTAATTTTTCATAATCTCCATGTATTGATTGATGTGATATCCTCAACTAATCTCCTATTTTATAGAAATTCACCATACCAAATTGTGTGCAACTGAATATAATTCTCTGAAGTGCTTACATGGGTCATTCTCTACTTAAAAGAAAACTTCTCCCAGTAAAACCAATGTTCCCCTTTTATTTGTTCATTAAAAATAAGTAAAATATAAAGCATTGCATGACCTGAGAAAACACTAGAACAAATTTCCTGCTGGGAGCTCAGAACCTAAATCCGTTTACCAGGATTGCAGATGGTCAGTCTATATGACAAAGCCTATCAGCCTATCAAGTTACTGACTTTTTCCTCAGACAGATGGCAAAGGAGCCTGGCAGAAGCTCACTTTTCAAGTTATGGGTGCGTTGTGTGTGTGCAACTGCTGAAGAACAGACTTTCTTTATGCTGAAAGAAAATAATAATTGTGTATATTACTTAAGGCCATATTCATCAGTGCAATACTAAAGACTAATCTTTGAGTTTTGCAATTATATGTGAAAGGAGTACTTTTCCTAACCAAACCAAACCAAACCAAACATGTAAACCTATTGTTTTATCAAAAATATGGTTTAAATCTTCCTGTTAAAGTACAAAATAAAACAATAGGGAGCACCTGAAATAGCTGAAGTTTGATTCGGCTGGTAAAAAAAAAAAATTTGAAATTTAACAACAGTGTTTTAAAAAATATATAAAACAATAAGTGATTATTGAAATTTTTATTTTTAATACATTTTAAAATGTAATCTTTCTAATTTAAAATTTTCTTCAAAGATTAGAGAATTGTATTCTGTTAGTGAAAGATAGTTTAAAATTAATATATATCTATACATTTCCATTTTTAAGAATACAAAATATTCACTTTTGTAACCTCCTGCTCCCTTTTTCAAAATTATAATTCTTTATTCAACTTGAGCTCATCTCTTTTGAGAAATGAGTGACAGATGTTCAATGGACAGCAATGATGTTCAAGAGCAGCACTTGCAATCACAGTGTTCCTTTGCTGTATCTGTGTAGGGCAAACTCTCATTATCTCCTAGAGCTAGTGAAACTTCCAGAAAGCCTCCATGTAAAAGCCACTGTCTTGCTTTTGAAATGTTGTCATTTGACAGATCTCAATTATTTATCATGAGAACACTCAAAGATGAGAGTTTTTTTTTCCTCCTATTTCTTATGACCTAGAATATAGTGAGTAAGCAAGCAAGTTTTCATTCTAATTTCTGGTAGAACCTGTCTTAGGGAACAAGACAGGTTGTAAAGAAAAGGAGTTGGCACTGCCTGAGGCTAGATGTGGGCAAGCCACTTATCTTCCCTGGAGATGGAAGACAGTCACACAGTTGGCAGGGAGTGCTCAGTCAACTGACAGAGACGAAGAAGTGCATCTGGTGCATTATTAAATATCAGAATGATGAACAGAGGTTATAATTAAGCTTGTACTTAACAGCTGATTGCCTTGAGTAATCATAACAATGATTTTTTAAAAAGCACACTCTTTTCTTCTCTCTCATCATCCTCATAAAGAAATTCTCAACAATATCAGAGTTGTCATCACCAGGAAAATTTATCAGCCCTCTCCTTAATTAAAACCTTCCATCTAATCCTCATATTAAAATTTTTATGTTTACCTCTTTAAGAGCTACTTCAATTGGTCTTTGGAGAAAACTCACTCTGTAAACCTTCAACTACAAACAAGTCAGCCCAATTACATGTTGTAAGCTTATTACTTCATTTATAGATGTCTATTCAAAATTAAGATGTCCACAATAAAGCTCTTAATTTTTTCTTCAAACGTTTGCACCAAGCCTTCACAGCCTTAGAAATGATATCTCCTTTCATCTAGTTGTTCAGTTATCCCTTAGAGTACTTTTGACTTCTCTCTTTTGCTCAAACGCCACACTGAATTAATTAGTAAACCATAGTGGCTCTATATTAAAAAGAGTTATGGAGTCAAAGCACATCTCACTGTCTATCTACTCAGCTTGCACTCTGGTTAAATTCAAAGTCCTTTCTCATATGGACTATGCTTGCCTCCCTGCAACCTACACTCACAACAGCTAACATGATCTTATTCAAGTTGAGTTGCCTTATGTTACACATCTGATTAAATCATACCTAGCAAAAGTTAGAGTACAATTCTTGCTTCTTACCATGGTAAAATAGATGTACATACTCTAATATTTACCTTTTTTAATTAATTTATTTTCCTTGATACTCTGTTTCAGCCATACTAAATTCCATGCTTTTCTTCCAGCATAAGGATTCATAGTTGCATATTGGCTTAAGATACTTTATCCAGGTCTTCACAAGGAGCTATTTTCTCATTTTGCAGGTCTCAATTCAAATATTGCCTTCTCAAGTTTCTTTCTTGACCTCCACAACTACCTGGTGTTTGCAAACTGAAGGTTTTGTGTGTGTGTGTGTGTGTGTGTATTGTTTGAGATTTATTTAATTTATTTGAAAGGCAAAGTTACAGAAAGAGAGGGGAGAAAACAAGCCAGGATCCAGGAGCTTCTTCAGGTATCCCAGATGGGGTGCAGGTGCCCAAAGACTTGGGTCATCTTCTACTGCTCTCCCAGGCACATCAGTAGGGAGCTGGATTTCAAGGGGAAGCAGTCGGGACTCGAATCAGCATCCATATGGGATGCCAGCGATGCAGGCAGCAGCTCAACCTGCTAAGACACAATGCAGGCCCTGGATGTATTTTAATAAAGTAAATTTTAAACCAAGACATAGGTATTCCATTAGGTGGTGTGTGCTTTATCTCATTTTCAAAGAGTCCCTTCATATAATGATGAAAGCCAACACTTTAACATTAAGGACAGTTTTTTAAAAGGACTTTTAAAAATGTATTTGAAGGGCAGAGTTCAGAGAGAGAACAAACACACACAGATACTCTAGCAGCTGGTTCACTCCCCAAATCGTCAGGATGGTTGGGCTGGGCCAGCAGCTAGGAGTTCCATCTGGGTCTCCCACATAGGTGGCAGGGACCCAAGCACTCGAGCCATCTTCAACTATTTTCCAGGAACATTAGCAAAGAGCTGGATCAGAACTAGAGAAGCTGGGATTAGAACTGGAACTCATATTGGATGCCAATGTTTCAAGCAATGGTTTAACATACCACACCACAATGCTGGCCTCCATGAAGGGCATTTCTAGCCTAAAGGTCTGAACTTAAGATTATGTCACTTTCTGTGCCAGCGCTGTGGCATAGTAGGCTAAGCATCTTTCTGTGGTGCCAAAATCCCCCCATATGGTTTGTTCCCTGGCTGCTACTCTTCCAATCCAGCTCTCTGCTTATGGCTTGGGAAAGCAGTGGAAAATGGCCCAAGTGATTGGGTCCTTATACCCACATGGGAGACCCAGAAGAAGCTCCTGGCTCCTGGCTTCGGATCAGCCCACCTCTGGCCATTGCAGCCATTTGGGGAGTGAACCAGCAGATGTAATATCTTTTTCTCTGTCTCTCCCACTCTTGCTCTGTAAATCTGCCCCTCAAATAAATAAAAATATTTTAGAAAAAGAGATTCTCATTTTCTAATTTTAAAAAAGTGGTAATATTTTAAATGTTTCAAGATATACAAGCTATAAAAAAATTCTCAACAGAATTCTATACATAGTAAATGTAATAAGATTTAAGTTCATAAAGTTTCTGGGTCACAAAACTATCAAATAACAAATAACAGGATATATAACTCAAGAAGCTTGTTCTAAAATTCATATGGATATTCAATAGTAATGCATTACATTTATAGTCAACTGATTGTGTACAAGGTTTGCATGACAATTCAGTTGAGGAAAAATAGTTCTTACAACAAATCATTTGGAGACAACTAGATATCCATATGCAAAAGAGTGAAGGTGAATCCTTTACCCACACCATCATAGAAATTAATTAAACTGGATTATAGTCCTAAATGAAAAATGAAAACTATTAAATCACTAGAGGAAAACAAGGGCATAAATATTCATGCACTTGGATTAAGCAAAGTCTCCCTAAATATGACATCAAAGGCCCAAAGCACTAGAGAAAAAATATATAAATTGGACTTTATAAAAATTTAAAAAAAAATTTAAAATATTGTACTTCAAAGAAAATGAAAAGATCACCTATAGAATAGTGTGGGAGAAAAAAACTGAAAATGAATATTTAAGAGACTTATATATAGGGTATATAAGAACTTTTAAATGCAATAACAAAAAGGCAATTTAATTAAATAGAAAGCTATTAAAAGGTATTGAGAGAAAAATTGCAAGATCAAAAGGATCATTCTGGCAGCTGTGTTGAGAACAGAAATGAGAGTAGAAACACAGAACAGATGGAATATTTTAGTAATCTAGTTAAGACATGCTGTGTTGCAGACCAGAGTTGTATTGAAATGGTGAGAAGTGGTCAGGTTCTTAATATATTTTAAAGATAGCAACAACAGGGTATATCAATAAACTGAATGTGGAGTATGATAGAAAGATAATAGATAAGTATATTTCCCAACATTTTTACCAAGTAACTAGAATGGCCAAATTGCTAAGAAATGGTGGCTTCTGGGGGAAGTGATGTTGGGAGATTTTTAAATTATGTGATAATAATAATAGCAACAAATGTATATACTAAAGGTGATTGCATCAGCTAGTGTAGAATAAATTATACTATCAAAAAATCTTAGTGACTCACTATAAAAATGGTTTATTTCTTGTTCATTGCTGAGTTTGTTACATCTTTGCAGTGTTTGTTGTGCTCTGAGATCTAACAGCAGTTTCTATGTGGGCTATTGCTCTCCTGATGAAAGAGGGAAAGAGAACATGACAGATTCTCACACCGGGACTTAAGACTTCTGCTTGGCGTTGCTACATGACAACTCTGCCCATATTTCATTGCCAAAACAAGTCACATGGCCAGACCTGAAGACAATGGGAGGAAAATATATAATCACCCATGCTGAGAAAGAAAGAATATTTTCAACAATCATACAATCTACCACTGGGATAATCCAGTACAGCAGGGGTGGGGAACCTTTTTTTCTGCCAAGAGTCATTCAGATAATTATGACACCATTGCCAGCCATACAAAATTATCAAATTGAAAATCAGCTTGAAATAAATTTGTACTTCAAAGAATTTTGAGTTCTACCTTCAGTTGGCTTGGCAGGGCCAGACCAAATAATTTCATAGCCCTTATATGGCCCTCAAGCCAGACTTCCCGTAAGCTCCACAGTACAGAACTGAAAGTTAATGATGTGAAGCGAGAGGGGAGAATGGGGTCCTGGGGAGTGTGGGAGTGGACTGAATAGTCACAGCATACACGTGAGGGGATTACTAGATGGATTATTAGTTTCAGATTGAACATGATTGCAGATTCTCTTCAACGATTTATGATGGTGTTGCATCCCTATGAGCTTATTGTAAGTTGAAAACATTATAAATTGAAAATATATTTGGTATGCATAACCAACAGAACAGTGTAGCTTAGAACACAGTCCATTGTAGAGGATCAGTTTTCATAGTCAAGTAACTGACACTGTCCAGTGTTGCAAGCGATTATCATGTCGCATGTTGCTAGCCTGGAAAAAGAACTAAACTCAAAATTTTAAGGAAAGTTTCTGTTGAGTGAATATTACTTTTATGACACCATAAAGTAAAAAATTTTAGGTCAAACCACCATACTCATATGCCAGAGACTTACTGTAGGGTTTTTTTTTTTTTTCCAGTTTTTCTGACATGTAATCCCCATTTTAGCAAAAATAGCACCATCTGGGAAGCTTTTTAGAAATACATGCCCCCAGCGCTGTGGCTTAACAGGCTAATCCTCCGCCTTGTGGCGCCAGCACACCGGGTTCTAGTCCCAGTGGGGCGCCGGATTCTATCCCGGTTGCCCTTCTTCCAGGCCAGCTCTCTGCTATGGCCCGGGAAGGCAGTGGAGGATGGCCCAAGTGCTTGGGCCCTGCACCCGCATGGGAGACCAGGAGAAGCACCTGGCTCCTGGCTTCGGATCAGCAAGATGCACCAGCCGCAGCAGCCATTGGAGGGTGAACCAACGGCAAAAAGGAAGACCTTTCTCTCTCTCTCTCACTATCCACTCTGCCTGTCAAAAAAAGAAAGAAAGAAAGAAAGAAAGAAAGAAAGAAAGAAAGAAAGAAAGAAAGAAAGAAAGAAAGAAAGAAAGAAAAGAAAAGAAGAAATACATGCCCATGCGTCCCTAAGTCTGATAAATCAGAGACTCTGAGGACAGTCTTACAATCCGTGTTTTACTGTGTGCTCTAAGAACCACTGTTCTTTAATAATAAGTGGGAAGAGAGTGAGGGTACAAATTCTGGTAGGTGAGTAAAGGAGTGGTGGAGTTCCAACAAAATATTTTCTGATGGCTTAATTTTTTTTTCAGTAAAGCAGAAATACATGCCATCATCTTTCAATAGTGAAAAAAGGTTTAAAAATAAAGGAGGGGGGCCGGTGCAGTGGCGCAGTAGGTTAGTCCTCCGCCTGAGGCGCTGGCATCCCATATGCATGCCGGTACGAGTCCCGGCTGCTCCTCTTCCCATCCAGCTCTCTGCTGTGGCCTGGGAAAGCAGTAGAAGATGGCTCAACTGCTTTGGCCCCTGAACCCATGTGGGAGACCTGGAGGAAGCACCTGGCTCCTGGCTTCAGATAGGTGCAGCTCTGGCCATTATGGCCATCTGGGGAGTGAACCAATGGACGGAAGACCTTTCTGTCTGTCTCTCCCTTTTGCTGTCTGTAACTGTACCTCTCAAATAAGTAAATAAAATCTAAAAAAAAAAAAAAAAAGAATAAAGGAGGTAAACTAAAGATCATCATGGAGAGTGGGAGGGTGAGTAGACTATGAATTCCTAAGTTTCTATTGTTGGCTTGAGGACCATGGTTCTGTATTTGCAGCTGAAACAAACAGGACAGAGATGTATTTTCTCCAGTCATATTGATTAGCGAGGATCCACGTATAGAGTGGAAAAGTTGCATTTAATCATAGAGTGTTTCGGCAAGTTAATGCAATGAAACAAGAAAAGGACAAGACTGTCGAGGGAATTATTATAATGACTGTCAATGGAATTTAAACTTGATAAAGGTGAAAGAGAGGGTATTTTAAGTGAAAGACAGAAGGTAGTTGGATCAATCAAGAGGTTCCAGTTTTTTGTAGCTGGAATTAGAGAAAAGATAGGAGGCAGTAGCCAAAAAGAGGGAGAAATGAAATTGAAATGTTGGTTGGGTGTAGGCATTTTTGGTAATGACCAGGCACAGAGACTGACTACAGGAATGAGTTCCGTGTAAAGTGGAGCACAAGATCTCTAGAGAAGAGAACGCAAAGGAACAGAGAGGGCAATCACGTTTTACAAAATTAACAGAAATTAAGAGAACAATGTTGGAAAGAACAAAAGTTAAAATCAGAGGGAAATGAGCCTTGATCTAGTGAACAATGAGAGGTGAGTGACACAATACAATACCATGAAGTTTACATTTTTAGGGAGGAATGTGGATAAAAAGCTGTCCTTGGGGTGGGTATTAGGCAGTGGTTGAGATGCCTGCATACCATATCAGAGTTCCTGGTCCAAATCTCAGGGATGCTTTGGATCTGGCTTTCTGCTTATTAACGTGCACCTTGTGAGGCAACAGATGTCAGCTCAAATACTTGGATCCCAGCAACCCATATGGGAGTTCTAGGCCCAGTCCCTGCTGTTGTAGCCATTTCATGAGTGAACCAGCAGATGGAAGATTTCTCTTTCTTCCTGTGCTTATAAAATAAGTAAGTACGTTTTTAAAGAAATAGTGACTGTGTTCCAATTTTAAAAGCCTAAAAGACAAAGTTAAACGTAAGAAAATAATCTGTTAATAGGACATTTAAAAATCTATTAATAGAACATTTTATGAGCATCTGAATTAAGATCTATGACGCCAATATTAAAGTCTAGCACACAAATTAACCAAAAAAAATTATTTTCATATATCTGACATTAAAGAAGGCAGGTAGTTCGAAAAAAATCTAATCAAAGAAAATTAAAAATACAAAATCTTTTTTTCAAAAATAGAAAATGACCTCAAATCATCATTCTAAGCATAATTATTTGCTCCACAAGTTCTTCTAAACATAATACTCAGTTTTCTTCTCACTGTCTTATTTTAGGATTATAATTCAGTACTTGGTTGGCAACAGTCTTTATGACACTTTGGGAGGCTTCCTGGGGAGATCTGGAAAAAGTAACCTTCTTAAGTGTCGGTTTCTCAAATGTCCTGTGAAAGCAATCTACTCCCCTCTCTCTAGACCAAGATGCTTTCCATTCCACCTCTACAAACCATGAACTTGAGCTCTTGTGCCACATAGTTTTGGAACCAGTGATCTCTCAGATGAGAATGTTGGTGTTTAGCTAAGGTATATCACCATGCAGTGCTAGGTGACTACTTTGAGACATACAGGCCCCGAAAGGATCCCACTTTAAGAAATCTCAGTAAGTATTTCTGAACAGAGACTCTCTCTGATTGTGATGAAGCTGATGCCCAGTAAGTCGCCCTGATGGGTATGCATTTACACCATCCTCAACATGGCACTGTAATTCTGAATCCACTAGAGGGAGCAGTATTCCATCATGCAGTTTCTTCTGATCCAGAGCCCTTTGACTCCTCTGAGTCCTGATCTTCTGCAGGCCTCACAACAACAGATGTTTCCATTTATTCATGTTTCTACTGACATCTTCATTTGAAAGTCAGAGGGACAGAGAGGTAGAAGGAGAGAGGTCCATTCCCCAGATGACCACAATGGACAGGGCTGGACCAGACATTTTATTTATTTTAAATCTCAATCCTGAAGGAATTTATAATGACCAACATTAACATCCACCCTTTCGTTTTTTCCTTCAGAGTTCATATTCTCTGCATCACCTGAGATCTCTGCTGTTCATTCCACTCCAGCCCTTATTGAGCTTTGGTTGATTCCTGAGCCACCCAGGCATGCTCTTTCCCCAGTGCTGCACGGCCCTTTCCTATTCTCAAGATGCTTTTTCCTCTTACAGCTACATGGCAAACTCTCTCACCTGCCTAGCAATTACTTACATGCTAGCTTCTTCATAAGCTCTGTTCTGGCCACCTTAGTTAAAACCACAGCTCCTTGCATTCCTGATTGCCTTTCTTGGCTCCAGAATGAGATAGACAATTATTATATTCTACATAATTAATGTATTCTTTATTAGTATCATTTGTTTTTAAATAATGTAAACTCTATAAGAGAGGGATTTGTATATAGTCCATGACTATATCCACAGAGGATAGAATGATGTCTGGAATACAGTAAACACTTTACAAACTATTTGTTGAATCAAAACCTACAGTTTGTAAGCGTACATAGAAAATATGCATGCGTGTGTGTGTAAGTATGTATGTATATCATATACTGTTCTAGTAAGGATAAATACTCACACATGCATTCACACTTCACAGTATTGCAGTTAAGCAAAGACTGCAGAATCTCATTCCATGGGTACTTTTATCCATGCTTAAAGCAGTTCTCAACAACTGAAAGGTAACAATTATTATGTAAACTATTCTCTGACAAAACACACAATAGTCATCTCCTCAAAGCATGTGTATTGGAACTTAAAAAATCATACTTCTGAATATTCATTCTCAAGATAAAGAATAATACAAGATAGAAGTCCAAATACAAATCAACAATGATGAAAATCTCACATTTCAACACTTGTACCATGCTGGTAAAGTAGTAGTAGAGAAAGATTTGGAACATGCTTTACATATACTATGCACATATGAGGATTAGAAAAGAAGGAAGAATGATCTATTTTGGGGGCTGGCTCTGTGGTGCAGTGGGTTAATCCTCCTCTTGTGGTGCCGGCATCCCATATGGGTGCTGGTTCTAATACTGGCTGCCCCTCTTTCAATCCAGCCAATCTGGTCAAGGGGTACTTCCTTGTATGTGGTGGCTTAAAATGTAAAAAAAAAAAAAAAAAAAAAAACAAACCTCAACCTGAACACAGAATGTATTACTAAGACTGAGAGGGTAAGGAGGGATGAGAGGATAAAAAAAGTAAGAGAATCTGTGAGATTAATGAACTAATATTCAATGATAATAGGGAAAGGGGGTGAGGAGTATATGGAAAATCTTTGTGTCACTGTATCATAATTTTTATTTGTAAACCAAAACTATCCTAGGGGCCCAGTGTGGCATAGCAGGAAAAACTACGTATGTGACTTCAGCATCCCATATGAGCACCGGTTTGAATCCTGGCTGGACTTCCAATCCAGCTGCCTGCTAATGGCCTTGGAAAAGCAGCAGAAGATGGCCCGAAGGTTTGGTTCCCCACCATCAACGTGGGAAACTTGAGTGAAGCTCTTGTCTCCTGGCTTTGGCCTGGTTCAGCCTGGCCATTGCCACCATCTGGGGAATAAACTAGTACATGGAAGTTCTCTCTGTCTCTCCTTCTCTGTAATTCTGACTTTCAAATAAATAAATATTTTTAAAATACTATTCTGAAATGAGGCCTGCGCCATGGCTTAACAGGCTAATCCTCCGCCTTGTGGCACTGGCACACCGGGTTCTAGTCCTGGTTGGGGCGCTGGATTCTATCCCGGTTGCCCCTCTTCCAGGCCAGCTCTCTGCTATGGCCCAGGAAGGCAGTGGAGGATGGCCCAAGAGCTTGGGCCCTGCACCTGCATGGGAGACCAGGAGAAGCACCTGGCTCCTGGCTTCGGATCAGCGAGATGCGCCAGCCGCAGCGGCCATTGGAGGGTGAACCAATGGCAAAAGGAAGACCTTTCTCTCTGTCTCTCTCTCTCTCACTATCCACTCTGCCTGTCAAAAAAAAAAAAAAATACTATTCTGAAATGAAATTTAAAAAAGAAAAAAGCTACATGGTCAGTTCTGGGAAGCCCATGGGTATCTAACTCCTTTGGATAATCAACTATGGGCAGCCTGGCAGGACTGCTGGAGAAAGATTGGGTTAAAGTAATGGGGACCACCTGCACACTCCACCAACATGCCCATGTAGAGTTATATAGTTTAGGCATAAGTATTCCTCCAAATATGTGTTCCACAGAATTAAAACATTGTGTTTTAGAGATAGATGAATAAGTCTAAGGATCTTGTATTCTTTAACTCACTGAACTTGTATATCCTTCTTTTCCTAACATATGGCTATAAAGAAAAAGGTAAGTAAAAATAGCACAAGCTGATTTCAAACCTTTAATATATATTTTGTTTGGAAAAATGTCTGACATAATATTGGTCAAAGGCAAAAGGTACAAGTTTCTAGGGAGCTACAGTCAGCGACTGTAAGAAGAAAAAGATAAGCATTGTATTAAAGTTATCCTTTGCACGAGCTCTAGCTAAAGAAAAGAATGTCAAATAAGAAGTATGTTCAAGAGGTAGTTCACAAAAAGTATGAGGAAGGGTCACATCTCTCAGTCTGGAGAAATCAAACCGTTGCCATTTGAGATGTAATGCAGACATTCTCTTTGGTTTTACTGTGTGAAAGGAGTTGGATTTGTGCCACACAGGGCGCT
Organism: Lepus europaeus; assembly: GCF_033115175.1. Lineage (NCBI taxonomy): Eukaryota > Metazoa > Chordata > Mammalia > Lagomorpha > Leporidae > Lepus > Lepus europaeus. The sequence goes on along the minus strand of NC_084834.1, from coordinate 58,066,305 downwards.
TCACTAGGCTGAGGAGAAATGCAGAGAGGGAAGGAGAGAGAGATGGAAAAGGAGGGGCAGAGGTTTGAGGTACCCTGGGAAAGAGCGCCAAGCTGCATGTTACGTGTATGGAGCTGGCCTTGAGGCAGTAAGGTGAGGAAAAGCCCAGAGGACAGAACACTGTACTTCACACACAAGCTCAGAGCAACTACGGCTATTTTCCTGCCAGATATTTCATGGAACAATTTCTTGCTTTCTTTCAATGACTCCTCTTGTCTTTTCTTTGGCTCACAGCTGAAAACAATGAGGCTTAGAGAAATAAACAACTGGCTGAAGTAAATGAGAGTCAGAATTTGTACCTTGGACCTGTGTTTTTGAGGTCATCATGTTCTGTGGCCCACACCAGACAGCCTCTTCGTCCCAAGAAACCATCAGATGGCCTTTGAAGTGTATGCTTTCAGAAGTTTGCTGTGGAAAATATCAAGGGACTGACAACTGGCCCCACATAAAGCCCACGCTTTGGAACCACATGAATTTATCCTAATACTGTCTATAAACAAATGTCAGCATAAAGAATTTAAGAGGAAAAACAGTCTCTTCATTGTTAAAAGTTTACTGAAGGATGACAGTTTCTCAACAGCGTCATACCTTAGCAAAGCACCAACTTTGCACCATCATAAAGATGTGTAAGCTTTCATGGGTTGTGAATCTGATTCTTTTTAAATGGATGGCGATTTGGTAAGTTATGTTTGCCAAACTACTGGGGAGCTTTCTGTGCAATCGGATAAAAAAAGATACCCCTCACTTTTCTAAGTGTGAATATTTCTCTATTATTCATCCATGAGAACCTGGGCTACAGCTCTATGTTCTCATTTCTATTTTATGTACTAGAATCAACAAGGGTATTTACTATTATTTTGTGCATGTATGACAAAATTCTTAATTATAATTAAGTATAATTAATTACAACATCTATATAGTTATATAATTTATAGATTAAAATATTATATAATAATGTAGGTAATAATATATATTTTAAAATGTAATGGTAGCAAAAAGTAATTAATACTTCATAGACCAATGAATTCCCACTTCACATTTTTTTTCCTCTTTTAAGAATTATTTGACTATATTGATTAATTATATATATCCCCAATGGTATTTAAATGGCCACTAGGCAGAGACTATGACATTACTGGAGCCATAAATCACTATGGTATTGTTATCCCTGGTCATGCTACAAAATTAGGACTCTTTAAGTTCTTTTTTAATTGTTTTGCTATTATTTTTTATTTAGAAAATATTTATTTATTATGTATTTGAAAGGCAGAGTTACAGAGAGAGAGAGAGAGAGAGAGAGAAAGAGAGAGAGAAAGCTCTTCCATCCACTATCTCACTTCTCAAATGGCTGCAATGGCTGGAGCTGGGCTGATCTGAAGCCAGGAGCCTGGAGCTTCTTCCAGGTCTCCCACATTGGTGCAAGGGCCCAAGGACTTGGGCCATCTTCTACTGCTTTCCCAGGCCATAGCAGAGAGCTGGATCAGAAGTGGAGTAACCAGATCTTGAACCGGCGCCCATATGGGATGCCAGCACTGTAGGAGACGGCTTTTCCTGCTTTCTCACAGCCCTGGCCCTCAGGAGTCTTTATGTTTTGTACTACAAGTGCAATAATTTTGGGGGTATATGTCTGAAATTCAGTACCACTGCAGTATCTTCTATTGCTTATTTCTGTTTCAAGGTACATGATTTGCTTCAGGGTAGAGTTTTAAAAACTCAAAATTGTTTATTAATCCTACTTTTTTAAAAAAAGATTTACCTATTTATTTGAAAGGCAGAATTATAGAGAGGCACAGGAAGTGAGAGATAGAGGTCTTCCATCCTCTGGTTCACTCCTCAAATGGCAGCAAAGGCTGAACCTAGGCCGATCCGAAGCCAGAAGCCAGAAGCTTCCTCTGGGTCTCCCATGTGGGTGTAGGGGCCCAAAGATTTGGGCCATCTTCTATGCTTCCCCAGGCTACAGCAGAGTGCCCATATGGAATGCCACTGGCCCTGCAGGTGGTGGCTTTACTTGCTATGTCACGATGCTGGCCCCAAAATCCCACTTTTTTTTTTTTATACTACAATATCTATACCATTTTCTACTTAATTAATTAATATTTTTTCTTTGAACAAATTCAGAGCTTTTAGCTAAAGTTTTAGTTATAACAGCATTATAAAAACAACTGCACATGGATCACTTGGCTTAAATAGGCTATGATAAAATTTGATACACTGAAAAGTAAAATTCTGACCTTATGTTATTGCCTGCCTTTAATGAACTAAGGAAATTGGGTAGTAATTTTTAGAGGAACAATAAAACACACACTGGGCTTTATCTGATATTTTATCCTTCATGTAATAAGAGTAACAACAAGGAAGTCTTAAAGGGATAACTTTTTCATAATCGAATATACCTGACTGAATGCCACTTTATTTACTCACTATAATCATCTGTTTTCCAGTCATGGCCTCCACTGGAAAACACGCCTACCACATGACCCCAGTCAGAAGACATATCAGGCCTGCGTTCACATCCCTTCTTATTAACTATTAAATCTTTACAAGTTTCTTCATTCCTTTGAGCCTTGATTCCTCATCATAATATAAGGACACTGATAATTCATGAGGTTGTGTTTACACCAAGTCTACTGCTTTGCCTCTGACATTTCTAAAAACAAAAGCACCTACTATCTGACAGTTCCTGTCCCTGGTGCTCACGACAGAGAAGAACTCTGCTTTCATGGAACTTCCAGTCATCTGAGGGAAGCTCAACTGTGAACTCCAAATCTCAAAGTATTAGACATCAGGCAGTGAATCAAATCTCTGAAGTAAATAAAACAAGGTCATATGAAAACAACTGGTATTTAAGGGATGCTAATATCTTTCCTGACCTTCACCCCTATCTGGTTAATATTAAATATAGGGAGAAAACAAAGAGTGAATTGAGAATATGCTTGTCATCTGAGGTAAGTGTTGGCAAAAAACTTACCAACAAGTTAGCAACAACTGCA